>NC_035444.2:90541311-91192839 GCF_002127325.2 Helianthus annuus | reverse complement strand
TGGCTCTCCTGGTCCTCAACATTGCCAAGATAAGTTTCGATCTCAGCAAGTTTCTGCAAACAAGAGAATAAAGACAAGCTCAGACTCAGGTGATCCTCAAGAAAAGCAGGATACATAAAATATGATAGGCGGATAACCTACAGGGGCAGTGATCCTTACCTCATTCACGTAATCAAGAAACTGCTGGCGAAGGAGAGGGAATCCTTGGAGTTCATCAGAAGCTTTCCTCTTTTTTCCTTTGCCCCGAATGGACGCTTTAGGAGCTGAGACTGAAGGGCTAGCAGCGGGAGCTTTCTTCTTTGAGGAAGTGACGTTAGCAAGGTCACTTATCCCAAACATGGAGGCAGATTTAACAGACCTGGCAGACTTTCCGGCACCTACACCATTCAAAAACAAGATAAGTTCCCTTGTTAAATTAAATACTTTCACATAAAACTTATTTTCTATGAGGATACTTACTTGACATTGTGGCAGATGCAGAGGATATCTCTTGAGAATCTTGGATAATGATTTGGAAGCTTCTGACTTCAGGGTTAAGCTTCTTGAAGGCTAACACTCTTTCTTTGGCAGCAGGGGTCAACTTTAAGTGAGCAACAGAGATAGCTGCAAAAAAGAAAAGACATCAGTGATCCTCATCATAAGAGACAGGACTGATAGTGATCCTTCAAGGATCCTCTACCCTACCATGAGTGGCCCATTCCTCGGGCAGATCCTTCCCATCCGGGATGGAATCCCTCTTAACAAAGAAAAACCGACGTTTCCAGTTTTTATCATTCTTGGTAACTTTGAAGATAGGGTGATCCTCCCCAGATTTCCGTTTCAACAAATACCGGTGAGAACCAAAGGTGGTGAGATCATAGAGCTCAGCTAACTCTGACATCCCCAAATCAATCCCTTCTTGCTCGATGATCCTCTCAAAGGTATATAGAACCCTCCAGATCATCGGCATAGCTTGGATAAATGAGATGCCGGTAAGAGAAAAGAAAGATTGGGTAAATGTCGGAAAAGGATATGAATACCCGATGAGGAAAGGAGTAGCAGGAAAGGCCACCCAAGTGTCCGAAACAAAATCACTCAGAGCAGTAGGATCAAAGGGTTTGAAAACAACATTCGCTGGGAAACAATGGCGAATCTTGTCTATTTGGATATCGATAAAACAGCATCTCTCCATAGGAGAATCTTTGATAATCCCCTGACTTTTCAAGGGACTATCCTTCTTAGAGCCTTTGTGCGGTGAATTCCGAAGAAGCATATTCGAGATGAAAACAGAGTAAAAGCACGAAAGAACAGAGCAAAGAAGAGAAAGAGGAGGATGATACCTGATCAAGAGTCTTCAATGATGGTTATAAAGGGAGATACTTCGAATTTAAATACAAAATGATCCTAACCCTATCTCCTATTTATAATGATGATTCGCAGGGATTGTCACATCAGTGACGTAAATATCCTAACGGCTAGTCCATGTACAACGGCTAGTAAACCGGAATCGTCCGTTAGAGATAAGCTCAAAACAAAATATAACTCATCTATTTACATTTAACTCCTTATATTTTGGGGGCAATTGTTGGGGCTGGATTTTACTATAAATGATCCTTATACGTGATCCTGACAAGTGATCCTTGTTTCTTTGGCAGATAGTGATCCTCAGCCGGACCTCGGGATCAGGATCACGGGACATTGAGGTGATCCTTATACTAACGGTCATTTTCGATTACTACAATATTATTTTGCAGGAATATCTAGCAGGATATGCCCTACATATCATGATCCAGGGACGCGCTTTTACAAATATGGCAAGAGCTGAATTGAAGATGAACGTTGTGCCGGATATGGAAACATGGCTTGATCTAAGGGCAGCAATTTAGGCTAGATTATCTTTATTTCTAAAGGGGTAATGAGCTGATTAGTGGTCTATCTACCTAAAATAAGTTACCTACACATGTATAAATACCCATCTTCCTCATTCGGAAGAACACACACAACATACGACACAACTCTCAACACTTAGACACTCAGTGATCCTTGTACTCAGCTCATTATCATCCGAAGTTGTAACTACATTTTTATTATATTAAAGTTGGTGATCGGTAGTTGCCATCACCCGAGGTTTTTTATGCCGGAGATCATACATTGATCAAGGGCTTTTTCCTCGTATAAATCATTGTGTCTTTGTATATTCATTACAAAAGTGATCCTTTACTTTCATAGCTAACCAAGCATCATACCCCGTTTACATAAAGTTTGGTTACATTATCCTTGTGTGATTTTTGACCAAAACAGGGACCAGTACCCACTTCCGGGGCTGACAACCTCATCGTACTGGCTATATTTAGGATCCTACGTATAATGGTAGACGTACCATACATCCGTTCCTAAGGTTTCTAACGTTTTCACGTTAGCTAAGGTTTTGACATTTTCATGTCACTAAGTTTGGATAGTCGCCAGAAAGGGCCATACTCCAGTTTACATACGATCCTTTGGGCTTGTCCCCAGTTATCCTTTGGGCTTGTCCCCAGTGATCCTCCGGGATCATTCTCAGTTATCCTATGGGCTTGTCCCCAGTGATCCTCCGGGATCATTCTCAGTTACCCTTTGGGCGTGCCCCCAGTTACTAATTTATTTCTTACATTGGCTTAGTCCCAAGTTGTGCTTCGTTTTTCAGGATTGTCAAAGTTAGACCACATAAGGATCCTTAATCCTTATTATCCATCAAAATCTTATCTACGATTGTCTCGATTGAGGGTTAGGATCCTAACTTAGATCCTCAGGTATGATCCTTGACCATTTTTGATTATACTCACTATCCTAACCGACCCTTACACTTTGACAACCAAACCTATGATCCTTGAATTAAAGTACTTTGAAAATTTTCAATATCAGGATATTTGATCTGGGATCATATCCTAAATTTGGATAACATATTTTCAACCCTTGTTACTTTAAATATACTACAAAAACAATCAAGAAACAAGAAGATAAGGATAACAACACGAGATAAGCCAGAAAAATTAAAGTTATATTATTAAAAAACAAAAGGATCTTTAACCCTTTCAAAAAGTTGTCAAAATTGCCAACCCACATTTCTACCAGCAAAACGTGGCCCGTCCACATGGGTTGGCAAAGGGTGTCCATTGTCTTTGCGGTCTTAGCAGGTGCAGGAAAGTAAAAGCGACAGGATCACAAAGGCTTCATCCCCCAAACAGAGGATCCCTCCACCTTTTGCAATCCTACCTATTGTTCGAAGGATCCAGGATCCTTTACCCTAAAAACTATTGTTCAGAGATTACAGACCATAATTGTTTCAAACCATCAACAACCACAAAAGACCACTACCAAACCTAAAAAATTGGGCTCCGGCCTAGTCAAAAATATCCATCATCGCCCAATCCAGCAGCTCACACCTCTGCTGCTCCATCACCACCAGCATCTCCACCTTGATCCTTCTCAGCATCACCACCTTCCAGCATGGGGATCTCCTCAGCCTCATCCTCGTCCTCCAGGTCCGCCAGCCTTGCCTTCCAACCTTCAACGTCCCACGAGCTTTTGTCAAAGGTAGGATCCTGAGCCTCCTCAGCCATCTGAAGTTGTATCTTGTACATAGCAATTGCCGCGGAGACCTTGGCATCTTGGGTGATCTCCTGCTTCTCGTTATCCATATCGATCAACCTCTGAGCAGCCTCATCCTTCGTGGCCCGGAGTTCCTTCTCAAGATCTGCTATCTTGAGATCCTTAAGCACGCCCATTTGTTGAAGGTCGGCAATCTGGCTCTCTTGATCCTCAACATGGCCAAGATAGGTCTCGATCTCGGCAAGTTTCTGCAAAGAGGGAAATAAGGTAAGTTCAGAACCGGATGATCCTCAAAGAAACAGGATACACAAACAGGATATCCGAAACGGATAACCAACAGGGGTAGTGATCCTTACCTCATTCACGTAGTCAAGGAATTGCTGACGGAGGAGGGGAAATCCTTGGAGATCTTCAGAGGTTTTCCTCTTTTTTCCCTTGCCCCGGATAGGTGCCTTGGGGGCTGAAACTGAAGGACTGGCAGCAGGAGCCTTCTTCCTCGAAGACTTGACGTTGGTGAGATCATCTATCCCAAATTTAGAAGCAGATTTGACAGACCTGGCAGACTTTCCAGCACCTACACAATCAAAAAACAAGATAAGTTGCTTTATTAATCAAACAATCCTACATTTAATTTATTTTCTATAAGGATACTTACTTGACATGGTGGCAGATGCAGAGGATACTTCTTGAGAATCTTGGACGATGACTTGGAAACTTCTGACTTCAGGATTAAGCTTTTTAAAAGCTAGGACTCTCTCTTTTGCAGCAGGGCTTAATTTCAGATGAGCAATGGATATAGCTGCACAAGAGATAAAAAGAGATATTAGTGATCCTCATTATATGAGACAGGGCTGATAGTGATCCTTCGAGGATCCTCTATCCTACCATGAGTGGCCCATTCCTTGGGCAGATCCTTCCCATCTGGGATGGAATCCCTCCTAACAAAGAAAAAACGACGCTTCCAGTTTGTATCGTTCTTAGTGACCTTGAAGACAGGATGATCCTCCCCGGCTTTCCGTTTCAACAAATACCGGTGAGAACCAAACGTGGTAAGATCATAAAGCGCGGCCAGCTCTGCCATCCCTAAATCAATCCCCTCCTGCTCGATGATCCTCTCGAAGGTATACAAGACCCTCCAGATCATCGGCATAGCTTGGATATAAGATATGCCGGTCAGAGAAAAGAAAGATTGGGTGAAGGCCGGAAAAGGATACGAATATCCTATGATAAATGGAGTTGCAGGAAAGATCACCCAGGTGTCTGAAACAAAATCACTCAAAGCAGTGGATGTGAAGGATTTGAAAACGGCATCCGCCGGGAAGCAATGACGAATCCTATCTACATGAGCATCGGTAAAGCAACATCTCTCCGTAGGAGAATCCTTAATGATCCCTTGGCTTTTCAGGGGACTATCCTTCTTGGAATCCTTGTGTGGAGAATTCCGGAGCAACATGTTTGTAACGAAACAGAAACAGAGACGGAGCAGAAAAAACAGAGCAAAGAGAAGGAAGAAAGGAAAGAGAGAAGAAGAGGATACCTGATCAGTCTTCGGTAGCAATTATAAAGGGAAGATATCTCGAATTTAAATACAGAGTGATCCTAACCCTATCTCCTATTTATAATCATGATTTGCAGGGATTGTCACATCTATGACGTAATGATCGTAACGGCTAGTCCATGTGTAACGGCTAGTTATTCGGAGTCGCCCGTTGGAGATAAGATCGAAACAAAATATAACTCGTCAATTTACAATAAACTCCTTATATTTTGGGGGCAATTGTTAGGGCTGGATTTTTATTATAGGTGATCCTTACACGTGATCCTAACCAGTGATCCTTGTTTCTTTGGCAGACAGTGATCCTCAGCAGGACTTCAGGATCAGGATCATGGGACATTATAGGATCCTCATACTAACGATCATCTTCGCTTAATGCAATGTTATTTTTGCAGGAATATCTAGCAGGATACGCTCTAAGCATCATGATCAAGGAACGCGTCTTCACAATTATGGCAAGAGCTTAATCGGAGACAGACGTTGCACGGGATATGGAAACATGGCTTGATTTATGGGCGGCAATTTAGGCTAGATTGTCTTTTATTTCTAAAGGGGTAATGAGCTGATAATTAGTCCTTTTACCTAAAATAGGTCACCTACACTTGTATAAATACCACTCTCCATCATTTGGAAGGGGACACACGAAAACACACGACATACAACGCAACTCTCACACACTTAGACACCAAAAGCAATAGTGATCCTTGTACTCAGCTCATTATCATCCAAAGTTGTAACCATTTTGTTCTTATATTGAAGTTTGGTGATCGGTAGTTGCCATCACCCGAGGTTTTTTATGCCGGAGATCATATACTGATCAAGGGCTTTTTCCTCGTATAAATCATTGTGTCTTTGCATCTCTGTCACGAAAGTGATCCCTTACTTTTATAATTAACCAAGCATCATACCCCAATTACATAAAGTTAGGTTACATTATCCTTGTGTGATTTTTGACCAAAACAATACCTGCTCGAAGTAGTCTCTCTATTTCTTCTTGGATAATGGCATTCCTTTCTGGTGCAAACTTCCTCCTTTTTTGATGGATTGGTTTGATAGTCCTGTCAATGCCAAGTTTGTGAGTAATAATATCCTTAGATATACCTGTCATATCTTCATGTTTCCAAGCAAAGGTAGATTTTCTTCTTTTGAGGAAGGATATTAAGTCTTCTTTCATCTTGCCAAGGATCCCTGATCCGATATAGTTTTTTGATTCAGGATCACTAGGATCCAAGAGGATTTCGTCCACATCTTGTTCCCTTGCCTCCAAGACATTCCTCGGAGGATACTGTAATTGCTATTGCTCCCTTGGCTTCGAGGTTGGCTTCATGGATGAGGTATAACAATCCTTAGCCTCCTGCTGATCACTGTCGATCTTGATTATTCCCCATGGGCTAGGGAGCTTCACACATTGATGGTAGGTGGATGGGACTGCTTTCATATCATGTATCCAAGGCCTGCCAAGGATAACATTGCAACAAGATAGACAGTCAATAACACAAAATTTCTGGTAATTATGTAATCCTTCCACGTAGATTGGGAGTTTGATGTCCCCCAGAGTTTTCTTCGTTTCTCCACTGAATCCTACAAGCACGGAGGATCTTGGTGTGATGTCTGATTCTGGAATACCCATTTTCTTCAGAACATCAAGCTGGATAATGTTCACTGAGCTTCCTCCATCGATAAGGATCCTGCGGACAAAATGGTTAGAGATAAAGAGAGTAATAACCAAACTATCATGATGAGGATCCTGAATGTTAATGCGATCATCCTCATCAAACGTTATTATCTTCCCCTCTGAGACACTTGATGTTCTAATAGGTCTTTCTCCATTATCCATTTTTGACTCCTTTGCATGCCTTTTGGCCGCCGAGAAGGATGTACCACAGATGTCTGATCCTCCGGAAATAAAGTTGATCACTTGTGCATTTGCCGGAGGTGCTGGAGCCTTTTCAGGGATCCTTTCAGGATCCTGAGTCCTTTGCTTTTTTCTTCCCGATAATTCTTTTAGGTGCCCCTTGCTTAACAGATATCCAATCTCTTTTCTTAAAGCTATGCATTCTTCAGTCAGATGCCCGAAATCCTCATGGTATGCACACCATTTTGACTTGTCTTTAGTCCCGGATGGTTTATCATTCTTCCTGGGCCACCTAGCTTTTTCACCTAGATTCTGTATTGCAAGGATTAGTTCATGATTATCAACGGAAAAACAATATTTTGAGATTGGAGGATAATCTTCATCATCCTCTTCTTGGTCAACAGCATGCACATTCTGGTTCTCATTTCTATGGTAGGATTTGAATTTGTTGTTCTTGAAGGAGGATCCTTGCTTCTCCTGTTTTGAGGATCCTACTTGTCTCTCCTGGATCCTCTTGTCATCCTCTAGCCGGATGAACCTGAGTGCTCGAGTTCTTACTTCATCTAGATTCCTGCATGGTGTCATAACAAGATCATCATAGAATAGTGAATCCTTAAGCAGTCCCATTTTGAAGGCTTCAACAGCCGTAGCCATATCCAAGTTGGGAATGTCCAAGGATTCTTTACTAAATTTAGTTATATAATCCCTTAATGATTCATTATGACCTTGAGTTACCCTATATAAATCACTGGTTAATCTTTCAAATTTTCTACTACAAGAGAATTGGTTATTGAATAAATTAACTAAATTAGCAAATGAAGTAATAGAGTAAGGGGGAAGACTTAGCAGCCACTTAAGAGCTGATCCAGTAAGAGTGGATCCAAACCCTTTACATAGGCATGCTTCCTTCAACTTTTCTGGGATAGGATTGATCTCCATCCTCTCCCTGTATTGTGCTATGTGCTCCTCTGGATCCGTTGTACCATCATACAGCTTCATAGTAGGGATATGGAACCTTTTGGGTACCTCTGCATCACAAATTGGTGGTGCAAAGCGAGATACCTTGTGGCTTCCATCTGCAATTTCTGGGATAGGCTTGACTACCCCTGGAACACTTGAGATCATATCTTTTAGCTTCTGCAATTCCCTGGCCATATCATGATTGATACCTGTATCCTGCATGAATCCATGGTTAGTGGTATGATAATTATTTAAAGTGTTACCTCCCATTGGGTTCAAGTTAGTGAATCCATATTGCTGGGATTCTGGAATAACGGAGGGACCAGTGGAAGCAATGGTCTGCATTGGTTTGAAGTCCCCTTGATGGACATCTAGACTCCCTGTTTGCAAACTTTTTAGGGATCCTGGCATCTGGGAGAATCCTGGTATCTGGAAGGATCCTGGAACGAAGGAGGATCCTTGACCCTGGGATGATCCTGGGACAAAGTAGGATCCTTGAAACTGCTGTGCTCCCGGATAGGCTCCCGAATTCATGAAGGATCCCATATGCTGGGGATAGGATCCTGCCGGCTGAAAGTGTGAGCCTGATGACTGAGTCATTGCTGTTGATCCGAGGTGCAATCCTCTTGATTCTCCCATAATTTGCACGTCTGGAATTTCCGATGGCTGAGGAGTGATCATTGGAGTATCAAAGCTCAAGGATTTGGGCATCAGTGGGGAATGATCCTCTGCCGTTTTCTTTTGTCTTTTGAGATCTCCAATTTCCCTGAGGATCCTTTCATTAGTTTCATCCTGCCGCTGCATGCGATCCTTCATCTGCAAAATCAAAGTAAATACGTCACTAGTACTGGGAGTATAAGAATTCATAGCAGGAGAAGATGGAGGTTTAGAGTTAGTAGGAGTTGGTCTCTTCTCAGCATTCTTCTGGGATCCTGCCGGTGGAGGAGGCAGAGTGTTCTGAGACGAGGTGACTGCAGACATCGCCGTGGACATGTTTTTCAATGATGAAGCCATGTAATTCTTTGAAATGATTTCAAACAGAAAGTTTTCTTATGAATGAAGCACCAATTGCCCCACGGTGGGCGCCAAACTGTTTTGGTCAAAAATCACACAAGGATAATGCAACCAAACTTTATGTAAATGGGGTATGATGCTTGGTTTGTAGAAAAAGTAAAGGATCACTTTCAGTACAAAATATGCAAAGACACAATGATTTATACGAGGAAAAAGCCCTTGATCAATGTATGATCTCCGGCATAAAAAACCTCGGGTGATGGCAACTACCGATCACCAAACTTCAATATAAGAAAAATAGTTACAACTTTGGATGATAATGAGCTGAGTACAAGGATCACTATAGTTTCGAGTGTCTAAGCGTGTGAGAGTTGTGTTGTGTGTTCTTCCGAATGAGGAAGAGTGTTATATATACAAGTGTAGGTGACCTATTTTAGGTAAAAAGACTAATAATCAGCTCATTACCCCTTTAGAAATAAAAGTAAATCTAGCCTAAATTATCGCCCTTAAATCATGCCATGTTTCCATATCCTTCACAACGTCCATCTCCGATTAAGCACATGCCATTGTTGTAAAGACGTGTCCTCTAATTGTGATGCTTAAGAGCAGATCCTGCTAGATGTCCTGCAAAATAACATTAAATTCAACGAAAGCAACTGTTAGCATGAGGATCCTATAATGGTCCGTGATCCTGATCCTGGAACTCTGCTGAGGATCACTATCTGCCAAAGAAACAAGGATCACTGGTTAGGATCACATGTGAGGATCATGTATTGTAAAAATCCAGCCCTAACAGTGATCGGTAGTTTCCATCACCCGAGGTCTTTTATGCCGGAGATCATTCATTGATCAAGGGCTTTTTCCTCGTATAAATCTTTGTGTCACTTGTGCAATTCATTTCTGAGTGATCCTCATTGTTGTCTACCAATTCAAGCATCATACCCCGTAACAGAGAGTTTGGTTGCATTATCCTTGTCTGATTTTTGACCAAAACAGTTTGGCGCCCACCGTGGGGCAATTGGTGCTTCATTCCTAAGAAATTCTTCTATTTGTGATCATTTCGGTTCATTGCATTCAAGCACATGGCTTCATCATCAACGAACACTTCTACTGCGATGTCTGCAGTCAATTCATCTCAGGGCATTCCACCTTTGCCTCCATCGCCTTCTGGACCTCAGAAAAATGCTGAGAAGAAACCAACTCCCATTTTCTCAAAACCTCCAGCTTCTTCTGCTTCTTATACTCCTACTACTAGTGACTTGTTTACTATGATTTTGCAGATGAAGGAGCATATACAACAGCAGGATAAGACCAATGAAAGGATTCTTAGAGAAATTGGAGACATAAAGAAACAGAAGAGATCGGCAGAGGATCATTCCCCACTGATGCCCAGATCTTTGAATTTCGATACTCCGGTTATATCTTCTCAGCCTTCAGTGGTTCCAGATGTTCAATATGTGGGAGGACCAAAAGGAGTGCATTACGGATCATCAGCAATGACCCAGGCTTCAGGTTCATACTTCCAACCAGCAGGATCCCATCCTCAGCATATAGGATCCTTCGCAAGCTTAGGAGGATACCCAGGAGCGCAGCAGATTCAAGGGTTCTGGCCATTTCAAGGATCCTCGCAGGTTCAAGGATCCTCCCAGGTTCAAGGATCCTCTTATGTCCCAGGATCCTCCTATGTTCCAGGATCCTCTCAGGTTCAAGGATCCTCCCAGCTTCAAGGATCCTCTCAGTTTCATGGATCCTTCCAGATTCCGGGATCCTTAAGGAGTTTGTAGTCAGGGAGTTCAGATATCCATCAGGGAGATTTTATTCCAATGCAGACCATTGCTTCTACTGGTCCTTCGATCATTCCGGAGTCTCAACAATATGGATTCACATCCACTCTTCCTAATTTGAACCCAATGGGAGGTAACACTTTCAATAATTCTTGTACCACTAACCATGGCCTTATGCAGGATACATGTATCAATCATGTCATGGCCAGAGAATTGCAAAAGTTAAAGGATATGATATCGAGTGTCCCAGGAGTGGTCAAGCCTATCCCGGAGATTGCAGATGGAAGCTATAAGATATCTCGTTTTGCACCACCAATCTGTGATGCTGAGATACCCAAGAGGTTCCACGTGCCAACCATGAAGTTGTATGATGGTTCAACAGACCCTGAAGAACACATAGCACAATACAGGGAAAGGATGGAGATCAATCTCATCCCGCAAAGGTTAAAGGAAGCATGTCCATGCAAGGGGTTTGGATCCACTCTTACTGGATAGGCTCTTAAATGGCTGCTAAGTCTTCCCCCTTACTCTATTACCTCGTTTGCTAATCTAGTTAACCTATTTAATAACCAGTTTTCTTGTAGTAGAAAATTTGAGCGCTTAACTAGTGATCTGTATAGGATAACCCAGGGTCATAATGAATCATTAAGAGATTATATCACTAAATTTAGCAAAGAATCCTTAGATATTCCTAACCTGGATATAGCTACGGCTGTTGAAGCCTTTAAAATGGGATTGCTTAGGGATTCATTATTCTATGATGATCTTGTTATGACACCATGCAGGAACCTAGATGAGGTAAAAACCCGGGCACTTAGGTTCATCCAGCTAGAGGATGACAAGAGGATCCAGGAGAGGCTAGCAGGATCCTCAAAGCAAGAGAAGCAAGGATCCTCATTCAGAAACAACAAGTTCAGATCCTACAACAAATCTGATAACTAGAATGTGCATGTTGTTGAACAAGAAGAGGATGATGAGGATTATCCTCCAGTTTCTGAATATTGTTTTTCTGTTGATAACAATGAACTAATCCTTGCGATGCGGAATTTAGGTGATAAAGCTAGATGGCCCAGGAAAAATGACAGACCAGCTGCAACTAAAGATAAGTCCAAATGGTGTGCATACCATGAAGACTTTGGGCATCTCACAGAAGAATGCATTGCACTGAGAAAAGAAATTGGATACTTGTTGAGCAAGGGGCACTTGAAAGAATTATTGGGGAGAAAGAAGTCAAGGACTCAGGATCCTGAAAGGATCCCAGAGAAAGCTCTAGCCCCTCCAGCAGATGCACAAGTTATAAACTTTATTTCTGGAGGATCAGACATTTGTGGAACATCCTTCTCAGCAGCTAAAAGGCATGCAAAGGAAACCAAGATGGATAATGGAGATAGACCCATCCGAACATCCAGTGTCTCCGAAGGAAAAGTCATAACTTTTGATGAGGATGATCGTGTTGACATTCAGGATCCTCATCACGATGGTTTGGTTATCACTCTTTTTATATCTAACCATTTTGTCCGCAGGATTCTTATAGACGGAGGAAGCTCTGTGAACATTATCCAGCTTGATGTTCTTAAGAAGATGAATATCCCTGAATCCGATATCATACCAAGATCCTCTGTGCTCGTGGGATTCAGTGGCGAGACTAAGAATACTCTGGGGGACATTAAACTCCCAATTTATATTGAAGGGCTGCATTCTTACCAGCAATTTTGTGTTATTGACTGTTTATCTTGTTGTAATGTTATCCTTGGCAGGCCTTGGATACATGATATGAAGGCAGTCCCATCCACCTATCATCAATGTGTGAAGCTTCCTAGTCCTTGGGGCATTGTGAAGATTGATAGCGATCAGCAGGAGGCTAAGAACTGCTACACCTCATCAATGAAACCAGCCTCAAAGTCAAGGGAGCAATAGCAATCAAAGTATCCTCCAAGGGATGTCTTGGAGGCAAGAGAGCAGGATGTAGTAGAAATCCTTATGGATCCTGGTGATCCTGAATCCAAAATTTATATAGGATCAGGGATCCTTGGCGAAATGAGAGAAGACCTCATATCCTTCCTCAAAAGGAGAAAAACTACCTTTGCATGGAAACATGAAGACATGACAGGTATATCTAAAGATGTAATCACTCACAAACTTGGCATTGACAGGTCCTTCAAACCAATCCATCAAAAGAGGAGGAAGTTTGCACCAGAAAGAAATGCCATTATCCAGGAAGAGGTAGAGAAATTACTCCGAGCAGGTATGATTAGAGAGGTCAAGTATCCAAGATGGTTGGCCAATGTGGTGGTTGTTCAGAAGAAAAACGGAAAGTGGAGGGTATGTGTCGATTTCACTGATTTAAATAAGGCATGTCCCAAGGATCCTTTCCCATTACCCCACAATGACTCCATGGTGGATGCAACCGCGGGTCATGAACTATTAACTTTTATGGATGCTTCATCTGGATTTCAACAAATTCAGATGGAACCATCTGATCAAGAGGATACAACCTTTATGACTCCAACTGGTATATACTGTTATATTGCTATGCCATTTGGACTAAGGAATGCAGGTGCAACTTATCAAAGGCTAGTGAATATGATGTTCAAGGATCAAATTGGACAATCTATGGAGGTTTACATAGACGATATGGTGGTGAAATCCAGAAAGGCTGAGGATCACCTAAGGGACTTGGAGGAAGCATTCGATATCCTTGACAAATATAACATAAACTTAATCCTTCAAAATGTCACTTTGGTGTTAAAGCAGGTAAATTCTTCGGATATATGGTGACAAAGAGAGGCATTGAAGCCAGTCCAGAACAAATCAAAGCTATAGTGAACATCAAATCTCCTGCCAATGCTAAGGATGTCCAGAGGCTAACAGGCAGGATTGCAGCTTTGAACAGATTCATATCTAAATCCTTAGAAAAGTGCAAGGAATTCTATGATATCCTAAGGAAGAACAAGAAATTTGAGTGGACTGAGAAGCATGAAAGTGCCCTAAGAGCTCTTAAGGATTACCTATCCTCGGCTCCTGCCTTGATGAAACCAGAAAAAGGAGATGTGTTATCCTTATTGTTAGGGCTGGATTTTTATAATACATGATCCTTACACGTGATCCTAACCAGTGATCCTTGTTTCTTTGGCAGATAGTGATCCTCAGCAGAGTTCCAGGATCAGGATCACGGACCGTCATAGGATCCTCATGCTAACAGTTGCTTTCATTGAATTTAATGTTATTTTGCAGGGACATCTAGCAGGATCCGCTCTTAGCATCACAATCAAAGGACGCGTCTTTACAACTATAGCATGTGCTTAATCGGAGATGGACGTTGTGAAGGATATGGAAACTTGGCATGATTTAAGGGCGATAATTTAGGCTAGATTTGCTTTTATTTCTAAAGGGGTAATGAGCTGATTATTAGTCTTTTTACCTAAAATAGGCCACCTACACTTGTATATATAACACTCTTCCCCATTCGGAAGACACACAACACAATTCTCACACGCTTAGACACACATTACGATAGTGATCCTTGTACTCAGCTCATTATCATCCGAAGTTGTAACCATATTTTGATATATTGAAGTTGGTGATCGGTAGTTGCCATCACCTGAGGTTTTTTATGCCGGAGATCATACATTGATCAAGGGCTTTTTCCTCGTATAAATCATTGTGTCTTTGCATATTTCATTCTGAAGTGATCCTTTACCTTTTCAATAAACCAAGCATCATTCCCCATTTACTTAGAGTTTGGTTGCATTATCCTTGTGTGATTTTTGACCAAAACAGTTTGGCGCCCACCGTGGGGCGATTGGTGCTTCATTCATAAGAAAACTTTCTGTTCAAAATCATTTCAAAGAGTTACATGGCTTCGTCATTGAAGAATACATCCACAGCGATGTCGGCAGTCAATTCATCTACTGGCATTCCACCTTTGCCTCCACCACCAGCTGGATCTCAGAAAAATGCTGAGAAGAGACCAACTTCTATATCCTCTAAACCATCATCTTCTGCTCTAACTTCTTCTGTTCCCAGTACTAGTGATATATTTACTTTGATTTTGCAGATGAGGGATCGTATGCAGCAGCAGGATGAAACTAATGACAGGATCCTCAGAGAAATCGGAGATCTCAAAAGGCAAAAGAAAACGGCAGAGGATCATTCCCCACTATTGCCCAAATCTTTGAATTTTGATACTCCAATGATTACTTCTCAGCCAACAGAGGTCCCAGACATACAATATATGGGTGGATCAAGAGGAGTGCATTTCAGCCCAGCAACAATGACTCAGGCATCAGGATCATATTTTCAACCGGCGGGATCCTACGCCCAGCATTCGGGATCCTTCATGAGCTTAGGATCCTCTTTTGTCCCTGGATCATCCCAGGTTCAAGGATCCTCCTTCGTTCCGGGATCATCCCAGGTTCAAGGATCCTCCTTTGTTCCAGGATCATCCCAGGTTCAAGGATCCTCCTTCGTTCCGGGATCGTCTCAGATACCAGGATCCTTCCAGATGCAAGGATCCCTAAAAAGTTTGCAAACAGGAAGTCTAGATGTCCATCAAGGGGACTTCATTCCAATGCAGACCATTGCTTCCACTGGTCCCTCCGTTATCCCAGAATCCCAGCAATATGGATTCACACCCAATGTTCCTAACTTGAACCCGATGGGAGGCAACACCTTAAAAAATTATCCTACCACTAACCATGGATTCGTGCAGGATACAGGTATCAATCATGCTATGGCCAGGGAGTTACAGAAGCTGAAGGATATGATCTCAAGTGTTCCAGGGGTAGTCAAGCCTATCCCGGAGATTGCAGATGGGAGCCATAAGGTATCTCGTTTTGCACCACCAATTTGTGATGCAGAGGTACCCAAAAGGTTCCATATCCCTACTATGAAGCTGTATGATGGTACAACGGATCCTGAGGAGCACATAGCACAATACAGGGAGAGGATGGAGATCAATCCAATCCCAAAAAAGTTAAAGGAAGAATGCCTATGTAAAGGATTTGGATCCACCCTTACTGGATCAGCTCTTAAATGGCTGCTAAGTCTTCCCCCTTACTCTATCACTTCATTTGCTAATTTAGTTAATTTATTCAATAACCAATTCTCTTGTAGTAGAAAATTTGAAAGATTAGCTAGTGATTTATATAGGGTAACTCAAAGTCATAATGAATCATTAAGGGATTATATAACTAAATTCAGTAAAGAATCCTTGGAGATTCCCAACTTAGATATGGCCACGGCTGTTGAGGCCTTCAAAATGGGACTGCTTAAGGATTCATTGTTCTATGATGATCTTGTTATGACACCGTGCAGGAACTTAGATGAAGTAAGAACTCGGGCACTCAGGTTCATCCGGCTAGAGGATGACAAGAGGATCCAGGAAAGACAAGTAGGATCCTCAAAACAGGAGAAGCAAGGATCCTCCTTCAGGAGCAATAAATTCAAATCCTACCATAGAAATGACAACCAGAACGTGCATGCTATTGACCAAGAAGAGGATGATGAGGATTATCCTCCAATTTCTGAATATTGTTTTTCTGTTGACAATCATGAACTAATCCTTGCAATGCAGAATCTAGGAGAAAAAGCCAGATGGCCCAGAAAGAATGACAAACCATCCGGGACTAAAGACAAGTCAAAGTGGTGTGCATACCACGAGGATTTCGGGCATATAACTGAAGAATGCATAGCATTAAGAAAAGAAATTGGATATCTGCTAAGCAAGGGACATTTGAAAGAATTGTTGGGAAGAAAAAAGCAAAAAACTCAGGATCCTGAAAGGATCCCTGAAAAGGCTCCAGCCCCTCCGGCGAATGCACAAGTGATCAACTTTATTTCCGGAGGATCAGATATTTGTGGTACATCCTTCTCGGCAGCCAAAAGGCATGCAAAGGAAGCAAAAATGGATAATGGAGAAAGACCTATTCGAACATCAAGTGTCTCGGAAGGAAAGACGATAACGTTTGATGAGGATGATCGCATTAACATCCAGGATCCTCATCATGATAGTTTAGTTATTACTCTCTTTATTTCTAACCATTTTGTCCGCAGGATCCTTATCGACGGAGGAAGCTCAGTAAACATTATCCAGCTCGATGTTCTAAAGAAAATAGGTATCCCAGAATCAGACATCACACCAAGATCCTCCGTGCTTGTGGGATTCAGTGGAGAAACGAAGAAAACTCTGGGGGACATCAAACTCCCAATCTACGTGGAAGGATTACATAATTACCAAAAATTTTGTGTTATTGACTGTTTATCTTGTTGCAATGTTATCCTTGGCAGGCCCTGGATACATGATATGAAAGCAGTCCCATCCACCTACCATCAATGTGTGAAACTCCCTAGCCCATGGGGGATAATCAAGATCGACAGTGACCAGCAAGAGGCTAAGGATTACTATACCTCATCCATGAAACCAACCTCGAAGCCAAGGGAGTAATAGCAATTACAGTATCCTCCAAGGAGTGTCTTGGAGGCAAGGGAACAGGATGTGGACGAAATCCTTTTGGATCCTAGTGATCCTGAATCAAAAATCTATATCGGATCAGGGATCCTTGGCGAGTTGAAAGAAAACATAATATCCTTCCTCAAAAGAAGAAAATCTACCTTTGCATGGAAACATGAAGATATGACAGGTATATCTAAGGATATTATCACTCATAAACTTGGCATTGACAGGTCTATCAAACCAATCCATCAAAAAAGGAGGAAGTTTGCACCAGAAAGGAATGCCATTATCCAAGAAGAAGTAGAGAGACTACTTCGAGCTGGTATGATCAGAGAAGTAAAATATCCAAAATGGTTAGCCAATGTGGTTGTTGTCCAAAAGAAAAACGGAAAGTGGAGGGTATGTGTCGATTTCACTGATCTTAATAAGGCATGTCCCAAGGATCCTTTCCCACTACCCCACATTGACTCCATGGTGGATGCAACGGCGGGGCATGAACTGTTGACCTTTATGGATGCATCATCTGGATTCCAACAAATTCAGATGGAACCATCTGACCAAGAGGATACAGCCTTTATGACCCCAACCGGTTTATATTGTTATATTGCCATGCCTTTTGGACTAAGAAATGCAGGTGCAACATATCAAAGGCTGGTGAATATGATGTTCAAAGATCAAATAGGACAAACTATGGAAGTATACATAGATGATATGGTAGTCAAGTCAAAGAAAGCTGAGGATCACCTAAGGGACTTGGAGGAAGCATTTGATATCCTTGATAATTATAACATGAAGCTTAATCCTTCGAAATGTCACTTTGGTGTTAAAGCAGGAAAATTTCTAGGATATATGGTAACTCAGAGGGGCATTGAAGCAAGCCCAGAACAAATTAAAGCATTGGTGAATATCAAATCCCCTGCCAATGCTAAGGATGTGCAAAGGCTAACAGGCAGGATAGCAGCTCTGAACAGGTTTATATCAAAATCCTCAGAAAGATGTAAAGAATTTTATGATATCCTAAGGAAAAACAAGAAATTTGAATGGACTGAAAAGCATGAGAATGCTTTACAAGCCCTTAAAGAATATATGTCCTCAGCACCAGCATTAATGAAACCCGGAAAAGGAGATGTGTTATCCTTATTGTTTTGGTCAAAAATCACACAAGGATAATGTAACCAAACTTTATGTAAACGGGGTATGATGCTTGGTTAATTATGAAAGTAAAGGATCACTTCTGTGATAAAGATGCAAAGACACAATGATTTATACGAGGAAAAAGCCCTTGATCAATATATGATCTCCGGCATAAAAAACCTCGGGTGATGGCAACTACCGATCACCAAACTTCAATATAAGAACAAAATGGTTACAACTTCGGATGATAATGAGCTGAGTACAAGGATCACTATTGTTTCGAGTGTCTAAGTGTATGAGAGTTGCGTTGTATGTCGTGTGTTTTCGTGTGTCCCCTTCCAAATGATGGAGAGTGGTATTTATACAAGTGTAGGTGACCTATTTTAGGTAAAAGGACTAATTATCAGCTCATTACCCCTTTAGAAATAAAAGACAATCTAGCCTAAATTGCCGCCCATAAATCAAGCCATGTTTCCATATCCCGTGCAACGTCTATCTCCGATTAAGCTCTTGCCATAATTGTGAAGACGCGTTCCTTGATCATGATGCTTAGAGCGTATCCTGCTAGATATTCCTGCAAAAATAACATTGCATTAAGCGAAGATGATCGTTAGTATGAGGATCCTATAATGTCCCATGATCCTGATCCTGAAGTCCTGCTGAGGATCATTGTCTGCCAAAGAAACAAGGATCACTGGTTAGGATCATGTGTAAGGATCACCTATAATAAAAATCCAGCCCTAACAATTGCCCCCAAAATATAAGGAGTTTATTGTAAATTGACGAGTTATATTTTGTTTCGATCTTATCTCCAACGGGCGACTCCGAATAACTAGCCGTTACACATGGACTAGCCGTTACGATCATTACGTCATAGATGTGACAATCCCTGCAAATCATGATTATAAATAGGAGATAGGGTTAGGATCACTCTGTATTTAAATTCGAGATATCTTCCCTTTATAATTGCTACCGAAGACTGATCAGGTATCCTCTTCTTCTCTCTTTCCTTTCTTCCTTCTCTTTGCTCTGTTTTTTCTGCTCCGTCTCTGTTTCTGTTTCGTTACAAACATGTTGCTCCGGAATTCTCCACACAAGGATTCCAAGAAGGATAGTCCCCTGAAAAGCCAAGGGATCATTAAGGATTCTCCTACGGAGAGATGTTGCTTTACCGATGCTCATGTAGATAGGATTCGTCATTGCTTCCCGGCGGATGCCGTTTTCAAATCCTTCACATCCACTGCTTTGAGTGATTTTGTTTCAGACACCTGGGTGATCTTTCCTGCAACTCCATTTATCATAGGATATTCGTATCCTTTTCCGGCCTTCACCCAATCTTTCTTTTCTCTGACCGGCATATCTTATATCCAAGCTATGCCGATGATCTGGAGGGTCTTGTATACCTTCGAGAGGATCATCGAGCAGGAGGGGATTGATTTAGGGATGGCAGAGCTGGCCGCGCTTTATGATCTTACCACGTTTGGTTCTCACCGGTATTTGTTGAAACGGAAAGCCGGGGAGGATCATCCTGTCTTCAAGGTCACTAAGAACGATACAAACTGGAAGCGTCGTTTTTTCTTTGTTAGAAGGGATTCCATCCCAGATGGGAAGGATCTGCCCAAGGAATGGGCCACTCATGGTAGGATAGAGGATCCTCGAAGGATCACTATCAGCCCTGTCTCATATAATGAGAATCACTAATATCTCTTTTTATCTCTTGTGCAGCTATATCCATTGCTCATCTGAAATTAAGCCCTGCTGCAAAAGAGAGAGTCCTAGCTTTTAAAAAGCTTAATCCTGAAGTCAGAAGTTTCCAAGTCACCGTCCAAGATTCTCAAGAAGTATCCTCTGCATCTGCCACCATGTCAAGTAAGTATCCTTATAGAAAATAAATTAAATGTATGATTGTTTGATTAATAAAGCAACTTATCTTGTTTTTTGATTGTGTAGGTGCTGGAAAGTCTGCCAGGTCTGTCAAATCTGCTTCTAAATTTGGGATAGATGATCTCACCAACGTCAAGTCTTCGAGGAAGAAGGCTCCTGCTGCCAGTCCTTCAGTTTCAGCCCCCAAGGCACCTATCCGGGGCAAGGGAAAAAAGAGGAAAACCTCTGAAGATCTCCAAGGATTTCCCCTCCTCCGTCAGCAATTCCTTGACTACGTGAATGAGGTAAGGATCACTGCCCCTGTTGGTTATCCGTTTCGGATATCCTGTTTGTGTATCCTGTTTCTTTGAGGATCATCCGGTTCTGAACTTACCTTATTTCCCTCTTTGCAGAAACTTGCCGAGATCGAGACCTATCTTGGCCATGTTGAGGATCAAGAGATCCAGATTGCCGACCTTCAACAAATGGGCGTGCTTAAGGATCTCAAGATAGCAGATCTTGAGAAGGAACTCCGGGCCACGAAGGATGAGGCTGCTCAGAGGTTGATCGATATGGATAACGAGAAGCAGGAGATCACCCAAGATGCCAAGGTCTCCGCGGCAATTGCTATGTACAAGATACAACTTCAGATGGCTGAGGAGGCTCAGGATCCTACCTTTGACAAAAGCTCGTGGGACGTTGAAGGTTGGAAGGCAAGGCTGGCGGACCTGGAGGACGAGGATGAGGCTGAGGAGATCCCCATGCTGGAAGGTGGTGATGCTGAGAAGGATCAAGGTGGAGATGCTGGTGGTGATGGAGCAGCAGAGGTGTGAGCTGCTGGATTGGGCGATGATGGATATTTTTTACTAGGCCGGAGCCCAATTTTTTAGGTTTGGTAGTGCTCTTTTGTGGTTGTTGATGGTTTGAAACAATTATGGTCTGTAATCTCTGAACAATAGTTTTTAGGGTAAAGGATCCTGGATCCTTCGAACAATAGGTAGGATTGCAAAAGGTGGAGGGATCCTCTGTTTGGGGGATGAAGCCTTTGTGATCCTGCCGCTTTTACTTTCCTGCACCTGCTAAGACCGCAAAGACAATGGACACCCTTTGCCAACCCATGTGGACGGGCCACGTTTTGCTGGTAGAAATGTGGGTTGGCAATTTTGACAAATTTTTGAAAGGGTTAAAGATCCTTTTGTTTTTTAATAATATAACTTTAATTTTTCTGGCTTATCTCGTGTTGTTATCCTTATCTTCTTGTTTCTTGATTGTTTTTGTAGTATATTTAAAGTAACAAGGGTTGAAAATATGTTATCCAAATTTAGGATATGATCCCAGATCAAATATCCTGATATTGAAAATTTTCAAAGTACTTTAATTCAAGGATCATAGGTTTGGTTGTCAAAGCGTAAGGGTCGGTTAGGATAGTGAGTATAATCAAAAATGGTCAAGGATCATACCTGAGGATCCAAGTTAGGATCCTAACCCTCAATCGAGACAATCGTAGATAAGATTTTGATGGATAATAAGGATTAAGGATCCTTATGTGGTCTAACTTTGACAATCCTGAAAAACGAAGCACAACTTGGGACTAAGCCAATGTAAGAAATAAATTAGTAACTGGGGGCACGCCCAAAGGGTAACTGAGAATGATCCCGGAGGATCACTGGGGACAAGCCCATAGGATAACTGAGAATGATCCCGGAGGATCACTGGGGACAAGCCCAAAGGATAACTGGGGACAAGCCCAAAGGATCGTATGTAAACTGGAGTATGGCCCTTTCTGGCGACTATCCAAACTTAGTGACATGAAAATGTCAAAACCTTAGCTAACGTGAAAACGTTAGAAACCTTAGGAACGGATGTATGGTACGTCTACCATTATACGTAGGATCCTAAATATAGCCAGTACGATGAGGTTGTCAGCCCCGGAAGTGGGTACTGGTCCCAAAGACGTGAACTATATCAGGATCATCGTGCGCTGCTGGCGGAAACTTGGGATAATCCCAAGGATAACTGGGGTTGGACCCAAGAATCTGCGGTGCTTTTGAAGATCTTTGACGATATGCTGAAGATACCTGAACTATCATAACTCAAATGTTTCGTGAGTAGAGGATGAAGGATACATGATCCTTATCCTTAGGTAAAAAGTAAGAAAATGCAATAGTTTCTAGGATAAGCATATTACCAGAGTAAGGATCACTGATATCACCGGGATCCTTCAAGGATACTTCAATGCAAGGATCACATGCATGAAGGATCATGTTCACATGAAATATTTCTTTAAGTGAACAGCATTCCAGGCTCTTGGCAACAAGTTTCCTTCCATGGTTAGCAGCCTGTATGCCCCCTTTCCTGCTTCAGCTTCAATCAAGTAGGGACCTTCCCATTTTGGTGCTAACTTCCCGTCAGCAGGATTGATAGTATTTTGAAACGCTTTTCTCAACACCATATCTCCGACTTGGAATTTCCTTAATCTGACATTTTTGTTGTAGGCACCAGCCATTCTTTGTTGGTAGCTTGCCATCCTTATCCTAGCTAGATCCCTGATTTCTTCAGTAGTATCCAAATCCTGAGCTAGAATTGTAGCATTTTCTTCAGGATCACGAGCACTTGTTCTAGCAGTTGGGATCACCATTTCTGTTGGGATCACTGCTTCTGCCCCAAATACTAAAGAGAAAGGTGTTTGACCAGTAGCATTCTTGGGAGTTGTTCTATCAGCCCATAGCACATAAGGTAACTCCTCTGCCCATTTCCCCTTCTTGGATCCTAGCTTCTTCTTCAGATTGTTGATGATGATCTTGTTGGATGATTCTGCTTGACCATTGGCTTGTGGATGAACTGGTGTTGATGTTATCATCTTGATTCCCCAACTGTCACAAAAGTTAGTGGTTCTGCTTCCAATGAATTGGGAGCCATTATCACATACAATTTCAGAGGGAATGCCAAATCTAGTTATAATGTTTCTCTTGATGAAGGATATGACTTCCTTTTCCCTGACTTGAGCGAAGGCTTCAGCTTCTATCCATTTGGAAAAATAGTCAGTCATGGCAAGCATAAATACTTTTCCACCAGGTGCTTTAGGAAGCTTGCCCACTATATCCATTCCCCATCTCATGAATGGCCAAGAGGATGGTATAGGGTGTAGCAGTTCAGCTGGTTGATGAAGGATATTGCTGTGTCTTTGACAAGGATCACATTTCCTAGCATATTCTACAACATCCCTTTTCATGGTTGGCCAGTAGTATCCTGTTCTAAGGATCCTTGAGAATAATGCCCTGCCCCCAGTGTGGTTTCCACAATCTCCTTCATGGAAGTCTCTCAACACTTCTTCAATTTCAGGATCCTCAATACATCTTAAGTATGGTCCTGCAAGGGATCGTTTATATAGCACATTATTTAAGATTGTAAATTGAGATACCTTGATCCGGAAAGCTCTAGGATTTTCTCCCATTGGAATCTCTCCGTTTTGCAAGTATTTCATGATTGGTGAGACCCATGATCCTGAATAAGATTGAGCTTCTTCACTAGGGATTATTGCAGTATCCTCTTCTATTTCCATGGCCACTTGATTTTCAATAGCAGGAGCCAGGATATGGATGATAGGGATACTTATGTCTCCTGGAATTTTTAAGGATGATCCTAAGTTGGCCAATGCATCAGCTTCCGTGTTTTCCTCCCTTGGTACCTGTGTTAAGCTGAAAGAAACAAAAGAGAGTGCCAATTTTTTGACTACCTCTAAATATTTGGTTAGTTTTTCACCTTTAACAGCATAGGATCCATTAAAGTGATTGGTGATCAATAATGAGTCTACATATGCTTTAAGATATTTTACCCCCATGTCCTTAGCGATTTGCAAGCCAGCAATTAAGGCTTCATATTCAGCCTCATTGTTAGTTGCTTGGAACTCACAGGCTATGGAGTGGGGTATTATGTCCCCCTGTGGCGATTTTAGTAGTATCCCAAGCCCTGTGCCCTTTACATTTGAGGATCCATCAGTGTGTAGTATCCAAGGATCCTTGGTTTCATCCAGCTGCTGGACCTCCAATTCTGCTTCTTTTTGTAGATCACTACTGAAATCAGCCACAAAGTCGGCTAAGGCTTGTGATTTAATGGCTGTTCTTGGTTCATATCTTATATCATGGGCACTAAGCTTCACTGCCCACTTAGCCATTCTCCCTGACATCTCCGATTTCCTGAGGACATTCTTAATTGGAAAATTAGTATTAACAACAATAGTATGGGTTTCAAAATAATGCCTTAACTTAGTGGATGCCATGATTAATGCAAGAATAAGTTTTTCGAGGTGTGAGTACCTGGATTCGGCATCAAGTAAACTTTTACTTACATAGTAGATAGGATATTGTGTACCTTCGTGATCCTTGACAAGGACAGCACTTACAGCGGTTGAGGATACCGCCAGGTATAAGGATAACACATCTCCTTTTTCCGGTTTTGCTAATGCTGGTGCTGAGGACATATATTCTTTAAGGGCTTGTAAAGCGTTCTCATGCTTCTCAATCCATTCAAACTTCTTATTCTTCCTTAGGATATCGTAAAATTCTTTGCATTTTTCTGAGGATTTCGATATGAACCTGTTCAGAGCTGCTATCCTGCCTGTCAGTCTTTGAACATCCTTGGCATTGGCAGGAGATTTGATATTTACTAATGCTTTTATTTGTTCCGGGCTTGCTTCAATGCCCCTCTGAGTTACCATGTATCCTAGGAACTTTCCTGCCTTAACACCAAAATGGCATTTTGAAGGATTAAGTTTCATGTTGTAATTATCAAGGATATCGAATGCTTCTTCCAAGTCCCTTAGGTGATCCTCTTGGTCAGATGGTTCCATCTGAATTTGTTGGAATCCAGATGACGCATCCATAAAGGTCAACAGTTCATGTCCCGCTGTTGCATCCACCATGGAGTCAATGTGGGGTAATGGGAAAGGATCCTTGGGACATGCCTTATTCAAATCAGTGAAATCGACACATACCCTCCACTTTCCATTTTTCTTTTGGACAACGACCACATTGGCTAGCCATTTTGGATATTTTACCTCTCTGATCATACCTGCTCGAAGTAGTCTCTCTACTTCTTCTTGAATAATGGCATTCCTTTCTGGTGCAAACTTCCTCCTTTTTTGATGGATTGGTTTGATAGACCTGTCAATGCCAAGTTTGTGAGTAATAATATCCTTAGATATACCTGTCATATCTTCATGTTTCCAAGCAAGGGTAGGTTTTCTTCTTTTGAGGAAGGATATTAAGTCTTCTTTCATCTTGCCAAGGATCCCTGATCCGATATAGATTTTTGATTCAGGATCATTAGGATCCAAAAGGATTTCGTCCACATCATGTTCCCTTGCCTCCAAGACATCCCTTGGAGGATATTGTAATTGCTATTGCTCCCTTGGCTTCGAGGTTGGCTTCATGGATGAGGTATAACAATCCTTAGCCTCCTGCTGATCACTGTCGATCTTGATTATTCCCCATGGGCTAGGGAGCTTCGCACATTGATGGTAGGTAGATGGGACTGCTTTCATATCATGTATCCAAGGTCTGCCAAGGATAACGTTGCAACAAGATAAACAGTCAATAACACAAAATTTTTGGTAATTATGTAATCCTTCCACGTAGATTGGGAGTTTGATGTCCCGCAGAGTTTTCTTCGTTTCCCCACTGAATCCTACAAGCACGGAGGACCTTGGTGTGATGTCTGATTCTGGGATTCCCATCTTCTTCAGGACATCAAGCTGGATAATGTTCACTGAGCTCCCTCCATCAATAAGGATCCTGCGGACAAAATGGTTAGAGATAAAGAGAGTGATGACTAAACTATCATGGTGAGGATCCTGAATGTTAATGCGATCATCCTCATCAAATGTTATCATCTTCCCTTCTGAGATACTTGATGTTCTAATAGGCCTTTCACCATTATCCATTTTTGATTCTTTTGCATGTCTTTTGGCCGCCGAGAAGGATGTACCACAGATGTCTGATCCTCCGGATATAAAGTTGATCACTTGTGCATTTGCCGGAGGTGCTGGAGCTTTTTCGGGGATCCTTTCAGGATCCTGAGTCCTTTGCTTTTTTCTTCCCAATAATTCTTTTAGGTGCCCCTTGCTTAACAGATATCCAATCTCTTTCCTTAAAGCTATGCATTCTTCAGTTAGATGCCCGAAATCCTCATGGTACGCACACCATTTTGACTTGTCTTTAGTCCCGGATGGTTTATCATTCTTCCTGGGCCACCTAGCTTTTTCACCTAGATTCTGCATTGCAAGGATTAGTTCATGATTATCAACGGAAAAACAATATTTTGAGATTGGAGGATATTCTTCATCATCCTCTTCTTGGTCAACAGCATGCACATTCTTGTTCTCATTTCTATGGTAGGATTTGAATTTGTTGTTCTTGAAGGAGGATCCTTGCTTCTCCTGTTTTGAGGATCCTACTTGTCTCTCCTGGATCCTCTTGTCATCCTCTAGCCGGATGAACCTGAGTGCTCGAGTTCTTACTTCATCTAGATTCCTGCATGGTGTCATAACAAGATCATCATAGAATAATGAATCCTTAAGCAGTCCCATTTTGAAGGCTTCAACAGCCGTAGCCATATCCAAGTTGGGAATGTCCAAGGATTCTTTACTAAATTTAGTTATATAATCCCTTAATGATTCATTATGATTTTGAGTTATCCTGTACAAATCACTAGTTAATTTTTCAAATTTTCTGCTACAAGAGAATTGGTTATTGAATAAATTAACTAAATTAGCAAATGAAGTAATAGAGTAGGGGGGAAGACTTAGCAGCCACTTAAGAGCTGATCCCGTAAGAGTGGATCCAAATCCTTTACATAGGCATGCTTCCTTCAACTTTTCTGGGATAGGATTGATCTCCATCCTTTCCCTGTATTGTGCTATATGCTCCTCTGGATCCGTTGTGCCATCATACAGCTTCATGGTAGGGATATGGAACCTTTTGGGTACCTCTGCATCACAAATTGGTGGTGCAAAGCGAGATACCTTGTGGCTTCCATCTGCAATCTCTGGGATAAGCTTGACTACCCCTGGAACACTTGAGATCATATCTTTTAGCTTCTGCAACTCCCTGGCCATAGCATGATTGGTACCTGTATCCTGCATGAATCCATGGTTAGTGGTAGGATAATTATTTAAAGTGTTACCTCCCATTGGGTTCAAGTTAGGGAACCCATATTGCTGGGATTCTGGAACAACGGAGGGACCAGTGGAAGCAATGGTCTGCATTGGAATGAAGTCCCCTTGATGGATATCTAGACTTCCTGTTTGTAAACTTTTTAGGGATCCTGGTATCTGGAAGGATCCTGGTGTCTGGGATGATCCTGGAACGAAGGAGGATCCTTGGCCCTGGAATGATCCTGGAACAAAGTAGGATCCTTGAAACTGCTGTGCCCCCGGATAGGCTCCTGAATTCATGAAGGATCCCATGTACTGAGGATAGGATCCTACTGGCTGAAAATGTGAGCCTGATGTCTGAGTCATTGCTGCCGACTTGAGATGTGATCCTCTTGACTCCCCTATGATTTGCACGTCCGGGATCCCTGATGGCTGGGAAGTGATCATTGGAGTATCGAAGCTCAATGATTTGGGCATCAGTGGGGAATGATCCTCTGCCGCTTTCTTTTGTCTTTTGAGGTCTCCAATTTCCCTGAGGATCCTGTCATTAGTCTCATCCTGCCGCTGCATACGATCCTTCATCTGCAAAATTAAAGCAAATACATCACTAGTACTGGGAATAGAAGAATTCATAGCAGAAGAAGATGGAGGTTTAGAGAAAGTGGGAGTTGATCTCTTCTCAGTATTTTTCTGAGATCCTGCCGGTGGAGGAGGCAAAGTGGTCTGTGATGAGGTGACTGCAGACATCGCCGTGGACGTGTTCTTCAATGATGAAGCCATGTAACTCTTTGAAATGATTTCGAACAAAAGATTTTCTTATGAATGAAGCACCAATTGCCCCACGGTGGGCGCCAAACTGTTTTGGTCAAAAATCACACAAGGATAATGTAACCAAACTTTATGTAAACGGGGTATGATGCTTGGTTAATTATGAAAGTAAAGGATCACTTCTGTGATAAAGATGCAAAGACACAATGATTTATACGAGGAAAAAGCCCTTGATCAATATATGATCTCCGGCATAAAAAACCTCGGGTGATGGCAACTACCGATCACCAAACTTCAATATAAGAACAAAATGGTTACAACTTCGGATGATAATGAGCTGAGTACAAGGATCACTATTGTTTCGAGTGTCTAAGTGTATGAGAGTTGCGTTGTATGTCGTGTGTTTTCGTGTGTCCCCTTCCAAATGATGGAGAGTGGTATTTATACAAGTGTAGGTGACCTATTTTAGGTAAAAGGACTAATTATCAGCTCATTACCCCTTTAGAAATAAAAGACAATCTAGCCTAAATTGCCGCCCATAAATCAAGCCATGTTTCCATATCCCGTGCAACGTCTATCTCCGATTAAGCTCTTGCCATAATTGTGAAGACGCGTTCCTTGATCATGATGCTTAGAGCGTATCCTGCTAGATATTCCTGCAAAAATAACATTGCATTAAGCGAAGATGATCGTTAGTATGAGGATCCTATAATGTCCCATGATCCTGATCCTGAAGTCCTGCTGAGGATCATTGTCTGCCAAAGAAACAAGGATCACTGGTTAGGATCACGTGTAAGGATCACCTATAATAAAAATCCAGCCCTAACACTTATACCTAGCGGTATCCTCAACCGCTGTAAGTGTTGTCCTTGTTAAGGATCACGAAGGTACACAACATCCTATTTACTATGTAAGTAAGAGTTTACTTGATGCAGAATCCAGGTACTCACACCTTGAGAAACTTATTCTCGCATTAATTATGGCATCAACTAAGTTAAGACATTATTTTGAAACCCACACTATTGTTGTTAGAACTAATTTTCCAATCAAGAATGTCCTCAGGAAACCAGAGATGTCCGGAAGAATGGCTAAATGGGCAGTAAAGCTTAGTGCCCATGATATAAGATATGAGCCTAGAACAGCCATCAAATCCCAAGCACTAGCTGACTTTGTGGCTGATTTCAATAGTGATCTACAAAAGGAAGCAGAATTGGAAGTCCAGCAGCTGGATGAGACCAAGGATCCTTGGATACTACACACTGATGGATCCTCAAATGTCAAGGGCACAGGGCTCGGGATACTACTAAAATCGCCACAGGGGGACATAATACCCTACTCCATAGCCTGTGAGTTCCAAGCAACTAACAATGAGGCTGAATATGAAGCCTTAATTGCTGGCTTGCAAATTGCTAAGGATATAGGGGTGAAATATCTTAAAGTATATGTGGACTCATTATTGATCACCAATCACTTTAATGGATCCTATGCTGTTAAAGGTGAAAAACTAACCAAATATTTAGAGATAGTCAAAGAATTGGCACTCTCTTTTGTCTCTTTCAGCCTAACACAGGTACCAAGGGAGGAAAACACAGAAGCTGATGCATTGGCCAACCTAGGATCATCCTTGAAGATTCCAGAAGATATAAGTATCCCCATCATCCATATCCTGGCTCCTGCTATTGAAAATCAGCTGGCCATGGAAATAGAAAAGGATACTGCAATGATCCCTAGTGAAGAAACTCAATCTTATTCAGGATCATGGATCTCACCAATCATGAAATACTTACAACACGGGGAGATTCCTATGGGAGAGAATCCTAGAGCTTTTCAGGATCAAGGTATCTCAATTCACAATCTTAAATAATGTGCTATATAAACGATCTCTTGCAGGACCATATTTAAGATGTATCGAGGATCCTGAAATTCAAGAAGTGTTGAGAGACTTCCATGAAGGAGATTGTGGAAACCACACTGGGGGCAGGGCATTGTTCTCAAGGATCCTTAGAACAGGATACTACTGGCCAACCATGAAAAGGGATGTTGTAGAATATGCTAGGAAATGTGATCCTTGTCAAAGACACAGCAATATCCTTCATCAACCAGCCGAATTGCTACATCCTATACCATCCTCTTGGCCATTCATGAGATGGGGGATGGATATAGTTGGTAAGCTCCCTAAAGCACCTTGTGGAAAAGTATTTATGCTTGCCATGACCGACTACTTCTCCAAATGGATAGAAGCTGAAGCCTTTGCTCAAGTCAGAGAAAAGGAAGTTATATCCTTTATTAAAAGAAACATTATAACTAGATTTGGCATTCCCTCTGAAATTGTATGTGATAATGGTTCCCAATTCATTAGGAGCAGAACCACTAACTGTTGTGACAGTTGGGGAATTAAGATAATAACATCAACACCAGTCCATCCACAAGCCAATGGTCAAGCAGAATCATCCAACAAGATCATCATCAACAATCTGAAGAAGAAGCTAGGATCCAAGAAGGGGAAGTGGGCAGAGGAATTGCCTTATGTGCTGTGGGCTGATAGAACAACTCCCAAGAATGCCACTGGTCAAACACCCTTCTCCTTAGTATTTGGGGTTGAAGCAGTGATCCCAACAGAAATGGTAGTTCCAACTGCTAGAACAAGTACTCGTGATCCTGAAGAGAATGTTGCAATCTTAGCTCAAGACTTGGATACTATTGAGGAAATCAGGGATTTGGCTAGGATAAGGATGGCGAGCTACCAACAAAGAATGGCTGGTGCTTACAATAAAAATGTCAGGATAAGGAAGTTCCAAGTCGGGGATATGGTGTTGAGAAAAGCATTCCAAAACACTATCAATCCTGCTGACGGGAAGTTAGCACCAAAGTGGGAAGGCCCTTACTTGATCGAAGCCGAAGCAGGAAAGGGGGCATACAGATTGCTAACCATGGAAGGAAATTTGTTACCAAGAGCCTGGAATGCCGTTCACTTAAAAAAATATTTCATGTGAACAGGATCCTCCCAGCATATGGTCCTTACATTGGAAGCATCCTCGAAGGATCCCGGCGATATCAGTGATCCTTACTCTGGTAAAGTCCTTATCTCAGAACTTTTACGTTTTCTTATTTTTACCTAAGGATAAGGATCATGCATCCTTCATCCTCTTCTCACGGACCATTTGAGTTATGATAGTCCAGGTATCTTCAGCATATCGTTAAAGATCTTCAAAAGCACCACAGATCCTTGGGTTCAACCCCAGTTATCCTTGGGCTTGTCCCCAGTTTTCGCCAGTAGCGCACGATGATCCTGGTATAGTTCACGTCTTTGGGACCAGTACCCACTTTCGGGGCTGACAACCTCATCGTACTGGCTATACCTAGGATCCTACGTATAATGGTAGACGTACCATACATCCGTTCCTAAGGTTTCTAACGTTTTCACGTTAGCTAAGGTTTTGACATTTTCATGTCACCAAGCTTGGATAGTCGCCAGTAAGGGCCATACTCCAGTTTACATACGATCCTTGGGCTTGTCCCCAGTTATCCTTTGGGCTTGTCCCCAGTGATCCTTTGGGCTTGTCCCCAGTTATCCTCCGGGCATGTCCCCAGCTACTAATTTATCCTTTACATTGGCTTAGTCCCAAGTTATGTTCCATTTTTCAGGTTTTCGAAGTTAAACAAATAAGGATCCTTAATCCTTATTATCTATTAAAATCTCATCTACGGTTATCTTGATTAAAGGTTAGGATCCTAGCTTGGATCCCCAGGTATGATCCTTGACTATTTTGATTATACTCATTATTCTGAACAACCCTTGCACTTTGACAGCTAAACCTATGATCCTTGAAATAAACTACCTTGAAAATTTTCAATGATAGGATATTTGATCTAGGATCATATCCTAAATTTATGAAACATGATCTGCTCAACTTTTGTTACTCTAACAAAATTATTTCTAAAACAATTGGAAAACAAGAAGATAAATAAAGGATAACAAAACAAGATAAGCCAGAAAGATTAAGGTTATTTTATTAACAAAAGGATCTTAAACCCTTTCAAAAAGTTGTCAAAATTGCCAACCCACGTTTCTACCAGCAAAACGTGGCCCGTCCACATGGGTTGGCAAAGGGTGTCCATTGTCTATGCGGTCATAGCAGGTGCAGGTAATTAAAAGCGGCAGGATCACAAAGGCTTCATCCCCCAAACAGAGGATCCCTCCACCATTTGCGATCCTACCTATTGTTCAAAGGATCCATGATCCTTAACCCTAAAAACTATTGTTTAAGTTACAGACCATCAATTGTTTCAAACATCACAACCACAAAAAAAACCACTACCAAACTTAAAAAATTGGGCTCCGGCCTAGTCTCGAAATATCCATCATCGCCCAATCCTGCAGCTCAAACCTTTGCTGCTCCATCTCCACCCTGATCCTTGCCAGCCTCGCCACCTTCCAGCATTGGGATCTCCTCAGCTTCGTCCTCATCCTCCAGCTCTGCCAATCTTGCCTTCCAGCCCTCCACGTCCCATGAGCTTTTGTCAAAGGCAGGATCCTGAGCCTCCTCAGCCATCTGCAGTTGTATCTTATACATAGCTATTGCGGCGGAGACCTTGGCATCCTGGGTGATCTCCTGCTTCTCACCATCCATGTTGACCAGCATTTGAGCAGCTTCATCCTTTGTAGCCCGGAGTTCCTTCTCAAGATCAGCTATCTTGAGATCCTTCAACACGCCCATTTGTTGGAGGTCGGCGATTTGGCGATCCTGATCCTCGACGTGGCCAAGGTAGGTTTCTATTTCAGCAAGTTTCTGCGGAAAGGGAAAAAGGTAAGTCCAGGACCAGGTGATCCTCAAAGAAGCACGCAGGATATACAGGCAGGATATACAGGCATGATATTCGAGCAGGATATTCAAGTAGGATAACCAACAGGGGCAATGATCCTTACTTCATTAATGTAATCAAGAAACTGCTGGCGGAGCAGGGGGAATACTTGAAGATCCTCAGAAGTCTTTCTCTTCTTTCCCTTACCCCTAATAGGAGCTTTAGGGGCTGAAGCAGAGGGACTAGCAGCAGGGGTCTTCTTCCTTGAAGGCTTGACATTGGCGAGTTCATCAATACCAAACTTGGAGGCAGACTTGACAGATTTCCCAGCGCCTACACAATCCAAACAAGATAAGTACTTTAACTAATTTAAAAATCCTACATAGAACTACTTTTTAATGAGGATACTTACTTGACATTGTGGCAGATGCGGAGGATACTTCCTGTGAATCTTGAATGGCAACTTGAAAACTTCTGGTCTCAGGATCAAGCTTTTTGAAGGCTAGAACCCTCTCTCTTGCAGCAGGGGTTAACTTGAGATGAGCAACGGATATAGCTGAAAAAACACAAAAGACAAAGAGGACATTAGTGATCCTTATCATAAGAGACAAGTCTGATGGTGATCCTTCCAGGATCCTCTATCCTACCATGAGTAGCCCACTCCTTGGGTAGATCCTTCCCATTAGGGATGGTATCCCTCCTAACGAAGAAGAATCGTCGCTTCCAGTTTGTATCATTTTTGGTAACCTTAAGAACAGGGTGATCCTCCCCAGCTTTTCGTTTCAACAAATATCGACAGGATCCAAACGTTGTGAGATCATACATCTCAGCCAGCTCCGCCATTCCCAAATCAATCCCTTCTTGCTCGATGATCCTTTCCAGGGTATACAGAACCCTCCAGATCATCAGCATGGCTTGAATATAAGACATGCCGGTCAGGGAAAAGAAAGATTGGGTGAAAGCTGGAAAGGGATACGAATATCCTATGGTGAACGGAGTTGCAGGAAAAGCTACCCATGTGTCAGAAACAAAATCACTTAGAGCGGTGGGAGTGAAAGACTTGAAGATAGTATCCGCCGGAAAGCAGTGACGGATCCTATCGATGTGAGCATCGGTGAAGCAACACCTCTCAGTAGGAGAGTCCTTGATAATCCCTTGACCTTTCAAGGGGCTGTTCTTCTTGTGATCCTTGTGAGGGGAATTCCGGAGCAACATATTCACAGAAGAATAGAAACAGAGGAGCAGAAAAACAGAGTAAGAGAAGGAAGAAAGAAAAGAGGAGAATACCTGATCGATCTTCGGACGAGATTATAAAGGGAGTATATCTTGAATTTAAATGCAAATTGATCCTAACCCTATCTCCTATTTATAATCATGATCTGCAGGATTGTCACGTCTATGACGTAAAACGGCTAGTCCGAGTTTAACGGCTAGTTATCCGAATCCTTCGTTGCAGATAAGATCAAAGCAAAATATAACTCATTTATTTACAAAATCACTCCTTATATTTTGGGGGCAATTGTTAGGGCTGGATTTTTATAATACATGATCCTTACACGTGATCCTAACCAGTGATCCTTGTTTCTTTGGCAGATAGTGATCCTCAGCAGAGTTCCAGGATCAGGATCACGGACCGTCATAGGATCCTCATGCTAACAGTTGCTTTCATTGAATTTAATGTTATTTTGCAGGGACATCTAGCAGAATCCGCTCTTAGCATCACAATCAAAGGACGCGTCTTTACAACTATAGCATGTGCTTAATCGGAGATGGACGTTGTGAAGGATATGGAAACTTGGCATGATTTAAGGGCGATAATTTAGGCTAGATTTGCTTTTATTTCTAAAGGGGTAATGAGCTAATTATTAGTCTTTTTACCTAAAATAGGCCACCTACACTTGTATATATAACACTCTTCCCCATTCGGAAGACACACAACACAATTCTCACACGCTTAGACACACATTACGATAGTTATCCTTGTACTCAGCTCATTATCATCCGAAGTTGTAACCATATTTTGATATATTGAAGTTGGTGATCGGTAGTTGCCATCACCCGAGGTTTTTTATGCCGGAGATCATACATTGATCAAGGGCTTTTTCCTCGTATAAATCATTGTATCTTTGCATATTTCATTCTGAAGTGATCCTTTACCTTTTCAATAAACCAAGCATCATTCCCCATTTACTTAGAGTTTGGTTGCATTATCCTTGTGTGATTTTTGACCAAAACACTTATATCTTGCGGTATCCTCAAAAGCAGTAAGTGTCGTCCTTGTTAAGGATCACGAAGGTACACAACGTCCTGTCTATTATGTAAGTAAGAGTTTACTTGATGCTGAATCCAGGTATTCACACCTAGAGAAACTTATCCTTGCATTAATTATGGCATCTACTAAATTAAGACACTATTTTGAAACTCATGCCATTATTGTTAAAACTAATTTTCCAATTAAGAATGTCCTCAGGAAACCTGAAATGTCAGGAAGGATGGCTAAGTGGGCAGTGAAGCTTAGTGCTTATGATATAAGATATGAGCCTAGAACAGCCATTAAATCCCAAGCATTAGCTGACTTTGTGGCAGATTTCAGTAGTGATTTGCAAAAGGAAGCTGAATTAGAAGTCCAGCAGCTAGAAGAGACCAAGGATCCTTGGATACTCTATACTGATGGATCCTCAAATGTCAAAGGAACAGGGCTTGGAATACTACTAAAATCGCCACAGGGGGACATAATACCCCACTCTATAGCTTGTGAGTTACAAACTACTAACAATGAGGCTGAATATGAAGCCTTGATAGCTGGTTTGCAAATCGCTAAGCATATAAGGATCAGGTATCTTGAGGTACATGTAGATTCATTATTAATCACTAATCACTTTAATGGATCCTATGCTGTTAAAGGTGAAAAGCTAACCAAATATTTGGAGATAATCAAAGAATTGGCACTCTCTTTTGTTTCCTTCAGTTTGACACAGGTACCAAGGGAAGAAAATACAGAAGCTGATGCGTTGGCTAATCTAGGATCATCTTTGAAGATCCCGGAGGATATAAGTGTCCCCATTATCCATATCCTGGCTCCTGCCATCGAGGATCATGTGGCTATGGAAATAGGAGAGGATTCTGCAATTATCCCTAGTGAGGATACTCAATCTCATTCAGGATCATGGATCCTCCCAATCATGAGATACTTACAACACGGAGAGATTCCTACAGGAGAAAACCCTAGGGCTTTAAAAATTAGGGTATCTCAATTCACAATTTTAAATAATATGTTGTATAAACGATCTCTTGCAGGACCATATTTAAGATGCATTGAGGATCCTGAAATCCAAGAAGTTTTAAAAGACTTCCATGAAGGAGATTGTGGAAACCACACTGGGGGCAGGGCATTATTCTCAAGGATCTTGAGGACAGGATACTATTGGCCAACTATGAAGAGAGATGCTGTGGAGTATGCTAAGAAGTGTGATCCTTGTCAGAGACACAACAATATCCTTCATCAAGCAGCTGAATTTTTGCATCCTATATCCTCCTCTTGGCCATTTATGAGATGGGGTATGGATATAGTTGGTAAGCTCCCTAAGGCTCCTTCTGGAAAAGTGCTCATGCTTGCTATGACTGATTACTTCTCCAAGTGGATAGAGGCTGAAGCTTTTGCCCAAGTCAGAGAAAAGGAAGTTATATCCTTCATTAAAAGAAATATTATAACTAGATTTGGTATTCCTTCTGAAATTATATGCGATAATGGTTCCCAATTTATTGGGGGCAGAACCACTAACTTTTGTGACAGCTGGGGGATTAAGATGATAACATCAACACCAGTCCACCCACACGCTAATGGTCAAGCAGAATCATCCAATAAGATCATCATCAACAATTTGAAGAAGAAGCTTGGATCCAAAAAAGGGAAATGGGCAGAAGAGTTACCTTATGTGCTTTGGGCTGATAGGACAACCCCCAAGAATGCTACAGGCCAGACTCCATTCTCTTTGGTATTTGGGGCAGAATCAGTGATCCCTACAGAAATGGTGGTTCCAACTGCTAGAACAAGTATTCGTGATCCTGAGGAAAATGATGAGAACTTGGTTCAAGACCTGGATACTATAGAAGAAATAAGGGATCTGGCTAGGATAAGGATGGCCAGTTATCAACAAAGAATGGCTGGTGCTTACAACAAAAATGTCAGGATCAGAAAGTTCCAAATTGGTGATATGGTGTTAAGGAAAGCATTTCAAAATACCACCAATCCTGCTGATGGAAAGTTGGCACCAAAATGGGAAGGACCTTACTTGATTGAAGCTGAGGCAGGAAAGGGGGCATATCGATTGCTAACAATGGAAGGTGATTTGCTACCTAGAGCCTGGAATGCTGTCCATTTGAAGAAATACTTCATGTGAGCAGAACCCGTGATCCTCACATCATAAGTATCCTTAAAGGATCCTTAGAGCACAGATGATCCTTACTTTGGTAACATTCTAATCTCAAACTGTTTCATTTCCTTACTTTCTCACATAAGGATAAGGATCATGTACCCTCTATCCACCTTTCACGTGATTCTGAGTTTTGAAGGTTCAGGTATCCTTAGCAAAAGGATGGTTATCCGCAAAAGCAACCAGTTATTTGGGCTTGACCCCAGTTCCGCCTGTAGCGCATGATGATCCTGGTATAGTTCATGGCAGTGGGACCAGTACTCGCTTTAGGGGCTGATAATTCCATTGTACTGGCTATACCTAGGATCCTACGTATAATGGTAGACGTACCATACATCCGTTCCTAAGGTTTCTAACGTTTTCACGTTAGCTAAGGTTTTGGCATTTTCATGCCACTAAGTTTGGATAGTCGCCAGTTAGGGCCATACTCCAGTTTACACACGATCCTTGGGCTTGTCCCCAGTTGCTAACTTTTATCTTATATTGGCTTAGTCCCAAGTCATGTTCTATTTCAGGTCTTTGAAGTTAAACAACCAAGGATCCTTGATCCTTACTTCTTACTAAGGTTTGTCTTATAGTTATCCCGGTTGTGGTATTAAGGGTTAGGATCCTAACTTAGATCCTCAGGTATGATCCTTAACTATTTTGATTTTATTCATTGATTATTTGAATAACCTTTGTACTTTGACAACTGAACTTATGATCCTTAAAACATACTACTTTTTGAAAATTTTCAACTGTAGGATATTTGATCCTGGATCATATCCTAAATATTTTTTATCTAATTTGTTCAACTTTTCTTATTTAGACAAGTGTATATCAGAACAATTGAAAATTAAAAGGATGTATAAGGATAACAACACAAGACAAGCCAAAAAGATTAAAGTTATTTTATTAACAAAAGATTAACCATTAAAAGTTGTCAAAATTACCAACCCATGTTTCTACCAGCAAAACGTGGCCCGTCCACATGGGTTGGCAACAGGTGTCCATTGTTTGTGTGGTCATAGCATGCAGGAAATAAAAGGCGGCAGGATCACAATGGCTTCATCCCCCAAACAGAGGATCCCTCCACCATTTGTAATCCTACCTATTGTCCAAAGAATCCTAGATCCTTAACCCTAAAACTATTGTTTAAGTACAAACCAACCATTGTTTAACAAAAACTACCATCAAACCTAAAAAATTGGGCTCCGGCTATGTCTAGAAGTGTCCATCATTGCCCAATCATGCAGCCTACACCTTCGCTGCATCACCATCCCCAGCTCCACTAGCTTCACCACCATGATCCTTGCCACTGCCTCCAGCCTCGATCGTCAGGATCTCCTCAGCCTCCTCCTCGTCATCCAGCTCAGCCAGCCTTGCCTTCCAGCCTTCCACATCCCAGGTGCTCCTATCGAAGTCGGGATCCTGAGCTTCCAAGGCCATCTGCAATTTGGTCTTATACATCGCTATGGCAGCAGAGACTTTAGCATCCTGGGTGATCTCATGCTTCTCGTAATCAGCATTGATTAGCACCTTGGTCGTCTCATTTTTGGCATTTTGGAGGTCTTTTTGGAGGTCGGCAATCTTAAGATCCTTGAGCAGTGCAACTTGTTGGAGGTCAGCAATCTTCCTATCCTGCTCCTCAACATTCCCCACATAATCTTCAATCTCAGCAAATTTCTGCAAAGAAGATAAAGAACAGTTCAAGACCAGGTGATCCTCAAATAAGCAGGATATATAAGCAGAATTAGTGATCCTTACATCGTTGAAGTACTCAAGGAATTGGTGGCGGATCAGAGGCAGACCTTGCAGATCCTCAGCTTCAGAGGCTTTTCTTTTCTTGCCTCCCCTTCCTTTGGAGGGTGCTTTGGGGATCGAAGCAGTTGGGCTAGCAGGAAGCTTTTTCTAGGTGGATCGCACGTTATCCAGATCGGTCACGCTGAACTTGGAGGCAGATTTTGAAGCTTTTCCAGCACCTGCACAATCAAAGCAAGATAAGTATCCTTATCCTATTTCTATTTAACTATTTATTCAAATCTTTAACTATACGAAAAACAAGATACTTACTTGACATGGTGACTGAGCCTGAGGATACCTCTTGTGAATCCTGGGTGATTGTCTTGAATGATCTTGTTTCAGGACTGAGTCTTCTAAAGGCAGCAAGCCTTTCTTTGGTAGCAGGAGACGGTATGAGGTGTGAGACAGTAACAGCTGCATAACAAAAAACAAAAGGGTGTCAGTGATCCTTATACAAAAAGAAGACTGTCTGGTGATCCTTCTCAGGATCCTCTATCCTACCATGGGTAGACCACTCCTTGGGTAGATCCTTTCCGTTTGGAATAGGGTCTCTTCTGACGAAGAAGAAGCGCCGTTTCCAATTTGTATCGTTTTTGGTAGCTTTGAAAATGGGGTGTTCTTCACCAGGTTTACGTTTAAACAAGTATCGGTGGGATCCAAAGGTAGTGAGATCATACATCTCGGCCAACTCTGACATTCCTAGGTCAATCCCCTCCTGCTCAATGATCCTCTCAAGGGTATACAAAACCCTCCAGATCATTGGCATAGCTTGGATATAAGAAATGCCAGTAAGAGAGAAGAAGGATTGGGTAAAGGCTGGAAAAGGATAGGTATAGCCTATGGTGAACGGGGTAACAGGAAAGGCAATCCAAGTTTCAGAAACATGATCACTCATAGCAGTGGGATCAAAGGATTTGAATATGGTGTTCGCTGGGAAGCAATAGCGGATTCTATCGATCTGTGGATCAGTGAAACAACAGCGTTCTTTTGCGGAATCTTTGATGATCCCTTGACTTTTCAGAGGGCTGTTCTTCTGGTGATCCTTAGCAGGAGAGTTCCGGAGCATCATTTTCGACGAGATGATGGTAAAAGAAGTAAAACAGAGTAAGAGAAGGAAGAAGAGGAAAAGAGAATACCTGATTGATCTTCGGATGAGAATTTAAAGGGAGTTTCTCTTGGATTTAAATGCAAATTGATCCTATCTCTAACTCATATTTATAATGATGAATTTGCAGGGTAAGTCACCTCAGTGACGTCAGGATTGCAACGGATAGTTCGATTCTAACGGCTATATATCCGTTAGTCTGTTACGGATAAGATCGATAAAATACAACTCGTTTTTTTACATAATTACTCCTTATATTTTGGGGGCAATTGTTAGGGGAGGATTTCTTAATGACCTGTGATCCTCAAGTGTTATCCTGTTTGGTGATCCTTACTTCTGTGACAATTAGTGATCCTCAGAAGTGCTTCAGGATCAGGATCATGGATCATCCTAAGGATCCTTATACTAATGATTGTTCACTTTGAATTCGGTGTTGTATTGTAGGAGTCCCGGTGTGGACTTGGTCATGGCGATATTCCTGGAGCATATTCCCTTCAATTCTGCATGTGCTTGACCATTGTGAACGTTATGGAGAACGTGGGGAGAAGGCACGAAATGCGGACAGTTAGTTAGGCTAGATATTTTCTATTTTTAAAGGGGATAGCGAGCTATTTTTAAAAACACTTGGCTATTTTTTGGCTACACACACTCGTACAACTGCACTCATCAGCTCACGGCAAAACACTTAGCAATTTTCATACATTTCTACACGATACACAATAGTGATCCTTGTACCTAGCTCGCTATCATCCGAAGTTGTAAAGGAATTATTGTTTAATTTGAGTTGGTGATCGGTAGTTTCCATCACCCGAGGTTTTTTATGCCGGAGATCATTCATTGATCAAGGGCTTTTTCCTCGTATAAATCTTTGTGTCACTTGTGCAATTCATTTCTGAGTGATCCTCATTGTTGTCTACCAATTCAAGCATCATACCCCGTAACAGAGAGTTTGGTTGCATTATCCTTGTCTGATTTTTGACCAAAACAATATATTTAACAAGTTTATTTACGAAAATCCACCTCCGGTACTTGGTTGTTTTTGTAATAAAAATCATGGCGAAGTTTTTATTTGAAAAACAAGTTAAAAATATATATGTAAACACTTACTAGAAAAATATTTTCTGAGTGTTATATTTCTGGAAAAATTTCGCCAGAGTTTCCTCTGTAAATGGAGGTGTCCATGCTTTTAGCATATCATTTTCTTTTTGTAAAATCAATCAACCAATTTACTAATCAACAATATACAATATTTATTCATCAAACTAGACAAAATATCAATAAATCATAAACTCATGAACTTGAAGGTGTTGTATAAATATGTAGTAAATTACCAACACATTTAGTAGGTTTTGTTATTTCTAAAACAAGTTTAGTTTCTTGTAAACTTCATTTTTAAAGAATTTGAAGTTTAACAACTTCTAGTCAAGGTTTACAGAAACGCTTCTTTGTTAAATTTCTTGTTACACAAGTGTTCATACGCTTGTTTATTTACCAAGTTTGCTTCTAGTTCATAAAATATCCGGGTTTTAACAAAACTAGTATTTTCCGCTTGGTTCTTCCGAAAAACCACTTGTAGATCTTTAGATCCACAAATTTACAACTTCATTTTACAAGAAAAATTATGTTTATTCAAGCTTCAAGTTCATGGTGGATGGTTTCATCATCTTTTACATTTCTAGCACTAACATACTACTAGTTCATGTTCTTGAACATGATCTAGTAGGTCTAGATGATAATCCATCCCACTTTTAATAACAAACAACATCAAATAATCACAATCATACAAGATCTACAAGATTTACACACATAACTTCTCTTTATCCATCTTATTCATCTTATGTTCAAGACTTTATATTATGTTCTTGAGTGTTCTTATTTTTAACCATTAAACCACCTATTAACCACCATAAACAAGATCAAGATGATGATTAGAGACACTTACTACTAGCTCAAGGCTAGGGAAGAATCAAGATGTAAATGTGGTGGATAAAAGGAATCTAGAGCAGTTCTTGCACTTTCGAGAGCACCAGACTTGCTTGTGAAGCTCCTTGCACCTTTGAGTATGTAAGAAATGAGTGAACAAGGTTTGGAAGTGGTGGTAGTGTGGTGAAGAGGGGCCGTGAGGTGGTGGTTATGGAGAGAAAATGAGTTGTTGGATGATGTTGAATGAAAAAGAATGATTATCTTAGGTGCATTTTTATAAACCAATTCAAGCTTTATCCAACAAGTAATGTGCTTACTAGATACCCAACATTAGCAATAAATTAATCAAGAAAAATAGGTGTGGGTCACCCCTTGGGGTGACCGTCAACTAGAGGGGGGGGTAAGGGTTGGGGTGTAATGTTATGGTTAGTGATTTGGTTGAAATCTAAAGGTTCTAGTTAGTAGCTTAAGTGTGTTATTTAATATAAAGGGTGTTAGGGTGTTTGGGGACCCTAACAAGCTCAGAAAAGTAAAAACTATGTCTTTGGCAATATTTTTATGTTCCGGGTAAAGTCCGGTTGTTCGGTTGGATATTGATCCGTTAAAGTGTTAAGTGAAGCTATAAAGTGTTATTTATATTAATTTTAGTGACACAATAAATTACCAACACTTTGGAAAGTGTCTAGTATTATTTTACCAAGTTTTTGCACTTTACTAGTTATGTTAAATGCTGAATTTTTGTATAAAGTGCAGAATTTTGTAATTAAAGTGTGTTTTAGGCGCTTCCGGTCACTATAACTATCACCTAGTGACACAGCTCTAAGGTCCTCACCTCCCTACACTCCCTACTAGTGTAGTAATCTATTCCCGGCTCATACTGGCCTCAGAAACAATGTCTGTCTCGTGCTAGCAATGTCAGCATGTTTACTGGGTTATCCGCTCACTGTGCTAACTGTGCTTTTGTGCATCAAGTTTGTCACTAATGTTTTGTGTGTAATAAATGGAGTGACAGTAATAAAGTATGATGCATGAATATGTATGTATCAGAAAACAGAAAGCAGTTTATTCATAATTGTAATCAAGCACAGTAATTAGCACTAATTAAATATTAATTAACTGTACGGATGCATGCAAATTTGACAGTTGTCACAATAACGGTAATTACAAAAAGAAGGGATTAGGTTTTATTCCACCTGAAAATTATAAAAATGAGAAAAATTATAAACCAAAAACTAAATTTGTTTCAGGTACAAGTTCAGAGGAAGAGATGGAGAAATTGTTCAGAAAATAGTCAAACCAAGAGTTTCTTGCTGAAAAGAAAAAGAATGTTTTGAGACAATCTGCACCAAGAGTTGACAGAAGAACCTGTTTCAAATGTCAAGAAGTTGGACATATCGCTTGGAATTGCCCAAAACCGGCCAATACAAAACAGGGAGTTTCTTCAAACTCAGAGTTGAAAAAGAAATGTGTTGATAAAACAGAACAATCCACAGAAAAATTGAATGTGATAAAAAATTCGACTTTCGAAATTGGTGAAAATTTAAAACGTTTTTACAAAAGAAAGTCGATTTAAACAAACAAAAATGGGTTGTTAAATCAGAGAGTATTTCTGATAATGAATCTAACTCGTCAAAGTCAGAGGAGTCAGTTGTTGTGAAAATCAATGAGGATTCCGTTCCAGAAATGAACGATGAAAATTTTCCTAAATTGTCAAAAGAAAATTTAAAATTAAAAGTTGGAAAGGTTGAGATTTCAGATCAATTCTTTGATGATAAGAAAGAATTTGATGCTGAAAAAGTTTTCAATGGAAAAGTAAAACATATTTTTGGAAAGATGGTTGACAGAAAGGTGAAAGGAACAAAAGAGTTTTACAAATAAAAAAGATGGTGGGTTAATGATGATGAACAATCACCCAAGGTTGGTCAGGCTTGGGTGACAGCATTTTCTACTTAAAATCCTGACTTGCCGGAGCTCCCAAGTTGGTATTCGTGGAGCAGGAATCGGCATCTTTCTTGAGAAATTCACATCTGTGATATTTCGTCCTACATATGATAAAACTTCAAATTGTCATATTTTGATTTACAAGTGGTGTTTTTGATGGGAACCTACAAGTGGTTAATCAAGGTCATTAAGTTGAACTTGATTTAACTCTCATATAAGTGTTTGAAAAACAATGTGATGTAATCCCTAACATACAAGTGGTTGTTGAATTTCAACAAAACTAATTTTTCGAAAAAACCATTTTGATTAAAAAAAACTTAAGTGTTTTGAAATCATAATGGGAAAATAGTTTGTTGTCAGGGGGAGTTCTGATTGTTTATGCCAAGTGAATGGAGAATTGAAGCAATTCACATCAGTTTGTCAAATTTTCTTTTAATGATTTTGCATTTTAGGGGGAGTAAGAAATTTCAGAAAATCCAAAAACATTTGAAAATTTGAAAAAGCCAAAAAAAATGATAAAATCAAAAACAAGTTTTGTTGTGAAAAAGAGGAAATGATAGTACATTAGTGGACTATCACAGCACGCTAAAGAATTGGAAAGTCAAATGTGATAAACGGTCTCACTGATGATGTGCCAGTAGGTTTTTACACGCTTAGTAGATTGTGTTCGAGATATAAACCTAAATATCAAACTTGTGTATTTCGTGGGGAACATCTTTCGGATATATAGGTAACCCCTGGAATCTTGTTTGAAAGACTTTCTATTTCTGACATACTAGGCCTTTGTGCGTGATGATATCTGGGGTATTATACTTGAACTTCTGATTTTGCGGAAGCAATAGCCTAGTTCTTGTATAATGCTCTGCGTTGCTTAAATCTTTTAAGCTCACCCTCAGCATAAAAAATGATGAAACATTGCAAAATGCTAATCATGTGCTGTTGAAGAAAAGATCCCCAAACAGGACACACCTAAAGACGAGCCATCATCTTTTTGTCTGAACGGAAGTTCTAACCTAAGCTCTCATGGTCTCGCATTTACCCGTTTACAGATATCATTAGTGTACATTCACCTGTAAGACTGAATATAGAAGTCTGGATACGGGAGTGTATTCTGAGGTGGGACACGCGAATAGGTTTAAGTGCTTAAAACACTAATCTCGTATCTCGAAACAATTGAACTTTGTGTGAAAATTTAAAAGGACCAGTATACTGACAATCTAAGTGAATCGTTTTGAACTTAAAATGTTAAAAGCTTAACGGTGTTAGTGATTTGTCTAATAAACTGATATGATCCTCTTACACAAACTCACAAAAATATTGTTTGTATATTTTTCTTTACTGCATTTCTTTACAAAAACCCAAAAAGATTTTAAATGTGTTTTAGCATAAAATTTTTGAAAATACAAAAAGATTTTATTTCATATTATTTTCGACAACTGATGTTGAAAAGCTGATTTTCAAAATTCCGAGCGCTAAGCATGATGAACAAATGGTTTGGGAGAGTGTGTTTGAAACATAAGTGGATTCTGAAAAGATTAAATAGTTCATTCAGTTTGAAACCAAATTTGAATGTTTTTCCAATAAGTGGTCATCAAAGATATAAATGTTAAATCATTTTGATCAATACCTTCATGTGATTTATAATTTTGTCAAATTGTTAAATTTGTGAAATTTATTTTGAGGTAGAGGATGTGCAGGAGAGCCAGGGTTCGATTTCTGAAGACTTTCTGCATAAAGCCTAAGCAGAATGTGAGCCAGGTTACGATTCTAAAACCTGTGAAAGCCAGACTACGATCCCAGCACAACTCAAGGGGGAGTTTGCTAGCAAAGGAGAGTCTGAAGATGCAAGAGCCAGAATCGATTCCTGAGGATCACGCTAGTTGCTAATGCTGAAGAACTTAAGGAATCAAGAGATCTGATCAAGAAAGGTTAGAGCCAGGATTATGATCCTGGGAAAGTACAAGAGAAAGAGGAGATTGAAGATTGTTAGATCAACATTCAAGGAGGAGGTTAGTTGATGATAGAAGAAGAGAAAAGATTGAAGGATGCTTACAGTGTCAGATACTTTAGCAAAAGCGAGAAGACTGATAAAGACTGAAGATTGTGAAGACTCGACACCGAAGACTTCGTCAACATCCAAGGGGGAGTCTGTTGGTGCATGTGTCTGTCGACTTCGTCTTGTATCGAGTCTTGTGTCTAGACTAGATAGTATAGGGCACGATTTACGAGAAAACAGGATTTTAGGGCTGAGAGATAATTTCGCACGAAATGGGTTTTAGCCATTTCGTACGAAATGAAAAGTGGCCTTTTCGCACGAAATGGTACATGACCATTTCGTACGAAATGTATCCTCTATAAATACCTGTGCCCTCATTTCATTTGTAACGATTCTGATTCCAGTACCGAGGTGCCGCCGACGTGTCTTCTGACTGTAATAAGCTGTTATATCAATATACAAGACATTATAAGTGATTCTGTGTGTAAATCTAGCCGATTCTAAGTCGATACGTTTGTTTCCGCCTCTCGTATTGATTAGAACTCTTCTGAACGACTCGTTTTGGTCGTGACAAATGATCCTACTTGGACTAGTGGAAAAGTTGTCTCGGTCACCAAATTGGCATGGTCATGCCAATGGTCGCACGGTAGCGCGAGGTCATTAGAATCGAGATCAGAAAGTATGGTCCAGGTGGTGCACGGGTGTGCGGTTGGCTTGCACGGGAGTGTCGTTGGCTTGCACGGGGGTGCGGTTGAGATGCACGGCTGTGCGTACCGAGTAATCAGTGGCACACGCTCCGGCACTGGCAGTGCTTCCGGGGTCGTAGGTCACGCACGGTAGTGTGGTTGGATCGCACGGCCGTGCAATATCTGGCAGTTCACAGAATTTTGCCCATTTCATCAGAATTGCCCCGTTTTCATCAGATTTGTCTTTTGCCCTTTGCATAAGACCTGAAAATAGAAAAGTACCTGTTTTGGTACCCAAACATCGCAGTTTCAGTCAAAAACGCTTAAACGGGAGTGTTTTGTGGGATAAAAACATGTATAATTTAACGTATATTAGGTTGTCAAGTGTTTTCGCTCGACGATTCCATTCTTGGATGGTTGGTTTGGCCCTTGTTCCTGTAACTCGAATCCTAGCCTGGTACATCCCATTTTAATTTTACACCATTGTGAACCTTACGCCTTTTTTACCTTCTGATCGAGGTTCTCGGCATTGAAAACTCTTCGTAAACTAAATCACACGTGTATATATTGACATTTAACAGATATACAGTCAAGAAAATCAAGAGCAATGGTGATATATATACGGATTAGACACCAAAAACTAAACACTAAAAATGCCTACAATTTAAGGAATGTGTTTAGTGATGGCATCATATTCCTAATTGATGGAGAAAGGTCTGGTGGCAAGATAAGCTGCTTCCAGGAGGTTGTCAAGTGTTTTCGCTCGACGATTCCATTCTTGGGTGGTTGGTTTGGCCCTTGTTCTTGTAACTCGAATCCTAGCCCGGTATATCCCGTTTTAGTTTTACACCATTGTGAACCTCACGCCTTTTATACTCTTTGATCGAGGTTCTCGGCATTGAAAAATCTTCGTATACTAAATCACACGTGTATATGTTGAAATTTAAGAGATATACAGTCAAGAAAATCAAGAGCAATGGTGATATATATGCGGATTAGACACCAAAAAATAAACACTCAAAAAATGGCTACAATTTAAGGAATGTGTTTAGTGACGGCATCAGATTCCTAATTGATGGAAAAAGATCTGGTGGCAAGAAAAGCTGCTTCCAGGAGGTTGTCAAGTGTTTTCACTCGATGATTCCATTCTTTTGTGGTTGGTTTGGCCCTTGTTCCTATAACTCGAATCCTAGCCCGCTATATCCCATTTTAGTTTTACACGATTGTGAACCTTACGCCTTTTTTACCCTCTGATCGAGGTTCTCGGCATTGAAAAATCTTTGTAAACTAAATCACACGTGTATATGTTGACATTTAAGAGATATACAGTCAAGAAAATCAAGAGCAATGGTGATATATATGCGGATTAGACACCAAAAAATAAACACTCAAAAAATGGCTACAATTTAAGGAATGTGTTTAGTGACGGCATCAGATTCCTAATTGATGGAGAAAGGTCTGGTGGCAAGAAAAGCTGCTTCTAGGAGGTTGTCAAGTGTTTTCGCTTGACGATTCAATTCTTGGGTGGTTGGTTTGGCCCTTGTTCCCGTAACTCGAATCCTAGCCTGGTATATCCCATTTTAGTTTTACACCATTGTGAACCTTACGCCTATTTTACTCTCTGATCGAGGTTCTCGGCATTGAGAAATCTTCGTAAACTAATCACACGTGTATATGTTGACATTTAGGAGATATACAGTCAAGAAAATCAAGAGCATTGGTGATATATATGTGGATTAGACACCAAAAAATAAACACTCAAAAAATGGCTACAATTTAGTGAATGTGTTTAGTGACGGCATCAGATTTCTAATTGATAGAGAATGGTCTGGTGGCAAGAAAAACTGTTTTCAGGAGGTTATCAAGTGTTTTCGCTCGACGATTTCATTCTTTGATGGTTGGTTTGGCCCTAATTCATGTAACTCGAATTTAGCCCGGTATATCCCATTAAAAAAGCTATTGAAACCAAATTCATCATCATTGGTATTAACCTTGCTAATAATTACATAATACTAGAACATAATAAAAAATTGAATAAGTTTAGAGAGACAATAAAAATTTCCGTAACCTAATTAAAACAGTTAACATACTTGATTAAATTTTAAATAAATTCTTAGAACTTTGTAATACATAACTTTTACATTTAAAACGCATATAATTTACAAATCCTAAATTTTATTTATTTAAAAACACATTGTATTTTTACATAATCAATCCTTCAACTTAGATAAATGTACTGAAAAGTTTCTTTTTCATGAGGTTGTCTCTTTACAAAAAGTAGTTTCTTTTCAATTTTAACCTCTAAAGATCTAATTATTTAATAATAAATTCTAAAAGTTATATATGAATTTAGTGCAAGTTCCCATTTTTTAATCAAAAAATAACCCCAAAATTAATACAAAAAGTATGTCGAACTCGATTATCATTTCTTACGTTCGAAAATTCTCTATTTAACAAAACATGGCCACGTGACTATTGGTGGTGAAGTGTGAACCGCATACCCAATTAATGCCACTAAAGAGTTCTTCTTTATGATCAATCAATATTCATAACACATTTTTATGTGAACATAGTTGAAACATATCATACTTCATTAAATCAATTACTTGCAATCAAGGGAAGTGTAACAATTGTGAATTGTGTTCAGCGGTCCCAATCGATTTATTAACCGATCAATCATATTCATGATAAATTATGTTGTCGAAACTGATATTTTCAATTACATGTATGTTTAGTGGATCCAAATAAATTAGACTAAATTAGAGAAATCAACCTTTATATTATAATCAAACTACACTTCGTACCTTTCACTATGAAATCGACAAAAACCAACATTTATGTTCATATTTTGCTACAAAGTATAACCTTTCACACAAACAATGTTAGTTTTTTTGGTTAACTGTCCTCACATGTATTGCATGTGAGGGTATTACTGCCATTTCCCATGTTTATTTTATATTAATTATTAATGTTTATCAAGCTCGTGTTTGAGCTCAAGCATAAAGTAGGTGATTGAAGAATAAAATCATCTAAGTTCAGATTTATAAACATTGCAAATGTTATTATTGCAACAATTTACTTTTTTTTTAATTCTTTTAAACAATTTTTTAGAGTTATAACATCTCGAATGTTTCAAGTATTAAATCAAGAATATTTCATTTCTAATAATATAGAAACACCAATACGCAAGTTTGGTATTAACTTGATTTAGTTGAGTCGAGTTTTATCAAATTTGAGTTTGAACTCAAGCACATTTTTGAAGGAATGTTTATTATGAATAGATTTCGAACATTACAATTGTTATTGTTGCTACAATTTACATTTTTGAATCTCTTAAAAGGTTTTTGTTTAATGTGATAACATTTGAGTGCTTCAAGTATTAAATTAAGAATTAGGGTTGTAAACGAACCAAACGAACACGAACAAGGCCATGTTCGTGTTCGTTCGTTAAGGAAATTAACATGTTTGCGAACTGTTCACGAACGCATACCGAACAAAAGTTTATGTCCGTGTTCATTCGTTAAGGAAATTCAGTTGTTTACGAACAGTTCGTGAACACTGGTCTCGAACACAAACAAACGCAAACGAACATTTAACTTGAAAATAAAAAATAAAAGCATTGGTATCCTTAAACATTGGATATAAGTAGTTAAATACAACCATCAAATGATAAATCAAAACACAAGAAGTCTACTACACCACCAAAAGATAAATCAAATTTAACTAACTTAGAGCATTCACAATGGATCCTCTATATGTATCTGAGTGTAACCTTTATATTTGTGAGAGTGGTTGTAAATTGTTGTGAATGGAGGAGAGAGAAAAGGCAGAAAAAATTGTTATTGTTCATTAGTATATTTGAAGAAGATACTATTCACCTCTATAATTTTTTAATATTTTTTGAAAGTGGGTGTGAGTGGAGGAAGAAAAGGTAATGGTAAAAAAGTATAAAAAAATATTATTTAATTAAAAAGAAGAGAGAAAAGTATGTGTTTTTAGTGCAATTATAAAGATGGAGTAAGAGATTTGATTGTGAATAATTATCCCCAAAAATGTCAAAATTTTAGCTAACTTAGGAAAAAATAGGGTTTCAAGTTTTCAATATGTTTAGATAAAAGGTTTATTGTTTATTATTTTTTTAATATTATCAAACAAACACGAACGAACGTAACCGAACATATTACTGAACGTTCACGAACGCAGTCGAACGAACGAGACCTGTGTTCGTGTTCATTCGCTAAGCTAACCGAACGAAATTTTTTGTTGGTGTTCGTTCGTTAAGCTAATCGAACGAACATAAACGAACTTCTCACCAAACGGTTCATGAAATTTTCGTTGAACGTTCGGTTCGTTTACAGCCCTATTAAGAATATATTTTTTTCTAATAGTCCATACGAATTGCTTATTTTAATTATATTGAAATACATTAAATTTAAAACAAGTGATATCGGCCAATGAGGTAGTGGTGGAGTGGTTGGGGAAAGACTTGATATTCCTTGAAACCCAGGTTCAACTCCCACTCTCCTCATTATTTTCTGCGGCATCCAGAAGAAGGGCGAATACGGTGGTGCCAGTTCATATTGGATGGGAGGCGAGATTTTACCGATTATTCCACTGTCGTGCCTTCGGGCGGGTAGAGGTCGGGTTTCCGCGCATTTGGGAGAGCCAAAGGGCTGGTGGCGATCGAGTAGTCGACCTTGGCCACAGCGCCCAATGTCACGGTGGTTGACACGTCATTCCTTACCGTTAAAAAAAGTAAAAATACATAATTTTGTTTTCAATATCCAATTATATCACAGTAGAGAATTAAATTGCCATTTAGGCAAAGCCTTTGGAAACATTATCCCATTTTACTAGTTTATAGGTCTTTAACTTTATGGGTTGTTTTTCGTTAAATATAAATTTTAATTGGTCTAAGTGGATAAAATTAAAAACTGAAAAAACTCGAGAACGAATTAAAATGGGTCAAAATTGAAGGACGAATTAGAATGGGTAGAGAGAGGGAATGGTTATCTCCTCACACTCTTCACCTTGCCACGACTGATTCTCTCGTCTACTTCATCTTCTTGTATCCTTTCAGCAACTCTATCCTACCCCTTGTGGTTTCTCATTGTTGTGAGTTCTTGATGTAGACAACTCGATTTCAGTTTTGGTTTGTGTCATGGTCAGTTCATTAAGTGATTTGGTGTTTTCTTAATTATTTCTTTTAATTTAACTGTTTAGTAATGGTATGAATGATTATTAGACTATCCGTAGTGGTTCCCCACCCTTTTGGGGCGTTTTCCGTCATGTAGCGTCCACGACAACATGGGTGACATTAAGGGTGTGCATGGTTTGCTTCGGTTATTAGCATTATCCGTAACAGTAACCGAAGTCATCGGTTAATCAGTTCGGTTTATTCGTTTAGTTTGTTGGTTTTCGGTTCGGTTCGGTTAATAACCAAACCAAATATCGGCTAAAATTTTTGTTTAGAAATACATGAAATGGAGGTAAAAATACATAAAATAGATATATAAATACATGAATTTGATGTACAAATAAATAAAATGGATGTATAAACACATGAAATTGAAGTATAAAACAAGAAATGGAGGTATAAAAGCTAGTTTTTTTATTTGGGTGGAAAATTTGGCCATAATTCTAGCCCAAAATTCATTTTTTTTTTGTTGATAGTATGCTATAAAAAAAAACCTTAACATATAATTTTAAAGATGTAAAACAAAAAATATAATTTTAACAATGTCCATAAAGATATTAAAAAATTAAACTTTTAACAAACAATTATAATAATCTAAAATAAAAATAAAAATAAATGATAAAACAATACTTATCAACTTTAGGGTCCTCGGATACGTTGAGCCAAGTGTGAGCCAAAGCAAATTCTTCAATCGATGACCACGACGTATGCGTTTTCTTGTTCTTCAGCTCATCGACATCTTTTTTCTTATGAGATCGTTTGTGAGGTTGTGATGGTCCCGCCTTGTCTGGTGACGTCTCAAGCACCACCTCGCTTTGTTATTCGGGAAAAGTAAAGGCTTGTGACGTTTATGCTTGCGGTTGAAAATCCATAACGTTTTGTTGATAACCAAACACTTCCATATGTATATTTTGTATCATGCAAAATAGTAATGAGTTGTCGGCGTTTAGTGAGTTAGAGGTATTTGGATGGTTCGTGGCTTGCCGGGGTGTTTGAAAGTTGGGATTAAATGGGTTATCGTATGGATACATCTTCATTAAAATTTGGTAAGTAGAAATTGAGAGTGTATAAATTTGGTGTGTAAAATTAGTTATTTAGATTAGTTTATATAATGGGTAAATAATAGGTAAATTTAGATTTTACTCTATTTTTTATTTAAAATTTGACCGTTGGCAATGACCTGTTTTGGATCCATACGATTCATATGCACATTTGCGTGATTCAAACCACGAGCGACACAGATAAGGGGGTAATCACAAGGTGTGGGGGTGTGCGAGCGTGATAGGGGGCATCGAATTAGACAAAAACGCCCACTACGGAAGGTCTTAAGTGTGAACCCATGTTAAGGAACTTGATGATTAATTTGTGTGATAGATTTTTGTTTTTGTAATTTTGTTGTTCCCGAGTTCATTTGCAAACTCAAATTAGAATGGGTTAAAATTGAAGGATGAATCAGAATGGGTAGAGAGAGGGGGAATAGTTATCTCCTCACCCTCTCCACCTGGCCACGACTGATTATCTCGTCTACTTCATCTTCTTGTATCCTTTCAGCAACTCTACCCTACCCCTCGTGGTTTCTCATTGTTGTGAGTTCTTAATGTAGACAACTCGACTTCAGTTTTGGTTTGTGTCACGGTGAGTTCATTAAGTGATTTGGTGTTTTCTTAATTATTTTTTTTAATTTAACTGTTTATTATTGGTATGAATGATTATTAGACCATCCGTAGTGGTTCCCCACCCTTTTGGGGCGTTTTCCGTCACGTAGCGTCCACGACAACATGGGTGAAAATTAGGGGTGTGCATGGTTCGGTTCGGTTATTAGCATTATCCGTAACAGTAACCGAAGTCATCGGTTAATCAGTTCGGTTTATTCATTTAGTTTGTTGGTTTTCGATTCGGTTAATTTCGGTTGATAACCAAACCAAACATCTGCTAAAATTTTTGTTTAGAAATACATGTATTGGAGGTAAAAATACATGAAATAGATATATAAATACATGAATTTGATGTATAAATAAAATGGAGGTATAAGCACATGAAATTGAAGTATAAAACAAGACATAGAGGTATAAAAGCTAGAAATGTATGAAGATCTAATTGATTTGGTTCGGTTAACTGATCGTACAAAACAATATCCATAACCGCTTTTCGGTTAATTCAGTTTCAGTTAATTTTGGTTCGGTTTTGTCGATTTTCGATTTGGTTATTAAAGGTTCTGTTATTGCTCACCCCTATGTGAAATTAATCACAAAATGGCTTAGTAGTTCATGCCCCCCCCCCACTGATTTATTTTTAATAATGTGACGATAATTAATAAAAAACATAACTAAATTCATTAAGAGAAAAGTGTCCAAATAGTCCCTGTGGTTTGCTCCAATTTCACCTTTAGTCCTTACATTTTTAAACTTACAGCTATAGTCCCCAACTTTGGCAAACTCATTCTCGGATGGTCCCCTAGCGTGAATGGGGGTTAGTTTGTCCAGTTAAGTGGGTGTGAAATGACCTAAATACCCTTATGGTTAAAATATAACAATTAAAACATTATAATAAAAGAGTTAATATTTATAATTCAGGTGGGGCCCACGTGTTTTATTTAAAACCTAAAAGATTCCTGCACCCTTTCCCCATAACCACACCTCTGCCTCCACCGCCGGTAACGGCTGAAAGTTCGCTGATGCGTGTGAGTGTCGTATAATTTTATGTATATTATTAGCCCTTTTTACACTTTAGTCAAGTTTTAAATTTATAAAACACGATATTTTACTAACACTAAACACACATATGGGCAAGTCCACCCATCGTGAGTGTAGTATGGCGTTGGTAAGATACCGAGGTCGTCCAAGGACACAAGAGCTTTTAGTACCGGTTTATCCTCAACGTCTAATCAAATCAAAATTTTAGAAAAAGGTTTAAAAATAAAAAAAAACTAAAAATGCTGAAAAATAAAAATAAAACAGATAGACAAGATGAATCACTTGGATCCGACTCGCTTTTAGTGTAACCTTTGATTATTTCTGCACTTTTTCACTTTTTAAGAGATTATCTTAGTTATAGTAGTAGGCCCCTCTTTTGAAGGTGACGTTACCCTCAACCCAGTAGTTTGAGTCAGCAAGGATACAATCCTAAAGGGTTGGATTATTGAAAGATAATGAATTAAGTTATTAATGTGTAATGTGGTAGGCCCCTCTTTTGAAGGTGACGTTACCCTCGGCTAAGTAGTTTGAGTCAGCAGGTATACAATCCTAAGTAGCCGGGTTAATGTTTTAATAGTAGTTTACATATGAGGGGATCAAGAAATTCGGAGCCCCGCCATCCAATACCAGTGGGTATTGAAGGAGGTCCTACTAAGCTTGACCTAGGTCCTTGCAGGATCTATACACTGAATAAGGCAAGACTCCTACCAAACCATTCCCTTAACCCCCGACCAGGTAGCCAACATATCTCCATATAGACCGTGGAGATATGAATGATGTAAATCTTTTATTTTATATAGATAGTAAAATAACGCCAAGACACAACGGACAAATGATAAGGAAGTTTCACCTTCAACATAAGAAACTAGTTATTAAAGTCATTAATACATAACCAAATAAAAAGTGCGAAAAGTTTAAAAATAAAAAGTATTACACTAAATGCTTGTCTTCACCAAGTGATGTAAGAGACTTAGGCAAACATGACCTTTGATTGTCAAGAACTCTTACGATCAATCTTGGATCCCGAGACTACTACACACACTCTATGATGGATGATGGATGATGGTGGTGGATGTGGGTCGTGATGGTGGTGGCGGGTGGGTGAAGTGTGAGAGAGGTGGTTTGCCAAGGGATGAGTTGCAAGTGAGCCAAGCACCCCTATTTATAGCCTGCACAGAAGCCCGGACACGGCCCCGTGTCCATTGGGCACGGCCCCGTGTCCACCCATCTTCTCTATCTTCATTAATTGCAGTTTGTCTACATTAGTTGACCACGCCCCCATGTCTGTTGGGCACGGACCCGTGTGCAGAAGCGTATATGTACTATCAAGATTTGCTTGGATTCTGCGAATCTTAGCGTTGACCATGGCCCCGTGTTCATGAGCACGCCCCCATGTTGGGTGATAGAGGGGCGTGTTCAGCCTTCTGTTCTCTTGTTTTTGCTTGAAGAGATGATGTCGAGGGGTCGGGCATGCCACGTTTATTCCTTTTCTTGTATTATTGTTAGATTTGGCTGCATTTTTGCTTCTTTTGTTCATTTAAGCTCATTTATCCCTGAAAATACAAAAGGAAGACAAAAGCACACTTTTTCCAACATTAGTACTAAAAAAGGGTTAGTTTTATGCCACATTTGATGTAATTTATATGTTGCATTTTGCACACATCACTCGCCGTTGTCTACAGATCGGCAAACGCGTTTCTTCTGAATCTTTATATATCAGCTTGCCATCCCCTAACCATTTACAGATCCGTTTCTTCGGAATCTCTATATATCAGATGGAGATCCTAGAGGAGGGCAACCACCCTTAAAAATCATCTCCTCTAAAATAGCTCCATTTCATCTGAGTGAAAATAAAAACTTCGAGTGTTTATTTGGCTTACATCTGCAGATATGAAAGCGGATAAAGTTGATGGGGCTCTGGCATGGTTAATTATGTTTTTAATCATTGGTGACTTGTTGTATGTATGTTTTGATGTTGTTTTAGAAGTTAGGGCTTGAATTTGAGTAAGCTGAAGTTCTGTTTAACGGTTTTGATCGACTCACACGCTGTTGTGGATGAAATTTTGTGTGTATTAGTTGTAATTGTTGAAATTCACTAGTTCAGTCAGTTTTTAGTTCATTGTTTGAGTAAATTGAAGTTGTGATTAATTATTTTGATCGACTCACACGCTATTCTGGATGAAACTTGTATCTGTATTAGGTGTTTCTGTTTGAATTTGCTAGTTCAGTTGGTGTTTTTAGTTCATTGTTGAAGGAATTGTGTTTTTGATCATTGATGACTTGTTGTATGTAGGATTTTGTTACTGATCTGATGTTGTTTCAGAAGTTAGGGCTTGGATTGGAGTTTGTTTAAAGAGGAAGAGAGAAACGAGAAAGCCATAAGGAATCTGCTTTAACTTCCATGACTTCGTAGCCTGGTGGTGGTGGTGGTGAAGATGAAGTGGGTGGTGGGTCCTGCATAAATCTTTAAAATTAATTATATATATTTATTTAATAATTATTTAATATACTTTTGCTTTATACTGAAGGGTATTTTAGTAATTTCACATCTACTTAACACCAAAAACTAACCTCCATCCACACCAGGGATTATCCGAGAACGAATTTGCCAAAGTTGGGGACTATAGCTGCAATTTTGAAGAGGGACTAAAGGTGAAATTGGAGCAAACCACAGGGACTATCCGGGCACTTTTCTCTTAAAATAAAAAAAACTACATATAACATTTCATTTCAATCTAAAAAAAACACAGAATATAAAAATAACATAACAAATACAAACAGAATATTTCATTGGTCATCATGAAGACCATATGTGTTCTTGATGTGGTCACGCAACTTCAAAGCTTGGTCAGGTTGCGGTCCTGAAGTAGTGGGGACGAGTTTCGACCAAATTTCAAGATCAACTACTAATTATTGATCCTTTCTTAGTTGAAGTGTTCTTGTCGATCTTCATCTTGTTTTTGCCTATTCTCTAAACGTTGTCTTCCAAAGTCGGACAATGCTTCTAGTCTTTGATTTGTTTCTAAATATCGTTCATTGTAGATGTCAATGGACCCCAAAGAAGTTCTTTTTTCCATTGTGCTTCCACCTCACATTTCCTCTCCTCTCGGCCAGTCGTGGGAGTTCTTTATAGGTTGGTTCTTCGTCTTCATCATACTTATCGTCGATTTCATTCAAGTCAATATTAACTCAAGTGTCCGAAGATTGGCTCGGGGGTTTGAGGTGGACGATGAGGATTTGAACTTCTTTGACTTTCGAGTCTTCGATAATGGGATGAGATGGCATTATGAGCACTTCCTTAAAAGATCCCAAAATTTAGTATAGGTGAATGGGCCTTTCTTTGCTTGGAATTCTACCAAAGCTTCTTGTTTAATATGAGCATCGTCTTGCCCACTATCCCAACTATTCTTCATCTGGGTGAAGATGATTTTGTATACGGTTACCTTAACCCCCATATCCCTCCACTTATTTGATCCCTTGTACGGTAGTCATTTGGTTTTTTTGATTTGGGTGGAAAATTTGGCCATAATTCTAGCCCAAAAATCATTTTTTAATAGTTATGCTAAAAAAAACCTCAACAAATAATTTTAAAGATGTAAAACAAAAAATATAATTTTAACAATGTCGATAAACATATTAAAAATGAAATTATTAATAAACAGTTATAATAATCTAAAATAAAAATAAAAATAGATGATAAAACAATACTTATCAACTTTGGGGTCCTGAGATACGTTGAGCCAAGTGTGAGCAAAAGCAAATTCTTCATTCGATGACCACGGCATATGCGCTTTCTTGTTCTTCAGCTCATCGACATCTTATTCTTATGAGATCGTTTCCGAGGTTGTCATGGTCTCGCATTGTCTGGTGGCGTCTCAAGCACCACCGCGCTTTGTTATTCGGGAAAAGTAAATGCTTGTGATGTTTACGCTTCCGGTTGAAAATCCATAACGTTTTGTTGATAACCAAACACTTTCATAGGTATATTTGTATCATGCAAAATAGTATGGGTTGTCGGCGTTTCCAAAAAAAATTAATCAGATAATTAATCGGCTTTTGGGTGTTTAGTGAGTTAGAGGTATTTGGATGGTTCATGGCTTGCTGGGTGTTTGAAAGTTGTGATTGAATGGTTACCATATGGATACATCTTAATTAAAATTTGGTGAGTAGAAATTGAGAGTGTATGAATTTGGTGTGTAAAATTAGTTATGTAGATTAGTTTATATAATGGGTAAATAATAGATAAATTTTGACTTTAATCTATTTTTTAATTAAAATCCGACCTTTGGCAATGACCTGTTTTGGATCTATACGATTCATCTACACATTTGCGTGATTCAAACCACGAGCAACGGAGATAAGGGGGCGATCACAAGGGGAGGGGGTGTGCGAGCGTGATAGGGGGCGTCGAATTGGACAAAAACGCCCACTACGGAAGGTCTTAAGTGTAAACCCATGTTGATTTTGTTGTTCCCGGGTTCATTTGCACACTTGATACTCAATTATTTTTATGTTGATGTATTACATGTTTGATAAAATGTTTTAGTGAAAAATCAAAAGTTGAATTTAAGAACCCTAAGCGATAGATGCAACGCGAAAACAAATAATAAAGGGAATAATTTTCAAATAACTTTGTTAATGATAAAACCAATATAATAGGTGCCCTAGCAGATTTATTAATCATAAATAAACTCGTAAATTATGCTAATTAGAGATTTATGTGTTTTAAGCTGTAAAAGTAAAGTGCAAAAGTTTGCAAAATATGGGGGAAAATCTTGATTGACGAAATCGGGGTCTTAGATCAAGAAATTTAGGTGACATTTAGGTCAAACAAAAAGGCGTTTGCCACTTCATCCGACCCATTGAGACCTTTCGTTGTTTGTTTGTGGCCCCTATAACTCCAATCCTACCCAAGTTGTGCCCGTTAAAGTTTGGATTTATTTTCCCCTTTCCCCTTATCTAGCTAGTCCATGTAGCAATCCACCGACTCTTAAATTTGCTTCTCATTTGAAATCCTTATTCATAGCCCAACAGCGACATAGCAATCCACCGACTCTTAAATTTGCTTCTTATAGCCCAACAGCGACATAGCATCACAACTTTCAACATATCACCACCACTTCAATTCAGGTGTTGTGCACCTGCTGATCATATCAGTTTGTTTTATTTTGATGATTTAAATAATTAAGTACATTTTTAAAGTGAACTGTTTAACACCTATTTTTATCATAACCCATATTAACGCTAACAAAAGTGAATCTATTGTTAACTAGCACGTTCTAATTAGAACTCGGTAGGAGACGTTAGTCAGTCGACTCGACCCATCTGTTCTAGTAGCATGTTCACCTGAAGAAACACCAAGTTGATCCGACGGTTAACTTGTAGGATTAGTCTCGTTCAAATAAGGTTAATCTTCTTTCTTCCTTGACTGATTACTATTTGATCTTGTAAAACAAAACAACATCGTGAAGCTCGTTACAAGGAGGAGGATTGGGGGGTTCTCCTTGTAACCACCATCCGGCGTGAGAACAAGAACTTGCTTTGAGGATATTACGTGTGTGTATTAAGTGAGAGTGCAAGAGAGAGACCCTTAAACCTGAAGGTGAAGTCCTCTATTTATAGCTGAAGAAAGTAACGAAGGAGATGGGCTAATGGGCCTTGGGTTCGGCGTCGACATAGAGGAATATCCCATTTGTCCCCCTGGACACAACCGTTAGTGTTTGCAGGAAGATGGGAAGATGGTGCACGCTAATTGGTTCCACGTGGCCTGGTAGTTTTCCTTGTCAGGTCTGTCATCAGCGGTTAATGGAGATCCTGGAGCAGTGGTTGGCGCATGGTGATTGGGGAGACGTCACTGTCCTTTTGTATTTCTTGTCTTCTGCACATCATGAGGCTCTACTGGATACATCCTTGCGTGCGCCTATTGGTCGCATGCTCTGTCATTTGTACTGATTGTACTATGCCTTACTAGCATGCACAAACTCGCGCCGCTAAGGACTGCACCATAGAGGCTTACACGAACTTATTGAAAACTACTAAGTATTAAATTTACTTGTTTTAGGTATGGCCTCCTGTGCATGACCCATGCTTGTTATCGCGCATGTCGGGACCATATCCCTTCAAGTCCCCCCAGTCCAGTGCTTCTTCCATGAGCGAATGCAAGTGGTTGGAGCTTCGGACTAGAAAAAAGTTGTTTCCCGGATGCGCTTTATATTCGCTATGTGGATGTTGGGGGTTAATATCGGTTAGAACGCCCATTCTTATACTTGTTTCTTGTGTTGTGTGGCATGTTTTTTCGATTTCCTTTGAAAAAAGAGTTTAGGCGGTGCACACTTCACACCTTTGGGATTTAAAAAACGAATCTTCTGAAGTTGGTGGAAAGGTACGGCTGATGTGATCGCGGGCATTGTGACAAACATGTTGTCACAGTGTCACTCACGCCGTTTCGTCTGCTATCAGGAGAGTGGGAATCACGCGCCGTAGTATTTGTCGGTCCGGTTTTCCCGACTAACGTGTCGCTGCATGATTGGGCATGCGCTGTCAAGTGGAGGGCTTGATTACCCATTGCATTAAGTGTGATAGGTATACATATGAGACGAAGACGCGTGAGAACCCATTGCTCTTCGAATCTTCTTCCAATTTCTTTCTGACCTTCAAACTACCTTTAAGTTTTTGAAGATCTTCCACCATTTTACCTAGATTCGTTGAAGATTCACTATATATTTCCAGAAAATGTCTATGGCTAATCAACCTGAAGACGTAGTCGACGTTGAAGAGGTTGTAGGAGGGATGCCTCTGGTAAAGTGGGATGACTCGGCGTTCGAACAAATCGTCTATGGCTTACATTTCAATGATATATGGGATGCTACATTTTCGTCACCGGGGCAGACTATGGTAGATGCTCCAGCCGGTTACATCACGCTGTATGCCGATTATTTTCACGATGGTAACTTCCGGCTGCCGGCGACCAACTTCTTCGGAGAGATCTTGTCGTTCTACCAGTTCCATATATCACAGTTGAGCCCGTTGCGCATGGTGAGGATCCTACATTTTGAGTTTTCCTGTTGGTCTCAAGGGTTGGAGCCAATGGTCGATTTAGGATGTTTTACCAGTTACAGTGCAACTTGGGTTTCTTCTCCTTCTCTATGTGCAATGCCGCAAAGAAGATCTTGTTATCCCCTCCTAAAAGCTTCCCCTGAGTGGAAGAGCAAGTACTTTTATATTCGTGAGGAGGAAATCCTTGTAGCCTTGGTTTTCTATGCACTTGGGGAAATCGAGAAAGAAACCTTACCGATAGCCAAAAAGGAGGAATGGTACCACAAGATGCTCGCACTGCCTAACAAGTCTTTTGGGGAGCAAACGCTCGTTATTGCATGCATGAGTGATCGCTGGAATCCAGACAGTTTGGATGTACCCATTTACGTTCAAGATGGTGTTGGTAAGATTAGTTAACCCTTTAGTTGTTTATGCGCGATATGAATACTTGACTCAGTTATTCTTTTTGCGCAGGGAGAGAGCTTTTTCATAGGGCCTTCGAGGCTAGCTCAGGGACGATGGAAGTGAGGTAGGTGTAACCTAGTGAGCAAACCTGGTACGATCGTATTTGGGTGAACTTTATCTATCCCCAGCTGAACTGATTGTTGCGCCTCCCACTGAAGTCGAAGGTGCGCAATATCTGAAACCTAGACCTTGCAGGGCCATAACTCCTACTAGAGATGAAATTATGATACTCTCCAACGCGGAGTCAGTGGCCTCATCTGAGCATGAGTTAACTTCATTCGGGGGTAGTTGTGTAGGTGCATTGCGCGGCTTTGGTTCTGATCCTGAGGGTCATGCCAAGAAAACCTTAAGGAGGAAACCTACTTCGACTGCTAGGGGATCAAAGACGGTGAAGGTTGTGCATGTTACAACGGTTTCTGATGCTGCGTCACGCAAAGGTACACTCTTCTCTCGCCAATTACGTTATTGTTGCTGACTCATTCAAGGAGCTTGATTTGATAGGTGGTAAGTTCAAGGCTGGCAGCACAAGCTCAGGCGAATAACATTCAGGAGCCACTCCAACTTCTGCCCTACTTCCAAGAAGGAGATCCAGTGAAGGACTTAACGCGTAAGAACTCCAACAAGCGCGAGCGCAAAGAGGCAGATGTGAATCCCCAGCCGGCGGCTAAGAAAGTTACATTTAAGAAGCCTCCCGTCATTGGGAAAAAAAGAAATTTAGGATCCTTCATGTCTAAGATATCCTCGGTTAAGTTAGCCATTAATTCGTTGCACGCTTGATGTTCATATGTATGTTTCTGACGCATTGTTTATGTATGCAGAACCAATAACTTCACAGCCCAAGATAAGAATCATGCATACTAGGGTTGCACCTCCACCTCCTGCAACTAGTTGCTAGTAAGAACAAAAATGTGGAGATGCGCCAAAGGCGACACGTGAAGTGGAAACGAAATTCAAGGTTGTTGGCACTGAAGACCAACATGTTGAAGGTGTTACTGGTAGTGGCGAACCTGGGAAGGTTGTTGGTGTTAAGGGGAAGGCCCACGTTGTTGCGTCTGAGGATGTTGTGCGCGAAGGGAATGTTGAAAAAACAAACTAGGAGGCTGACAAGGCCAAAAAGACTAAGGATGACCAAGTTGCTGCATCTGGTGTAGCTATTGGTAAAGTCGGTTCTTTTGGTGCAGAGCGTAGGGAATTCTCGCCTATCCGGCCGAACGAGACTCTTGGCGATTATTACTACCATTCCTACGACGACAACCGGGCGAGAGAGGTGTATGCGCTAATTTGGAAGCTCAGACACAAGGACACTTTAAGTGGCTACCCTACTGAATGGTTCAAGGGCACTTTCCCACTGGCTGAAGTCAGTCTTCAAAAGAAACGATCACACGACCAATTGTATCATTCTCATATAGTAGCGCAAGCCAATCAGATCTCCACTAGCAACCGGATCACAAGAGAATGGCGGTCAATGTACCGCGAGAGGGCTGTTTTTGAGGATACCCGACGCCGCATAGCACCAAATTGTTAGAAAAAGCTAAGGCTGAATTAGCCGAAAAGCAAGTGCAACTGGATGCCGAGAATAAGTCTAAAGATTGGGGTGCCCTTGGCCTAAAGAAAAAACTTAAAGTTGCTGAGGACAAGTTAGCCGACGAGCGCAAACAATGGGTTGAAGCGTGCAAGCGCGATAATGCTAATATGCACAGAGCTCGTGAAGACATTGCGAAACTAAAAGGGCAATTTGAGTCCTCTTCGAAGACGAACGCTGAGCTTCAGACTCAATTTAACGAAGCGCGGTCACACCGCGAATGATCTGAACAACGACAGGTTCATGTTACTGCCACTTGTCGCAAACAATATTTTGAAATCTAAAGACTAACTGTCTAATTGTCTGAGCAGGAGGAACTCAAGCAAGAGCTGGCCACAAAAGATAGGGATCTATCGAGCAAGGATACCAAAATTGCCGAGTTAGAGAGCGGCTTGCATAAGTTCCAAGATAAAAGTCAATCGTTTGAGATTAATCTTGTCATCGAAAATGTGTGCGTCGATACTGCTGATGAAGCACGGGATGTTACCCCGGCTGCGATGAACGTTGCACAAGACAACTATGCCGAAGTGCAGGCAATGGTGGAGCCCTTAGTGGATAACTCTGTGTGGTTGCAGCAGCACGACATTGTTCACGTAAGTTTTCTCCCTTAGTTGTTTAAGTTTGTCACTTTATTACTTTTGTTGAACTCTTTGTCTTACACAAGTGGCGAATGTTGTTTTAAACTCGATTGAATTAGACGAGACTATCGCAGCGCTCATTGTGGTGGCACGTTCCCTTAGGCATCAAGAAGGGTATACCGAGTGCATTTCGTACGTGAACGAGGCGCTGAAGGTGCAATGGGATGATCACTTCTCGACCTCACATGGTAAAAATGTTGAAGGCGTCTTTACTGCGGCACAAGAAAACTTATAATAAACTAGCCTTACTAGTGATGGATTTGGTCTCAGAGGCGTTACTAGATGACGACTATGTGGCACGCTTGAAAAGTATATTCGAACTGGCTGAGGGTCATGAGATAGAAGACAGAGATGTTGAAGGCAAGGAAGAAGATAACCCAACACCTTGAGTAAACCTAGCTTGCACGCTATGAATGGGCTTTCATGCCTTTGTAATTTTTGTTTTAACTCACAAAAAAAGTTTCTACACTACGCTACCTCTGTTGGAGCGTAGGTGTAAATATTTAGTTTAATTTGCCCGACTTGCATGCTGAGGATTTGGCCCTTAGTGGGTATAAACGAGTTTTATTTTTATTTTGGCGCGTAGCACATTAGATAATATAACTTGTTGCTTTTAAACCCTTTGTCACAATATTTGCATGTGTTAACTACTTTGTGTAGGTATCGCGAATAACGATTGGCGTGACTCATGTGTGAACGGTGCATGATCCGGCTCCACGCAATATATTGCAGGAACCTTGGAGATCATTGGGTTCATGAGGTCGTAATTCAGCCACTGTGTTTTTGCCCATACCCAAAGTGCTAAACGCATTTGTAACTAGTTTATATTTAGGAAATAACAAGGAAAGTAATGTAAACAACACTTGTATTAAAAAACTTGTCAGACGTAATTCCATCGCTTACAAAGGTTGTATTTTACATATAGCATTTTCACAATTGTTGTGCATTCCAAGCTCTAAGAACAATGTAACCGTCTAACGTGCGTAACTTGTACGTGCTCTTGCCAGTACTTCGTGAACAATATAGGGTCCTTCCCATTTAGGCGCAAGTTTTCCTAGGAATTCAGTGTTAGAGGCCTCATTATCGCGAAATACATAGTCATCCGGGTTGAAGGTACATACATAGACTCGCGCGTTGTAGTGCTTATCTAACTTAGACTTATATTTTGCTTCATTGATGGCCACGTTCTCACGTTGTTCATCCAGTACGTCTAAGTCGAGACGATGCTCTGCCTCGTTATCAATGGAATTGATTGCCAACATGCGTGGCGAGGGGATGCCAATCTCAGTTGGGATAACCGCCTTTGAGCCATAGACCAGGCTAAAGGGGATTTTTCCATTACTTGTCTTGGGCATGGTGCGATGAGCCCATAGTATACTAGGGAGTTCATCGGCCGACCCTCTTATTTTCGTACCGAGTCGCACTTTGATTACCTCGACAATGCTTTTATTTATGCTTTGCACCTGACCATTTCCTTAGGGGTGTGCCACGGAAAAGAAGCTGTGCTCAATATTCAACTCCTTCATCCAATCTTGGAGGTCTTCCGAGGCAAAGTTGGTTCTATTATAGGTGACGATGCGCAGATTAGCCCGAACCGACAAATGATATGTTCCCATATGAACCTGCGCACCACCATGGCAGTAGTTGAAGCTAGGGCATTTGCTTCCATCCATTTCGTAAAATAGTCGACCGTGACTATGATGAATTTCACCGCACCTGACGCGTCAAGAAAAGGTCCTACCATATCAATACCCCACTACTGGAAAGGTCATGTTGTTGTGACCGGAACTAGAGCGTTCTTTGGGCACAATGTTTTTGGCACGTGATGTTGACATGAATCACATTTGCGCAACTCTTTGACTGCATCCAAGAGCATCCCTGACCAGTAATACCCCGCGTTCATGACTTTCGCAACCACCATGCGGGGGTCTGCATAAATCCCACATATCACTTCATGGATTTCTCAAATCAAATAATTTGCATCCTGTGGGTCCACACAACGCAAAAGTGGTCCTAGGTAAGATTTTCGATAGAGGATCCCGCCATGCATTTAATAATGCAGCACCTTATGTTGTACTTTCTGTGCTTCTACATTTTTAGCTGGAAGGAGTCCTACTTGGAGATATTGAATAATGGGGGTCATCCAAGATGGTGACCCCATTTCGATGACATTACCTGGCATAAAGGAACAAAAGTGCTTTTGAGCACCTCAATGTGTACATCATTCGCCAAATGTTGATAACTGGTAGCAGCCAACTTGCTGAGTGTATCTGATGGTTTATTCTCGCTTCTATTGATATGCACTATTTTGAATGACTGAAAACTTTGGATCAACTCTTTGGCTTGCTCAAGGTACAAAGGCATGATCTCACCCTTAGCTTCATATAAACCGTTGATCTGCCCTGCGACTAATAGAGAGTCAACATGTGCTTTGAAATTCTTTACGCCCATTTTGATTGCCAGGCGCAACCCGGCAAAAGTGCCTCGTATTCGGCCTCGTTGTTGGTATTCTTAAAGTTAAGGCGAATGACATACGTGAATGCATGTTTTACTGGGCTGACCAATCGTAAGCCTATGCCTGCGCCATCATTGTTTGATGCCCCATTAGTGTAAAGAGACCAAACTTCTTCAAATTGTGTTGGCGCAGGGGTTTGTATCGCTTCGCATTCCTTGATCTTGTCGGCGGGTACTTCTATGGCAAAGTATGCCAAAATCTGACCTTTTCATCGCTGGCCTAGGCTTGTAAACAATATTATGACCTCCCAACTCTATCGCCCACTTGGCTAGTCTCCCGAGATCTCGGTTTTCTTAAGATGTTGCCGATATGATGGTGAGTATATTGATTATGTGACCTATAAAGTAACGTCGCAACCTCCGCGACGTGTGAACTAGTGTCAAGGACCAGTTTCTCCATGATTGAATATCTTATTTCGGGATCCTTTAACATGCGACTGACATAGTAGATTGGTGTTTGTATCCTTTCCTTGTCTACAAGGAGCACTACGCCTACAGCTCTGTTTGAAGCTGACATGTATAGGACCGGTGGTCCTTTTTCGTGCGGAGCACTAAGAGTTGGAAGTTGAATCAGTCACTCTTTCATTTCTTTGAACGCCTCCTCTACTTCTTGAGTCCACCGAAACTCATTCTTTTTCACATAGTTGTGCAACATACTAATGAAAAGGAAATACTTCGCAGCATGGTTAGACAAGAAACGATTCAGCGCGGCAAGCCTACCGGCTAATCGTTGCATCTCTTTGATATTGCTTGGTGAAGACATGCACTCTATTGCCTGGACCTTCTCTGGATTAAGCTTGAAACCACCTTTGGTGACGATGAAGCCTAGGAATTTCCCTTCTTCCATCCCGAAAGAACAATTGCTCGGATTGAGTTTCATGTTTACGTTGCACAAAGATTTGAAAGTCTTCTCGATGTCTTTCAACATCAGATCCTCTTCTCAGCTCATGATGACCAGGTCATCGATGTATACCTCTACGTGTTTCCCAATATGATCTTTGAACGTGTGATCCATCAATCTTTAATAAGTTACGTAATTCAATGACATCTTTGTATAACTGAAGATTCCCATTTCAGTCCAAATGGCATCTTTATATAATAGAAGATACCATACCCCTTCATCACCCAAATTAGTTAAAGATACTATTGGTTTTATTTTTTATTATTGAGGTAAATGTTTGTCGTGAATAATATTGTCAAATACTAGTACGGTAGATAATATCTTTCAAAAGAAGATTAAAAAAAATAAAATATAATGTTAAATAAAAAAATCTAGAATGTTATATACACATGATGTCACAAGAGACTTTTAGTCCGTCTACATCCTTCCGTTTCAACTACATACTTAACTCCTGTTTCAACTACATATTTAAATTGCATTCATATGACCTATTAGAAATATATCACAATAAGATTTGACCAATCTAAAACCCAAAATTATATTGTTCTCCTCCGTACATATTATCCGTTGTGTACATTAAATTGGACTCAAAATACAAGATTGATTTAGTTCGGCATGGAATATGAAAATTCGAACTTATCTCTTGGGTTGATTTAGTTAGGCATGGAATATGAAAATTCGAACTTATCTCTTGGGTCGTTCAAATTAGACTAATGAACTTATCCCTCGGGTCGTTCAAAGTATACTAAAATTAGAAGAATCTAACTTTTTTTTCTAACAGCAAATTTTTATCACTAGAGAGTATATAGAGTATCATTGTGTCACCAACGGAACCACCCGATCATATCCATCTTCAATAGGCATAATGTCTATACATCAATTCAGGAGGAAAGACGATAAATATGAGAAAAAACCCCCTTGTGAGAATCGAACCGAGAACCTATTGATCTCAGAGCCTTATCCCGCACCCTAGATGCCACTTGGCTATAAAGCCATGGCCTAGAAGAATCTAACTTATTGTGCGGGTCACCGAAGTTAGACTCAGAATATGAGAATTGGAACTTATCTCTTAGGTTGCTTAACTTGGATTAAGAATACAAGAATCTAAACTTATTCCTTGTAATCCTTTTCACACCATGCTCCTGTTTCATGTATTCACTTGTGATATGTGTAGGCTCTCGGGGTCAAAAGTGAAGTGCACTAATTTTAACGTTATTTTACTAATTTCGTGAAAATAACGTTAAAAAGCGAGGGATGGTAATCATGCATCATGTGGTGGCATTGATAGCCGAAAGACAAGGGGGTACATGCACTAAACAGCTTTTGTCCCAATTGCTGAGTGTTATGTGCCTTATGTCCAAGGCTTGATGCAAAACTACTATCGAGCCGGGGGTCTCACTGAAAGCAGGCTCTCTATTTCTATGGGGTAGATGTAACGCTGTCTACATCTTACTCCTCAGACTCTACCTTAGCTTTGCTATTGGTGGAATTAACTAAGTATGATGATGATGAGGACTTGTGACTTTACGATCTTGAAAATATGCATAGCTTTTGATGGTGTGAAAAGGGCTACGGGGACCTTTTGGGTGAACACGAATTGGGCCAATTGATTAGGATATTAGATCCAATACATTGGAGAATGGAAGTTGGGTTTGCATTTCATATTGTCACAAGGAGTAACGTCAAGCACAACATTATTGGACATTTGGACTCTTTTTCATTGAAAACTAGTCGTTTCTTCATGAATATCGAGACGGTTGGTTAGCTATTTAAGAGCTCGTGACTAATATCTAGTCCAAACCTCACTCGAAATAAGCTTGTTTGAAATTGGTTTGTTTGTAAACAAGCACGAGCCAAGGTAACTATCTCATTGGCTTGTATAAATTGAGCTAACATATTAATGTTTGTAAGAAACAATATAAAGAACCGTAAATCTTAATTTTTCTAAGCCCATTTTTACATCAGTGTAAACTTATTGACTTGGTTGTTTTGCTCATATTGAATCTTTCTATAAGTTTTGCATTGATGTAAAATATATTATTTTTTGACTAACTTTGAGAAATAAACGAGCCGACACAAGCTTTTCACAAGCCTAGGCTAATGGAAATTTAAGCTCTTTAGGATAAATGAGCCGACACAAGCTTTTTACAACACTTGGCTCGATTCCCTCGTTAAACAACCTTGACCTCACCTTCTTCCCATCAATAAAAGACTATAAATTCATTTGGCGCCTATTTGCACATAATTGGGTCAATTAATCATAAATTAGTACATTCATCAGTCCACTAAAATCCACTTACGGACATCTCCTGACCCCTATATACGTGCATGCATATAGGCTGTAAACGAACCGAACGTTCAGCGAACAGTTCGTGAACTGTTCGGCGGGAAGTTCGTTTATGTTCGTTTGATTAGCTTAACAAACGAACACGAACAGAATAATCCGTTCGGTTAGCTTAGCGAACGAACATGAACACGGGTCTCGTTCGTTCGACTGCGTTCGTGAACGTTCGGTAATATGTTCGGTTATGTTCGTTCGTTTACGTTAGTTCATGTACGTTTGGTTATATTAATAATATAATAAGTAATAAACCTTTACATGTGGAAAACTTGAAACCCTATTTTTTTCTAAGTTAGCTAAAATTTGGGCATTCTAAGACATTTTTTGGGATAATTATGTCTAAGGGTGAGAGGGGCACTCCTCTCTTAGGGGAGTCCCCTCTCTTACGCACGGCCAATCAGCACGCGCCACGTCAACTACCCTCTTAACTCCCCACACACCCTCAATTTGATGGCGGCACTCCTCTCTCAGGGGACTTGCTTTTTTATTTTATTTTTTTGTTTTTTTATTTGTTGTAATTATGCATGTTTATAAATTAAACAAATATTAATAAAAATTAAATAAAATTTAATAAAAGACATTTCATTAAATTAAAAATAAAAATTACATTCAAACTAGAAAAATAAAAAAACAAACTACTCGTCGTCGGAACTCACTTCAAGGTGAGGTAGATCTAAACGTCCGAGATGCTCAACGAGATCGTGTTTTAGTCTCTAATGCGTTTCTTCGTCAATGAGCTCGCTATAAGCTGTATCATGGAAGACGGATTTGACTGGAGGATCTTGAATGTGTACCGGTGCTATCGCCCTTCCGTCGTCTTTTATAATCATGTTATGTAAAATAATGCACGTATACACGATGGACCTTATCTTTTTCACCGTTTTGGAACGCATTGGACGATTTAGTATTCCCCACTTCGCCTTTAACACACCAAACGCCCGTTCCACATCTTTTCTTGCGGCCTCGTGTTGCCTTTTGAACTTTTTTTCATTCGGGATGTGAGGATATGGAAAAGACTTCACAAACACGGACCAGCTAGGGTAGATCCCATCAGTAAGATAATACCCGCGTTTGTATAAGTGGTCGTTCACTTGAAATGGACAATTTGGCGCCGTTCCGTTTCGTTGAGTAAGAAATAACGGAGATTGTTGGAGCACGTTGATGTCGTTTTGTGAACCCGCCGGGCCACAAAAAGCATGCCAAATCCACAAATCTTGAGACGCCACCACCTCTAACATAACTATCGGGTATTGATGATCGCTTCTCATATATTGTCCACGCAATTCTGTGGGGCACATTCTCCAGACGAAGTGTGTACAATCCAGACTACCCAACATACCAGGTAGGTGATGTCTCTCCTCATGAGCCTGATACAATAGCGCAACGTCGTGGCTCGTTGGTCTACGTAAAAATTCACCGGCATACATTGTACAGACCGTCTCGCAGAAATATTCAAGGCACTCACGAGAGGTCCTTTCAGCCATATTTAAATACTCGTCGTTTTCGTCTGGTGGGTTACCGGTTGCAAGTTGTTTAATCGCAGAAGTAACCTTTTGCAACGCCGTGAAACTTTTCTTCATTCTCCCGTCCAAGCCTTCTTGAAACCACATGTTATTCGCTTCCACGTCACTAACAATTTTTAGGAACAAAGACTTGGACATACAAAACCTCTGACGAAAAATATCGGCATTAAATTTTAGATTTTCGACAAACTAATCGGCCATGAGTGTTTCGTGGCCTCCCACACGATCTCGACGGACAATTTTTTTTACTAGACGATGCCGTGTCTAGTAGCTCCGCTTGTTGGATGAGATTTTGGAAGAAAATTAAACTACCATCGCTTGACGATGAATCTTCATCGTCGAGAAAGTCGGGCAGGGGAGAAAAAAACGGGAACTTGGAATCCATTTTTTTTTAAAGATTGGTTAAAAAAATTAGATGAGTTGAATGGGTGAGAGTTGTTTTGGGTTTGAAAAATAAAAAGATTAAAGAGGTAGTATTTATAGGGGTTAGGAAAAAAAATTTTAAATGTATAACGGCTATATAGTCGTTTAAACCTCGATCCCCTCATCGGTGAATACACACCGATCCTGCTCACCGATTTCGCTCCCCGCGGTGATGGCGGCGGTGTTCCCGCTCGGGGACTGGGGTCACCGCACCACTCCCCGCATAGTGCCCCGTATACCCTAAGTTAGTTAAACTTGATTAGATGTTTGGTGGTGTATTAGACTTCTTGTGTTTTGATTTATCATTTGATGGTTGTATTTAACTACTTACATCCAATATTAAAGGATAACAATGTTTTTATTTTTTATTTTCAAGTTAAATGCTCGTTTGCGTTCATTTGTGTTCGAGACCAGTGTTCACGAACTGTTTGTGAATAACTGAATTTTCTTAACGAACGAACACGAACATAAACTTATGTTCGGTATGCGTTCGTAAACAGTTCAAGAACTTGTTAATTTCCTTAACGAACACGAACATGACCTTGTTCGTGTTCGTTCGATTCGTTTACAGCCCTACATGCATATTTGCTAGTTTTTTAAAAAGCTTTAACCACGTATTTGCAATTAAAAATGTGTATTTGGGACTATTAACACCAATGTTGACAACACTGACAATCTCTCAGCTTATATAATCCGGATAAAATTAGGTTAAAATTGTCCAAAAAAAAAAAAAAAACTTTTAATTGATCACCGTTTTTCCAAAAATTTCCATTCCAATATAATTTCAAAGCGGTCACAGTTACACAGGAAATATGATTAAGAACACGATTTAATATCCAATAATTGGGTCAAGCTATACCAATTTCACTATAGATTAAAATTAAAAACACTAATGCAATCTCAAATGTAGTAATTCAAAGCTAATGGATGTTTTCTAAAATTGGTTTTGAGTGCTTAAGTACCAAAACCACTTGCAATGGATTGTTTGATCAGTATGAATTTTGCTAGAGAATAAAAAAGTATTAAACATCTGTTTTCCATACATCTCTTCTTGAACACCTCACTTCTCTCTTCTCTTTTTTCTTTATAAAATCTTCGGGATGTGAAGTGAAGTGAAGATGAAGTTTACTAGGTGAACATTAAACTATGGGAAAATTAGTAACATGAGCATTTGAATAAACGTATTTATTGTTGGAAGTTTGGTATGAATGGAAAGTCTTAAGTGGTAAAACCACCTTGTTCCACATTGGTGTGGGAACAAAAGAAAAGGCAATTTATAAGGCAAAAGCTTCACCAAACAATTGTAGTCTTATGACATGTTTTACCACAAGTCCTACCCGCGCAGGGGGGGGGGGGTGTGCAAAAAATTGAGTTTCGGAGCTGGAATTTGGTTGAACTCGTGCGTGCCCGCACGTCCTGCGGACACGGATGCAGCTCTGAAAACCTGGCCCGCGTGAGGCCAGACTCGTAACTCTTCTTTTCAGGCAAGTGCGCGGTGCTGCTTCGAACCGGCGTACCCTGGGAACAGACGACGAATCTGTTTAAGGGAATTGTGTCAAACACAAGCCCGGTTCAATCGCTTACTGTTTCTTCAGTTTCAACAAACTTAAACAGAATCGTTTTACTAATTGTTTCCGCTTTCTGTTCTTTTCAGAATGGCATCCCAACCAATGACTACTGCTGCTGCTACTTCTGCTGTCATGACCAGTGTTGTTTCTGCGGTCATGACTTCCGCTGTTACTGTCACTACCGATCTGGTGACACCACTGCCTAATGCAGTGTCGCATGCTGAGAAACCAGAGAAATTCAGTGGTCTGAATTTCAAACAGTGGCAGCAAAAGATGTTCTTTTATCTGACCACGTTGAATCTGGCAAGGTTCTTGACTGAACCAAAACCCCATGTTGATGAAGGGGATATGAATGCTTAAAGTGTGAGCGTGATACATGCTTGGAATCATTCAGAGTTCCTGTGCCGCAATTTTATTTTGAATGGTTTGATGGACACATTGTATAATGTGTATTGCAAAGCCAAGACTGCCAAAGAATTGTGGGAGTCTTTGGATCGCAAATACAAAACAGAAGATGCGGGCACTAAGAATTTTGTGGTGGCAAAGTTCTTGGACTTTAAAATGATAGACTCAAAAATTGTCATGAGCCAAGTCCAAGAATTGCAGGTTATCCTTCATGATATTCATGCGGAAGGAATGATGCTCAGCGAGACATTCCAAGTTGCTGCAATGATTGAAAAACTACCACCAAGTTGGGTTGATTTCAAGAACTATCTCAAGCATAAGCGAAAGGAGATGACCATTGAAGATCTTGTTGTTCGTCTTCGGATTGAAGAAGATAACAAAGTGGCCCTAAGAAAGGTTGATGGTCTTGAAACAGTGAAGGCCAATCTTGTTGAACATGGCCAATCTTCAAAGGGAAAAAACAATGGAAAGGGCGGAAAGAAAAGTCATGGGAAATGCTCCAACCTTGGTCCTAAGGGAGGAGTTGGGAAAAAGAAGTTCCAAGGAACTTGTTATAATTGTCAAAAGCAAGGCCACAAGGCCAGTGAATGCAAGCTTCCCAAGAAGGGAAATGCTCGACAAGTGAACATGGTTGATGAAGTCGACAACCTGGTTGCCATGGTCACGGATCTCTCGGTTTTGGTGACTGAAGTTAATTTGGTCAGGCAAAATAACAAGGATTGGTGGGTTGATACGGGGGCTACCCGTCATGTGTGTTTCGACAAGAGCCTTTTCAACACCTTCAAAGAGGTGACTAATGGCGAAAAGGTTTTTATGGGAAACTCTGCCACGGCCGAAATTAAAGGTGAGGGGAACGTGGTTCTAAAAATGACTTCTGGAAAGGAACTCACCTTGTCAAACGTGTTGTATGTTCCAGAAATTCGTAAGAACCTTGTGTCGGGGTGGCAGTTGAACAAATTTGGGTTCAAAATGGTGATTGAGTCGGACAAGGTCGTGTTGACCAAAAATGGTGTGTATGTTGGTAAGGGCTATGCCCTCAATGGAATGTTTAAACTAAATGTAATTGTCGTGAATGCAATGAAAGAAAATGCTACTAGTTCTACTTACTTAATTGAGTCTTCTAATCTTTGGCATGGTAGACTAGGTCACGTAAATTATAATTCCATTCGTCGTTTAATCAAACTTGATTGCATACCAACATTCGATATCGACTCAATTAATAAATGTGAAACATGCGTAGAAGCAAAACAAACGAAATCGTCGTTCAAAAAGGTGGAACGAATCACCGAACCCCTCGAGATGATCCACACTGATGTGTGTGATCTAAAAGCAATTCCTACTCGTGGTGGGAACAAGTACTTCATCACGTTTATTGATTATAGTACAAGGTATTGCTATGTGTACTTACTTAAGAGTAAGGACGAGGCTGTTGACAAGTTTATCTTGTTCAAAGCCGAAGTTGAGAATCAACTAAATCGGAAAATCAAAATCGTAAGGAGCGATCGAGGAGGTGAATATGTTTCACCTTTTATTGACATATGTGCAAAAAGTGGAATCATCCACGAACTCACAGCTCCTTAGTCCCCTCAATCAAATGGCATAGCGGAACGGAAAAATCGTACCTTGAAAGAAATGATGAATGCCATGATGATAAGTTCTGGTGTAAACCAAAACATGTGGGGGGAAGCAATCTTATCGGCAAATTATGTGTTGAACATGATACCCAATAAGAAAAAGAATGTAGCGCCTTACGAATTATGGACGAGAAAGAAAGCACCATATAAATCCTTGAAAGTGTGGGGGTGTCTAGCTAAGGTGGTGGTCACACCACCTAAGCGCCTACTAATAGGTCCCAAAACGGTGGATTGTGTACTTATAGGATACACCCGTCCTTACGGTCCTTATCGTTTTATTGTGCATGATTCCAAGAACCCTGGAATATGCAAAGGCACCATAATCAAATCTAAGGATGCAACGTGGTTTGAACATGTGTTCCCATGCTTAGATAGAAGTGAACCGAGTTCTTCTAGACCGGTTGAGGAAATTGTTCCCGAGTGTGTAGTTGAAAACGATGAACCTCGAGAACAATCTAAGAATGAGGAAGTTGAAATCAGGAAAAGTAAACGGCAAAGGACTGAAAAATCCTTTGGTCCTGAGTTTCTTACCTATATGGTAGAAGATGAACCTCAAACGTACCAACAAGCGGTACATTCCTCAGAAGGACCTCAGTGGAGGGAGACAATCAAAAGTGAGATAGACTCTATCTTACAGAACCATACTTGGGAACTAGTGGATCTTCCTCAAGGATGTAAACCACTAGGATATCGATGGATCTTCAAGAAGAAGATGAAACCAGATGGAACCATCGATAAGTACAAAGCAAGGTTGGTGATCAAAGGATATAAACAGCGAGAAGGTTTAGATTACTTTGATACATATTCTCCAGTTACGCGAATAACATCCATCAGGTTGGTGCTTGCCATTGCCGCCATTAGAAATTTGGAAGTTCACCAAATGGATGTGAAAACGGTGGAATTCTAGAGGAAGAAATCTACATGGAGCAACTCGAAGGCTTCACAGCTATTGGGCAAGAAAAGAAAGTGTGTAAACTTGTGAAATCCTTGTATGGATTGAAACAAGCTCCAAAACAATGGCATCAAAAGTTTGATCATGTCATGCTTGATGCTGGGTTCAAAATCAATGAATGTGACAAGTGTGTGTATGTGAAGGACACATCTGATGGATATGTCATTTTGTGTCTATATGTAGATGATATGCTCATTGCTGGAAGCGATGACAAAATCATAAAATCTACAAAGAACATGCTAAAAGCAAGATTTAACATGAAAGACATGGGTCTTGCGGATGTGATTTTGGGGGTCAAAATCACGCGAACCCAAAGTGGACTCGTTTTAAGTTAATCCCACTATGTGGACAAAATTCTTGAGAAGTTCAATGCAAATGACTCTAATGAAGCTAGAACTCCACTTGACACAAGTCAACATCTAGCCAAGAATAGAGGTGAACCCGTAAACCAGTTGGAATACTCAAGAATTATTGGTAGCTTGATGTATCTTATGAGTTGTACTAGGCCAGACATAGCATTTGCTATGAGCAAGCTAAGTAGATACACAAGCAACTCAAGTTCAATGCATTGGAACTATATCACTAGGTTGCTTCGTTACTTAAGATACACCCGGGAATACGGGTTGCATTACAACGGATATCCAGCAGTTATAGAAGGACACTGCGATGCAAATTGGATATCTGACACGAATGATTCCAGAGCGACAAGTGGGTATGTATTCACATTTGGAGGTGCTGCTATATCGTGGAAATCGTCAAAACAAACGGTTATCACTAGATCCACGATGGAATCTGAGTTCATCTCTTTAGATAAAGCAAGTGAAGAGGCAGAATGGCTACGTCAATTTGTTGAGGATATACCAAGATGGCCTAAGCCGGCATCGACCATTTGTATACATTGTGATAGCCAATCAACACTTGGCAGAGCTCGTAGCACAATGTATAACGGTAGGAACAGACATATTAGACGTAGACATAATACGATACGACAACTAATCTCTACAGGAATTATCACTGTTGACTACGTGAGGTCAAAGGATAATATTGCGGATCCGCTAACAAAAGGCCTAGGTAGAGAGTTAGTACAGAAGTCGTCCATGGGGATCGGACTGAAGCCCTTGAAAATAAGTTCATATGATGGAAACCTAACTCAGTAGACTGGAGATCCCAAGAGCTGAGTTCAATAGGAAAACCTAATTGTATGAATTAATAAGGTCACTGTGGGGGATAACCGTACGTATATATATAAGGGAGTTTATTACAAGGCTTAGTAAACTTCCTAGTCCATTCCAAAAAGTGACAAGTGTGAGGCTAAGCCTATGGCTTTTAATGATTCGACTAAGATAACCATACATAGTGAATCACCTATGTGAGAGAGAAGTGGGGTCGCTTCGAAGGGTGTTGTTGGGGCACAATACCTAATGGCTCTCGCAGAACCAGGCTCATGTTCATGACCATAACGAACATAACTATGAGGACTTGACTTTGTCAGGGAGAGACTTGTGTGAAGTGCATTGTCGTCTACACAAACGGTAGACGAGTTCAAAGACATCGAGTTCTACTCAGAGCTAGTGGGCTAAGTGCATTTCATGAGCGAAGGTTCAAAGGGTAACACCTACCTATCGTATGCAAAACTCAACTGCTGAAATCAAATTGGAATAATGTTGTTTCTGAGATCGACCTCCATTCATGTGGGGGATTGTTGGAAGTTTGGTATGAATGGAAAGTCTCAAGTGGTAAAACCACCTTGTCCCACATTGGTGTGGGAACAAAAGAAAAGGTAATTTATAAGGCAAAAGCTTCACCAAGCAATTGTAGTCTTATGACATGTTTTACAACAAGTCATACCCGCACGCGCAGGGGGGGTGCAAAAAATTGAGTTTCGGAGCTGGAATTTGGTTGAACTCGTGCGTGCCCGCACGTCCTGCGGACACGAATGCAGCTCCGAAAACCCGGGCCCACGTGAGGCCAGTTTTTGCACAGACTCGTAACTGTTATTATCGTTTTTAATGATGATCATTATTTTCAGTTTCTAGACTGTTATGATTTTGTTTTAATGATCATTATGTTTCAGTTTTAAAACTGATACAATAATTGCAATAATGACCATTATTCTGGTCTTTAATGTGCTGCAATGATGTTGAGAACACATTTACAGTTTTATGGCTATAAAACCGAACCTTTTGATTTAGTTTAGATACACCGAAATCAATCTCTTCTCTCTTGATCTCTCTACAGCATTCTCCGGTTTTCTTTTCAGGCAAGTGCTCAAGTCCGGCAGTGCGCGGTGCTGCTTCGAACCGGCGTACCCTGGGAACAGACGACGAATCTGTTTAAGAGAATTGTGTCAAACACAAGCCCGGTTCAATCGCTTACTGTTTCTTCAGTTTTATTACTTTCTGTTCAATTCTTTTATACAGGTTTTCTAACATTTATCAAAATAGACAAAAGCGCCAGTTAAGGCAATTTAGCTGGCGGTTTTGCCTATTAACCGCCAGCTGAATTGGCTTAGTTGACGCTATGTTGGTAATTTTTCCTAGAAAATAAACTTGCATTTACTAAATTAGCTCTTAATTAACCTAATTTTATAAATCCTTGATTAAAAACTTAACTTAGATTAATTAGGCCATGTTTCTAAAACCGAAGTGGTAATCGAACCAACCACTTTACTAACAAGTAACTATGACATAACTTGGTTATGGTCTCTTCTCACTAGGTTTGTGTTTCTTATTCATCTATCGAATTTGCTTTTATGGTGAGATAATATTTCTACTACCTACATATGTACAAACCCAATGTTTCTTGATCATACAAGACATATTGAGAAATTAACCCACATTGTTGTTTGTAAGAAGATCGTGTGTTTATCTTTACAAAAGACTTTATGATATCTTCACTCCGTTTACCTATCTACATTTTAGGTTTCTCGCCGACCTTTGCCAGTACGTGGGGTTGTATCACACCTAGAAGAGATCAAGGTAATTTTTACAAAATATTATTTGTATGAAGTGTATGAAGATATTTACCCTGTCTAATTGACCGTAAACTCTCCTAAGTTTAATCATTTTCTATGTAGTAAACATTAATTGGCGTCCTTCTGTTATGTTGTCAGAATCAACATGCAACCCGCTAAGGAAAGTATGAACACCTGCCTCATCGTTGTTTTCAAATTTCATCAATTTGCATCCTTTTGCCAGTCAAACTTTTCTTGACTGTTAGAAATGTAGTGAAATATTCTTCTTGTCCCTGTTCCTTATTATTATTATTATTTTATTATTATTGTAACATTCAGCAATTATTGTATTATTCGTTTCCTTGTTTTTCGTATTCAACCATTGTAATCCGAGACTTATTATCATAATGGAATTTATTTTTTCAATAATTGTTCAATCAAACATAGGTGTTATTCATATAAATATCAAGACACATTTAAATCATTAAAAAACCGACTTATGATCGATATTCGAGACCCAATCAATCCACTATTGTGTCAAACTATTTTTATAAATTATCTTAGGAACTCAAATTTATACAAAAAATAAAAGAGAAAAGCATAAAACAAACAATTCCATGATATTAGGGACCAAAAACAAAAATAAATTAATTAATGAGCCAATTTCCTTCCACTTTCCATATTTTTCACCACCTTTAACTCTAATCTCTTCTCTATAAATACACACTTCATCCCCTCACTTTTCCTTTGTCATTTCTTAAAGAATTCTTCCCTGAGTTCCATCTCCTTCTTCTCTTCTTCTTGTTTTTCTTTAGCTTTCGTATTTCACCCATTTTGGGAAATCTTTATGGAATGTCACCAAATGTTTACCATGGTAAAGAAAGATGGTGCATCACCAAAATGAGGACCGATCTTGGGTTTTCTTCTACATGATTTTTTTCCTTTAATAATGTCATTTCCATCTTACATTACTAACCATGATCAATTATTATAATGTCTAACTTAATATTATCTAACCCTTTATTATATGTCTAACATTAGTAACCATTCTAACTTCTTTAACCATTCTAATAATCACTAATATTTTATTCATGCTACTAACCACTAACCTTTCTAATTTTGTTTCTAAGGGTGGGTGAAAGGGACACCATCGGTGATTCCTGATTCCCGATCGGTAAGGTGCCGCCGGCACAATTTTGGTGAGTGGTGAAGGTGCTTAACGGAAGTACACACCGAGTGGAGAAGAGGAGAGAGAAGGGAGGGATGGGGTTAATGGTGGGCCCCACCCTCTTTCAACCAATCACATATTTATTTTTTATTTTTTTTAAATTGTTTATCACTCTTTATGTGTTTGAGCACCCCTAGTGTTTGAGTGCAAAATGGAGAGTGAAGGGGAAAGTTGACATGACATGATATTATTGGTGAGGGGAAAAGTTTACCACTCCTCATATGGACTCATTTAATCTTCCAATTTAATTTTGGTCAATTCATTCATTTATTCTTTCAATTAATTATTATTATTATTATTATTATTATTATTATTATTATTATTATTATTATTATTATTATTACCAAAATCATTATGGACTATATATACACACACACATTAAACCTAGCCATGGCACCAACCAATTTATGGTAGAAAGTTGTGTGCAAAGGTAAACATTTATTTTAGACTAATTTCCTCACACTTGGACTTCTAGTGGGTGAAATAGTACCACGAAATACACATAAATTAATAGTGTCCAAAGTGAGTGTTTAGTCAAGATAATATTTTTGTGTATTTTCATATATTATTATTGTTATTATTTATTTCTTATTCAAATCTCATTTACATTCCAACTTCTAAATCCTTGTACTTACACACCTTGTTCATCTTTGTTAGGATAATTTGGTGTTTCAACCTCTCAAGATAATCATCTCACGTTTGTGGAAACCACTTGCAAACAGTGAGTATACTCAAACCTTTTTCCTTTTAAACACACTTGGGTTGCAATATATGAAATTATAAAAACTCACATACACACAATCAATCACAATATTCAAACACTCAATCTATTATACATGCTATTTGTCATACATACATGTTAGAAGTCAATGTTGTGTACTTAATCGCGTACCTTAACGATTATAGCGCTATAGGAGTAGCACACCACCCTTATGTGGTATTGTTAAGTATTAATCTCATACGTCATGTCCCCTTATGTGGAAAGGATATGCTAGTTTACACTTGGTTGGTTTGATAGCTTACACATGCAAGTAGTATACAAATTGCTATGTTTGATTGAGAACTTTTATTCCATATTATGTAGACCAAACTTGTATGCTCACCTCTATTTTGTTGACCTTTATTATTCATATATTTCAAGGAATTGATGATAATGTTCAAGAAATCTACTTAAGTGGATTTAGAAACGCACGAATAAATTAGTTTTCTTTTGTTTGAATATGTGAATTGATGTGATTTCTTTTCTTTTAACAATGTACGAATTTAAGTTTATGAAATAAAAAAGGTTTTTTTAAATATTGTCATTTTCAATTGTTATGATCCTTTGAACAATCATCCATTTGCTCATGCCTCGACGATTCCTTCATCGGTTGGGATGTGACAATTATTATACACTCACATACGAACACACCATCGTACATATCCACACACTTTCACCATCACCTCTTGCCACCACTACCAACCACCATCACCACCTATCTAGCGTTGTCCAACCCTAAACCACCACCAACCACCATATGTGTTCTTCTTTTTCATCTCCATCTCCATCTCCATTTCCCCTCTCCGCATCTACATTTCACCATACCATAGACTTGCCCGTGGTTAGTATTCTTGGAGGGTTATCCCCGCATCTACACTTCACCTAAACCACCACTAGCGCGCATTCACACATACACACCCCTCTGCAACTCGCCTTTAAGAACACCAAGATGACCGGTGGTCGACGCACCACCATTTCCACCACCACATCTTACATAAGAGTTAATCAATCGATTATCCCATTATGGAGGTGGATTGTGGCAGCGGTGGTTCGAAGGTGATGACTGAGTGAACCACAGTGATTGGAAGTTAATGTTAAAGGAGACGGGTTGAAAAACTGTGGTGATGTAAATGTGGGAGTGATAGTTGTAGGTAGGAGGTGAAATCTGTGGTGGGTCATCGGAGGGTTATGTAGGAGTTAGATGGTGGTAACATACCAGCATGGTGGAGGTTTGTTGTGATGCAGGTGGTGTTCTATGGTATGCTTTTAAGTGTGGGTGGTGGTAATGGTGATGAGTAGTGGTGAGTTACAGCGATGTATAGTGGTGAAGGGTGGTGGCAGTCGGGTTTAGGTTTGGGTTGGTGGTTTCAGTTTTGGTTCAAATGAGGGGCTGAGGTGGTGTTTCTGGGTTTGTGGTCAGGATGTTCGGTGACGATGGTGATTAACTATGGTGAGTACGATGGTATGGTTGGGTAACTGTGGTTTGGTGATTAGTGATGAATATGGAGGTTTGATGTTTAACAGATCGACACTCTTTCTGTCTACTAAAAAACATACCATCGCCAGACATGGTGGGTTCTTATTGGTTGTGGTGTTTAGAGCCGTCCCTGAAAACTCTCAAAAAAATTTAGGCCCCGGGCGACATAAAAACTGGGCCCAAAATTGTGATTAACGGGAAATGAAAATAAAAAATAAGGACTTGGTGGTGGAGCTAAGCCTTGAACTTGAGAACTCTACATTATTTTGAGATGGTTTTTCACTCCAACACCTACTATTTATGTATAATACACGGATCCATATATAAAATATATAACTTACTATATATATAAAAGCTTATAAAAATCTTCCGGGCCCTTTAAAAATTTTGGACCTCGGGCGACGGCACGGGTTTGGCCGGCCCAAGGTTCGGCCCTGATGCTGTTTATAGTGGTGGTGGTGTAGATCAATGGCGCATGGTGGTGGGTTGGTGCAGATGAAAAGGTGAAGGTGGGAAGTGAATAATGTGTAGAAATGTGGCGGTGTGTTTTTGAGTTAGGGTTATGGTCTTAGTGTGAAATGACAAGAATACCCTCATGGGTGTTAACAAGATAACGGTCAAACACATTGACAACTAACAAAGTGATGCAAATGGCGACGGAGCAGGTGTTCATAGTTTCCTTAACGGGTTACATGTTTGTCATACCCCCCAAAATATCACATGCGGAAGCCACCGCGAGGTGTGTGACGTACCAAGATCTAGCCAGTAATTACGTTGAACTAACAGTAGGACAATAAACACATGTTCTTATTCAATATGAAAAGTGCATTTCAAAACGTTGAAACTCAAACAACCATACGTTCAGCGGAAGCATATATAATCGTTCAAGCAATTCAACATCATTTTGAATAGAAACATAAGTAAACGTTAAATGTTTTGGCAAGTGACACAACCCATGACGACACGGGCTTCTCAGACTGCAAGTTCCATTTCGTGATGCATCTAACGACCTGCAAGCATGCATAAAAAGTGTATCAGCATAAAGCTGATGAGTTCACAGTTTTTTTTAATGAAAATCTTGTAAGTGTTTAGTTTAAAGACATGTTACGAATAATAAACTCTGTACCGATTGACTGTTCATTTTTGGTGTCCTCATCAATGTCTATCAGCATTGATCAAAGTGTTTAAGGTCATTAGTTCACGCCCGTCCTCCCAGGTACGGTGTGAGGTTTGTCAAGCCTAGTAGCGCTATCAACTAATACCTCGTTGCCTCGGTATGTAAGTAGGGACTTTCGTAATAGAGTTCGAGTTTATTAACAATATCGAAATTAAACCAAAGTATTTAAAAGTATTCCTCCCAGGAATATTAGTTTGTTTGTCCCCCCGGGACGCATGCTTGTGAAAGAGTAGTGAACTCACCTTAGTTTGCTTGATATATGTTACATACTTCTACGCGTTATGTAAGTGTTAGGTCCATTACAAGCGACCGAATGTACGATAGATATAAGTATACGTATGTAGGGTCATGTAATACCCTAATGTCCAAACAACAGATGTTTGTTGGTTATACTTTAACAAGTTAACATCACATCCTCGGCCCAAACATTAGATTCCAGCCCACAAATAAATCACATTGGCCCACTAAAATTTCAATTGCACAAATAAAATGTAACACCACGTAAAAAAAGTGTCCAATTATGTATAGACACGTGTCCTAAACTCTAAAAATGTGAAAGATTGAGTTTAAGGGACTAAAGTTGACAAACAGTGAAAATATGTAAGCGAAGGGACTAAAAGTGTCAACATGCCAAACGTGTGCCTCTGAATGACCATACATGAAGAAAATATTCTTAAATGGGCGATTGATTGAATATAAGAAGCCGTTTGTAAAAATAATCGGAAGATTATAAAACTACAAGGGTTAAACGTGTCAATATGTCAATTCTGACCTCTGAGTGACCTTTTAACGAAACCGAGGCTTCGAAATATTCAAATACACTCCCAAGAATAAGTGATAAAAATTTCACGTGGTTTCAAGATCGTTAAGCATGTTTCCAAAACTTTGGGCTATAAGTGTCAACTTGATGAAACTTGCTTTTATTGTGATATTTAACGAACCCGAGCCTAACGAAGTTAGTTTATTCATCCTTGAGACTCAATAAACTGACTACAAGGGCCCTACATGTCAACAATGAGGTTAAAAAGGGTTAAAAACGATCAGGGACTAAAGCTGCCAAGTTACAAACCTGTTTTGCCAGTTAAACCAGCCTACACGGCCCGCGTAAGCCTCCTTTATGGCTTACGCGGTCCGCCTCAGCATGCCCAGCTCAGAAAAATCATGCCAGGTGCGGGTTTAAGTTGTTACACCGCCTTAGCCTAGTTTGTATCGACTTCAGAAGCTATATGTCGGTTTATTCATCAACTAGGACACCTGGGGTGATCCTAGGATGCCCCATAACAGGTGTGGATGATCTAAGTTCATGGAAATTAGTATATAATGGAACTAGTTCTTGAGTTCTTGTGCACACTTGCAACAATTTCTATTCTTCAACTTCTGGAGCTTGCTAAGGACAAGGAGAAGATTATCAAGTGTAGAAAAGACAGCTAGGACCATTAGTAAGCCTATAATTACTTGCTTAGTCGTTTTATTTAGCTTAATTACTTAGAAGTCAAACTTGTCGTAAATTAAGTTTGACTTTCGTATTAATCACATATGGACCAGCCACTGATCAAATTGAAAGTGGTTATCGGACCATATTAAGGTAGGTGATTAACCCCTAAAAGGGCACCTCCTAATTATCTCGTTTGACTGGTCAATTGTCGGGTCAAAGTAGTTTGACAAAAAGTCAAACTGGACAGAATGTTTAAAAATGACTAAAATTAGTAAATCAGAGGTTATAAATTATATTTTAACATTCTAATGACTTGGTAATTAATATTAAATCATGTTTTATCAGTCCTAACCCGACAATTAATAGTCTAAGGTCAGTTTATAACCGAAAGTCGCAAAAGCTTGACTTTTGCTTTGACTTTCAGTTCTGACCCGTTTAAGCTTAATTCTCCCATGTTTTAAGCTTCCATTAGGACCACATTACTTAGTAGTATAACCCTCTGGAGTTATATTGCATAGGGCCTAGTGGTTTGAATTATATGCACTTGATCGTAATTATGCTTAAAAATGCCATAAACGCCCTTTTGACATACAACTAAGATTTTTAGCAATGTGAATGGACTAACACCTTTGCTACTGATATTTAGACATGTCCCGAAAATTTGACATCAGTTTGAGGTCTAGAATAAGAGCTATGCTCAATAGCGTAATTAAGGAGCTTTTTATTATTCAAATGGCATAATTAGCATAAAGCCTATCTAAACCCGATTTTTGATACCAAAATTTTTACCTACTGATGTAAAATAATATTCTGGGATTTTGAAGATTTTTATTTATTTTTAGGCTGAGCATAACATAAGATTATAGCTTGATTTCGGTAATTGTCGGTTTTACCCTTTTCATACATAAAATGAGTTTTACATAACATTTTAATGCCAAACTTTTTGCTACTGATTTTATATGATAAATAAAATATTTTGAACCTTATAAACTGATAAAAAACTCAGATTTCCTATTTTAACCCGAACATCCCTTTAAACCAACTTTTAAGCGTTTTTAGCACCTAGTATGGGTCAAAACTATTTTTAGCATCTAAAACTTATTACCCACTGATGTTTTAAGCTAATTTATATAATTTATAACAACCCTCGGTAAAACCGACATTCTCATAATAATTCCGACACCCTAATACACCTTTAAATATATCAACTTGTCTTTATATGCACCCCGTATGTGAAAACCGAGCCCGAAAATAGATTATACTATATAAAATAAATAAAAAACAAAATTTGTTAAACTGAGGCGGGCCGCGTAGGGCCTCACCTCAAGTTCATGCGGGCCGCGCGAATAGGAAAACCTGATATCGCCAAAACCATAAGCCCAAGCGGGCCGCGTACATGTTTGGTCTAGTTGATGCGGGCCGCGAGCGACCCAAATTGTGGCATAACCCGGTGCGGCCACGTGTCCAACTCGTGTCGAGCCTATAGGGTGACCCAGCCAAGCTACGCCATTGACCTAAGTCAATGCGGGCCGCGTAAGGCCTGGCCAAACTTCACACGGGCCGCGAGAAACCTCGGATCAGACACTATAAATAGAAGGCAACAGCCTTCAGTCCGTTTCGTTCAATTTTCTTTCTGTCTCTCTACACTTTTAAATAGTGGGCATTATACCCGAGTCCAATACCCCCTAAAGTAGCGAGGTTCTGCTACGATGTAAGTATTATAACCCCTGGAGACGTATTAGATACGCTGCCCGATTGATCTAGGGTTCCGTAACGGCTGTCGTGGTTCTGCCCGACGTAGTCGTTGGAATGCCGTCTCGGGGAGGGTATTACTAATGTTAAAATGGGTTATTATACTAACACACGTGCATTTGTGTAAATTATAGATATTCACCAGGAAATCATAAAGGAAAACCCTAAAATAGCAATGTGAGTAATCTCCTTTTTGTAAACAGTTTTTACAAAACCTTAACTATTTTACAATGCAATTTAGCAGTGATTGAGTCTTTGTAATTCTACGATTACTGCCGGTATGTTGGGGTTTTGTATACAAAATGTGAGTAACGTTACCATTGGACGAAGAGTTAGCCAATGGGTAATATGACCCTCAGTCAGACGTGACACTACTGAATGAGTAATTGGGTAGATGGAAACATTGTAATCGCCCTCAATACTGTTTAAAGTTAAATTAATAATTCTTGATTAAACTGAGATTCATTCACCAGTATTTTCCACTGACAAAACCTTTTTAAAACGCGTTTCAGGTAACAAAATGTGAAAGCCAAACTAGAAGCCAGCTGGACAGCACTGAAGGCTTGGAAAAGTGGCTATAAAAGTTACCTAAATAAAAGAAAGCGTTTATTTCAATAAAGTGGGATTTATCCCTGTAATTGAGTGTGTAATAAAAACTTGGGTTTCACCCATGTGTTTGATATTATAAAATAAGGTGGTTTACTCTGATTTAAAACATTTCCTAACTACGGTCCTGATGAAATTTCCGCTGCCAAATAAATTAATAACGTGATACCACCGCAACTGGCTCACGGCCGCCCGTTCCCGGGAGAGAGGGATCGGGGGTTGTGACAGGAGGTGGTATCAGAGCTATGCCACTGATTCAGCCACAGAAGTGTTCTGCTGACATCAAAATTCAAAGTGTTAGGAAATAAATTATGGAAATACGTGTATAATTGTATTTCTTGCTATGTGTTATCTGACTATTTGTTAGTTTACAGTATGAGTGACCAAGGACCTTCTGACGCCTATCGTCAACTGTCTGGTTCGCCTAGGAGCGAAGGCACCTCCTCTTCTCAGCCTGCCCTCTCAGGGTATTCTGCTGACACAGAAGAAGGGATCTTTGTGTTTAAGGCTCAGTCTGAAGAGCCATTTCCTCAGAAAAAGAGGGGATGGTTCAGTAGGGGAGCGCACGAGCGTAGGAAAAGAATGAAAAAGTTGCAGGAACAGCGAGTGTTAGCCGCAGCAAAAAGAGAAACTGATGCTTATAATCAGGATATGCTCAATAGGGGTATCGCTAATATCCATATTTTAGCAACCACTGCTGCTGACCCAAACCTGGAACAAATGCTAGCACCACAACCACAAAATCCTGACCAACCCATGGAAATAGAAGACCAGATAGAAATGCCTGATTACAACCCGGAGGAGATACCTAGGGTACCTGCACCTGATCCTCTAGACCCAAACAATTACGACCCCTGGTGGGACGATGTTAGGGACTACGTGCAACAAAACCCAATACAGGAGAATGTGCCAATGCCCAACTTAGGAGCTTATCCAGGGTTAGATCCTCAAGATCCCTACAACATTAGTGATGCATACGTTAGGGAAATTTTAGAGAACCCATATCCTTACCAGGCTCCGTATCAGGAACCCATACCTTAGTTTCCAAACCCAGTCCTAGAACCTGCACCCCCAATGAGTGCAGAAAATGTCCAGGAACTTAGGACTTTTGGGGAGGAAATTTTAGAAAGCAGTGATCGAATGCGACAGGTGGGAGAGCGTCTCGTCTGGAAGTACGACGAGCGCAATATGGATTTCTGGATGAATCCATATCAGTGAACGTGATGACAATACGGTAGTAGTAATAATAATATAATAATATATGTGTGTATGTGTTAAAAAAAAAACTACGGATGCATACTATTAGTATTGTAGCTTTACATTTCAGTCGGTACTGTAATTTTAATTTCTGTACTGGTGTGTATTGATGCATACTATATAAATAGAGTAAATGTCGCAATGCTCGACGCTTTTGGTTAAAAAGTGCGTGTCATGTGATTGGCTATATATATAAATATTATTTGTGATATTAATATTTGGTAAATGTCTAAAATTCAGATGGCCGACGCGGGAAATCAAGAAAATCTGAATAACGATAACCAGAGTAACATTAACGTGGTTAATGAGAATTCGGACAATAATAACAACGGAAACCAAATGGATAATAGTGCCGTTCAGCATATTGTGGCACAGGGAATTATAGATGCGATGCCATTTATTATTCAAACAGTTCAGGAAGCGAATAATAAAAGTAAGCATAGCAGTAAGCGACCAACTGAACCAGAAAACAGCGTGAACAATGGACCCATACTTCAAGCGCCCGTTCCCAAAAGAAGAAGAACCATGCCACATGGTTGTTCTTACAAGGAATTCTGGTCCTGCAAACCAATAGAATTCTCGGGCAATGAAGGACCCATTGCAGCTTTACGCTGGATAGAGAAAACTGAGGCAGTTCTGAAAATAAGCAAGTGTGCTGAAGAAGATAAAATAATGTTTGCTTCAAATCTGTTTAAAAATGCAGCCTTAGAATGGTGGAACACTATCCTCCAATCCAGAGGAAGTGATAGGATTTATAATATGGAATGGGAAGAATTCAAGAACATGGTAGAAAGGAAATTCTGCCCTCCCAATGAAAAAGAACAGATAGCAAATAAGTTCCTAAATCTTAGAATGACCGGGGTAGACAGTAAAGGTTACACTACCACATTCTTTGAATATGCTAGGATGGTACCAACCCTTGCATCACCAGAACCAGTGTTAATCTCCCGTTATATCTGGGGATTAATTGGGGAGATTAGGCATGTAGTCAAGGCAGCTAGACCTCAAACCATAAAAGAAGCTGTAGAACTAGCCAATACCTTGACAGATGAGTTAATCCGTACTAGGGAAGAAGATCAGAGGAAAAACTTATCCCAAAGGCTTACCCAAGAACTCCGTTCTAAGAATTTCAACCGTAGGAATGTAGGTTCTACATCTGCACCTTATTGCAAGTATTGCAAAAGGAAGCATTCTGGAAAATGCTCCATATACTGCAATTTCTGCAAAATCTCAGGTCACAAGGAAGAAGATTGCAGGAAGAAAGCCAATAGCAGGGTATGCTTCAACTGTGGGGAACCAGGTCATATCAAGACAAACTGCCCAAAATTGACCCCAGCTGCAAACAACCAGAACACTAGAAATGCTAGAGCATTTGTTTTGACTGCAGATGAAGCCAAGATGATCCCAGACGTCATTGCTGGTACGTTTTTAGTTAATGATATTTTTGCTAAAGTATTATTTGACTCTGGTGCAAACCAAAGTTTTATTAATACTTCATTTTGCAAACTCCTAAATCAATCATTAACTAAACTACCACAAGAATGTCTAGTGGAAACCGCAAATGGAGAAACTGTTAGGATTTCTGAAATCTTGCAGGGAGCAAGAATAGAAATTTTTAATCAAAAATTTATTGCAAACCTTTACCCAATGAATCTGGCTGGATTTGATGTTGTGTTAGGAATGGATTGGTTAATAGCCAATAAAGCCAGTATTTTATGTGATCAAAAGACAATTCAATTAAAATCACCAAGAGGTGAAAAGATCTCAATTAAAGGAGATAAACCTTTTAGATCCACTAAATTCATCTCTATGATGAAAACTGCAAGTTGTATAAGAAAAGGATCTATAGTGTATTTGATTTCAATAATCACTAACACTAAAGGAAAAGAATTAAAAGATATCCCAGTAGTATCCCAATTTTCAGATGTCTTTCCAGAAGAATTGCCAGGACTACCGCCAGACACGGAAGTCGAATTCAGAATTCACCTATTACCAGGAACAGCACCAATTGCTAAAGCACCTTACCGTTTAGCACCCGCTGAAATGCAAGAACTGAAGAAACAATTAGACGAATTATTGGAAAAAGGATTTATACAACCAAGTTCATCGCCATGGGGAGCACCAACATTATTTGTCAAGAAAAAGGACGGATCGATGCGTATGTGCATTGACTACCGTGAATTGAACAAAGTCACGATTAAGAATCGGTACCCATTACCGAGGATCGATGATTTGTTTGATCAACTTCAAGGAGCTCGATTTTTCTCTAAAATCGATTTAAGATCAGGATATCATCAATTAAAGGTACAGGAAGAGGATATTCCTAAAACCGCATTCAGAACGAGGTATGGTCATTATGAATTTACTGTCATGCCATTTGGTTTAACCAATGCCCCAGCCGCATTTATGGACATGATGAACCGAATATGTAAGCCATATTTGGATAAATTCATAATTGTCTTCATAGATGATATTCTCATTTATTCTAAAAGCCAAGAAGAGCATGCAAAGCACTTGCACTTACTTTTAAGTTTATTAAGAAAAGAAAAGCTTTATGCTAAGTTTTCAAAATGCGAGTTTTGGTTAGAACAAGTGCAATTTCTCGGACATTTGGTGAATCATGAAGGAATTCATGTAGATCCAACAAAGATCGAAGCAATTACTAAATGGAAAACCCCTGAGTCACCAACTGAGGTTAGAAGTTTCTTAGGATTGGCCGGTTATTATAGAAGATTTATTCGAGATTTTTCTAGAATAGCCATTCCTTTAACTAAGTTAACCTGTAAATATGTTAAGTTTGAATGGGGACCAAAACAAGAAGAAGCCTTTAGAATCCTTAAGCAAAGATTAACCCATACACCCATACTAGCATTACCAGAAGGAACTGAAGACTTTGTAATCTTTTGTGACGCTTCTAAGTTAGGTTATGGATGCGTATTGATGCAACGTCAAAAGGTTATAGCTTATGCATCTAGACAACTTAAGAGTCATGAAGGAAATTATTCGACCCATGATTTGGAATTAGGAGCCATAATTTTTGCCCTTAAGATTTGGAGACATTATCTTTATGGTAGTAAGTTTACCATATTCACTGATCATAAAAGTTTAAGATATGTTTTCGGGCAAAAAGAGCTGAATATGAGACAAAGACGTTGGATGGAATTGCTTAGTGATTATGACTGCGATATTCAGTATCATGCAGGAAAAGCCAATGTGGTGGCTGACGCTTTAAGTCGAAAATATTATGAAAAGCCAAAAAGAATACGTTCTCTTAAATTAAATCTGCAAGTAGATTTAAACGAACAGATTAGAAAAGCACAAGAATCAGTAATCAAGGAAGATACTGAAAAGTTAAAGGGAATGATTAAGGAATTAGAACAAGGAACGGATGGAATTTGGAGGTTCCATAAAAAGAGAATGTGGATACCTAAATTAGGAAATTTACGTTACCGTATATTAGAAGAAGCTCATAAATCTAAATATACGATGCATCCAGGAAGTGATAAAATGTACCAGGATTTAAGAAAAAATTTCTGGTGGATAGGAATGAAAAAGGATATAGCAGCTTATGTTTCTAAATGTTTAACTTGCTCACAAGTTAAAGCTGAACACCAGAAACCCTCAGGTTTATTACAACAATTAGAAATACCAGTTTGGAAGTGGGAATTGATAACAATGGATTTTGTTACCAAATTGCCTAAAACAAGGAAAGGAAATGATACAATCTGGGTGATTGTAGATAGGTTAACCAAGTCAGCTCATTTCTTACCAATAAAGGAAACCTTTAGTATGGAACAATTAGCCAAATTGTATGTAAATGAAATCGTTTCTTTACATGGCATACCTTTATCAATTGTTTCTGATAGAGATAGCCGTTTTACTTCTCATTTTTGGTCAAGTTTTCAAAGAGCAATGGGAACTAAGCTAAACCTAAGCACCGCTTATCATCCTCAAACGGACGGACAAAGCGAAAGAACAATTCAGATGATGGAGGACATGCTTAGAGCTTGTGTAATTGATTTCGGAGGTAATTGGGACGAACACTTACCTTTGATAGAATTTTCTTATAATAACAGTTATCACACAAGTATCAATGCTGCACCATTCGAAGCACTTTATGGACGAAAGTGCAGAACCCCAGTCTGTTGGGCAGAAATTGGAGAAAAGCAACTATCTGGACCCGAGATAGTACAAGAAACAACCAATAAAATTACTCAAGTCAAGGAACGACTGAAAGCAGCACGTGATCGACAAAAGAGTTATGCCGATAACAGACGTAAACCCTTAGAATTTCAAGAAGGAGATAAAGTATTATTGAAAGTTTCACCCTGGAAAGGAGTGGTAAGATTCATCAAAAGAGGAAAGCTAAGTCCCAGGTATATTGGACCTTTTGAAATTATCCGAACAATAGGACCTGTAGCTTATCAGCTACGACTGCCAGAGGAAATGGCAGGAATACATGATGTGTTTCATGTATCCAATCTTAAAAAGTGTTTAGCTGACGAATCGCTCGTAGTACCTCTCAAAGATATAGAGATAAATGAGCAACTCAAGTTTGTGGAGAAGCCTCTACAAATTGAAGATAGGAAAATTAAGAATCTCAAACATAAAAGACTAGTTCTGGTCAAAGTGAAATGGAATTCCAAAAGAGGACCCGAGTACACATGGGAACTTGAATCGGAAATGAAAAAGAAATATCCACACTTGTTCCAGTAGATCTCGAGGACGAGCTCTAAAACAAGGTGGGGAGGATATAACAACCCTCGGTAAAACCGACATTCTCATAATAATTCCGACACCCTAATACATCTTTAAATATATCAACTTGTCTTTATATGCACCCCGTATGTGAAAACCGAGCCCGAAAATAGATTATACTATATAAAATAAATAAAAAACAAAATTTGTTAAACTGAGGCGGGCCGCGTAGGGCCTCACCTCAAGTTCATGCGGGCCGCGCGAATAGGAAAACCTGATATCGCCAAAACCATAAGCCCAAGCGGGCCGCGTACATGTTTGGTCTAGTTGATGCGGGCCGCGAGCGACCCAAATTGTGGCATAACCCGGTGCGGCCACGTGTCCAACTCGTGTCGAGCCTATAGGGTGACCCAGCCAAGCTACGCCATTGACCTAAGTCAATGCGGGCCGCGTAAGGCCTGGCCAAACTTCACGCGGGCCGCGAGAAACCTCGGATCAGACACTATAAATAGAAGGCAACGGCCTTCAGTCCGTTTCGTTCAATTTTCTTTCTGTCTCTCTACACTTTTAAATAGTGGGCATTATACCCGAGTCCAATACCCCCTAAATTAGCGAGGTTCTGCTACGATGTAAGTATTATAACCCCTGGAGACGTATTAGATACGCTGCCCGATTGATCTAGGGTTCCGTAACGGCTGTCGTGGTTCTGCCCGACGTAGTCGTTGGAATGCCGTCTCGGGGAGGGTATTACTAATGTTAAAATGGGTTATTATACTAAGACACGTGCATTTGTGTAAATTATAGATATTCACCAGGAAATCATAAAGGAAAACCCTAAAATAGCAATGTGAGTAATCTCCTTTTTGTAAACAGTTTTTACAAAACCTTAACTATTTTACAATGCAATTTAGCAGTGATTGAGTCTTTGTAATTCTACGATTACTGCCGGTATGTTGGGGTTTTGTATACAAAATGTGAGTAACGTTACCATTGGACGAAGAGTTAGCCAATGGGTAATATGACCCTCAGTCAGACGTGACACTACTGAATGAGTAATTGGGTAGATGGAAACATTGTAATCGCCCTCAATACTGTTTAAAGTTAAATTAATAATTCTTGATTAAACTGAGATTCATTCACCAGTATTTTCCACTGACAAAACCTTTTTAAAACGCGTTTCAGGTAACAAAATGTGAAAGCCAAACTAGAAGCCAGCTGGACAACACTGAAGGCTTGGAAAAGTGGCTATAAAAGTTACCTAAATAAAAGAAAGCGTTTATTTCAATAAAGTGGGATTTATCCCTGTAATTCAGTGTGTAATAAAAACTTGGGTTTCACCCATGTGTTTGATATTATAAAATAAGGTGGTTTACTCTGATTTAAAACATTTCCTAACTACGGTCCTGATGAAATTTCCGCTGCCAAATAAATTAATAACGTGATACCACCGCAACTGGCTCACGGCCGCCCGTTCCCGGGAGAGAGGGATCGGGGGTTGTGATATAATTAAACAGTAAACCAAAGTTTTTAAACTCAGAAGTGTATTTTGACCTTTAAAGCCTATGTGAAATTATCAAAATACCCCTACGGTGCATAGTTTGGTTATATAAGATAAATTTCATATATATAAAATACCCTACTGTTATAACTTATAAAAATACATGTTTTTACTGTTTAGATCAGACCTGAAACTCAATTTAACATTTAAACTCTTTTATGAGCATTAAAATTACCAAAATGCCCTTACAGGACTTATTTTGGTTTAAATTACTTTTTGGGCATATATGTTAACATTTTACTGATGTATTAACATATTTTGAGCATAATAATGATTAAGACCTGTATATAATTTATTTGGTTACCCGTTACGCGTTTATGCGTTCGGATCAGTTTACGTGACTAGTTTACGTAAAATAGCCGAAACGGGCTTAACCTTATCATTAAATTCTCAATTTCCAGAATGTGTTTAGTTTACCCATATTATACAAGTATCCAAGCTTGTCGGGTCTAAACCACATTCTATTCCGGTCTCCGCTTAATCTAGCATTTAGAACCGTAAGGTTTCCTTCTAGCTAGCCGGTCTAAGTCCTTGACTTAATTAAAGACCCGTTAGCATCCTAATAGGTTAATAAACCTTCTATACAGATTAAATAGCTTTTGATAGAAGGTGCCTTCAAAAAGCTTTAGGATTTTACTGCTAGCATCAGGTAAATACTTTTAACTTATTTTCCCTTATACAGGCTTGGGATATGGTATTATAATAATACCACTTGGTCGGGTATGAAATCATTTAATCGGATTGTGATTAATAAATTTACATAACCCGTTTTAATCTGTTTTGTTTGATAACATAAGCATTGGGGATTAAATCGACCGTGTCCTGGATATCCTCGGCTCATTTCATTTGAAAATGACCACGACCTAAGCACGGGGTGTAGGAATACACCTGACAGATGCAAATGCTAAATAATAAATATAAACCACATGTTGGGGATAACTCCTTTGTGGGTTCTATAAGTGGTGAGTTGGTTAATCACGACCGGCTTCCAACTGGCCCCAATTGTATGACAAACATATAAATCAGTATACAAGATTATCTTTAAATAATTGTCCCAAGTTATAAATGATTTGTGCCATGTGCACTTAAATCAATTTTCATAAATGTTTTCAAAAAGAGTCAGTTTAATTGTATTTACCAGTGTAAACTGACGTATTTTCTTAAAGACTGATTGACAGGTACCTCTCGCAATAGGCTGGAGCTATAGGGTGTCAATAGAGGATCTTGCAAATCCATAAGATACCTGAAGTCTGTTGTTTTTGTTTCTTTGTACATTTATGATCCGCCTGTGGATCTTATTACATTCCAGTCTGTATATTCATAAACTCGAACACTCAAACATTATGGTTTGTAATAGTTTATTCACCAAGCCTTCCGATGTGCTATAATATTGTGTGTATTGACAATGATGATATCAACTATGTCACGATACTCCCCGCCGGGCCCACCGGTAATATGTGGAAATATCGGGGTGTGACATAAAAGCATTGGCCCATATGTTCTTTTATATATTTCTAAATTTGGAAATTCAATAAAAAGACCCTTATGTGCGGACCATTGATGATATATGCGGACTATAAAAGAAACCCTTATATGCAGACCTAGTTCTTTTGCCAATGTGTACATTGTGTAAACTCATATGTGCGGACAGTAGAATACATATATATGTGCGGACCTCTTTTAGAAAATAACAAAGTGCGGACCACTTAACATCAATTAAATGCGGGCATTTTATAAAGCTACATGTGCGGACATTATTTGAAACCCATAAATACGGATATATAACCTACATATATGCGGACACTTGTGTAACTCACAAGTGCGGATAACTTCCAAGTTCATATGTGCGGACACATGATTCTTATCTAAATGCGAACATATAATTTCATCTAAGTGCGGACGTCTATTTATTTCAACAAAAGCGGACTACCTAATAACCAACAAGTTCGGACACTTTTTAAAAGTCTAAGTGCGGATCATTATATTTTCAACAAGTTCGGACAAGTTACTTTTACACAAGTGCGGATGCTTTGAAATCACAAGCGCGGACCATGGAAATTAAGTTAAGTGCAGACTATTGTGGAAACAAGTTAAGTGCGGACATGTGACTTAACAAATACGGACAACCTTGTGACTTCATAAAGTCTGACAATTCAAGAATCCCATTCTTCAAGGTTTCCACGAACAGAAACCCCCATGTGCACAGAAATCAACAATGCCAGGCATCAAATCAATCAATCTAACAGTGTTATCATACCACAAACATCAAACAATCACTACACAATCATTCCGTCTAAGAAATCACATATTCATTGGCATAATCAATCACACACAATCAATTGTTTAGATCATCTAGGGTTTGTATGAATCAAAAGAACAAGATTAACAACGTATCATATAATGATGGATTGAAGATCAAGGATTGATGTGTGTGAACTTGTGAAGCCAAGAATGGTTGTAGAGGGATTAGAGATGATTAGAGAATGGTAGAAATGTCGTACAGAGAAGTTATGGAGAGTTTAGGGTTTTGAGTGGTTATAAGAGTTTTACAATTATTCTAAACACCCACCAATAATATAACTTTTACACAAGAACCACATAATAACATGTACTTTACAATTAAAGCATATAGTTCACGTATTTGTCATGCATCACATAAGTTTCGTATAAACCATCTGTTTATAATTATTGTTCGCGTTAGTTGCCCACATTCGAGAGTTATCATGTATGTGTTCCGATAATTCCCCAAATTACCAACGTAGACTCATTTAACTAACCCTAGTTAAATGCAATGCCATGATTGTATGACTAAATTAATTGTGGTTAGGTTAAAGTAGTAACCTGAAGTTGCGGGTTGTCACAATGTTAATTTTGATCATGGGCGGAGGATAATGGATGCCTGGGGGTGCACCGGCCCCCGCCAATTTTTCGCCTGTAGTGAATTTTTACAAATTTTTTTTGAAAAATATGATCTTTTAGTGTAAAAATGTTGGATTTTTAAAAGTCCGACCTCCATTAATTTAGATTTTTTAAGTCCGGTCTAGGGATGGCAATGGGTCGGGTTTGGGACGGGTTTAGGTAATCCCAAACCCAAACCCGGTTAGATAAGCTTGTCCCAAACCCGTCCCAAAACCCGTCGGGTTTCTAGCGGGTAAATACCCATCGGGTATCGGGTATACTCGCGGGTTTCGGGTAAACCCGCTAATTTAAAAAGACTGCTCGTTGGGTATACTCATCTCAAATCCCATTGGGTATCTATCGGGTAACTACTAACCGGTTACATTTTATATTGTCATTATAAAAAATATATATCAAATAACTACAATGTATACGAAATAGAATACCTATATGTGTAAAAAATGGATGTATCATATATATATATACATATTTAATAATATTAAAAAGAGTAAACTGCAATTTTACCCCCTGAGGTTAGGGGTCATTGGCACCCTTACCCCCCCTAAGGAAATAATTGCAATTTTACTCCCCCACTGTTAACTGTTATGTCGCAATTCTACCCCCCGGCTTCAATTTTCTTGGCCGGTCAACATAAACATGGGAGGGTCAAAGGGTATAAAAGTAATTTCACCAAAAATTGTACTATATATATTAAAATAACCCCTAAACTCAACCATACATCACAACCTTACCCCCTAAGTTTCCCCCCACTCTTCATCTCTTCCGGTGAAACATCTTTTCCGGCGAAATTACTTCCCTCCGAGCTGTGGTCCAGAGATCCTCTTCCGGCGAAATTCCATCTTCTTCACCACTCCTTCTTCTTCACCACATGAGCACAGGATGACTGAACAGAATGCCATTATGCATCCAGCTCCACCGGCTGAGCCAGGGCCGGCGACCACACCACCGGCCACCATCGATCCAGCTGTGGTCCAGAGATCCTCCCTTTTCTCGCAATTTTCAGGTATAATCAAACAGCTGTTTTGATTGTGGGGTAAAATCAAACAACTAGTAATGGATGTTTGTGTATTTGCAGTGGACATGAGGATTCATGTTTCACTACGATCGATTGTGGTCTCATTGGTGCTTAAGATGCGAGGCCGCCCGTTCCTGCATTTCCAGTTTCCGCCTCAGCAGGAAATGGTTGTGTAGGATACTTAAACTATAATCTTCTAGGTTCTTTTGGGTTAATATGTAGTGTAGGATAGTTAAACTCTAATCTTCTAGGATCTTTTGGGTTAATATGTAGGATCTTATGTTTGATCATAGAACACATTGAACAGGGATGAGCTCTGCTGTTAATTTGACCATTGTTAAGTTCATGCTGTTATTACTCTGCTGTTAATTTGAGTTTATGTGTAGGATCTTATGGTTGATCATAGAACACATGTGTAGTGTAGTTGACTTTTATGCTTCTGTTAACTTGCTCTGCTCTTAACTTGCATATCAGAAGCATTGACTGTATATTTGGTTGCTCTGCTGTTAATGTTAAGTTGCTGCTGTTAATGTTAAGTTGCTCTGCTGTTAACTTAGAAGCATTGCTGTTAATGTTGGTCATAGAACACATCAGAACACATTGACTGATGCAGAGGTGCTGATGCATTTGCATTTGCACTTGGTGCAATCACCATCACTTTCAGTCCCTTGCATAAGTGAAAGAGGATGTTCGTGATCTTGAGTCTCATGAATGCTTCAGAACTTTATATTCACCAAACCAGAAACACTTGTTATGCTTAACCCATAGTTATAGATATATGTGTTGTTTTTAGGCAATAATATGGATATGCAGGCTTCTACAAATGCAACAGGCTTGAACAATGCATATAGGTCAATAGATGTATGTTGAAAGTCATAGGTGTATGTGCAATTTGACTTATGAAAGTCAAACATGCTTGTACAAATGCTTATGGCTCAACACCAAGATTTGTAATTTCTAAATTTCGACAATACAAACTTGTTTGAATTCTGTTTGACTTGACAGTGAACCTGTCAAATGCTGAAGGTTCTTAATGGTTTTTGAATTGACAGTGAACCTGTTTGACTTCTTCAGGTTTTTGAATTCTGTTACAACACTTCTTCATGGTTTTTGAATTCTGTTACAACACTTGATGCCATACACACAATGGACATGTGAACCTGGTTCTGGATGTGTATGGGCTTCAGCCAGGTTCATGGAGATGGGACAGTAGCGAACGGTGGTCAACGGTGGCTGAGTGGCTTGAATTTTGTTACAAGCCTGTTTATATGGTGGTGGAATCGAATATGGATGGTGGCGGGAAAGGTTTTGGAAGTTGCAGGGGGTAATTTTGCTTCTAAACATAAATTATAGGGGGTTATAAGAAAGGGTTTTTTTAGTAATTTACCCAAGTCAACACATCAGCCAACATATTTGATTCCATGGGGTAAACATGCGACATAACAGCAAACGTTGGGGGGTAAAATAAAAGGGTAAAATAGTCATTTCACCCCCAAGTCAACAGACCAGTTAAGAAAATTGAAGTCGGGGGGTAGAATTGCGACATAACAGTTAACAGTGGGGGGTAAATTTCCAATTATTTCCTTAGGGGGTAAGGGTGCCAATGACCCCTAACCTCAGGGGGTAAAATTGCAGTTTACTCTATTAAAAAATTATATCGGGTATACAATCGGGTAAACGGGTACACTTTATCGGGTAATTGGATCGGGAAAACGGGTATATCACTAAATCCCAAACCCATCCCAAACCCGCGAAAAAAATAAAAACTATTCCCAAACCCGTCCCAAACCCGATTAACCAACCCCAAACCCATCCCAAATGTATCGGGTTTCGGGTTTGCCCAGCGGGTTCGGGTTTGATTGCCATCCCTAGTCCGGTCTCCACCGAATTTCTGTTCAAGCTCCGTAAGCTCCGTCACTAATTCTGATAACATAGTAAATAAACACAAATTACAATTTACTCTTTTCTATGCATCTTAAGAGGAGATAAAAACAAGCACAGCTTTTTTTTTTCTTTTTGAGATAGATGATATATTTTCTAATTTTTCATGCAAAACCCCATTAATATACTGGAAAAAGGTTTCACTCGGAATCAAATTAGTTTAGACTTTAGAGTAACATGCATGCATGGATAGCGTTAGTTATATATAAAGTATATGTAATAAACTGTCAACTTTATCTCTGTCGCCTTTATTATCATCGATCACATGCTAATGCTTCTCCTACCATACTATACCTAACATAATATTCGGAATCTAATAGCCTAATGTATCTGTACACATTTACAAATAGGTGACAAGTTAATAATAGATGATTTGACAGTTATTTTAACATGGAAGAAGGATGTAACTTTTAAAAATATGGATTACATTTACCAAAATATATCGAACTTGATACAAAGTTTTGCTGTATATATGTAGTGAACTTTATAAATATCTTTTGATTGTATAAAACTAGTAAATTTCCCCGCGCGTTGCGGCGGGTCCAAATGTAAAGTAACTCGGATTTCAGGGCCGTCTCCGAGAATGATAAAAAACTTTTGGGCCCCGTGCGAGACAAAATATTTGGGCCCCATTCCTATAATATACACTCATCAATCATATATAAAAGGCCACAATACGACGATAATTATCGTAAACTAAACAAAACAATAGTAGCAAAATGAACAAAATTACTTACTTAAGTGAACCGTGAGGCTTTTTTTTAGCATTTTTGAAAGTAAAGCTCTTGATCAAGTATTTATAATCCATGCCGATTATTCACTATATTTTAATGTATCATAATTATCCATGTTGATAGAGTGAATGCTAGCATTGATTAAAAATAATAAATCCTAGTTTTATGTTACAGATAAATTAATATACCTAACATTACTTTCAATACTCTCCATACAAGCAAAAATAACTAATACTAATTTAGCAATACAAACCTTTTCATACAAATAAAATAAACCGAGCTTGATATTGAGTTCTTCTAAGTTTATATTGTAGATGGTTAAATAAGAAATAAAAAACCTACAAATTAAAGATAAAAACATGTAAAGTTTATTGTGTAAATGATTAAACGAGAATAAAAAAATTGAAAGAGCTTTACAAATTTATTAAGACCTAAGTTTAAATAAGAAAAACAAAAACTACAAAATTGCAAAGTTGCAATTCTTGTGACTATATGGGCCTTTCCCCTTGTTTAATAATAATAATCAGCAGCAACTAAATTAAAGGAATTAGGTAGAAAAATGATGAGCATGGGATTCGAACCCAGCATGGCCAATTACCTAGGGAGTTGCCGCATTTACTGAACCACAATGTTATTTTGTGTGTACTTTTCTACACTATTATATATATATATTTATATATTTTATATAATTCTGGGCCTCTAGATGTTTTGGGCCCTGTGCGGTGGCACCTCCCGCACAGGCCCAAAGCCGGCCCTGTCGGATTTGTACCGTCAACATCTGAATCGTTTCTGAACAAAAGTTACGTCAAAACGTAGATAAACTAAGGATGTACATAAAAAATAAGCACAAAAACGTATTATATATGACCCGACTTATTTGCGAAAGAAGTTTACGTCAAACACCAACTCGAACTTATACCGACACGTACATACAAATAAGTACAAAATTATGTTTTTTTTAAGTTAAAAATGATACCGCGCGTTGCGGTGGCGCCGAATGGTAAAGTAAGTCGAATTTATACAGTCTAATGAAAATATATTATACTTGACCCAACTTGTTGTAAAACAAAATTTATGCCAAAACGTAGACCATATGAAAACGTACAAAAAAAAAGCAAAAAAAAAATATTATATCTGAGCCTACTTATTTTTTAAGAAACGTAATCAGTTCTAATTTATACCGACAAATACATAAATATAAGCCACATAAAAATGATTATAGAGTTTTTAAAAATTGAAGGTTAAAGACTAAAAAAGATATAATAAAAGAAAAAAACCATTGGCCAGCTAACCATGCGCATGGCACTGTTCATCCATCTTGATACTGTAACTATGTAGAATAGAATAGAATTCTAAAACTGAATAATAATACATCAAAACTAAGGGTGAAGGGGGTGCTCACCTAATAGGTGAGTCCCCTCTCTTACGCCAAACCAATCCCCGTGTGCCACGTCAACTCCCCTCTTAAACTCCCCTAACACCCCAATTTGATGGCGCCACTCCCCTCTTAGGTGAATTGGTTTTTTTTTTTTTTTTTTAAAAAAAGGAAAATCATTGATTGGTCACTCCCTCTCTCTCTCCTCCCTCTCTCTTCGGTGAGCCGCCACCGTTCATCTCTCCTCTTTCTTGGTCACCGCATGGTTGGCGGTGTATACCCGCTCGGTGAAACATATCCCCGAAGGGGTTTTCGGTGTGCACCCCGCATGCCCTAATAACTATTAGGCCCTAAATATTATTTTACTAAATTTCCAATCACAACAGCAATTTACTTGTTTTAACAGATCAGATACATTAAGGTAATTTATAAATATGTATAAATAATTTATAAAGTTTACTGCATATATTCTGGGGCAGAACTATTGTCTACCCAAGGTGGACGGGCATACCCCTTTAAAAACGAAATTTCAGTGTTAATCGTGTGTGAAAATCTCGAACACACCCTATAAAGTTTTGCAACCGTACCCCTAGATCATTTCAAACAATGGAGAATAAAAGTGTTAGTAGTTAAATGAAAAGTGTAGAGCAGAAATGGAGAAAATGTCTCTTGTCAAGGTGAAGCGGCTATGAAGTTCAGAGAAAGTAAAGAAGAAGAAAAGAAAACCTAAATTTAAGTGATTAGTTGGGCTTTTCTAAATATAACATTGAGCCCATTATCATTTAAATCCTAGTTTAATAGATTTATCAGAAACTCAAAATACATAAAGACCGGCTGAGTAAAAATAATGAAAGAAAAAAGTCGATCTTTCAAATCTCCTCAAAACTAAAAACAACCTATATGTCATCATTTATTTATTTAACCTATTATGAAGTACTGTACATTGTTGTTTTATATTTTTTATTAGTTGTTTCCCCTTTATATAGGTTAGAATAAAATATAATTATAATATTTATTTTTTTAAATAACTTTTATTAGTTGTTTCTCCTTTATATAGGCTTCGTTCAATTAAGAACCATCACAAGTTGTGAGAACCATGAGAATTCATACTTCATGCACGTGTTGGGCCGCATTTTTTGCACAAACGTAGATGAAAATATTATAAATACATCTGTAAAAGAAAAACAATTTTTTTTTGTCGAGTCGGTAGTTACGCCTAATGAATGTTTTGTTTACGCGCTGATATAAATTTTGTTACGACGATGAAATTTTTTTTACACCTCATGTAAATTTGTGCATGTGGCATTTTTTATTTTTTATTTTTTGCTGAAACAAGTGATTTTTAAGATATTTGAGAAATTTTTTTTTGGAAAACCTTTTAGAAAACCTAGTTCTTATGGTTCTCACAACTCAAGGTGGTTCTCATTTTACTATTTCCTTATATATATATATATGTGTGTGTATGTGTGTACACTTCATTAAAGGCATTTTGATAAAAAAAATAAATAGATATTATTTAGCACAATTTTTTGAAATACCTATTAAAATTTTATACGACCTGACCCGACTGGAACCGAACAAAAAAAAAATATTAAATAGCGATAGAAAAACGATCCCTTAAAATAAAATATTAAAATCGTTTATGGAGAAAACAAGGTGGAATATTTAGAAATAGGTTAACTGCAATTTAGAAAAAGCAATACTTGTCGGCCTCATGATAGCCATTTGTTGGGTTAATTTGTAATACAATAATATAATAAAGCTATCCTATAAAGCTAGCCATAAATGAGATCGATCTCCAAGCAACGAACAAAGCATATATATTATACTTCCAGCAGGTTTTTATGCTACCTTTTTTTAACATTCGATTTTTTAATAAAACTGAAATATAACGATTCTTATGACATACCGTCTGAAAGTGCTTTATGATATACTCCGACTAACCAAGCTCGATTAAGTAAAAGTTGTACACACTCGGAACTTCAATGGGCAACTGGATCAAGACCCTTTGTATGCTGAAATATGTACTCCCTACTTTTACCAACAAACATTGAAAGTAAACTAGATAGTTGGATTTGGATAAGAAGGGAAGTAATATTGATGCTATCACTTATTCACTTTTACTAACTTATAAGTCAATAAATTCAAGGGGCTATTTGGTAACTTCTGAATTGTTAAGTGCTGAACATGTAAAAGGTCTGAACCATTAAGTGTTAAACCAGTAAGATGTCTGAACCAGAAATAGGTCTGAACTATTAAGAGCCAGTATAATGCTTAACCGTTCACAGGCAAATGTCTGACCAATTCAGATTAGAGGTCTTAATCATTCAGACTCTGCATAATACTTAACTATTCAGAGACAAATGTCTGAACCATTCAGATATCTGATCACGAAATAAACAATCTGAACCATTAAGTGTTGAACGAGTAAGATGTCTGAACTATTAAGAGCTAAACAAACAACCCCTAACTTTTTAATGTCAATTGTGACTCCTACTTTACTTTACACCAATAAGTACGTGATGATATTGAAAAGAAAAAGTTGACCTGATACATCATCAAGGTAACCTGAAAACCTTATACAAGTTCAGCGGCTCAACGATTTTGAAAGTCTAAAGCGAAATAAAATTTGGGACCCTTTTTTCAAATAACATGCCCAACTATTGGGGTATAAGCAATCTTCTAATAAAATCAATTAAATAAGTGTTCAGCTGTTATAGTATAAATGATTAGCAAAATTAGTGGCAGAAATAATCACCCAAAATCAATAGTTAAGTATTTTCAAACAATCAACTAACAAAACTGATTTGCAAGGGCTTTTTTTTCTTTCCTTCAAATTTAGTTCCATAGCATGCTAACCTAATACACACTAACCCAAGTATGATATATAAAATCCAAAGATGGGCCCTAAACAAAATGTCGTCCAAAGCAAGTGTTTCATTTGAATTGCCCTTGAGTCGGGCTTGCGTAAGAATGAAACACATAATAAAACTTGAATGATTTAGTTGGAACAAAATAAGATTGAGTGACTTAATTAGAACCGTAGAAAAATTGGTAACTATTCTAAGAAGCTTTCCAACTTCATATTGACTAGGTTCATCTACATTTCTAGATCAGGTTGACCCTCCCATGTTTACGCTCCACATTCTCCCGCTGATTATGAACCAAACTAGGGTAGAGCTGGACTTTTACCGGTCCATGCTTCTTACAATGTGATATCATGGAGGTCAAATGCTTGTAAACTGATCCCACATAGGTTCATCTGAAGACCTTGTTCCGTTAGCTGTCATGGACTTAGAATAGTACATTTAACCTTATAACTCAGTATACCTCACTTAGTAGCCTTTGATCTCCTTTTTGCGTTGGATTAAAATCGACCTGCCAAACAGAAAATCGCATCTTGCGTTCTTGCTAAAACCATACCAATAGCCGAGACAATTTCATGCAAGTTTGGTCGTCTTTGTTTAGTTGTTTCAACACAAACAAATTTGCATACATATGAAATCTGCATTAAGAAAAGAGTGTCAAAACGATACACAATTAATTCTACTTCCCTTTCTGATGCTTCCTCTTAAGAAACACCAAGTATAAACAAATGACAACTTTGCTTTGGATTGGGGAGTAGTTTCTCAAACTCATCCGTGTGAGGTAGGCAGTGGACACAATTCAGGGTTGTAAATGAGCGATACACATGTGAGCTAGTGAGATCATTAAACTAAAAGCTCGAATTAATACACCCGTGCTTGAAAGAGTTTGCATTTGCATTTCACATACTAAGCTTGATGAAACTTTCAAGCCTCAACTGGTTTAAACAAGCTCATTATTTACATCAAGTTTTATTTACTATATTATATATAATTGTTTGATAATCAATATCATATAAAAATTGGGATAAAAATAACAAAATAATATATATATAGGGAAAAGTTAACGTACAATAGTCCTTAACATGTGATGCGTACGATTAAATCACGCTTGTTATAAAATTCAAATCCTAATTACACATGAACAAAACCACATAATCATGCATGAACAAATCAGAAAATCTTGCATGGGGGTAAACCCTAATCACGCATGTTATATTTTATTCACGTGATTAGGGTTTAAATTTTATAACATGCGTGAGTTAATATCGTACGCATGATAAGGACTATTGTATTTAAAACTTTTTTTTCTCTCTCTCTCCCCCCTCTCTCTCTCTCTCTCTATATATATATATATATATATATATAGTAGGGTTCAAAAGTGAACCTAGTGGTTTTTATGCACAAAATGAACCAATCTGGACCATTCTTTTTTTTTTTGTTGATAGATTAAAAAATAAGTAGAAAAGGTATAAAAGTAAAATTTAAATACTTGCTCTTTTCAGTTAGAATTAAATACATTCTTTCTCTAATTATACACACGTGTATGAAAAATATATGTACAATTACAGTGTGTCTTAGATGTGTATAAAAAAGAGTTACTATACACATGTGTATAAAAACCAATTACCTAGCTAACAACAATTATAGATATATGTATAAAAAAACAAACAGTCACTATACACATGTGTATAAAACATAAATTGCCCATCGAATAATAATTATACACATGTGTATAAAATACAAACAGTCACTATATACCATCGACACCTTTAATTTTTTTAAATTAAAAAAACTATAGCAAGATCATACTCAAATTAAAGAAAGTAAAATGTTCATTTTTATGATTTAATTGTTTAAAAAAAAATATAAACGAATGAAAAGGTTATGGTTCATTTAAATATTATGGGGTAGTTTATTTAAAATTGAGCCAGTGGTCTCACTGGAAGCAGCCTCTCTATTCCTAACTGATAGAGGTAAGACTGTCTACATCTTACCCTTCTCATACCATACCTTAGCTTTGCTTTGCTATTGGTGAGATTTCCTGAATATGATGATGATGATGGGGTAATTTATTTAAAAGACAAAAAACAATTCAGAAAAAAAAATATTTTTTACTTCTTATAACACTCTTTTGAATAAAAAAATAAAAAGAAAAGGTCAACAACATAAATGGTCTGGATTGATTAAAGTGGAGGTTCACAATTAAACCTAATCCTATTATATAAATAGTAATTTTAACTAGATCTATATAATTACTAGGATATGAACATAAATAATTAAGCAAAACTACAAATATATACAAATAGTTATATATGAACATAAATAATTAACCAATTTACAAATATAAAGTAACGAGCCCAAGCTTTCAAATAAAGCTCTAGAAAAACCGAGCTCTAGCTTTTTCAAATTATAGGTGTAAAACCAATTTTTCCATTGATGATAAAAGAGAACTATTTTGCTAACAGGTGTTGGAACAGATAGCATTGGAGGCCAGAACCTTCCCATCTTTGAGCAATTTGACTTTGATGTGCTAACAAGTTGGTAAGTTTTTAACTTTTATGGAGATATCGGATGCTCTACAATAGTAATTTTTGATTTCCAAAGATAATCATCAAATGTATATAAAGATCTACGGCGATATCGCATGCTCTACAATAGTAATTTTTGATTTTTAAAGATAGTCAAATATATAAAGATCAATAGACCTTCAAATAAGGAGATATCGCATGCTTTACCCAAATTACCAAATTTTTTGTTTTAATTTTAAGCAACACATTATATATATTTTCAGTTAACTAATTATATTTCTTTATTATTTTTTAACTAACCCATATTAATTTTTATATCAGTCAACCATTATTTATACTTTTATTAAACATGTGCTTTACAAGAAACAAATGAAAGGCAAATTAAAAGATCACACAAATAAACTTAAAATTAACAAAAAAAAAGGCAAAAATTTAAAACTTGACATGTTACAAGTCTTAAGAACAAATACAAGTTAGTGCACAATCTTTGAGATCTTTAATGTTCGTTTGTAGTTATGAGACATGTTGGTTAAGTTTCAATGTATGCTTAAACATTTTATGTTTTTATTTTATTTTTGAAGTTTATTTGATATGATTCTTTATACGTGTTAAATTATACTTTTCTATATATATACAATGACTTTTAAAAACATTATAATAGGTAGACTGAAAAGAAAATATTATGAATTGATTAAAACTATAACACAATTTCTCACATTCAATAAATAATTTTTAAGAATTTGGTAAACAAGTTAATTATCAGAACACTTGTAAAATAAAAAAGAAATTCTAGTCTAGACCATGGAGATACAAGACGAGTCCACCCCAAAAACGTGTAACACCACCACATCCTATTGGCTTCAAGTACCTCCAACCAATCCTGTACCGCCACGTGTACAACAGGATCCCTCCTGCTTTGTTTCTTCGTGACTAAGCATGAAACAACAATCTTCTAGGACCCACAACTTTTCCAAAAGACAACGTTGGACCCACCATTATGCACCACTTGACTAAAAAGCAATAACCTTAAAATTAAATAATATTATTTTACAATAATTCTATGGTGGAAAATTAAAACCACCTTCAAAACTCATCCATAAATAGGGCCACACAACCCATCGTTTCTTCCCTTTCCTCCTCTTACCTTTCTTTCTATATTAAACGTTTTTCCGGCAAAATGTTGTCTGAAGTTTTCGCCGCCGGTAACCATCTCTTCCCGGAGGAAACCGGGTTTCTCGAAACCAGCGGTTTCACTCCTTGGGGCCCACAACAAACCCCGGTTCTTTTCTCAGAACAAGAACCGGTGTTTTCCTTTTCCAGCTCAGATAACTCCACTCCCTTACCCAAACCCTCCAACGACATCGTTAACGCGATGGAAGAGCGTAAGCGAAGACGCAAGATATCCAACCGCGAATCGGCAAGGCGTTCGCGAATGAGAAAACAAAAGCATTTGGAGGACATGAGGAGCCAGTTGAACCGGCTTAAGACCGAGAACCGGGCCCTTATGAACCGTTTACGGGCCGTGAACCTCCATGGGAAACTCGTACGCAACGAAAACCAGCAGCTCGTGTCCGAATCGGTCATGTTGCAACAGAAGTTACGAGACATACGTCACGCACTACACCTCCGGCAGCTTCACAACCAGTTACTCCAGTCTGCATGGCCTTGCAATAATAACGTACCCATGTACAATACCTATGAACAAAATCCACCATCATTAATCACATAAAAAGGTTAAAATATATATAAATAATTGATGAATAAGAACCTAATTACGTGCATGAAAGCAATCTCAGTATCTAAATATATAGATCATCATTGTAAATTCGAATCACGTAGAACAAGAGGGTAATTTGTTTTTTTTTTTTTTTTTTTTTTTGGTGATTTCTTGAAATGGTGATTATGGGTGATCGAACGATCAACAACGATGGGTGTGTTTATGTCAAAACTAGAGTGATCATTTTATGAAGATTTACTCTATGTGTTTTGCGCATCAGATTAATAATTAATGAATGAACAATTAAGTTTGCCCCTCGTGTTAATTTTATTTATTTTTGGTTCAGTTTAATTTGCCTTTTTGTTTACTTCATTTATTCTTATGATATATTAATATCCATACAAATAATGTGACAAGCGAGACATGAAATGACACCAGTGCCACTCACCTAATCGGCATTATATGATAAAAAGATGCCCATGCAGGGGTATTATCGTAATTAAAACTTAAACGTGAATTATATGTACTTGATAAGATGAATTAAGATAATAAAACAAATTAATCATATGAAAAATATCTTGTGGCGAAAGGGGGGCTCGTTGTATGCGTTAGCAAAAAGGTGGCATTACTTTTCACCACTTTCTTTATAATACTTCGTTGTCTTTTGGGCATCATGAAGTGGTGCTCAATTCATTCCAAAATAATCAAAAAATTGTTTGTCAGTCTTACCACACCACTAAGAGCATTCACATCCAATCCATCAAATTATACATACATTCCACTAAAAAACAACTCCTATATCAATATATTTCCACTAAAAACAAATAATTTTTCTCTCTCCTTTCATTTAAATAATATTATCATTACATTTTTCTTTCTCCTTCACTCACAATCACTTTCAATATATATTAAAAAAATTATAGTGGGTGAACAGTGTCCCCTCAAATATACAGATGAACAGTAACATTTTCTCTCTCCTCCACTCACAACCACTTTTTATACCCTTTATAATATAAAAACTCCCCCTCACATATTTTGATGGATAGAATGTGAATGCTCTAACACATCCTAACCCTGCCATTTTGCTACTTTTAATACCTTTTCCTTCTTAATTTAACAACGAGATAATTTTACCCCCAATGCATGGTTATATTTTACTCGTAGAAATCCGTTCGTGAAAAATTAAGTAAAAACTTTAATTATTAACTTGAATTACAACCGGAAAAGAAAGCAAAAAATAACATACAATTACAACTGAAATAAAATTAAACAAGAACAGAATTTGCAAAGAAAATTAGTTCTTGGCTGAGGATCGTGTTAGACACGGGTCCCTTAAAACAAATTTTGTTTCTCCCAAGAGAACACATTTGTTTCCAGGATACAACAGTCCGAAGCAGTTGCACTGTCGGTCTTGACTCCAACCCGAAGGTGTACCTTGCTGCTTGAAGATGAAGAATATTCAGTAGAGAGAAAGTTGTTTATTGTGTATTCGGTGTGTTCATTCTGCAGCAGGAACCTCCTATTTACACTGCATGTCCAAGTCGAAACTGAAAAAGGAATTAAATGAGAGAATTAAATTGCATTAAACGTCTTCAATTCACTTTAATTCGTCATTTAATTCTCAGTCAAAAGCATTGACTCGTCAGTTTCGGATGCTGAAGTGTAACTGCACTGGCATTAATTACTGGAAGCTTCTGCGCGCGCGCACAAGAGACACTGGTGCGGGCGTGGGTCTGCGTGCTCATGCGCGCGTGCGCCACGTCACCTGTAAGCCTATAGGAGCACACCACACAGTCGCGCCGTCTTGGCTCACTTTGGTGTGCCGCGCACGTCACATTAGTGCCCATGCTCCATGCGCGGACCGCGCGCCTACCTGCCATGTGTACTCGCGCGCGGACGTGCTAGACTGCCACGTCATGCGCCACTGCACGCGGACGCACCATGGTCATGCGCCTGCATGTCACGTCACCAACCACCTGGTCCTTGCAACCCTTGTGCTCCACCACGCGCACGCGGTAAAAAATACAAAGGCGGCTCTCAAGTGGCTCGCGGCGATGCGAACTGAAAAGTGTGCCATCAAAACGCCTCATCGCTCAGGCCACGCGCGCGCGCGTGTGCGAGTGCAAGTGCGAGTTAGGGTGCTCCGCACCCTTCGCGAGTACACTTAGTGTGTGCTTCCATGAAACAATAAGGATGGAGAATTCCCACTTAAATACCCTTTAAGTTTCATCTCTCCCCCTATGTGGGACAAGGTGCCACTTTCCCACTTTTTCAGCATTCAAGTTTCAAATACCAAACTTTGAGCATCGATATCTCATTCATCTTAGCTCCGTTTTGGGCGTGGTTTAGTTCGTTGCGAAGCTCTTCCAACATAGAATACAAACCCACAAATATATATATAAAACCCGCTCATTTTATTATATTTATTTTTAGTCCAAAATAGGAAAAAAATTATTTTCCTATATTTGTGAAAAATGCTATTTTCACAAATTTCCAACAATCCCCCACATGAATAAAAATCGATCTATCAAGTTTCAACGATACACGTTCAACAGTTGAGTATTGCAAGATAGGTAGGTGAAGGGGTATGATCCCAGATCTCGCGTCAGCATGACCGCGAGTGACTATTACCCTTATCAAAACCCCCACTAGCTAAAGACTTATCTGTGTCCGTGCGGGCACGCGCAAAGACAGAGGTCAAATCCAATCTGCCCAATGATGGAAGAGGACTTACCTGGAGTATGAGAACGGTATAACGATGCGGCGTGGTACCGCATCTAGTGTATGAAAACGGTGTACGCATAGCGATGCGGCCTAGCACCGCATCCTGTGAACACTTCTATCAATACAAGGGATCTGGATAACAGCAACAGTCACCACAAGTGGCGATGCGGCCTGGCACCGCATCCCACAGTCTTTTCCAGAAGGACAACGCGGGAACAACAGCAGTTACTGCAGGTAGCGATGCGGCGCGACACCGCATCCTGCCCACAAGGCAAGTGGGACTGACAGTATAGTGCAAGTGGCACCAATGACTGTCGCCTGTCAGGCCATACGTGAGCGACAGACTGACACTGCAGTAGGACGTGGCTTCGCCTCCACAACCGACAAGCCTGACACACCTGCATATAAGGGCTGCACGTCGTCAGTCCGTCCATTCAACTCCTCCTTCACTCCTCGGCTATAAATACCAACCCCAAACCAGGTTTGAGGTATCTCTTCATAACCCTCTCACTACTACTATCACACTTTGCTTCCCAAGCAAATTACTGATTCTCACGCCGGAGAGTGGTAACAAGGAGCACCCCCCACCCCATCCTCCTTGTTACGAGTCACGGCTTGTTTCCTTGTGCAGGAGATCCACCGGCGTACGATCCAGCCAGCGATCCTTGAGAGGAAGGGATTAACCCTTCTTGACGAGACCAGTGAGTTAACCCTACCCGGTTAACCATTGTTTCATCATTGGCACCCACCGCTACTCTTAGCACTTTTTTAACCATCCCCCTCCCTCTTAAAAGATCATGTCTGATCGTCTAAACAACACTACCGGGGATAACCTAAACCCCGCAAACCCAGGGCCTGTGGGGACTACTCCTCCAGTCCCAAATCCTGGCCACATTGGCACATCAACGCAAGGGGGCGCATCCCTTACGTTTGGACACGATCTTTCACAGTACGCATCTGTGATCCCTCCGGACATGAACGTTCATGCCTGGTACGACCAGCAAACAGCTCTGCTGGCCGCAGCATACAATAGAGCCTGCGCAGAAGCGCAGGTATCGGTCGGTCTTACCCCGGCATCACATACCCCTGCGGGTCGTATTTTACAATACGATGGCAGGGCCCCCACACGCCCAGCCTCCTGGAGTAGGCGTGAAGATGCGGATCCTCTTACTGTGAGGTCCGCACAATTGATGAGGATGATTCCTCATATGGGTCTCGTGCGAGAGGCCCAGTACATAGCCGCCTGGGGCCTCAAGGCGAAAACAGGCGACAATACACAGCCCACCGCGGCTCCGGCATTCAAAGCCGGGGGGACCGCAGTCCCATCACGAAGGGTATGGCCGTACCGACCCGGACGACCATACATATTGCGGGGAATCCCACGCTACCAGCAGCAGACTGGGAGGACGCAATTATGTTCCTCCCACTCAACCCCGCACCACATACCTCCGCGCTGCAAAGCGCCACCAGAGCCAACCCTACAGGCCAAAATCTGCGGCCGAAAACTCCAAGTTTGTACCAGAGATTGCCCACACCGATGTTACCACCACTAAATTCCCATTAAACGTTGGGAAATACAATGGTTCGTCCGACCCGGACGATCACATGAACATCTTTATCGGCGCAGGGTGCAACGGCAGGTGGGACAAGCCCACGCGGTGTCATTTTTTCCCCTGGTCAGGGCTTGGTTCGATTCTTTGCCAGTAGGATCACTGGCCTCATTCGAGGACTTACATGCAAAGTTCCTCGCACATTTTTGCCAACAGCGACGTCACGAGCGTGACTCGATAGACGTCATGAACATCTGGCGCGGAGACAACGAATCTCTTGAGTCGTTTGTCGTCCGCTACAACAAAGAATGCCTGGAGATAGGTGGCGTGGCAGACCAAATGGCACGCAACCATTTCATTGTAGTCGTTAAAGACGAACAAATGGTCATAACCATCTCCGGCAAAGAAGGCTTGCCAAAGAAATGAGAAGATGTCATGGTTGCAGTCAAGACATATGCGCAGACTCCGCGGTCCCTCAAACCGCACATCGCAAAGGCACAGCCCCAAGCGGAAGGCCAGTCCTCCCGCCAAGAGCCCAAGCGTAATAACAAGCGCAACCGGGACACATGGAATTGCGGCAGCGATCCCAGACCATATGTCACGCGTAACAACCAGCCCGACGCAAGGGCAGCAATCAACGCCCAGCGTGAAAACCGGGCATCGAAGAAAGTATCTCGGGTCCGCAACTGGACCGAGATTACCCAGTCACCAAGCGATGTCCTCCTTACGGACGCGCAATTTCTGTGACCGGCCCAGCCGATGAAGTCCAAGAAAAACCAGGATCTCACACTCTATTGTGAGTATCATAAGGACTCGGGCCACACAACAAACAACTGCATCGGTCTCCGACTGGAGATTGAGCGAGACCTAAAGGAGGGGAAGCTGCAACATCTGTTGCCCGACACACAAAAGCCAACCAAGCGTATCACCCCCACAACGAGGGCACCTCCGCGGGTAAGAGGGCCATGTACGTGGCCTCAACCCATATGATCAACGGAGGCAAAGGAAGACCGCGCAAGGCGGCAAGAAGACCGGACAATGACTGGAAAGATGAGCAAGTTGTCTTTCTAAAAGTCTGAGGCGGTCCGCGCGACAGGCGCGCCGTCGTTATTACAGGCCACCTGGCTCACTACTGCACCGAGCGATTATTCATCGACCCGGGCAGTACTTCTGACATCATATACGAGCAGTGCTTTAACCAGTTCGATCAGGAGGACAAGAATCGGTTGCAAGCGGTGGACTACCCTTTGGCCGGGTTCGCAGGGGAAACTGTTTTCCCCTTGGGCCAAATTACTTTTCCTGTGCGTCTCACCAACGGAAGGCACACACGAACGGAGGAGGTGAACTTCATGGTTTTACCTCACACCTCCAAATATGACGTACTTCTCGGGAGAGAATCCCAAGGATACTTCAACATGATTACGTCCGTACCCCATTCTGCTGTCGGTTTCCCAACCGCAACGGGGGTCGCGATAATCTACGCACGCAGGGAAGTCATGTCGTCAGACGAGCTGCATCCGACCAAGATAGCATGGCCTACCCCCAACACCCAACCAGAAAAATGGGTTCTCAACGCGAGACACTCAGAGCAAACGGTCACGTTGGGCCACGCCTTGTCCCCCAAAATCAGAGCGCACCTGAAGCAGCTCCTCTTTAGGAACCAGGATATTTTTGCGTGGACACCCGCAGACTGACAGGGGTGCCACGCGAAATTGCACAACATTTCTTGAATACCTTGCCAGGTATCAAGCCAGTGATCCAAGGCCAACGCCACCTTTTGTTTCGCAAAAAACGAGGCGATGCATGAGCAGGTCAAGGAACTGCTCTCCGCAGGCATCCTGCGGGAAGTCAAGTACCAGACTTGGTTTTCCAACCCAGTCATGGTAGAAAAACCATCCGGGGGCTGGCGTATGTGCGTCGATTATAAAGATCTCAACAAAGCTTGCCCCAAGGATTGTTACGCACTTCCGAAGATCGATGAAAAAGTCGATAACCTCGCACCATTTCGATGGAAGTGCTTCCTCGATTGTTATAAGGGCTACCACCAGGTACAAATGGCAATCGAGGACGAAGACAAAACGACATTCCGTACGCCCACCGGAAATTACTGCTACACAAAGATGCCGTTTGGATTACGCAATGCAGGCGCAACCTATCAAAAGCTGATGAACGACACTTTTCGCGGCCAAATCAGCAAAAGTGTCGAAATCTATATGGACGACCTGGTTATCATGAGCATGGAAGAGGATACCATGCTCACCGATATTGAAAGAACATTCCAAACTCTGCGAAGCGTCAATATGAAGCTCAATCCAGGGAAATGCTCGTTTGGGATGGAGGAAAGCAAGTTCCTTGGATTCATCGTAACAAAAGATGGATTCAGAGTAAACCTGGAAAAAGTTCAGGCGATAGAGCGCATGCCATCGCCTTCCATGATGAAAGAAATGCAACGATTAGCCGGCAGGCTAGCCGCACTAAACAGATTCTTAGTCAATCATGCAGCTAAGTCTTATCCTTTCATCAAAACCCTGCGGAACTGTTTAAAAAAGGAACAATTCCAATGGACCGCAGAGGCCGAAAACGCTTTCCAGGAGATGAAGGAGTGTTTGATACAACTCCCAACTCTAACCGCACCACGCAAGAAAGAACCACTTATCTTGTACCTATCTGCCGCAGACAACACGGTAGGCGCGGTACTCATAGTAGAGCGAGAGGGAGTTCAAACACCCATCTACTATATCAGCAAAATGCTCAACGACCCAGAGACAAGATACTCCATCATGGAGAAGTTGGTGCTCGCACTAGTGCACGCGTCAAGACGGTTGCGACGTTACTTTGCAAACCACGTTATCACAGTGCTAACCAACTATAGGATCGGCCCGATCCTATCAAAACCCAACATCTCTGTGAGATTAGCAAAATGGGCAATTGAACTGGGCGCACACACGCTGAACTATAATCCACGCCCCGAATCAAAGGCCAAGTTCTGGCTGATTTCGTTGCCGAAGTACCGGCAAATCGCATTTAAGAATGCGAAGAAGAACAAAACCCTGCACCACCACCATCCTCTTCAGAAACCTGGGCACTATATACCGATGGTGCATCCAACGAGGATGGTGCAGGTGCGGGTCTGCGACTCGTCAGCCCCGATGGCCAAGAGCTTACCTATGCAATCCGCCTCGTTTTCAAAAGCACAAATAACGAGGCAGAGTATGAGGCTCTATTGGCAGGGCTACGTTTGGCAGTCAAGCTCGGCGTACAACATCTAGAAGCACACATCGACTCATTGTTAGTTGCAGGGCAAGTGCGCGGTGAACATGCCGCAAAAGGGGATATCGTGATCCTCTACCTCGAGCAAGCCTTGCAACTGAAATCAAAATTCACTTCCTTCAATATCCGCTATATCAACAGAAGTGAAAACAAACCTACGGATGCACTGTCAAAACTCGCATCCACCGGCTTCCAACACCTAGCAAAGGGGATACGCATTGAGATTCTGCAAAATCCCTCAGTACCCCTGCGCCAAGTCAATGTCATCTAGTACGGTACAACATCCTGGATGACACCAATCATTGCATACTGGAAATCAAGTGTTACTCCCAAAAGCAAGTCTGAGGCACGTAAGTTGCAGTACAAAGCATGCCATTATCAAAGGGGTATGGTCCCAGATCTCGCGTCAGCATGACCGCGAGTGACCATTACCCTTATCAAAACCCCCACTAGCTAAAGACTTATCTGTGTCCGTGCGGGCACGCGCGAACACAGAGGTCAAATCCAATCTGCCCAATGATGGAAGAGGACTTACCTGGAGTATGAGAACGGTATAACGATGCGGCGTGGCACCACATCTAGTGTATGAAAACGGTGTATGCATAGCGATGCGGCCTAGCACCGCATCCTGTGAACACTTCTATCAATAAAAGGGATCTGGATAACAGCAACAGTCACCACAAGTGGCGATGCGGCTTGGCACCGCATCCCACAGTCTTTGCCAGAAGGACAACGCGTGAACAACGGCAGTTACTGCAGGTAGCGATGCGGCGCGACACCGCATCCTGCCCACAAGGCAAGTGGGACTGACAGTACAGTGCAAGTGGCACCAATGATAGTCGCCTGTCAGGCCATACGTAAGCGACAGACTGACACTGCAGTAGGGCGTGGCTTCGCCTCCACAACCGACAAGTCTGACACAGCTGCATAAGGGCTGCACGTCGTCAGTCCGTCCATTCAACTCCTCCTTCACTCCTCGGCTATAAATACCAACCCCAAACCAGGTTTGAGATATCTCTTCACAACTCTCTCACTACTACTACTATCAGGCTTTGCTTCCCAAGCAAATTACTGATTCTCACGCCAGAGAGTGGTAACAAGGAGCACCCCCACCCCATCCTCCTTGTTACAAGTCACGGCTTGTTTCCTTGTGCAGGAGATCCACCGGCGGACGATCCAGCCAGCGATCCTCGAGAGGAAGGGATTAACCCTTCTTGACAAGACCAGTGAGTTAACCCTGCCCGGTTAACCATTGTTTCATCAGTAGGTGTAACCTTTGAACCTTCTTTTGTGAAGCATACTTAGCCTCCTAGGGTCTTGTAGACGCGATGTCTTTGAACAATCCCCCATTTATGTAGGAGACAATATACATTCACACAATATTCACCCTAGTTGAGTCAAGTCCTCATGGTTGTGTTCGTTTATGGTCATGGAACACTTTCCTGGTTCTGCGAGAGCTCTAGGATTTGCGCCTCCCCACAAATCCATTCGAAGCGACCCCACTTCTCTCTAACATAGGTGATGTGACAACTCGTATTTCAAACCTCTATTTGTGTGCTTCGATGTAACTTGTTTGGATTATACGTGACTAGTTGACGTAGTGGAACATTTTATTTTGTTATGTTATGTGTTACGTGATTGCATGTGAATATCATAAGTTTAGTCGCACAACACTAGTTCAACCACACGAACCTTTGGGCCGTACACATTCCTCTCGGCTCACTATGCTTGGACTCGGCCCACCCCTCTAAACCGAGTATACATTCACGCATACACACACCTTTGGGGTCTTTTACTTCTCACAATCTTCAATCAAGAGAACACACACAAAACCCTAGCTTCTCCCTCTCAAACTCGACGGCACAAAGCAACCGTGCATCATTCTCTTGTTCGGATCACTCTCATCACCTCCTTCTACTCGTAACCGGTTAGTGTTTCACTATCATTGTTTTGTTAGGTGATTTTGGGTGTCATGAGTTGTGTGGTAATTAGAATTGGTTGTGTGAATGATGATATTCTCATGATTTGGATTGTATGATAATAACCTAAAAACCGATTAGATAGGTTAGACTATCATGACTAGTTGTTGCTATGATGATTTCGTAATGATGCGCTTGAACCGAATCAATGTAATCGGCTGTTATGGTTTGATAATCAACATGTCTTGTGTGATTGGTTAGGATTTCATGTTGATATAAAAGTTCATTATTTCGACTCAATTGAGGGTTTGATTAACTGTTCGTGATTATGTTTAATGTACATGTTCGATTTCACCTAGGGTTCATATACATTAGATGCTAGATTTGCTTGGTGTGATCGATTTTAGGATGGTTGAATTGTAAGAAACTGTTAACTGATTGATTGATGTAAACTTGGAAACCTGAATAAGTTTAACCGATCTACATGAAATCAGGAAAGCTGTTACATATGCTTAGTCTCGACACGGGTTGCGAGTCGAGAACTCACCGTCTCGACTCGAGACCAACACACCGACACCAAACAGCACAAACCGAGACGACGGTTGCGGGTCCGGTTGCGACTCGAGACCGTGTAGTCTCGACTAGACATAACAACTCGAGACCATCTCTGTTGCGACTCGAGACTTCAAAACCAGCACAACTAGAGACCACCTAGTCTCGACTCGAGATAGCTTAGTCTCGACTCGAGACCGTGAACACTTGCACATCTTATTGGACTTTCACTGTAACAAGCCCAACTGATTTGGGCCGGACACATGGATTCATTTACGTGACTTTGCTATTGATGGACTGCCATGATTTTTCGTGTATGCCATGATCAATACTTGTATGCAACTAGATGGAATATGTGTAGAAAACGTACGTGCACGACTTGAATACGAACCTAACTTATATGGTAACCATGGTAGGACGTGGTTGACCACCAAATAGCTTGATTTAACTTCTCTGTGTATCTGCCGAGCAACCCAAGGTGAGTTCACACTCTTACCAAGGCATGGGATTCCCGGGGTGTTGGGAATGGGATTGAAAGGATAAGGTTGAATAGATTCATACGGATACCATTACTAGACTACCATACCATCGTCCTCGGTTGTGCAGGATACATACGTAAAACCTACGTATACCTAAGTTACTCACTGTCCTCAGGTTGCGAAGGACACTCACGTAAAACCTACGTGAACGGATACTCACTACTGCCTCGGTTGTGTCAGGCACTTACGTAAAACCTACGTAAACCCCCACGTACCCCTATCCTCGGTTGTGAAGGATACTTACGTAAATCCTACGTAAATTGTACGTATTACTGTTCTCGGGATATGTAGAACACTTATGGTAACGCATAGTCTAGTGGATAAATAACATGGGAAGCCCCCACCAATAGAAACCTATATCGGCCCAGTAGAGCCACCTGATACTCATGAACTTACCTTTTACGCATTTACTTTCTGTGAACTCGCTCAACTAGTTGTTGACTCTCTGCTGCATGCCTTGCAGGACCTTAGGTACTTATGGAGCTTGCACACGGAGGAGCAGGTCGTTGTGGGATTTGGATCGTGAATAAACACTTATTACTTTTCATACATTAACATTATGTTTGGGTTTATACATTATGCTTCCGCTACATTTACTTACGTGGGTGTTGACAAATACCTTTCGTATTGATGGATAACTTTTACTATTTAATTACATGTTCAATATGATTGGTGGCTTGATCCTGGTCATGTCACGCCTCCAAGCGGTGGTACTCCGCGGGTGGATTTTGGGGGTGTGACAGGTAATTCCTCTTAATCATTAGAAGCATAATGGTTAATTTTGGATTTCCTCAAAATCCTTAACCTCAACATGCTTAACCTTTCCTTCATGTCACTGATTGGAATGGACTAGGAAGCATACAACTCCCTTTATTAATTTTGGGGCACCCCCCATAGTGACTCCCTTTGGGTTTATGATTAAGTTTGCCTATTGAACCTAGATCTTGGGATCTCCAGTCAACTAGGATAGGTTTCCCTCATATTCCCTTCTTCTATGGGATTTAGTCCCATTCCTCTTGACGATTTATACACCTTATCTTCGCTTAAGCCTTTTGTTAACGGGGGTGCAATGTTCTCCCTTGACCTAACATAGTCAACTAAGATAACACCCGTTGAGATAAGTTGTCGTACCATGTTGTGTCTACGTCGAATGTGCCTTGATCTGCCATTGTACATCGCGCTATGTGCTCTAACAAGCGCAGATTGATTGTCACAATGTATGCAGATCGCCGTCAACGGCTTTGGCCATCTTCGAATATCTTCCACAAATTGACGTAGTCACTCCGCCTCTTCCTCGCTTTTATCTAAAGCGACGCATTCGGATTCCATCGTGGATCTAGCTATAACCGTTTGCTTGGAAGACTTCCAAGCTATAGCTGCTCCCGCAAGTGTAAACACATATCCACTTGTCGATCTATGATCTTTTATATCCGATGTCCAGTTCGCGTCAGTGTATCCTTCGATCGCTGCTGGCTCACGGGTATAACGCAATCCATAGTCTCTTGTGTATCCTATGTATCTGAGCACCCTCGTGATAGCTTTCCAATGTTCCGTGCTCGGATTACTGGTGTATCTACTTAGCCTGCTCACAGCATATACTAAGTCGGGTCTTGTACATGTCATTAGATACACGAGACTACCAATGATCCTTGAGTATTCTAACTGAGCAACACTCTCGCCTCTATTCTTCCTTAGGCGTTGGGTATTACCAATTGGAGTGCGAGCTATACTCGTATCATCCGAATTGAATTTCCCAAGGATCTTGTCACGTAGTGAGATTGAGTCAACACAAGACCATTTTGGGTTCTAGTGATTTTTACTCCAAGAATCACATCCGCGAGACCCATGTCTTTCATGTCAAACCTCGCTTTCAACATATCTTTCGTTGAGTTGATCATGTTATCATCACTCCTAATGATAAGTATATCGTCTACATATAGACATAAAATCACATAACCCCTGGGTGTGTCTTTAATATAGACACACTTGTCGCACTCAATTATTTTGAAACCATTGTCAATCATGACATGATCAAACTTTTGGTGCCATTTTTTTGGAGCTTGCTTCAAGCCATACAAAGACTTGACCATTTTACATACTTTGCCCTCGTTTCCTGGGGTGGAAAAACCCTCAGGTTGTTCCATGTAAATTTCTTCTTCTAAATCGCCATTTAGAAATGCGGTCTTTACATCCATTTCGTGAACTTCCAAATTTCTTAGAGCCGCAATTGCAAGAACCAATCGTATAGAGGTTATTCGCGTCTTAGGCGAGTAAGTATCAAAGTAGTCTAGACCTTCCTTTTCTCTAAATCCTTTGATTACTAACCTTGCCTTGTATTTATCAAAACTTCCGTCGGCTTTCATCTTCATTTTGAATATCCGACGATATCCAAGTGGTTTACAACCAGGTGGAAGATCTACTAACTCCCGAGTAGGATTTTGCAATACAGAATTAATTTCATTCTTAATTGCTCCTTGCCATTAAGGTCCTTCTGTGGAGGTAACCGCTTCGCGGTAGGTATTGGGCTCACCCTCAACCATATAGCTCATGAAGTCTGGACCAAAGGATTTTTCAACCCTTTTTCGTTTACTTCGTCTAAGCTCACCCTCCTCGACCTCAGGTCGTTCATTTCTTTCATCTACCCATGTAGATGAACCTGGACCTGCTTCATCTACCCATGTATATGAACTTGGACCTGCTTCATCAGCCGTTGTTGATGAAGTCGCATGTGTTTGTCCTAACATAGGATACACATTTTCAAAATATGAGACAATGTTAGGATTTGCTTCCATGATAGTGTGTTTGTGTACATCAGGATTCTTGGACTCATATACAAGAAAACGATGTGCACTACTTTGATGTGCATATCCTATGAAAATGCAATCAACAGTTTTGGGTCCTATCCTAAGATCCTTAGGAGGTGGTACAATCATCTTTGCTAGGCACCCCCACACTTTCAAGTATTTGTATGAAGGATTCTTTTTCTCCATAACTCATATGGAGTTTGTCCCTATTTTTCAAAGGTATCTTGTTCAAAAGATGGTTTGCTGAGAGAATGGCGTCCCCCCTACATTTATCGGTTCACTCCCGAGCTTATCAACATGGCGTTCATCATTTCTTTCAATGTGCGGTTCTTTCGTTCTGCCACGCCATTTGTTTGTGGAGAATAAAGAGGTGTACACTCATGTATAATGCCACCTTTTGCGCATAAATTTGCAAAAGGTGCAACATATTCACCTCCTCGATCGCTTCTCACAGCTTTATCTTCTTTTTAAGTTGATTCTCAACTTCATTTTTGTACAAGATAAACTTTTCTATTGCTTCGTCTTTACTTTTAAGTAATTTACACATTGTAATATTTAGTACAATCATCAATAAACGTGATGAAGTACTTATTTCCTCCACGCATGGGAACCGCTTTTTAATCACACACATCGGTATGAATTAAATTAAGGGGTTCGGTTATTCATTCAACCGATTTAAACGATGATCGCGTTAGTTTGGATTCAACACATGTCTCGCATTTGTGATCGGACTCAATATGGAATGTTGGAATTTATTTTAATTAAACGTCGTAATGAATTAAAATTTACATGTGCTAGTCTACCATGCCAAACATTAGAAGACTCAATCATGTAAGTAGAAGTAGAAATTTCATTCATACTTGTGTTTTGGTTTACAACCATCACATTCATTTTAAACATACCAATAAGGGCATAGCCCTTTCCAACAAACATTCCACGTCTAGAAAGAACAAAGTTGTCTGATTCAAACACTAGACGAAATCCAAACTTGTTGAGCATCCATCCCGACACGGGATTCTTCCATATCTCTGGGACATAAAGCACATTGGTCAAAGTATGCTCCTTGCCAGACGTCATCTTCATGATGCCAGTGCCTTCCCCTTTGATGCTTGCGGTAGCTTTATTTCCCATATAAAGCCTTTCTTCACCCGACGCTTCCTTGAATGTAGAGAAAAGAGCCTTGTCTCCACAAACATGGCGGGTTGCACCCGTGTCAACGAACCATCCTTTTGGGTTTTCACCCATCGCGTTGACTTCTTCAATCATAGCCGTTTCCTCGGTTATCATTGCAATCAGAGGCATACCATCTTCATCAACCATGTGCGCACGCTCAGGCTTAGGTTTCTTGCATTGGTTAGCACGGTGCCCCGTCTCATTACAGTTGTAACAAGTACCTTGGAAAGGCTCAAGCTTCTTTTTTCACAGCCCCCCTTTTTGGTCCAAGGTTGTTAACCTTTGCTTTTCCTTTGTTGTCCTTCTTACCCCGTTTGCCCTTATTGCCCTTTAAGGACTCCCCAACTTCCACCATGTTTGCCTTAGCCGAAGCTTGCAAAATGGTGCCTTTTTGGGCCACCCTGTTGTCCTCTTCTATACGAAGACGGACGACAAGTTCCTCAATCGTCATTTCCTTTCGCTTGTGCTTTAGGTAGTTTTTGAACTCTACCCACGAAGGAGGCAATTTCTAGATCATGGCTGCCACTTGAGATGTCTCGCTAAGTACCATGCCCTCAGCGTGGATGTCATGAAGTATAATCTGCAACTATTGGACTTGGTTCATAACAGTCTTATTATCAACCGTTTTGTAGTCCAAGAAACGGGCTACCACAAATTTCTTTGTGCCAGCATCCTCTGTTTTGTACTTCTTGTCTGATGTGTGTAAAATGCAACATATAAAATACATCAAATAAGGCATAAAACTAACCCTTTCTAAGTACTAATGTTGGAAAAAGAGTGCTTTTGTCTTCCTTTTGTATTTTCAGGATTAAATGAGTTCAAATTCACAAAAGAAGCAAAAAGACAGCTAAATCTAACATAAATACAAGAAAAGGAACACAAGTGGATTGCCCGACCCCTAAACGGGATCCTCCCAAGCAAAATAGAGAAGGTAGAAGACTGATCACGCCCCGTGCTCAGCCAGCACGGGGCCGTGCCCACGAAGCAGCAGAAAAGACAAACCTATAGAAGCTTCTATTGCCCACCACGGGGCCGTGTCCAGCGGAGACGGGGGCGTGGCGAAAGTACAGCAGGCGCATTAATTGTAATTGCAAATTACAATTAATGAAGAGAGAGAGTGTCAGACAGGCACGGGGGCGTGTCCAGCGGACACGGGGCCGTGCCCAGCCTTCTGTTCAGCCTATAAATAGGAGTGCTTGGTTTCATTGCAACTCATCCCTTGGCACACCACCTCTCTCACACTTCATCCACCACCCACCACCATCACACCACCATCATCCACCACCATCATCCATTGTCCATCATAGAGTGTGTGAGTCGTCTCGGGATCCAAGATTGATCGTAAGAGTTCTTGACAATCAAGGCCATGTTTTCCTAAGTCTCTTACATCACTTGGTGAAGACAAGTGTTTAGTATAATACTTTTTATTTTTAATCTTTTGTACTTTTTATTTGGTTTTGTATTAATGACTTTAATAACTAGTTGCTTATGTTGAAGGTGGTCTTTCCTTATCGTTTGTCCGTGGTATCTTGGCGTTATTTTACTGTCTATATAAAATAAAAGATTTTCACCATTCATATTTCCACGGTCTATATGGAGGTATGTTGGCTACCTGGTCGGGGGTTAAGGGAACGGTTTGGTAAGGGTCTTGCCCTTGTTCAGCGTTTAGAGGTCCTGCAAGGGACCTGGGTCAAATTTAGCAGGATCTCCTTCAATGCCCATAGGTATTGGATGGCGGGGATCCAAGCTCTTTGACCCCCTCATAAGTTAACTACTATTAATACTATAACCCGGCTATTTAGGACTGTATCCCTGCTGACTCAGACTACTTAGTCGAGGGTAACGTCACAGCCAAAAGCGGGGCCTACCATAATTTGCATTAATAACTTAATTCATTATCTTCCAATAATCCAACCCTTTAGGATTGTATCCTTGGTGACTCAAACTACTGGGTTGAGGGTAACGTCGCCTTCAAAAGAGGGGCCTACTACAATAACTAAGATAATCTCTTAAACAAGTGCAAAAGTGCGAAAATAATCAAAGGTTATACTAATACACGAATCGGATCCAAGTGATTCATCTTGTCTATCTGTTTTTATTTTTATTTTATTTTTCAGCATTTAGTTAGTTTTTATTTTCTTAGTTTAAAAACCTTTCCTAACATTTTATTTTGATTAGACGTTGAGGATAAACCGGTACTAAAAGCTCTTGTGTCCTTGGACGACCTCGGTATCTTACCAACACTATACTACGTCCACGATGGGTGCACTTGCCCATATGTGTGTTTAGTGTTGGTAAATATCATGTTTTATAAATTTAAAACTTGGCTAAAAGTGTAAAAAGGGCTTAAAATATACATCAAAAATATATTACACTACACGCACATCAAGTTTTTGGCGCCGTTGCCGGGGACACAAGGATTTTAAGAAAGTTAGGAATCAACGGCTTAATCATATTTTTATTTTTCTTTTTAATTATTAGGATTTTTCTTAGTTTTTCAGCTTCTGTAGAGCTCAGCACGGGCCGTGCCTGGTCGGACACGGGCCGTGCCCAGCGTTGTTACTGGCAGTTTTTAGTTTTCCAGGTTACAGACGGCTGACCACGGGGTCGTGTCGGAGCAACACGGGGCCGTGTCCAACTCTCCAGTAACTGGGATCTGGAAAACAATCACTGTAACTCCGACCACGGGCCGTGTTCACTGAGCACGGGGCCGTGGTGAACCTTCTGACCAGCATTCTTTTATGTTTTTATTGCAGGACTTGGAACCAGGCGCCATCCTACACAGTATATGAGCTCCAGTTCTAATAAGGACATAAAAGAACCTCTAGAAGAACCCGAACGCTTTCTCAGAAAAAGACAAAAACCAAACACCAAGAGAAAGTTTCGGGGAATCCTCCTACAATGGCGGACCAACGTACTCTCATGGATTATCTACGACCCACCGTAGGTAACCTTGGCGCCGCTATCAATGCACCGAATGTTGAAGCCAATAACTTCGAACTTTGGCCGCATTTGATACAAATGCTTCAAAACTCCGCAACCTTCCATGGGCTTGCGGACGAGGATCCCCATCTACATATTACTAATTTCTTAGAAATATGTGATACCTTTCGGATCAATGGAGCATCAAATGACGCCATCCGCCTTCGAATGTTTCCTTTCTCACTAAAAGACCGAGCAAAAGCTTGGCTTAACGCCCTCCCAGCTGGATCGGTAAACACCTGGGATGAACTAGCCCAAAAATTTCTATATAAGTATTTCCCTCCCGCTAAAACGGCTAAATTAATGACTGAAATTAATACATATTCACAAGAGGACGGGGAATCCTTATATGAAACTTGGGAAAGGTTCAAGGAACTATTATGAAAGTGTCCACATCATGGCCTTGCGATATGGCAACAAGTATCCACTTTCTATAATGGGTTGTTTCCACACACAAGGAAGACACTTGACTCTAGCTCCGGGGGACTTTTAGGTAATCGTCGCCCGCATGAAATATATAACCAAATTGAGGAAATTGCTCAAACCAATTTTCAGTGGCACACCCCCCGAGGTAATAAATCTATTGCCCCGGGCGCCCATAAGGTTGATGAAAGCACTTCTTTACAAGCCCAAATCGAGGCCCTTTCTTCAAAAATAAAAAAATTGGAAATGACAAAAACAGTCTCGGTCATGGCTTGTGAAGGGTGTGGTGGGCCACATTAAAATTGGAGTTGTATGAAAGAAACAGACGATCAACAAGAGTCGGTAAGCTACATTGATAATAGACCTAGGCCGTCGGGTCCTCCAACGGGCACTTACAACCAAGGATGGCGAAACCACCCAAACCTTGGTTGGAGAGAGCCCGGCAATAGTAGTAACCAACAAACCCAACGAACAAACTTTCAACAACCAAGAAATAAGTCACAAAATTTCACTCAACAACAAGGTGGACGAGAAAGGCTGGAAGATACTGTATCTCGCCTTATCTCCGACACCGAAAAGAAAAACTCGGAAAGGTTTCTACAATTAGAATCAAATTTTAGAAATCAACAAGCTAGTATTCAAAACATAGAAAAACAATTAAATCAACTAGCTCAAAATTTTCCCGAGAGACCACAAGGTGCATTACCAAGCAATAACGAAACAAACCCAAAAGCGCAAGTTCATCTCATCACGTTGCGAAACCGCACCGTGGGGCCTGCGGAAGCGCCACCGCCAACAGAAGAGACTATACCCCCGCCTCTGCAGGAGAAGAACTCCCCTCCATCATCAGAGCCTACCAAGGCTCCTCGAGTTTCGTACCCCGGCAGGTTAATTCGTCAAAAGACCAATGAGCAATTCGTAAAATTCGAAAGTCTATTAAAACAATTGCATGTCAATATTCCTTTTATTGATGTCTTAACCCAAATGACCAAATACTCTAAGTTCATGAGGGACTTCCTCACTCATAAAAAGAAAATTGAAACTTTTCAATTAGTTAACTTAGGCGAAGAATGCTCCGCCCTCGTACTCAACAAACTCCCCCAAAAGAGAATCGACCCTGGAAGCTTCACGATTCCTTGCTCAATCGGGGACTCCCCCGTTCGCAATGCACTAGCCGACCTTGGGGCTAGCATTAACCTCATGCCCTCATCAATGTTTAAAAGACTCGGCCTAGGAACAACGAGTCCTACAAAAATGAGCATACAACTTGCTGATCGATCCGTCAAATTCCCACAAGGTGTCATCGAAAATGTCCTAGTAAAGGTAAACAAATTCGTCTATCCAGCCGATTTTGTCATACTCGATATGGAAGAAGACACCGAGGTCCCCCTCATACTAGGGAGACCATTTCTCGCCACCGCACAAGCAGTGGTAGACATGAATGACGGAACGCTCACCCTAAGGTACGGGGATGATGAAGTAAAATTCAGGGTTGGGAAGAGAATAGAGGACGACGACCCAGTCAACTACATGAAGGTTATTGATTCGAGTTTGGATGCTGCTCTCCGACGGTGCAACATGGGATGCCAAACATCCCACTCGGAAAATATATAACCTCACATTGGGTCTAGCCAAGGACCCTTATAAACGTGGCGCACCACGGAGGCATTCCGCGGAACTATCCTTAGTTTAGTTTAATCTTTTAGTTTTAACTAGGTTAGAACCCCGTGTATTACACGGGTTGAATAAATATAATTTTATATACTAAATAAAAAAACATTATATTTTTAAAAACCTCATTTGTTACACGTGTCGAGTAAATATAATTTTATATATTAAATAATAAAAAAATTATATCTTTAAGAAACTCGTTTATTATGTGGGTTGAGTAAATATAATTTTATATACCACACAATAAAAAAGTTATATTTTAAAAAAAAACCCTGTGTATTCACGGGTGGAAGAAATATAAGTTCATATACTAAATAATAAAAAGTTATATTTTAAAAAACTCTGTGTATTGTACGGGTTGAATAAATCTAATTTTATATAGCAAATAATAAAAAAAATGTTATATTTTTGAAAACCCTGCGTATTAGATGGGTTTATCTATTGTTAAAAAATCTTTAAAATTATATCTTTAAGAACCTCGTTTGTTGTGCGGGTTGAATAAATGTAAATTTATATACCAAACAATAAAAAAGTTATATTTAAAAAAAAACCTTGTGTATTCACGTGTTGAAGAAATGTAATTATATACTAAATAAAAAAAATAGTTACATTTAAAAAAACACTTCGTGTATTGTACGGGTTAAATAAATCTAATTTTATATAGCAAATAATAAAAAAATGTTATATCTTTAAAAACTTTGTGTATTACACGGGTTTATCTATTGTTAAAAAAATCTTTCGAAATCAAAATGAATTTTTTTATTATTTTTTAAATTAGGTTAATACTATTTTAAGTTTTTGGTTTGGTTAATAAGTTGTTTAATATAATTTCTCATAGTTAACGATAATAACATTAACAATAAATAATATGCATGTTTATCTAGTGTTAAGTGAAACAGTGTTTTTTAGTTTAGATAAGATTTTACGATTTGAAGTTAAGTTTATGCCAATAATTTAGGGTTGATAAGATTTATATTAATTTAATTGATATTTAATAATTTAAATTAAATAATAATTATCTACAATTAAGAAAATTAAATAATAATTATTTACAATTAAGGATGGTCTAGAATAATGACAAGTGTCCCAAACTTGGTTTCTTTTATTATATAGTATAGATTTGCAGGAATAAAACACACTCGTTGTGGTAAAGGATGAAAAGGGGAACGAGAAAAATGACCCCATGCACAAGAACAAGGTAACCCGACATCAATTTCTCCATTACAGAAGGTTCAACACGGGCCATGTCCAACCAACACGGCCCCGTGCTGAACCCCCTGCAGAAAAACGCCCAGTTCAGGTAACTGGACACGGGCCGTGTTCACCAGACACGCCCCCGTGTCCAGGCTTCTGTTTCTTTTCTTAAATTTTCGTTACTGGCACCTGAACACGGGGCCGTGTCCGGTCCCCACGGGGCCGTGTCCAGACTGCCAGTAACATAAATTTTTGCTTTTAACACCATATTACACATCTAATCAACCTAAAAATTTATTTTTGGGACATATTGAGGACAATGTGTAATTTAAGTGTGCGGGGAGAAGCTAAAACCTTGAAATTTTGCAAGTCCTAATAACAAGCCTTACACAAAACTCTATTGGAACCGCTAAACACCCCAAATTTTTTCAAAAAAAAAAATTCATTTTTTTTACTTGTCTAAAGTTAAGTTAGGAATCCTAAGATTAATAAGGTTATATTTTTACAAATTTACAACCGAGAGCGTCGTGATAACAAGAACCAACATAAGAAAATTATGAAAAGGCATGACAAGCTTAGTTAAAATTTGATTATATATACTTGATCACATAGAAAAAAAACCATTCCCACAAAAAGTGAGTTTTGAACCTTTATTGAGCATACAAATTTACATCTTTAGACTAAATGCTCATTTTTCGTTTCTTGTGTGAATAGCCGCTTGGTTCTTACGACTCTAGAACTTGCCACGACGATTCATTCCCGGTCCTTACCAACTTAAACCCAAGTAAGTAAATGATGGAGGCATTAGGACTAACCATTTTTCTTTCTACACCATTATTTTTCTTTTTTTTACCACCTACCCAAAATCCCCCTAATTAACCCCTTTGAGCCTAAACCTTTCATTTCTTTACCCTAAAACCCTTTTACCCACCAAAAACCCTTTTTATTTTTACCCTTTATTTTAGTAACAAGCTCGGTTTTTCATGTGACTAAAAAAAATGAATGATGAAGTTAGAAATAAACAAACAAAGCTCTTACAACAAAAAGCTTGTTTGGAGAAATACTTCAAAATAAAAAGTCACTAAAACAAAGTGTTTTACGAAAACTGACACTTTTTACGCTTTTCGCCCTTTTCTACTAACCCATTCACCCACCTTTAGCCCAAGCCTTTACCCAAAAAAGTCCTCTTGATATTTACAAAGGTAACAAGTTAAAAAGGAGGAGGATTGATTGCTTGGCAAGCTTATGGTAGGAATAAGTTCCATGCCGCTCTCGAGTGATTCACTAAAAATACACCTTCGGCCGAGTGTGAGTGATTTCTCCCGTGAGGTATGTGAACTTGTATATAAATGGAATTTTAAAAAGGCATGTTATGCCCAAATAAGTAATTTATCCTATGAAACATTCTAAATAAATCATAACGAATAGGATTGTAAATAAATAAAAATAAAACCCAAAAAAATCTTGGATTCCCGACACTCTATGACAAGCCAAAACCTTCTCTTCTACCCATTCCATTTGGGAGTGTAAGCCACATATTAAAGAGTTTTGCTTGAGGACAAGCAAAAGTTCAAGTGTGGGGGTATTTGATGTGTGTAAAATGAAACATATAAAATACATCAAATAAGGCATAAAACTAACCCTTTTTAAGTAGTAATGTTGGAAAAAGAGTGCTTTTGTCTTCCTTTTGTATTTTCAGGATTAAATGAGCTCAAATTCACAAAAGAAGCAAAAAGAAAGCTAAATCTAACATAAATACAAGAAAAGGAACACAAGTGGATTGCCCGACCCCTCAACGGCATCTTCCCAAGCAAAATAGAGAAGGTAGAAGACTGAACACGCGCCGTGCTCAGCCAGCACGGGGCCATGCCCAAGAAGCAGCAGAAAAGACAAACCTATAGAAGCTTCTATTGCCCACCACGGGGCCGTGTCCAGCGGACACGGGGGCGTGGCGAAAGTACAGCAGGCGCATTAATTGTAATTGCGAATTACAATTAATGAAGGGAGAGGGTGTCAGACAGGCACGGGGGCGTGTCTAGCGGACACGGGGCCGTGCCCAGCCTTCTGTTCAGCCTATAAATAGGAGTGCTTGGTTTCATTGCAACTCATCCCTTGGCACACTACCTCTCTCACACTTCATCCACCACCCACCACCATCACAACACCATCATCCACCACCACCATCATCCATTGTCCATCATAGAGTGTGTGAGTCATCTCGGGATCCAAGATTGATTGTAAGAGTTCTTGACAATCAAGGCCATGTTTGCCTAAGTTTCTTACATCACTTGGTGAAGACATGTGTTTAGTATAATACTTTTTATTTTTAATCTTTTGCACTTTTTATTTGGTTTTGTATTAATGACTTTAATAACTAGTTGCTTATGTTGAAGGTGATCTTTCCTTATCGTTTGTCCGCGGTGTCTTGGCATTATTTTACTGTCTATATAAAATAAAAGATTTTCACCATTCATATTTCCACGGTCTACATGGAGGTATGTTGGCTACCTGGTCGGGGGTTAAGGGAACGGTTTGGTAAGGGTCTTGCCCTTGTTCAGCGTTTAGAGGTCCTGCAAGGGACCTGGGTCAAATTTAGTAGGATCTCCTTCAATGCCCATAGGTATTGGATGGCGGGGATCCAAACTCTTTGACCCCCTCATAAGTTAACTACTATTAATACTATAACCCGGCTATTTAGGACTGTATCCCTGCTGACTCAGACTACTTAGTCGAGGGTAACGTCACCGCCAAAAGCGGGGCCTACCATAATTTGCATTAATAACTTAATTCATTATCTTCCAATAATCCAACCCTTTAGGATTGTATCCTTGCTGACTCAAACTACTGGGTTGAGGGTAACGTCGCCTTCAAAAGAGGGGCCTACTACAATAACTAAGATAATCTCTTAAACAAGTGCAAAAGTGCGAAAATAATCAAAGGTTATACTAATACACGAGTCGGATCCAAGTGATTCATCTTGTCTATCTGTTTTTATTTTTATTTTATTTTTCAGCATTTAGTTAGTTTTTATTTTCTTAGTTTAAAAACCTTTTCTAACTTTTTGATTTGATTAGACGTTGAGGATAAACTGGTACTAAAAGCTCTTGTGTCCTTGGACGACCTCGGTATCTTACCAACACTATACTACGTCCACGATGGGTGCACTTGCCCATATGTGTGTTTAGTGTTAATAAATATCGTGTTTTATAAATTTAAAACATGGCTAAAAGTGTAAAAAGAGCTTAAAATATACATCAAAAATATATTACACTACACGCACATCATTGTCCAAGGCATCCTATAAATCTTTGGAAGTCTTGACGTTGTAGTACACATTATACAACACATCCGAAAGGCCGTTGAGTACATAGCATCCACATATGAAATCCGAATGCTTCTAAGCATCTACCGCGCACCGAGCTTGAGCGTCGGTCTCCCCTTCCATAGGTTGGGGAGCGGTTTTAGTCAAGAACCTCGCAAGGTTCATGGTGGTCAAATAGAAGAACATCTTCTGTTGCCACCTCTTGAAGTGGAGACCCGAGAATTCTCGGGTCGTTCAGCATGATTCGCCACTGTGGACGCTCCTACAGTGTTGGCAGGGGTACTGACAACAACATTAGTGTTGCTGGTGTTCACGTTTTCAGTCGACATTCTGAAAAGTTTCAAGAAAACAAGTTAACATTTTGTTTTCAAAAATAGTAAATACGCTAATTTATTATTGTTTGTGAAGGCGAAAAACCAACCATGTGGCTTCTAAGTCCAACTTTGAAGACTACAGTAGTAGATTTTAGGACTCAAATGTAGAAGGAGTAGAGAAACAGAAACTGTTTTGACAAACTCGCTCCTTTGAATCAAAACAGAGAAAAAGTGTTTTATAAAAACTTTATGAATTCAAAACTGGTTCGGATTCACAGCAGAATATGTTTGTGATTCTACAGGAACGGTGTTTTAAAATTTTCTTTTAAGATTGTAGAAATCCGTTCGTGCAATATTAAATAAAAACTTTAATTATAAACTTGAATTACAACTGGAAAGGAAAATAGAAATAATATACAATTACAACTAAAATAAAATTAAACAAGAACATAATATGCAAAGAAAATTAGTTCTTGGCTGAGGATCGTGTTAGACACGGGTCCCTTAAAATAAATTTCGTGTCTCCCAGGAGAATACGTTTGTTTCCAGGATACATCAGCCGGAAGCAGTTGCACTGTCGGTCTTGACTCCAACCCGAAGGTGTACCTTGCTACTTGAAGATGAAGAATAATTCAGTAGAGAGAAAGTTGTTTACTGTGTTTTCGGTGTGTTCATTCTGTAGCAGGAACCTCCTATTTATACCGCATGTCCAAGTCGAAACTGAAAAAGGAATTAAATGGGAGAATTAAACTGCATTAAACGTCTTCAATGCACTTTAATTCGTCATTTAATTCTCAGTCAAAAACATTGACTCTTCAGTTTCGAATGCTGAAGTGTAACTGCATTGGCATTAATTGCTAAAAGCTTCTCCGCGTGCGCGCGCAGGTCTGCATGCTCATGCGCGCGTGCGCCACATCACCTGTGAGCCTATACGAGCACGCCACACAGTCGCGCCGTATTGGCTCACTTTGGTGCGCCGCGCATGTCACATCAGTGCTCATGTTCCATGCGCACAACCTAGCGCCTACCTGCCATGTGTACTCGCGCGCGGATGTGCTAGACTGCCACGTCATGCGCCACTGCGCGTGGACCCACCAGGATCAAGCGACTCGCAGGATGTGAGTGTGCGAAGTGCAAAGTGCGCCATCAAAGCGCCACACTGCGCCTCATGGCCCGCGCCACACTGCGCGCGCGCGTGTGCGAGTTAGGGTGCTCCGCACCCTTCGCGAGTACACTTAGTGTGTGCTTCCATGAAACAATAAGGAGGGAGAGTTCCCACTTAAATACCCCTTTAAGTTTCATCTCTCCTCCTATGTGGGTGATACGCGCAAAATGCAACATATAAATTATATTAATTATGGCATAAAACTAACCCTTTTTTAGTACTAATGTTGGAAAAAGTGTGCTTTTGTCTTCCTTTTGTATTTTCAGGATTAAATGAGCTCAAATTAACAAAAGAAGCAAAAAGACAACAAAATCTAACATAAATACAAGAAAAGGAACAAAAGTGGATTGCCCGACCCCTCGACAGCATCCTCCCAAGCAAAACAAAGAAGACAGAAGACTAAACACGCCCCGTGCTCAGCGATCACGGGGCCATGCCCAAGAAGCAGCAGAAAAGACAAACCTATAGAAGCTTCTATTGCCCACCACGGGGCCGTGCCCAGCGGACACGGGGACGTGGTCGGAGTACTGCAGGCGTATTTATTGTAATTGCGAATTACAATTAATGAAGAGAGAGAGTGTCAGATGGGCACGGGGCCGTGCCCAGCGGACACGGGGCCGTGCCCAGGCTTCTGTTCAGCCTATAAATAGGAGTGCTTGGAGCCATTGCAACTCATCCCTTGGCACACCACCTCTCTCACACTTCACCCGCCACCCACCACCATCCCAACACCATCATCCACCACCATCATCCATTGTCCATCATAGAGTGTGTGAGTCGTCTCGGGATCCAAGATTGATCGTAAGAGTTCTTTACAATCAAGGCCATGTTTGCCTAAGTCTCTTACATCACTTGGTGAAGACAAGTGTTTAGTGTAATACTTTTTATTTTTAATCTTTTGCACTTTTTATTTGGTTTTGTATTAATGACTTTAATAACTAGTTTCTTATGTTGAAGGTGATTCTTCCTTATCGTTTCTCCGTGGTGTCTTGGCATTATTTTACTTTCTATATAAAATAAAAGATTTTCACCATTCATGTCTCCACGGTCTATATGGAGGTATGTTGGCTACCTGGTCGGGGGTTAAGGGAACGGTTTGGTAAGAGTCTTGCCGTTGTTCAGCGTTTAGAGATCCTGCAAGGGACCTGGGTCAAATTTAGTAGGACCTCCTTCAATACCCAAAGGTATTGGATGGCGGGGGTCCAAACTCTTTGATCCCCTCATAAGTTAAACTACTATTAAAACTTTAACCCAGCTACTTAGGACTGTATCCCTGCTGACTCAGACTACTTAGCTGAGGGTAACGTCACCTTCAAAAGAGGGGCCTACCACATTATGCATTAATAACTTAATTAATTATCTTTCAATAATCCGACCCTTTAGGATTGTATCCTTGCTGACTCAAACTACTGGGTTGAGGGTAACGTCACCTTCAAAAGAGGGGCCTACTACAATAACTAAGATAATCTCTTAAACAAGTGCAAAAGTGCGAAGATAATCAAAGGTTACACTAACACACGAGTCAGATCCAAGTGATTCATCTTGTCTATCTGTTTTTATTTTTATTTTATTTTTCAGCATTTTAGTTAATTTTATTTTCTTAGTTTTAGAAATCTTTCCTAACATTTTATTTTGATTAGACGTTGAGGATAAACCGGTACTAAAAGCTCTTGTGTCCTTGGACGACCTCGGTATCTTACCAACACTATACTACGTCCACGATGGGTGCACTTGCCCATATGTGTGTTTAGTGTTTGTAAATATCGTGTTTTATAAATTTAAAACTTGGCTAAAGAAAGTGTAAAAAGGGCTTAAAAAATACTTAAACTTATATACACACTTCACACACATCAAGTTTTTGGCGCCGTTGCCGGGGACACAAGGATTTTAAGAAAGTTAGGAATCAACGGCCTAATTATTTTTTTTATTTTTTTAGGATTTTTCTAGTTTTTCAGCTTCTGCAGAGCTCAGCACGGGCCGTGCCTGGTCGGACACGGGCCGTGCCCAGCAGTGTTACTAGCAGTTTTTAGTTTTCCGAGTTACAGAAGGCTGACCACGGGGCCATGTCGGTGCAACAAGGGGCCGTGTCCAACTCTCCAGTAACAGGGATCCAGAAAACAATCACTGTAACTCCGACCACGGGCCGTGTTAACTGAGCACGGGGCCGTGGTGAACTTTCTGACCAACATTCTTTTCTGTTTTTGTTGCAGGACTGGGAACCAGACGCCACCTCTACGTAGTGTATGAGCTCCAGTTCTAATAAAGACATAAAAGAACCTGTAGAAGAACCCGGACGCTTTCTCAGAAAAAGACTAAAAGCTAAAAACCAAGAGAAGGTTTCGGGGAACCCACTTCCAATGGCGGACCAACGTACCCTTATGGATTATCTACGACCCACCATAGGTAATCTCGGCGCCGCTATCAATGCACCGAATGTCGAAGCCAATAACTTTGAACTTCGGCCACATTTGATACAGATGCTTCAAAACTCTGCAACCTTCCATGGGCTTGCGGACGAGGATCCCCATCTACATATCACTAATTTCTTAGAAATATGTGACACCTTTCGGATCAATGGTGCATCAAACGATGCCATCCGCCTCCGAATGTTTCCTTTTCACTAAAAGATCGAGCAAAAGCTTGGCTCAACGCCCTCCCAGCTGGATCGGTAAACACCTGGGATGAACTCGCCCAAAAATTTCAATATAAGTATTTCCCTCCCGCTAAAACGGCTAAATTAATGACTGAAATTAATACATACTCACAAGAGGACGGGGAATCCTTATATGAAACTTGGGAAGGGTTCAAGGAGCTATTGCGAAGGTGTCCTCATCACGGTCTTGCGATATGGCAACAAGTATCCACTTTCTATAATGGGTTGTTGCCACACACAAGACAAACACTTGACTCTAGCTCCGGGGGACTTTTAGGTAATCGCCGCCCGCATGAAATATATAATCAAATTGAGGAAATTGCTCAAACCAATTTCCAGTGGCACACTCCCCGAGGCAATAAATCTATTGCCTCGGGCGCCCATAAGGTTGATGAAAGCACCTCTTTACAAGCCCAAATCGAGGCCCTTTCTTCTAAAATTAAAAAAGTTAGAGATGACAAAAACAGTCTCGGTTATGGCTTGTGAAGGGTGTGGTGGGCCACATGAAAATTGGAGTTGTATGAAAGAAACAGATGATCAAACAAAATCGGTAAACTACATTGATAATAGGCGTAGGCCGTCGGGTCCTCCAACGAGCACCTACAACCAAGGATGGCGAAACCACCCTAACCTTGGTTGGAGAGAATCTGGCAATAGTAGTAACCAACAAAGCATAAATTAACGAACAAACTTTCAACAACCAAGAAATGAGTCACAAAATTTCCCTCAACAAGGTGGACGAGAAAGGCTTGAAGATACTATATCTCGCCTCATCTCCGACACTGAAAAGAAAAACTCGGATTGGTTTCTACAATTAGAATCAAATTTTAGAAATCAACAAGCTAGTATACAAAACATCGAAAAACAAATAAATCAACTAGCCCAAAATTTCTCCGAGAGACCGCAAGGCGCATTACCAAGTAATACCGAAACAACTCCAAAGGAATAAGTTCATCTCATCACTTTACGGAACCGTACCGTGGGTCCCGCGGAAAGGCCACCGCCTACTGAGGTGATCACATCACCGCCCCATCAAGAGAAGGTTACTCCTCCACCACCAGAGCCCACCAAGGCTCCTCCGGTTCCGTACCCCGGTAGGTTAATCCGTCAAAAGACCAATGAGCAATTCACAAAATTCGAAAGTCTACTAAAACAATTGCATTTCAACATTCCTTTCATTGACGTCCTAACCCAAATGCCTAAATGCTCAAAGTTCATGAGGGACTTCCTCACTCATAAAAGGAAAATTGAAACATTGCAATTAGTTAACTTAGGCGAAGAATGCTCCGCCCTCGTACTCAACAAACTCCCCCAAAAGAAAATTGATCCCGGAAGCTTCACAATTCCTTGCTCGATCGGGGACTCCCCCGTTCGTAATGCACTAGCCGACCTTGGGGCTAGCATTAACCTCATGCCCGCATCAATGTTCAAAAGGCTCGGCCTAGGAAAAACGAGTCCTGCAAAGATGAGTATACAACTTGCTGATTGGTCCGTCAAATTCCCGCAAGGTGTCGCTGAAAATCTACTAGTCAAGGTCGATAATTTCGTCTACCCGGCCGACTTTGTCATTCTTGATATGGTAGAAGACACCGAAGTCCCCCTCATACTAGGGAGGCCATTTCTAGCCACCGCACAAGCAGTGGTGGATATGAATGAAAGAACCCTCACTTTAAAATATGGGGATAATGAAGTGAAGTTCGGGGTTGGGAAGAGAATAGAGGACGATGACCCGGTCAATTACATGAAGGTTATTGATTCGAGCTTGGATGATGCTATCCGACGGTGCAACATGGGATGCAAAACATCCCGCTCGGAAAACATATAACCTCACCTTGGGTCTAGTCAAGGACCCTTATAAACGTGGCGCACCACAGAGGCATTCCGCGGAACTATCCTTAGTTTAGTTTAATCTTTTAGTTTAAATTTGTAGGAATAAAACACACTCGTGGTGGTCAAGGATAACAAGGGAAACGAGAAACATGGCCCCATGCACGAAAACAGGGCCATCCACCAACAATTTCTTCATTACAGTAAGCGCAGCACGGGCCATGTCCACCCAACACGCCCCGTGCTGAACATCCTGCAGGAAATTGCCCAGTTCAGGTAACTGGACACGGGCTGTGTTCACTGAACACGCCCCCGTGTCCAGGCTTCTGTTTCTTTTCTTTAATTTTTGTTACTGGCGCCTGAACACGGGGCCGTGCCCACCAAAACCCCTTTTTCATTTTTACCCTTTATTTTAGTAACAAAAGCTCGGTTTTCGTGTGACTTCCCTAAAAAAATTATAATTTATGATGAAGTTGGAAATAAACAAACAAAGCTCCTCAAACAAAGGCTTGTTTGAATAAATACTTCATTAAAAATAAAAAGTCACAAAAACAAAATGTTTTACGAAAAGCGACGTTTTTTTACGCCTTTCGCATTTTTTACTAACCGCTAACCTAACCACCCACCTTTAGCCCAAGCCTAACCCTTCACCCATAAAAGTCCTCTTGATATTTACAAAGGTATAAAGTTAAAAAAAAAGGAGGAGGATTCATTGCTTGGCAAGCTTATGGTAGAAATAAGTTCCATGCCGCTCTCGAGTGATTCACTAAAAGTACACCTTCGGCCGAGTGTGAGTGATTTCCCCCGTGAGGTATGTGAACTTGTATATAAATGGAATTTTAGAAAGGTATGTTATGCCTTAATAAATAATTTATCTTATGAAATGTTTTTAATAAATCATGACGAATAGGATTGCAAATAAATAAAAATAAAACCTAAACGATCTTGGAAAATCCCGACACTCTATGACAAGCCCAAAAACCTTCTCTTCTACCCATTCCATTTGGGAGTGAATAAAGCCACATTATAAATAGTTTTGCTTGAGGACAAGCAAAGATTCAAGTGTGGGGGTATTTGATACGTGCAAAATGCAACATATAAATTATATCAATTGTGGCATAAAACTAACCCATTTTAGTACTAATGTTGGAAAAAGTGTGCTTTTGTCTTCCTTTTGTATTTTCAGGATTAAATGAGCTCAAATTAACAAAAGAAGCAAAAAGACAACAAAATCTAGCATAAATACAAGAAAAGGAACAAAAGTGGATTGCCCGACCCCTCGACAGCATCCTCCCAAGCAAAACAAAGAAGACAGAAGACTGAACACGCCCCGTGCTCAGCGAGCACGGGGCCGTGCCCAAGAAGCAGCAGAAAAGACAAACCTATAGAAGCTTCTATTGCCCACCACGGGGCCGTGCCCAGCGGACACGGGGGCATGGTCAGAGTACTGCAGGCGCATTTATTGTAATTGCGAATTACAATTAATGAAGAGAGAGAGTGTCAGACGGGCACGGGGCCTTGCCCAGGCTTCTGTTCAGCCTATAAATAGGAGTTCTTGGAGCCATTGCAACTCATCCCTTGGCAGACCACCTCTCTCACACTTCACCCGCCACCCACCACCATCACAACACCATCATCCACCACCATCATCCATTGTCCATCATAGAGTGTGTGAGTCGTCTCGGGATCCAAGATTGATCGTAAAAGTTCTTGACAATCAAGGCCATGTTTGCCTAAGTCTCTTACATCACTTGGTGAAGACAAGTGTTTAGTGTAATACTTTTTTTAATCTTTTGCACTTTTTATTTGGTTTTGTATTAACGACTTTAATAACTAGTTTCTTATGTTGAAGGTGATTCTTCCTTATCGTTTGTCCGTGGTGTCTTGGCATTATTTTACTTTCTATATAAAATAAAAGATTTTCACCATTCATATCTCCACGGTCTATATGGAGGTATGTTGGCTACCTGGTCGGGGGTTAAGGGAACAGTTTGGTAAGAGTCTTGCCGTTGTTCAGCGTTTAGAGATCCTGCAAGGGACCTGGGTCAAATTTAGTAGGACCTCCTTCAATACCCAAAGGTATTGGATGGCGGGGGTCCAAACTCTTTGATCCCCTCATAAGTTAAACTACTATTAAAACTTTAACCCAGCTACTTAGGACTGTATCCCTGCTGACTCAGACTACTTAGCTGAGGGTAACGTCACCTTCAAAAGAGGGGCCTACCACATTATGCATTAATAACTTAATTAATTATCTTTCAATAATCTGACCCTTTAGGATTGTATCCTTGCTGACTCAAACTACTGGGTTGAGGGTAACGACACCTTCAAAAGAGGGGCCTACTACAATAACTAAGATAATCTCTTAAACAAGTGCAAAAGTGCGAAAATAATCAAAGGTTACACTAACACACGAGTCGGATCCAAGTGATTCATCTTGTCTATCTGTTTTTATTTTTATTTTATTTTTCTGCATTTTAGTTAATTTTATTTTCTTAGTTTTAAAAATCTTTTCTAACATTTTATTTTGATTAGACGTTGAGGATAAACCGGTACTAAAAGCTCTTGTGTCCTTGGATGACCTCGGTATCTTACCAACACTATACTACGTCCACGATGGGTGCACTTGCGCATATGTGTGTTTAGTGTTAGTAAATATCGTGTTTTATAAATTTAAAACTTGGCTAAAGAAAGTGTAAAAAGGGCTTAAAAAATACTTAAACTTATATACACACTTCACACGCATCAGTGGGACAAGGTGCCACTTTCCCACTTTTTCAGCATTCATGTTTCAAACACCAAACTTTGAGCATCGATATCTCATTCATCTTAGCTTCGTTTTGGACGTGGTTTAGTTCGTTGCGAAGCTCTTCCAACATAGAACACAAACCCACAAATAAATATATAAAACCCGCTCATTTTATTATATTTATTTCTAGTCCAAAATAGGAAAAAATCATTTTCCTATATTTGTGAAAAATGCTATTTTCACAAATTTCCAACAGTACTCTTGAAAGAACCGTTTATTGTTAAATTTCATAAATTTATTATGATTCTTAAGTTCTTCATACACACTATGTGTTTGTGTGTCGGTTTTGCACAATTCGTTTTTAGCCTAAAAAGCTAAATAAGCAATGAGAAAGAGATACATACGCATAGGTAAGTTCTTTAAAGTTGATGGGTGTTTGCAGTCATTTATGTTCACTGGCTTTTGGCGCACATACTGCGCCATGTAAATTTGGATAATCGCAAGGTGCTTAGTGTAATTAAAAAAACCATTTCAGATTTATATTTGCTTACATATTGTGTAATTCATTAGACACAAACCACATTGTGTAAACTGTATTAACTTCATCATGAATCACACAATGCATTATAACTTGAATAAAATTGTCTTCTTAACAATGCTATACTCATGGTTAGCAATGGTCAATCACAATAATACTTTAACAATCATACTTGATCAATCTAGGCCAATCACCATAATACTTGACCACCTAGGCTAATCTAGGTTAGTCATGGTCAACAATACCAATCACAATAATACTCGACCACCTAGGCTAATCTAGGTTAGTCATGGTCAACAATAGTAAGTCACAACCATACTTAATTAATCTAGGTTAGTCTTGGTGAACACTAGTGTCATTATTACTTGGTGAATTTAGGTTAATAATAGACATTCACAACTATATTTTGTTAATATAGGTCAATCTCATGGTCATTCAAGGTTAATCGATCATATCATACTTGGTCAATCAAGGTCACGTATATCAAAATTAAACTTGGTCAATATAGGTCAATGTAGGTGAACACTACTCATTAATGTTGATACTTGGGCAATTTAGGTTAATTACAAATATACTTTGTCAAACTATGGCAATCATGGTCAACTATGGGAATTCACATCCATACTTGTTCAATCATAATTGTTATAGGTCAATCACAATCATATTTTGTCAGTGTAGATCAATCACGACCAACAATAGTTGTTTGCAACATTACTCGGTCCACAATGAATACAATCATACTTGATTAATTTAGGTCAACACTTGTCATACAAAATTATGCTTTGTAAATCTAGGAGTCATACTCATACTGGACAATCATGATCACTGATAAACATTGGTCATTCACAACATAACTACCACCCCAGCTCTTATTAACTTGATAAGTTGTTATTGTATGCACAAATATTATGTATTATTACATATTATGACTTATATGATATTTTTTTACATATTATGTCACCCAGAAAAAAACTATTAAAGAAAATATTAAATACTTAGCATGAAATTGCTTTAAATTAATAAAAACGTGACGGGTTATATAGTTATCGACGCCATTCCATTCCATTGGTGATTTGTATGTAAAACCTCCACTATGAAGATTTTATATGTGATTCGACATTGAGTCCAATATAGGTGATCCGTTGAATGACATTGTTGTCACTTATTTCTCAGTGAAGATTGATCATCGAGGATTGATCAATGAAGTGTATCTATTGGAGTTTTGCCAGTATACTACTTTGGTGATCCATCAATGAAGTCTTTTTTCCAGACCTAAATTATAACGCTTCATATTTTCATACTTTCTATTTTTATCAAGCTTGTATTCGTATTTCATTTCAATCCTTGTAATCTCGAGACTTTGATCATAATAGAAATTGCATCTTATTCATAATTATTTAGTCATACTTACACAATACTTATCACGAATACGCATTTTATACGCAAAACCGAACTACATTTTAAGTTATTTTTTTGTTCGAATATTATTCATACCTAATCATATTATACACATGCTTATACATACTCTAGAATGCCCTAAAATACTTAACATATTGAAGAAATGGCATAATGAACAAATAACTGAACATCGAGGGTTAAAATACAAATTTTAGCACTGGAAGCCTTATGGACCGCTAGGCCATGGGCTTACGGTCCGCAAGCGTGATCTGATGGGTAGAATCAGGTTTTGACACCTCCAATCACCTTCTAACCTTCTTTACACCCAAACCCTAACCCCCACTATAAATCCAAGCCCCTTTTAAGACGTTTTCACTTGCCACAACCTCATTTCACTCTCAAACATCCCAAGTCTCCAAGAAATTTTCCAAGTTTGAGCAGAAAATTTGAAGTGTTCAAGTGAGCTTTCAAGCAACTTCCTTCTTCATTTTTTTCTTTTTTTTTCTCCAAACCCCTTGGATAACCTCTAAGGATGTTACCCAATGTTTACCAAGGTAAACAACGGTGGTACATCACCATTGTTGAGGTCCAAAGTTGGATTAAATTCTTTTTTTTAACAAAACTTTTATACATTCATCTTGTGCAAATGTTTTCTTGAAGTGTATGGTACCAAACCAAGTTCCTAACTAATTTTCACGATGAGGGACTTGAGTTGAGGTTTATTTCAGTAAGTATGAAGTTCATATGCCTCCTTACCTTATATTTCAAAGACCCCGAGTGGTCTCTATGTGAGTAAAAACCAAACCATGACTTCAACCTTCAATGTTGAAGGGTTTGTGTTATGGTTAACGGTGTGAACAATGGCACTTCGGTTCTACAACTACGATTCCACCTACCTCACTTGATTACTTAGCTAATTAGTTAGTTCACTCCCAAAGTCAGCAAACAACTTTTATGTAAACAAAGTGAACAAACTACAACAAGTCTTCACACACTAACCATGTTTGAAATGCACTTGTCTAGTTTAACTCACTTGGTTGTCATGGTGAATTAGAGGACTTTGTACTTGATCTTGGATTCATGACCATCCGAATTCATCCTTATGATGATTTTGTGCATTGGTGAATTCACAAGGTTAAGGGATTTTAATGCTACCTTTACATGACCATACATGACTAATCTAACATTGGAGTACTAACTAAATATACATACATATATATATATATATTGATACATGGTCAGGAGAAAACACCCTAAAGTGTGAGAACGATGAGAATGGATCCTGGTCGAACACGTTGCGCGCGATATAATTAGGGCGGAGGGGTTTTTTTTCCTTTTATCTTCCTTTTTTTTCCAATTCATGTGACACAGTACTGCTTCATTTTTGGCGTCTAAGAATTTTTGGCGTTTAGTTAGATTCAATAATACCTGCCGTTTTACTGGGTTTTTTTAGATCCATATCCTTCGATTAATCTTTTTTATGTCACATAGATAACAGTTTGGCGTTTATGGCGTTACCAAATTCATTAAAATTAAATAATAATTCTAACATCTTGGCGTCTATTGGGTTATCAAAATCATTATATACCTTTAATAATTCAAATTTTATTATAGTTGTAGAGTTTGGCGTTGTGGCATTTTGGGGTTTTACAAGCATTTTTTAGAGAAATAATGTATTTTTTAGTGGAAAATAGATAACAAACGACAGAAAAAATAGAAGCGAAAAAAATAAATTAAAAATCCTAATCGAATTTCTCTGCAAAATCTTCACTGTCATCAGTCTCTTTCTTCTTTGAAACTACAAGAACTGTCACAAATATATGGCGTTTTTGCTTTTGGTGTGATTTATTGTTTGTTTGCTATTGAAGGGCCTTTTGTGGATGTTGGAGTCATAGATCGATGGCATGTGAGTGGGTTTTTCGCTTTGTCTTCATCTTTATATTCATCTTTTATCTTCATTCCACTCTTCAGCGTCATTGGTTTCTTCTTCTCATCCAAACCTTCTTCAAGAACAAAGAAGACAAAATGACATATGACTGTCATCAGTCTTTTTTTCTTTAAGTTTTGTCCATCTCATGCAGCAAACTCTTATTGAGTTACCGCCCTCAGCTAACAATCCATTCAGTGAAACTTCACGCAAAACAATACTGAACATCCCAGTAACGATGTTTGCCATCTTTGATTTTTCAACTTTTTGGCATTTTATAGTGAGTGGTTTTTAGGAACCATGGCGTTTGTTTTTTGGGTTAACCATTGGAAGGTGCTGAGACGTTTCTGTTTATAGGATGTCTTTGGCGCGTAGTATAGGCGATATATTATTAATAAGTGCAATTAATAAAATATTCGTCGTTTCAGTTTACTGTTTGTATTTCCTGTTTTGCTCAGCTTTATCTGTTAAGTCTGCACACGTCCCATCTTTAATGGTGTTTTATCATTAGTGGCGTTTTACAAGCATTTGTCTGGGTGGCGTTTTATTATTTTTTTTTTTTGAGAAATAAAGTATATTTGTTCTTAGCTGAAAAATACATAACAAACAACTGAAAAAAAATAGAAACAATTCATCTTCCAAATCTTCACTGTCACCAGTCTCTTTCTTCTTTGAAACATCTTCACTGGCGGTTTGACTTTGGCATGATTCATTTTGTTTTTTTGTTGTTGAAGTAGCTTTTTTGTGGCCATTTGGAAGCACAAAATGACGTGAGTTTTTTTGTTTGAAGTTTATCATTATCTTCAATCCACTCATCAGTGTCATCCATCTCTTCATCCCATTCAAATATTCATCAAGACCAAAGCACAGAAAATGACATAAGTCTAACGTCAGCATCTTTTTCTTGAAGATATGTCCATCTCATGCAGCAAAATGTTATTGAGTTACACCCCTCAGCTAACAATGCCTTATGCGAAATTTCACGTAGAACAATATTGAATATACAAGAAACGATGTTTGCCATTTTTGGCGTTTTACTGAGAAAATAGTGTATCTAAAAGAAACGTCGATTGGAATCTTTTGATGTTTGGGTTTTTTGGCGTTTTCTAAGATGATTGGTATATAGTAAAATATGGCGTTTTTGGGTTTGGTGTGTTTGATGTTTGGGTTTTTTGGCGTTTCTAAGATGAATGGTATATAGTAAAATATGGCGTTTTGGGTTCGGTGTGTTTAATAAAAGGTCTGAGATGTTGTTTATAGAGGATGTTTGTTGGCACGTAATGGCGTTTTATTCATGAGTTTGGCGTTTTGGGTAGAGAAGTCTAAAGACCCTTTTACCCTTAAGGAAGCGCGTCCACTTAATAGAATCGGTGTTATTTACGAAAACGCCACCGCGTCAATCTAGTCCATAGATTGTTTTGATCGGACGACCCATAACCGTTCTCACTGTTCTCACACTTTTCACCGTTTTCCTAAATCCTGACCCTATATATATACATACAAATACCATACAAACCGAATCACAATATCAACCGAATCATGGTTGAATGTTATGAGTTACGGTAGATATCATCTTTGTTCTTAATTCCTCAAATTGGATTGATATGCACAAAATGCAACATATAAATCATGTTGGAAAAAGTGCATTTCTTTGTTTACTTTTGATTTTCAGGATTAAAAGAGCTTAAACGGACAAAAGGAACAAAATAACGGCAAAAACCAACATACATACGAAGAAAGGAAGTTGGCACACTATACCGAACCTCCAAGCTTCACCCCAAAGATAAAAATAACAAAGCCAGAACTCACTCCCAGCCAGGCATTGGGCCGTGCCTCATTCAAGATTCTCAAAGAATAAAGACAAACAAAAAACGACAAGGGACACGGGGCTGTGTCTCCTAAGAACAGGCCATGGTCAACTCTCAGATTTGAAAATCTGGGTTCGTGCAACAAGTATAAGATACATGTGGCCATGCCGTTGACACACGGGGTCATGTGTGTAGATGGGCTGACAACAACATTAAATGAAAACAAAGAAGGGAAGGACACGGGATCGTGCCTGGTAGGCATGAGGATGTGTGAAGCTACTGTTTTCAGCTATAAAAGGAGATGCTTGGCTCATTTGCAAACCATCCCTTAGCAAACCACTTCTCTCACCCTGCCACCGCTCCATCACCACAATACCACCATCATCCACCACTTTCATCCATCATCCATCCTTAGAGTGTGTGTGTAGTCTCAGGATCCAAGATCAATAGTAAGAGTTTTTGTCAAACAAAGGCCATGCTTGGCTAATCTCTTACATTACTTGGTGAAGACAAAATCATTTACGTATTACTTTTGATTTCCTATCTTTGGTAACTTTTTATTTTGATTTGTATTAATCACTCAATATAACTAGTTTTTTTTTATTGAATGTGAACTTTATTTAATCATTTCTTCATGTTTTGTTGATTCACTCATTCGTGTCTTTACGGTCTATATAACGCGCATTAACTGCCTGGAAGGGGGTTAGAAGGGTGGTTGGGTAAAGTTCTTGCCTCGTTCAGTGTATAGATCTTGCGAAGACTTGATTCAAGCTTATTAGGATTTTCCTTGAGGCAGATAGCATCAAATCGGGGGAAGTAAGAACGGCTTGTAATCCCTTATAAATTAACTACTACTAAAACTTTAAACCGGCCTTGTGGGACTGTATTCCTACTGACTCAGACCAATATGGCCGAGGGTAGCGTTGCCTCCAAAAGAGGGACATGCCACTTTTCGCATTACTAACTTACTTAATTATCTTTCAATAATCCGGCCTTGCGGGACTGTATCCCTGCTGACTCAGACCAATATGGCTGAGGGTAGAATTGCCTCCAAAAGAGGGACATGCCACAATAACTAAAATAATCTCTTAAAAACCCAGAGCGAGGAAATCATTAAAGGATACATAAATGACGAGTCGAATCTAAGTAATTTTATCTTGTCTATCTATTTTTATTTATTCATTTATTTTGTTTCTTTATTTTTATCCTTTATAAACAAGAATTTTCTCTCTATATTTGGTTAGATAGACGTCGACGATACTCCGGTATTAAAAGCTCTTGTGTCCTTGGACGACCTCGGTTTCTTCCCATCACTATACTACGCCAACGATGGGTGCACTTGCCCTAGCGTGTTGTAGAGAGTGATAGTTTCATATCGTGTTTTATAAATTTAAAGCTTGATTTAAGAGTAAAAAGGTACTAAAAATAGTGTCCAAATTGAGTGTCTAGGCAAGATGTAATTTTCTTATATACAAACTTTCTAGTAATTAAAATTCCAAATCCGAATCCATCAACAATCCCATGAACTCACACACCTTAGTTTCTCCATTGTAGGGTAACTTCGATGTCGAAATCTTCAAGACTCTTCAAATCACATTTGTGGAAGCTTTGCAAACTGTGAGCATACTCGAAACCCCTTTTACGCTTTAATCACTCTTTGGGGTGTAACGTGTATAATATAAACAAATTCACTTATGCACACAATCAAACTTATGAAATCACTCAATCCACCAAACATGATATTTGTTATGCTTAGGTTATCCATGCTAGATATTCGTTCATGCAACTACTTGTAATTAACTTTGCTAGAATACCTTAACATGTATAGCGCTATAGGAGTTGCACACGGCCCATTTTCGTGGTCTATGTTAAGCATTCAATCAATATGGTCTTATTCATTGCGATGATAAGATTACGCTCGTGGAATCTTGGGATTGACAATTAGGTTATGCATTCTAGTATGTAAAAAAAAGTATACGAATTGCCATGTTGGATTTGAGACCTTTTATTATATGCTATGTATGACCAAACTTGTATACTCACCGACCTATTTGTGTTGACGGATACTTTAATACATGTTGCAGAAAACTAGCTTGATGCACGCGAATCTACTTGGGGTGGATTAGGAACGTACTCAATCTTTATGTTATGTATTTCTTTGGTTTGTTTAGGTTCAAGTTGCAAAATGTTGTATGTTCATTTCAAGACAATGTACTTTGGTTTAGTATCGAATGAAATACTGTTTACTTAATTATTGTCACAATTAGTATGTTATGAAGCCTCGAACAATCTCGTTTGTCACGCCTCGATGTTTCCGCCATCGGTTGGTGTGTGTCAGATTGGTATCAGAGCCATAACTATAGGGAATTAGGAAAATTGCCATGATTTGACCTTGTCTATAGTTGAAGATCCCATACTTGAACATTCTTGATATCTTGCTTAAACTTACATGAATTCTCCCTATTTGCTTCTTGTCTATTTCTTTTTGGTCTCAAAATATACATGTCTTTCCCTAGACAAATCATACTACAAATACGAACATACGAAGACACTCTTATTTAAAAAATGAAACGACCTCCACAAAATAGGAGTGATTCCCTCATTTTTGTGACAACTTTCAATCCGCTATCATTGATTTTTATGAAGTTCTACCATTGAGTTAGGAGAGATTTCCTTACCTCAATGGCAATTTCGCTCATTTTACTCTTGTGGACCCTTACCAACGAGTTAGGATGAATTTCCTACCTCGATGGATAAGTACCAAACCACGTTTCGGGAACGACACCACCAAGTTAGGAGTGATATCCACATCTTGGTGATTAGTCCCATTTCTCGAATTTTTTTCAATCTCCCCAAAGTCTCGAACTTTCTAGTGACGAGGGACATGTAGTAACCAGAAGGGTGAATACCATTAACCGCAATTTCAGCGAGAGTATTCCACCTATTCGGCCAAAGCATGATTCCCAAACTCAAAAGAATTTTTGACTACTTCGGGTTAGTCTTAGTTCGATTCCAGAACATTCCAAGCTTTAATCGAAACTCGTTTATGCTTTTACCTATTTTATGTATTTTATGTTTCAACCTTTGTTCCCCTCAAATTCATATTTCCCGTTGGTTTATATAACTAGATGGGAACATCCAAGTTTTATTTTAAATCTTCAAATTATGAGTATCTTATCTCAACATGCTTCGTGTCAACCATTTGATTCAATCCTCTTTCCTTTTACTTAATTGTTCATCATTAGTTTCAAGTTTTCTAACCCTCATGATTAATCTCTAATCTTATTTCCTTGGTTTGTTAATCACATTTTAAAACCTACGATTTGTATATGCAAATTACAATTTCATTCCGTCTTGCAATACCACCTCACCTTAGATGTGTTCAATGTTTCAACTGTTAATCCAAATCTCATCAATTTTTTTTCAAAAGTCCTTGATCTGGCCTTGGTCTTGTCTTTCAACATCGATACACTATAAAACACGACATGTGTTAATTTCTTTCACACCTCAGTTATTTTCACGTACAAAACCCTTCTCAATTTTACAATACGCTACCTATCAATCTCCACGATCTAGTGAATTCTTACCCACAAACTTACGTAATTAGTCCAATTAGTAATAATCACTCTCCTTACTCCATTTTACAAAAGCCATCCTGTTTTAAATAAAACCGAGAATTCTTTCCTCATATACGTGTGGTTCTTATAGATGTCTCTGCGTTTTAACAAACGTCGACCCCACCAAGTTCGTAGACCATAATCAACCAGTAGTCTCCCTAATCAAGGAATACAAAGAGTCAAGCTACATGCCCTAGAGGCACCAACCAAATGATAGCTCTCAACTCAGTGCTAGCTCTTTTGCCGGTGACCTAACCAAACGCCTTAGGATGAAGATGAACAACCTAAAACTCAAGGCCACTAATCGAAAACCAAACTTTTACAACCCCAACTATACTTATAGACCAGAAAACCCCGATAGAATCCATACCTAGGAAACCTCCCATTATACATAACCGGTAAACTCCCATAATCCTACTGATACACCGTGTCGTTGTGCATAAAGTGCCATGCCTATAGTCATATAGTCGGAACCCGACACCATACTACCAAATCACCACCCAACCAACCTACTATTACCACCCCACCGCTCAACCCAATGCCTATGCATGCTCTAGACTTAGTGACTTAAACCATACACGCCAACACCAATGAAGTTTGACTATCTATAAGTTCATTTGACATCAAATTTTTTTCCAAAACCATTTTTTTCTAAGAACTACGAGCACAACCGTTCTCACCTTATGAAAAATACCTCCAAGAAAACACACTCACTGTCTAAAAATTTTCTCAACTACCCAATGATGCTAACACTTAGCGTTGGGTCTAAACAGGTGGGCAGAAATTCATGAAATCAGACAACCTATAATCCTTATCAATCAAAACTTTCAACAAAAGTGATACTCCTTTTATAAACTTAACCCCCCATTTTCAATCTCTATCTAAAGAAAACTCAATCTTATTATTCCCCCAATGGCAATAAGCTCGATTCTCCAACTTCAATGGACTTAAATTTTCGTTCTTTTATCATGGAACTCAACTCTTACTCAGACCACGAGTTGCTCTCCTACGGGCTAATCCTACCCTTTTTCCGAAACTCTTTATCATCATGACATTCTATACATTCAACGTTACATGTTAGTCTTACATATGATTATCATTACTCCTGCTTAAACTCATACATTCGACATTACATGATAGTCCTACATGTGTTTATCAATAATCATACTTAAAATCATACATGTGACATTACCTGATGGTCCAACATATACTTATCACTACTCATACTTGAACTTATACATTGCATGTTTAGTATTACATATGCCTAACCTTACTCACACTTGAACCTATATGTTTGATGTAACCCGATAGGTTTTGCATACGCTTGTACTCATGCATACTTAAATACAATCACATATACACGCACTTGGTACTTCCATGCATTCATATGCCAACCCACGGCAAATCACACTACGGGTCTTACCCAAAACAATCTCATATCCTCCCTTACTATAAACTCATAATTTACATTCAAATACCCTGGTAGTCAAAACTTATTAGTACTATGCATCTCGTTCACCAATTTTAGCACAAGACATCTCAACTATCATGTGTGTACTCATATTGTAACACCTTATCTTTACCCTTTGACCCATACACCACTAGTACAACCTATGCAAATCATGCAACGACCAGAATAACTACGGGTGCACACATAATTATAACGGTAGGCACATGAAAATCATAGCAAGTTCTATGGTGTGTCATGATGCAGAACGTAACATGACATCGAGTAACGAAACAGATGTGACATGGTTAGGGCATGGTGAATACGCCGCTGATACTTCCTATATATAAGTGCTCCTACCATGTTAACAAAAGTAATGTAAAACATGCCATGTGAAGTTCGGTGTTATTTGGACCTTGTTTTACTAACTAATATTACCCATCGAACAAAACTTCTGATGTCACGATCCTTCTCTTGTGTATTGCATCACACGTATTATCGGTAACTTGACCTTTTCCTTTTTCTTATAACCTCCAAATACTACATTCCATTGTAACCATGCATTGAGGTCTTACTCAATACTCAAGCCCTACTCAACCTTAGAAGTACATTTTATACATATTACCATTTCAATAATCGGTTTGCCCATAACAAAGCCTCACCCTCGAATCCGTTAGCCGTTTGTGGCTACAATCACCTTCAACGATCTAATTTTTCCTTTTTTGTCTACACACCCATTTAAACAACAACATTCTCTTACCGGCAAGAATCGGTTAATTACCTACAACCGTTTATTTAATTATACACATAGCTATCGATTAACAAATTTTCAAAACGTGTAGTCGCTTATCTTTATGCTAGAATTTTGTTTCTAACTACTTGATTGAAATTTCATTTAAACCTTATCTAATGAGCTTTCAGCCTAACTATCTATTTTGTTTGATCATCCATTCTCCCAAACTCGACTTTGTCAAGGAGATTTTAAAATTCCTTTTTCCTCTTCTTTCACACTTAGACTCCAACTAACCAACCTATTTTTACCCGATAAAATCTCTCCCTACAATTATAAATTTTTACAATCTCCTTGTAAACCGATAACATTTTTCTTCCTACAATTATAAATTGATACTATCTCTTTTTAAACCAATAAAACCTTCTCCCATAATTATAATTTTTACCAACTCATCCTAAACTGATAGAACCCTTTCTCACAATTTTAAACTATCTTATTTCATACGGTTAAGTCCTTATTCTTTCAAATAGTGTCCACTTAATTACTTCTTAAGTCGGGTTACCTAAACACCTTCTTTTGGTCGCCTATTTATCAACTTATCTAAATTCGGTCACATTACCATCGCCTATATATGCACCTACCCAGTTTACGACCTTTTCCCCACCTACCAACGAATAATATCTCAGTCCATTTTAGACAAACAAATTATTTTTACAAAACTCATCTATTATCCCCCAAATTGTTTATTTACATCCATTTACTTAGCCAAACAAATAGTTTAACCTTCTCACTCTCCAATAAATCACTTATTGACTGAAAACATTTGTTAGCCCGAATTTCATGTTACATTAACTTGTTTCCAATCCATATGCTTACACGGTCATTACTTCATAGTAAAAACGACAATCTCCTTCCTAGTCAAATATTCTAACTAGTTATCACTCAGAATACCTTCTTTCACTTCTTCCCCTAGAAACCAACTCCTAAATAAACTTCAAGACGAAATTTCCTAAAGTAGGGGAGATTGTAACGCTTAGTATTTTCATGCTTTCTATTTTTAGCAAGATTGTATTCATATTTTATTTCATTTCAATCCCCTTAATCTCGAGACTTTGATCATAATGGAAATTGCATCTTATTCATACTTGTTTAGTCAAACTTACACAATACTTATCACGAATACGCATTTTATATGCAAAACCGGACTACACTTTATGTTATTTTATGTTCAGAATATTATTCATACGTAATCATACTATACACATGCTTATACATACCCTAAAATGCCCTAAAACACTTAACATATTGAAGAAATGACATAAATGAACAAACAACTGAACAACGAGGGTTAAAATACAAATTTTTAGCATTCTAGAAGGCCTTACGAACCGTAAGGCCATGGGCTTACGATCAGCAAACCTGGTTTAATAGGTAGAATCATGTTAGTTTAAGTTCTATTTTTAACAAATACATTCAACTCGTGCAAATGTTTTCTTGAAGTGTATTGTACCAAACCAAGTTCCCAACTAATTTTCATGATGAGGGACTTAAGTTGAGGTTTACTTCAGTAAGTATGAGGTTCATATGTCTCCTTAATTTATGTTTCAACGACCCCGAGTGGTCTCTATGTGAGTAAAAACCAAACCAAGACTTCAACCTTCAATGTTGAAGGATTTGTGTTATGGTTAACGATGTAAACAATGGGACTTTGGTTCTACAACTATGATTCCACCTACCTCACTTGATTACTTAACTAATTAATTAGGTCACTCCCTAAGTCACCAAACAACTTTCAAGTAAACAAATTGAACAAACTACACCAAGTCTTCAAACACAATCCATGTTTGAAATGCACTAGTCTAGTTTAACTCACTTGGTTGTCTTGGTGAATTAGAGGATTTTATTCTTTTTCTTAGATTCATGACCATCTGAAATCTTCCTTGTGATGATTTTGTGCATTGATGAATTTACAAGGTTAAGGGATTTTAACCCCACCTTTACATGACCATACATGACTAACCTAACATTAGACTACTAACTAAATATATATACATATACCATTCAAACCGAACCATAATATCAACCGAATCATGGTTAAATGTTATGAGTTACGGTAGATATCAACTTTGTTCTTGATTCCATAACTGGATTTTAATGGGTTATTTGGTACCCATGAAAACACACTAAAACATAGTGTCCAAATTAAGTGTCTAGGCAAGATGTAATTTTCTTGTATACATACTTTCTAGTAATTAAAATTCCGAATCTGAATCCATCAACAATCCCATGAACTCACACACCTTCCTTTCCCATTGTAGGGTAACTTCTGATTGACAAGATGATGATACTCTTCATTCAATAATCCATGAATAATATATGTCTTTAATATCAATCATTGATTATAGATACATTTTCATCATCCTGCATCTTTGCTTTGAATACTCACATATACTTTTACATCAATCCGGCTTATTACTTTCTTACCACTAAATACTTACTCGCAAAAAATAGGGCCACAAAACACCTTTTTGATCATGAGCCTAACTATTAGGGTGTTAGTTATAACTAATTCTTGAAGAAATTGGTTGATATAGGTAAAATGCGTTCATTTGAGTCAACTCAATTTGGGTCGTCTTAAATGATACAATGAGTCAAAATAAGTCATGCTTAAAACTTGCTAACTTAAATCGGGCCCAAATAGGCCAGCACCACCGACATCCGTTGTCGGTCGCCACCTGTATGATACGTCGCCGACAAAACCACCACTGTCTTGCAATTGGCTCACCATCGTGAAGCCACCTAACTCATCATTGCTACCACCGTGAACATTATTGCGACCCCCACTGCCCAGTACTGCGCAGCACGTCACTACTTAGCATCAGGACGAGAGAAAAATGTGAACATGAATTATCATTGTACATTTGCAGATGTAACTTTGTTTATGAAATTTATTTATATTAAATTGTATTATTTTGAAAATAGTATTCTTTGATTGTGTAATATATTGTAATTATTTTTATTGTTAAAAATTATTTACTTTGCTTATCTTATTTGATGTTTTCAAATTTCTTTTAATGTATTATCTAAACAAGAAGAATAGAAGAACTAACCATTTTTTGTAACATAATGCTTACTAAGTTTTGAAGATTTTCTTACTTATATTCGGGACGGATCCAAAGTTTTTAAACGGTGTCGTTCTTTGTTTTACTCAAGTAATCGATGAGCATGTTATCCTATGAAAAATATAGTTGCTCAACTCGTTTTAATACGCCTTTTTTTTTCTTTCAAAAACTATATATCTACAACTCAAGTTCATTTTGGTCACGACCCATTTTAACATACACCAAACCAATATGTTTTTAAGTTAGTTCGTTTTGATCCTAAACCTTTTATGACATGTCATCTGGTGCAACCTAATTATTTTACCAGACTTACGCTATTCTCTCTTTTCAGACGTTTCATGTCCTCTCTCACCGTGACCGTACGCTATACTAAATATATATAATAATATACAAATCACCATTTTAAAATAAAGTTGATAGAGATTAGATGCCAAAATGCCTTTAAAAATATATATATTCAAAGTAAATACGTAATAGTGATAGCTTACATCAAAGGCTTAAGCCAATCAGTAGTTAACAAAGGTGCACACATCATCTTCTACCACCTATAAACTTACCTTTCAAACATCATTATTTCGACTCGTCACCAAATAAATGATTATCTAAGTGGGAAACAAAGTTAAATTTATGTCACAGTGGCCATTCCCCACATATTGTTTTTACTTTTCCTTTTATAAAAGAAATAGTTTCGTCATCCCTTACGATTGTTGTTTGATGGCTTCTTTTTCTGCCAAAATACCAACAAATTTATAAGATGAAGCTCCCAAAACAAACTTGTTCATTAACAAATTTAAAAAAATATGTTGTACAAACTTGTTCAATATTAAGTATTAACCGAATTATCCAATAGAGTCGTAAGAGTGATCTAAACTAAATAGTTTTCTTTTAGTTTTTAATCTACGAAAGAATAAGAGAAGATGAGAAAAGATCAAATACAAATACAAATACGATTATCGTACAAAGAATAACATGAAAAAGTAAAAAAGGGCGGTGACATTTTCGTAATTATTTTATTACTAAAGAAATTATCTTGGTGAAATAATAGAGTAATATAATACACTTGTAGAATAATTTTGAATTTTATGTTGTTTGATGTACTTGTAGATTAATTTTGAATTTTGTTTTGTTTGATTAACTTATAGAGTAAATGTGTCTGTTATATTTTTTGATAAACTGATAGAGTAATTATGATACACTTATAAAGTAATTTTGAATTGTATGTTTTTTTATGAACTTGTAGAGTAATTGTGTCTGTTATGCTATCTTAATGAATTAGTAGAGTAATTATGATACACATGTAGAGTAACTTTGAATTTTATTTTGTTTGATGTATTTATAGAGTAATTTTGATAATTACTATGCTAATAGAATAATTACAAAAATGTCTCTGTTATTTTTTACTTTTCCACGTCATTTGTATGTTTTGTATGAAATTTTTAATCACGATTCATTCATGATGAAGTGAATTATTTAGTTAATAACTATACTAATATGTTTATTTAGATATTTTTTTAAATATGTTAATTTGAAATGTCTTTTTGAGTATGGAATAAAGTTAAAGTCAAATCTAGGACCATTTTCAAACTTAGATTATTGACTCAATTCATTGAACACGTGAGAAAACATGTATATAGTATTTGGTAACAGAATGGTATCTTCTTTCTAGCGTGTGGAATTGTGTGGATCGTCTCTTTTTCCTTAGATTCTAAGTAATTAATAAAATTGACTAATTTAAGCATTTGAATTATCGCATTTAAACTTTTGTCTTCAAGAACTAAATTAAATTAGTATAGTGTACCAATAGTTAAAGAAAATTGGTTCAACAAAGAAGAATATGAATTATCTTAATGTGCCTATTCAGAAGAATTTATCCATGGACTATAAAATGCGAATGAAAGGTGGTTTTTGACTCGTATATATCAAACGGTATTTAAGTATTTTTTTCGTCTATAAGATCAGGACTCAAATGGAATTTGAGCTAGCTGATTGTCTCACAAGCTTATTAAACACTATAAAGAAGCAACTTAATTATGCATATATGTGTTGTGATGTTGGCTTTGGAAGTTTTTCAAAAAAAAAAAAAATGAAAATTTTTCTTTTTAACCCTAAAGTTTTAATGTTTAACAATTTAAGTTTAAACTTCTAATCTTTATTTCCTTTTTAACCCTAAAGTTTTAATCTTTGACAATTTACCCTAAAGTTTTATTCTTTGACAATTTAAGTTTAAAATTTTTAATCTTTGTTTCCTTTTTAACCCTAAAGTTTTAATTTTTGACAATTTAAGTTTAAAATTTTAATCTTTGGTAATTTAACCCATTTGATTAATTTGATTTTTACTTCTAATTCAAAAGTTTCCATCTTTTCCGATTTAACCACTTTGATTTTTTTTTATTTATATGTTGTAATCTTGGCTTTGGAGGGTTTTTCAAAGAAAAAATGGTTATGCATACGGTTGTTGTAACCTTGGCTTTGGGGGTTTTAAAAAAATGATTTTTTTTTTACTTTTCACTCAAAAGTATTTCATAAATTACTTTTAACACAAAACTATTTGTTTTTTTACTTTTAACACAAAACTTTTTATCTTTTGCAATCTATCCTCATGACTTTTTTTACTTTCAACTTTGGTCCTTTATAGTTTTTATTTTCCGCAAATTTTTCGCTTTATGCTTCGTTCTAAATTTTGTGACTTAACACATCGCAACGTGTGTCTTTGGTTTAGTGTTTTTACGTTTCGTTCTAAAATTTGCGAGTTAACACGACGCAACGTACGTGTGTAGGTGAACGTTTTTACATCGTCTATTTTTTCCCGTTTGACAGGTTCAACATAACGTGCGCGTCCTAAATCGACTTACTTATAACTAAAGAATCACCGCCACATTGCGGCGGGTCGTAATTCTAGTATGATATAGGATTTAGTGAAGGATAAAAGTGGTATATATGATTTTAATAATTTACAGACTGTAACACATGTTTGTAAAGTTTAAAGTCACTAGAGGGAGGGAGGCAAACAACATGATTACATCTTTAATTTGTGCTTTAAACATGATCCTCCAAGGAGCATGGATACTAATAAAATATATCTTCTATCATTGCATACCTTGCATATATCACAATACTTAAATCCACAGGAGCTAAAAGCCTTGACTTTAGTAGCATGCCTCATTGAAGAGATAAAGTGTTATTGTTAAAGGTGTTCAATTGCTTAATTGCTTAGTTTTGCTTTAATTAATACCTTATCATCACTATTTAAGCCCAATAACTAGAGATGAAATTTCTGACACGACATAAATCTAACATGAAAACATTACAATAGGGTGACGGCGTAGCTTGTTGCATGTTTACCTTCTATTTCGATGTAATTTCCATTTGAAGATTTGCAAGTTTTGGCAGAGCTCGCAAACACAATTAACTATATAATTTGTGTTCGGGTCTACCCTCTCGTTTACACATCCGGTTAATTTCTACAAGTTTTTAAAATAATGTACCTCTTATGTCACAAATTAGATGTTTTAGGTATTTTATGTCAAATTAACTAAAAATCAAAAGGAAATCAATATCATATTTTATAGTTATATGTAGTTGATTTATAAAACTTCTTTTTTTAATCGGTAATTTAATAGTATTATAAAAAAATAATAAAAATGTAAGTTTAATCCACGTTCATATCAACCGATAAATGGTATAGTTGTCGTACCCTAGTTCACGTTTATGATACAATTTTTAGATTCGTGTTGCGTTCAACCTATCAACCCACAAACTATCAACCCACAAACACGATTCATTTAGTACCCCAAACCAGTAACTAAGGATTTAATTGAAGCTGCACACAGGAAATAGGGAGAACTGAACTTATAGTTATAGAAATTAATGATAAGACACATCCAAATCTCCTTCCAGGTAGATCAAGGAGGCCTAATCAAACAAATAAATAAATCGAAACCAAATCGATTCCCCTTGCCAGTTGAACCACCACCACTGCCATTTGTTACATGATAATTAAAGCCATATTTTATGCTTTAAAACGCTCGATCCCACTAATTTATTGTAATCATCTCTTATTAACTAACTAAACCGAAGTGATCCCATTAGAGTAATTAAGATTATCTCAAAAGAATCGCCAGTGTAATAAGGATCCCGAAAACTTTAGGTAGCGAACCAGGAGCTAGCACATGAAATCATCGGAGCTAGGAATGGCTAATGAACCCGAACTTGTGAAAAACCCTAAGACTGGACGGCGATTGGGTATGAGATTGGTTTCAAAAGTTTTGCTAGTACGAATTTATGTGATACTCGGACCAATTACCTGAAACTATTTTCTTTTACTATTTTCTTATGTAGTTTGCTTTTGATATTTTTATAGAACATGCATAATCCCTAATTTTCAAAATTATCTCAAATTTCCACCAAGGCCCATTTCTTATGTTGTCATTAATGCTAAGAAATTATAATTTTTCTTCAAATAAAATTCAATAATTACTTATTTTGAGTGTTTAATTTATTTTTAGTGTTCAAATAATCATTGTTGTTTCCTACCTATATCTGTTATTTGAATAGATATTTAGAAATTTTCATATATATATATATATATATAATCAGCATAAACGAGTTTACTCGTATTCAATGGATACTCAGGTACATACTAAGTATGAGACATTGTTTTACAATCGGGTGTGCTATCCCTAAGTAACTATCTCTACTTTCGTTGTATTAGGGCTGTTCAAAAAGCTCGCGGCTCGAAGCTCGCTCGAAGCTCGCTCGGATTTAGCTCGGAAAAAGCTCGCTCGATTTGGCTCGGTTTAAAAGTGAGTCGAGCCGGCTCAGCTCGGTTAGAAAGTGAGCCTAGCTCGGCTCGTCGCTTTGTAGCTCGGCTCGGTTTAGCGCGAATTATTTTACTTATAATAAGTTTTAATTTAATATACATTATAATATATTACAAAAAAAAACTGATTATTATTTACATGTATATAGGTTTGTAATTTGATATTTATGACATAGTTGAAGATTGATTACCATACTAATGAACTAATATTGTATTTTATTGAAATTAAAACTTATTTTGCGTTGTTAAACTTGATTTTGGTTCGAATTGTATTAGGTTGAACTTATTTTGAATATATTTTTTTAAAGTATTGAATAATATTTTAGGCTATTAAATTTTAAGAGGTATATATTAGTTTTTTTTTTTTTTTTTTTTTTTTTTTTTTTTTTATAAAATCGAGCCAAACCAAGCCAAGCCGAGCTAGCTCGGTTTAAAACCAAGCCGAGCCCGAGCTTAGATTTTCAGCTCGGTTTCAAATCCGAGCCGAGCCGAGCCAGCTCGGTTTGTAATCGAGCCGAGCCCGAGCTTGGCCTGGCTCGGCTCGGCTCGGCTCATGAACAGCCCTACGTTGTATTAACCATAGTACCACAGACATTACCCTAATGAAGGTAATCTCCAAAGCAACTTGAAAGCATTTGAGGTTCCAAACTAAATTCAAAGCATCGAGTGTAACCGATAGTTATTTTAGATAATTATAAGTTAGTCGAACTTTATCGATCGACAGGCACTTGACATACTTAGAACTTGTAAGGCATTAATTTTCATAAAATATTGGCCCATAAGAAATTAAGAATGCAAAGCCGATAAACTAATATAGCATATATACTAAGACAAGTATTAAGCCAACAGCAAGGGTTTATCATTGTCGAGTAAAACGAAGCCACTTACTAAGGAGCATTAACTAAGTGTCATAAACCAATATCTTACATGTTACATGTTCATCATAACACTCAAGAAGATATACCCGTAACCTATTTTTTCTAGTGATATAGTGTTTGCCTCATAAACATGGTGTGATTTTAAATTATTACGAGTGTAAGGTTGCGTTGTATTTAAATATAAAAAATATTATTAAAAAAAACACTTAAGAAGATGAACTACGCTTAGGGCTGTAAACGAACCGATCGTTCAGTGAATAGTTCGTGAACCGGTCGGCGGGAAGTTTGTTTATGTTCGTTCGATTAGCTTAACGATTGAACACGAACAAAAAATTTCGTTTGGTTAGCTTAGCGAACGAACACGAACAAAGGTCTTGTTCGTTCGACTGAGTTCTTGAACGTTCGGTAATATGTTCGGTTACGTTTGTTCTTGTTTGTCTGTTTACCTTCTTTTATGTTCGTCTGTTTACCTTAAAAAATAATAAATAACAAACCTTTTATCTAAACATATTAAAACTTGAAACCCTATTTTTCTAAGTTAGCTAAAATTTGACATCCAAGACATTTTTTGGGATAATTACAAGTTAATTAGTAGACTTCTTGTGTTTTGATTTATCATTGATTGTTTTGTATAACTACTCATTTTATTCGTTTGCGTTCATTTGTGTTCGAGATCAGTGTTCATGAACTATTTGTGAACAACTGAATTTCCTTAACGAACGAACATGAACAGAAACTTATGTTCGGTATGCGTTCGTGAACAGTTCACGAACTTGTTAATTTCCTTAACGAACGAACACAAATATGACCTTGTTCGTGTTCGGCCGGTTCGACTATGCTTTGATATAATTAACTAAGGAAACCATCTATGTGAGTCAAACGCAAAGTTTGTAGGATTCCGTTCGTGTAAAATAAATAAAAATACTTTTATTAACTTGAATTACAGAAACAAATCAGAATGAAATAAAATTACAGTACAAATTACAACTGAAAAAATAGAAATACAAGAACTGAAAACTCGAACAAACAAAATTGTTCTTGGCTGAGGATCGTGTTAGACACGGGTCCCTTAAAACAAATTTCGTGTCTCCCAGGAGAACACGTTTGTTTCCAGGATACAACAGCCGCAAGCAGTTGCACTGCGGTCTTGACTCCAACCCGAAGGTGTACCTTGCTGCTTGAAAGATGAAGATAGCTGTAGAGAAAGATTGTAGAGATGTAAGTTTTTCGGTGTGCTTGTTCTGCAATAGGATGCTCCTATTTATAGTTGCAGGTCTTGAAGAAACTGAAAAATGAGTTAAATGGGTGAATTAAACTGCATTAAACGTCTTTAATGCACTTAAATTCGTCACTTAATTCTCAGTCAAACGCATTAACTTCGTCAGTTTCAAATGCTGAATGTAACTGCACTGGCATTAACTACAGCAAGAAGCTTCCGCGCGCGCGCGCGCAAGACACACTGGTGCGCGCGCAGGTCTGCACCCTCATGCGCGGTGCGTCCACTTGGCTCACTACCATGCGCGCGTGCGCCATACTCACTCAGGTCCTTGCGCGCCTGCACGCGTGTGCCACGTCATGCGCCACATCACCTACCACTTGGTCCTTGCAACCCTTGTGCTCCACCACGCGCGCGCGGTCAAAAATACAAAGGCGGCTCCCTAGCGGCTCGCGGCGATGCGAACGTGCGAAGTGCAAAGTGCGCCATCAAAGCGCCGCATCGCCCATGCCACGCGCGCGCGCGTGTGCGAGTGCGTGTGCGACTGCAAGTGCGAGTTAGGGTGCTCCGCACCCTTCGCGAGTACACTAATGAGTGCTTCCATGAAACAATAAGGATGGAGAGATCCCACTTAAATACCCCTTTAAGTTCCATCTCTCATCCGATGTGGGACAAGGTGCCACTTTCCCACTTATTTCAGCCTTCAAGTTTCAAACACCAAACTTTGAGCATCGATATCTCATTCATCTTAGCTCCGTTTTAGACGTGGTTTAGTTCGTTACGAAGCTCTTCCAACATAGAACACAAACCCACAAATAAATACATAAAACCCGCTCATTTATTATATTTATTTCTAGTCCAAAATAGGAAAAAATCATTTTCCTATATTTATGAAAAATGCAATTTTCACAAAATTTCCAACAATCCCCCACAAGAATAGAAATCGATCTATCAAGTTTCAACGATAAACGTTCAACAGTTGAGCATTGCAAGATAGGTAGGTGTAACCTTTGAACCTACTTTTGTGAAGCATACTTAGCCTCCTAGGGTCTTGTAGACGCGGTGTCCTTGAACAATCCCCCATTTATGTAGGCGACAATATACATTCACACAATACTCTCCCTAGTCGAGTCAAGACCTCATGGTTGTGTCCATTCATGGTCATGGAACACGTTCCTGGTTCTGCGAGAGCTCTAGGATTTGCGCCTCCCCATAAATCCATTCAAAGCGACCCCACTTCTCTCTAACATAGGTGATTCCTCTGAATCATTAAAAGCATCATGGTTAATTTGGATTTCCTCAAAATCCTTAACCTCAACATGCTTAACCTTTCCTTCATGTCACTGATTGGAATGGACTAGGAAGTATACAACTTCCTTTATTGATTTTGGGGCACCCCCCACAGTGACTCCCTTTGGGTTTATGATTAAGTTTGCCTATTGAACCTAGATCTTAGGATCTCCAGTCAACTAGGTTAGGTTTCTCTCATATTCCCCTCATCTATGGGCTTTAGTCCCATTCCTCTTGACAACCTATACACCTTATCTGTTCTTAAGCCTTTTGTTAACGGGTCCGCAATGTTCTTATTTGACCTCACATAGTCAACTGAGATAACACCCGTTGAGATAAGTAGTCGTACCGTGTTGTGTCTACGTCGAATGTACCTTGATCTGCCATTGTACATAATGCTTTGTGCTCTAGCAAGAGCAGACTGATTGTCACAATGTATGCAGATCGCCGTCAATGGCTTTGGCCATCTTGGAATATCTTCCACAAATTGACATAGCCACTCCGCCTCTTCCCCGCTTTTATCTAAAGCGACGAATTCGGATTCCATCGTAGATCTAGCTATAATCGTTTGCTTGGAAGACTTCCTAGCTATAGCTGCGCCAGCAAGTGTAAACACATATCCACTTGTCGATCAATGATCTTTTATATCCGATATCCAGTTCGCGTCAGTGTATCCTTCGATCACTGCTGGATCACGGGTATAATGCAATCCATAGTCTCTCGTGTATCTTATGTATCTGAGCACCCTCGTGATATCTTTCCAATGATCCTCGCTCGGATTACTGGTGTATCTACTTAGCCTGCTCACAGCATACGCTAAGTCGGGTCTAGTACATGTCATTAGATACATTAGACTACCAATGATCCTTGAGTACTCTAACTGAGAAACACTCTCGCCTCTATTCTTCCTTAGGCGTTGGGTATTATCAATTGGACTTCGAGCTATACTCGTATCGTCCGAATTGAATTTCCCAAGGATCTTGTCCACGTAGTGAGATTGACTCAACACAAGACCATTTTGGGTTCAAGTGATTTTTATTCCAAGAATCACATCTGCGAGACCCATGTCTTTCATGTCAAACCTCGCTTTCAACATATCTTTCGTTGAGTTGACCATGTTATCATTACTCCCAATGATAAGCATATCATCTACATAAAGACATAAAATCACATAACCTCTTGGTGTGTCTTTAAAATAAACACACTTGTCGCACTCATTTATTTTGAAACCATTATCAATCATGACATGATCAAACTTTTGGTGCCATTGTTTTGGAGCTTGCTTCAAGCCATACAAAGAGTTGACCAATTTACATACTTTACCCTTGTTACCTGGGGCGGAAAAACCCTCGGGTTGTTCCATGTAAATTTCTTCTTCTAAATCGCCATTTAGAAATGCGGTCTTTACATCCATTTGGTGAACTTCCAAATTTCTTAGAGCCGCAATTGCAAGAACCAATCTTATAGAGGTTATTCGCGTAACAGGCAAGTAAGTATCAAAGTAGTCTAGACCCTCCTTTTGTCTAAATCCTTTGATCACTAACCTTGCCTTGTATTTATCAATACTTCCGTCAGCTTTCATCTTCCTTTTGAATATCCAACGATATCCAAGTGGTTTGCAACCAGGTGGAAGATCTACTAACTCCCAAGTATGATTTTGCAATATAGAATCAATTTCATTCTTAATTGCTTCTTGCCATTGAGGTCCTTCCGCGGAGGTAACCGCCTCGCGGTAGGTATTGGGCTCACCCTCAACCATATAGCTCATGAAGTCTGGACCAAAAGATTTTTCAACCCTTTGTCGTTTACTTCGTCTAAGCTCACCCTCCTCGACCTCGGGTCGTTCATGAGTTTCATCTAACCTCGTAGACAAACTTGGACCTGTTTCATCTACCCATGTAGATGAACTTGGACCTGGTTCATCTAACCATGTAGATGAACCTGGACCCGCTTCATCAGCCGCTGTTGATGAAGTCGCATGTGTTTGTCCTAACATAGGAAACACATTTTCAAAATACGAGACGATGTTAGGATTTGCCTCCATGATAGTGTGTTTATGTACATCGGGATTCTTGGACTCATGTACAAGAAAACGATGTGCGCTACTTTGATGTGCATATCTAATGAAAATGCAATCAACAGTTTTGGGTCCTATCCTAAGAGCCTTAGGAGGTGGTACAATCACCTTAGCTAGGCACCCCCACACTTTCAAGTATTTGTACGAAGGCTTCCTTTTTCTCCATAACTCATATGGAGTTTCGTCCCTATTTTTCAAGGGTATCTTGTTCAAAAGATAGTTTGCTGAGAGAATGGCATCCCCCCACATTTCTCGGTTCATGTCATACCCCAACCGATGGCGGAATCATCGGGGCATGGCACTGAGCGAAACAGATTGTCCAGAAGTTTCCACAACAACTATCATTACTATTTAGTTTAAATAATACGTCCCATACCGTATCCCAAATAATAAAACAAGTTATTACAGATAAGCATCTAGTCAAATATACTGTTCCGACAACTCAGATTTAAATATAGTAAAATAAATATTGTTTCTTCTTCTAAAGACCCCTAGATTGACTGCTACAGACAACTATTTGTTAGGGGCTCTAGACGCTTTATTCTAGCCTCGCTTCCTGTAACACCTCGAAAAATTTCGGCCAATAATGTCTTGACACGTGTCATAAGGTTCCGTTATGTGAAAACATACTTTAGAGGGACTAAAAGTGACAAACGGTGGAAACTATGGAACGTAAGGGTCCAAAGTGTCAACAATGGATAAATAGGCTCTATGATAACCCCACATAATGTTTATGACCTTTAACGGATGGTTCATGGATCATACGACGCGGAAATTGCCCAAAAGTGAAGTATCGTAAACTATAGGGGCCAAAAGTGTCAACATGTTTAAATTATACCTCTGAGTGAACTTTTGGCAGACCCGAAGCTTTGTATAGCTAAAATATACTCACTAGAATATGTGGTAAAAATTTCATGAAGTTTCGTCAACGTATGAGAAAGTTATGGCCAAAACCGTACTTAAGGGACTAGAAGCGTCAACGTCGAATTTCAGGGCTTTTCGGTTGAGCGCAAAGTTATCCGAGGGCATTACCATGTTGGTAAAAGTCCTAAGGTTCTTAGAAACCAAGTTTGAGGGTTTACGGGTCGAGAAAAGTAGCCGAAACGGCACGTTCAAGCTCAGGGACCAATTCTGTCAATACACGAAAGTTGTTTGGCTGAAACAGGGGTCAGGCGACCCGCCTGGGAAAGCCCAAGCGGGCCGCGTGGGTTGCCCAGCGACAGAAATCGTGTTTGGGTCAGATTTGGGTCCGATTTTGAGTTGCTAACAGCTGGTCTTGCCTCCAATTGCACCAATTAAGAGCCATGCATGCCTACCATCAACAGTAAACCTCAGAATCTCAGCTTTAAATCCGAATTTAGCTCATTTCTTGACATTTACAATAGTGAACAAGAACACCAAGACTTGCAAGAGCTCTCAAAGCTTCTCTGGAGATAATCTGAGCATCAAGGCCGACTTCTAGTGTCCACTAAACATCTTTAGGACCATTGTAAGCATTCAATTCGTTCTCTAATCCATTCTTGTTGTGATTATTAGTAAAAGTCAAACTGGGTGTTCATAACCTTTGACTTTCTGATTAAACGGATTTCTTTCAGTAATTTCTCGAATTGAAACTTGTTATAGATTGGTATTTATGTGGGAAACAAACCCTCTAAAGGTTACTAACTGATTCCCACTACATGCATGCTTAATGTCGAGTCAAACCTATTTCTAAAAAGTCAACAGAAGCGATTTTTGTGAAAAATGATATGATTAATGATATAGATGACATGCAACCTGATTGATCATTAAAAATAACTTGTAATACATATAAGAATGTGTTTTAATCATCATCAACTCGACGATCTATAGTGTGGACACGAATCGGAACCGAAAGTCTTGTAAAACGATTATTTCGTAGACTATCGATTCGGATTCGTACATGCATGTACAAGATCTGTATTGGAAAGTATTTTTGACTATTTTTATTTTAGTTAAACTTTCTGGAAATTTCTTGGATTGAGTCTATGTTTAGCCTATTCGAATGTATGTTTCCGGTTTATGCATAAAGTTGATTATTTTGCCCTTTTTGATTTAAAACGGGATTTTTGGAAAAGTGAAAGGATAGAAATCTTTATTTTTATTATATAAACTTGCACCGAAAGTTTCGGATCAGTTGGTGGTCCAGATTGTGAGTTATGGCCATTAGCGTAAAACTATATTATAAATTTACATAAACGGTCCTTTTTGCGTAGAACCCGTTTCTGGCCACATTTTGGTACAAAACTTTTTACCAACTGATTATATATAATATTCTGGGAATTTTGATGATTTTTAAGTAATTTTTGGCTGAACGGATCCTAGATCACCTAGTCATTTCGGCTTATGTCGGTTTTGGCCGTTTTAGCCATAAAAGGAGTTTTACACATCCGTTTGACCCGAAACCTTTTTCTACTGATTTTGTATGATGAATAAATTATTATAAGACTTCTGGAAATATAAAAATCTCAGATTTTATTTGAAAACCCGAAAACGCCCTTAAATCGTATTTTTAGCATTTTAAGCGCATAGTAAGCGTTGTACTTGTTTTAAACCTATAAAACTTATACCTACTGATGTAAATCACATATTTTCATATAATAACAGTAAGTATGATATTTTGAACTCAGGTTTCCAGTTTTGGCATTTTTAGCCCTTGTGAAATTACTAAATTACCCCTACGGTGCACAGTTTGGTTTTAAATGATATATTTGGTATATGGGTCATACCCTACTGATATAATATGTTATATTAAGTATATTTACTGTATGAACCAGACCCGCAACTCAGATTTCAAATTTTACCCTTTTATTATCTTTTAAATGACCAAAATGCCCTTCTAAGGCATAAATTGAGTTTAAAATTATCCCGGGCAATATAGAACATAACTTACTGATATAATATCATATTCTAAGCATATTACTTCAGGAAACTTGCATTTGAATCTTTTGGCTACCCGTATCGCCCTTTTCGCGTTCGGTTCGGTTTACGTAACTAGTTTGCGTAAATTGACCAAACCGGGGCAAACGTTATCATTTTTACTTCAAAATCCAGAATGTATTTAGTATACCCATATTATACAAGTATTCAAACTTGTTGGGTCTAAATCACATTCTATCCGGTCTTTCGCTTAATCGTGCGTAAACCGTATCATTCCTAAAACTAACCGGTCAAAGCTTGAGCTTAAATAAAAGGCCGTTAGGAATCTAATAGGGTAATTATAAACCTTTGTTCCAGATTAGGAAGCCCGGTAAAAGCTACCAACACTTGTCGTTTGTGACTTATACTTGCTCAGGTAAATACATTTTGACTTATTTTCCCTATACGGGCTTGGGGTACGGTATTTAAAATACCGCTTGATCGGGCGCACAAGTCCTGCTCCTTATAGGTGTTCAGTCTTGAATAGCTTGTGCGACTTCGTTTAAACAGTTTTGTCTTACTTAAAGGCTTTGGGGGGTTTTTGACCGTGTCCCGGATATCCTTGGCATTATCTTACGAGATGGCCACGACCAGAGCACGGGGTGTAGGCGTACACCCGTCGTGTATAACTCTTTAATGTGGTGTGTCATTTAATCTCTAGCCCGGACAGCAGATCCCGGGCCACCAGAGATATAAGTGCATGTAATTCGTTCACAAGTTTATATTATATAATTATCCCAAGTTAATAAAATATTTATGCCTTGTGCATTTAAATAAATTTTCAATCATTTTCAAAATGAGTCAGTCGATTTGTATTTACCAGTGTAAACTGACGTATTTTTCCCAAAAGATTAAGTGCAGGTACTATACGGAAATAGGCTGGCTGTTTCCTAGAGAGCGTCCACAATAGTCTCGCAAACTCGGACGACATATATCTGTTGAACTATTTTATCTTATTTATTTGATCCGCCTGTGGATCCATTTCAACTACTGTGATATTTATTATTGCACTTTATTTAAAGTTGAAATGTTTCTATTCTGCTTCCGCTGTGCATTATTATATTGTGTTGATTGTCTATGACGATGCCAACAAGTCTAGCTAAAATTCGATTATATATGCTTGGTCACATTAAAAACCCATTCCCACAAAAAGTGAGTTTTGAGCCTTTATTGAGCATAAAAATACACATATTTAGATTAAATGCTCATTTTTCGTTTCTTGTGTGAATAGCCGCTCGGTCTTTACAAATCTAGAACTTGCCACGACGATACATTCCCGGTCCTTACCAACTTAAACCCAAGTAAGTAAATGATGGAGGCATTAGGACTAATTATTTTTCTTTCAAAACCATTATTTTTCATTTTTTTTTACCTACCCAAAATCCCCCTAGAAAACCCCTTTGAGCCTAAACCTTTCATTTCATTACCCCCAAAACAATTTTCTACCCACCAAAAACCTTTTTCATTTTTTCACCTTTATTTTAGTGACAAACTCGGTTTTTCATAAACATACCCTTTACGTGACGAAAAAAAAAAAAAAAAAAAATAATATATATGATGAAGTCAAAAACAAACATAAGCTACAAAAAGCTTGTTTGGAGAAATACTTCAAAAATAAATGTCACCAAAAATAAGGTATTTTACGAAAACCGACACTTGTTACGATTTTCGCCCTTTTTACTAACCACTAACCAACCACCCACCTTTAAACCCAAGCCTTCACCCCAAAAAAAGACCTCTTGATATTTACAAAGGTAAAAGTTAAAAAGGAGGAGGATTGATCGCTTGGCAAGCATATGGAAAATGTAAATCCGTGCCGCTCTCGAGCGATTCACTTAAATATACACCTTCGGCCGAGTGATTGAGTGATCTCCCGTGAGGTATGTGAACTTGTATATAAATGGAATTTTAATAAGGCATGCTATGCCAAATTAAGTAGTTTATCTTATGAAAAGTTCAAAATAAACCATGACGAATAAGATTGTAAATAAAATAAAAATAGAACCTATACAAACCTTGGATTCCCGACACTCTAGGACAAGTTAAAAAACTTCTCTTCTACCTATTCCATTTGGGAGTGTAAGCCACATTAAAAGAGTTTTGCTTGAGGACAAGCAAAAGTTCAAGTGTGGGGGTATTTGATGTGTGTAAAATGCAACATATAAAACACATCAATTAAGGCATAAAACTAACCCTTTTTAAGTACTAATGTTGGAAAAAGAGTGTTTTTGTCTTCCTTTTGTATTTTCAGGATGAAATGAGCTCAAAATCACAAAAGAAGCAAAAAGACTACTAAATCTACCATAAATACAAGAAAAGGAACAAAAGTGAACTGCCCGGACCCTCAACGGCACCTCCCAAGACAAAGAGAAGAGAAACAGAGCCTGAACACGCCCCGTGTCCAGTGAACACGGGGGCGTGCCCAGGAAGCAGCAGAAAAGACAAACCAGTAGAAGCTTCCATTGCTCACCACGGGGCCGTGCCCAGCGGACACGGGGGCGTGTTGAAAGTACAGCAGGCGCATTAATTGTAATTCGCAATTACAATTAATGAGGAGAGAGAATGTCAGACGGGCACGGGGCCGTGTTCAGCGAACACGGGGCCGTGTCCAGCGTTCTGTTCAGCCTATAAATAGAGGAGCTTGGCTTCATTCTCTCTCATCCCTTGGCACACCACCTCTCTCACACTTCATCCACCACCCACCACCACCATAACACCATCATCCACCACCATCATCCATTGTCCATCATAGAGTGTGTGAGTCGTCTCGGGATCCAAGATTGATCGTAAGAGTTCTTGACAATCAAGGCCATGTTTGCCTAAGTCTCTTACATCACTTGGTGAAGACAAGTGTTTAGTATAATACTTTTTATTTTTAATCTTTTGCACTTTTTATTTGGTTTTGTATTAATGACTTTAATAACTAGTTACTTATGTTGAAGGTGATCTTTCCTTATCGTTTGTCCGTGGTGTCTTGGCATTATTTTACTGTCTATATAAAATAAAAGATTTTCACCATTCATATCTCCACGGTCTATATGGAGGTATGTTGGCTACCTGGTCGGGGGTTAAGGGAACGGTTTGGTAAAGGTCTTGCCCTTGTTCAGCGTTTAGAGGTCCTGCTTGGGACCTGGGTCAAATTTAGTAGGATCTCCTTCAATGCCCATAGGTATTGGATGGCGGGGATCCAAACTCTTTGACCCCCTCATAAGCTAACTACTATTAATACTATAACCCGGCTATTTAGGACTGTATCCCTGCTGACTCAGACTACTTAGCCGAGGGTAACGTCACCGCCAAAAGCGGGGCCTACCATAATTTGCATTAATAACTTAATTCATTATCTTTCAATAATCCAACCCTTTAGGATTGTATCCTTGCTGACTCAAACTACTGGGTTGAGGGTAACGTCACCTCCGAAAAAGGGGCCTACTACAATAACTAAGATAATCTCTTAAACAAGTGCAAAAGTGCGAAAATAATCAAAGGTTATACTAATACACTTGTCGGATCCAAGTGATTCATCTTGTCTATCTGTTTTTATTTTATTTTATTTTTCAGCATTTAGTTAGTTTTTATTTTTCTTAGTTTAAAACATTTTTCTAACTTTTTGATTTGATTAGACGTTGAGGATAAACCGGTATTAAAAGCTCTTGTGTCCTTGGACGACCTCGGTATCTTACCAACACTATACTACGTCCACGATGGGTGCACTTGCCCATATGTGTGTTTAGTGTTAGTAAATATCGTGTTTTATAAATTTAAAACTTGGCTAAAAGTGTAAAAAGGGCTTTAAAATATATCTAAAATTATATACACACTGACACGCATCAAGTTTTTGGCGCCGCTGCCGGGGACACAAGGATTTTAAGAAAGTTAGGAATCAACGGCCTAATCATCTTTTTATTTTTCTTTAATTTTTAGGATTTTTTTTATTTTTCAGCTTCTGCAGAGCTCAGCACGGGGCCGTGCCCGCTGAACACGCCCCCGTGTCCAATCATTGGAACTGGCAATCCTGTTTTATATCAGACAGTAGGCTGAACACGGGGCCGTGTCCACTCAACACGCCCCCGTGCCCAAGATTCAGTTGCTGAAAACAGAACCGTTTGATCCCGGCGGTTGGTAACTTCTGATACAAACATGAGTAATAGTGATTCTTTTTACTTTCGGCACTCTTATGGTTTGTGGTGTCAAATATGTGGAGGCGAACACGAGGAATTAAAATGTTTCTTCCTCACTTACAGGCCACACTATATAGACCCACCAATTCCTTGTAGCCTTAAGAGGGGCGAAAGTAAAAATAAACACTATTTCTCCCTCGAATGCGCCCAACCGGATATTCTAGGAGATATGCTCCTTGACGAGCTATTTCAACTAGAAGAGCTACTTCTAAATTGGTCAAAAGAACTTAGGAAGGATTTCTTAGATCCATCCCAAGACAATGACCATGAGGAAATGTTGGAACCGCATTCTGACAACCTCGTTGCTCCCGAAAATACCTTTCTTCCTAGACAAGACATGGACGATAGTCGTCCCTGTGCCGATTGTGCCGTGAAGGACTCCCCATCGACCTCGTTCGGTGCATACATAGACCTGAGCGATTCGGCATACACCTTCTTTAACGAGAGCCCGGGAAAGGGTTGGACTTGTCCACCTAGAATGAAAATAGGAATCACCCTCACCGACAACCTCTTGCGTTCTCGCCTTAGTATAGGACAATTAAGGTATCTTAGGCACTTTGGGGTTGTTCCAACAAGTCAGGAGCCACCCGATATAAGTAAGCGCCTTAGAAAAGACAAAACTCCACGAGACAGCCCTCCGACACGGGGCCGTGTTCGGTCACCACGACCCCGTGTTCGCTCAGAAGATTTTCTGCTGATTCTGTCAGAATACGGACAAAATGTGTCAGGATTTTCTCTGCACACGGGGCCGTGTCCAGCGGACACGGGGCCGTGTTCAGTGTGCTGTCGTTTTCTTTAAATGCAGCCTGAATCCTGCTCATTTTTGACCACTTCACCAAGCAGAGATCCCTGGAATCTTCACATATACCATCCTAGGTAAGTACCAAAAGAAGGTTCCTAAGGACCATCTTATCTTTTCCACTTTTGTTCATTTCCTCTTCTTCCAAAAATTTTTCAAACCCTACCTCCATGGAAGCTTGGAAACCATGATTCCAACCTTCTATGCAAGGTTTGTAGGAATTTTCGCTATGGATTCTTGTCTAAAGTTAGTTCCATAACTATGTTTTTAAATTATCTAAGCTCATAACACGACGAAAGTATATAGAAATAATTTAAAAACCTAGAACCATTAGACAAAAATTCCTGCAGACAGTGAACACGGGGCCGTGCTCACTGAGCACGGGGCCGTGTTCAAGGTACTGTTTTGTAAAAATTTAGTTCCTCGGCTTATTTCGCAGAAAATGGCCAGCCGGAACAGCGGAGCATCTTCAAGGAATAACCGAAATGGAAGGAGATCGTCCACCGCAGAGGATTCCCTAGTAAACTACGTTTACGCTTTAAGGGAAGCCGTGGACGAATTGACAAGTGTAGAAGAAGCTTTGGTGGATCGCGTTAATCATCTGACGATAAGTTTGGAGGGCTGCCTGCAAGAAGTAAACCTTCTGCACCAAAGGATAAACCTTCTTGCTTCCCCGCCTTTGGTTCCGGTGATTACACACAGGGCGTGGAATGTGGTACCCGAGGTTATCATTCCAGCAGAATGGCACGCCTTGCACCAAGTATCGCAACCAAGGGTAGTGCAAGGAGTCCCGGTAAGCGCTCCTCCTCAAGATACCGACGAGAATGAAGCTACCTTCTACCTCCCAAGGGAGATAGAAGAATGGCTTTGAGTGAGAACCTAGGAGCCATGGGCTGAAGAATGTTTCTACATCGGGAAGCTATTCCCGAAATTTTCCTAAATAAGTAGAACCTTTATGATAACCTTATGTATCCCTTAGTTAATTAACTATATTTATGTAATCTCTCTATTAGCAATGTTATGATGGTTTTTTATGATCTATGGACTCATGGTGGTAATGGATGAAAAAAGGGAACGAGAAAAAAAAAAATGGAACCATGCAGAAGAACAAGAACAAACCGACAAAAATCTCCATAACAGAAGGCTCCACACGGGCCGTGCCCAACCAACACGGCCCCGTGCTGAGCCCCCTGCAGGAAATCACCCAGTTCAGGTAACTGGACACGGGCCGTGTTCAGCGAACACGCCCCCGTGTCCAGGCTTCTGTTTCAATTCTATAATTTTTGTTACTGGCACTTGACCACGGGGCCGTGCCCGGTCAACACGGGGCCGTGTCCAGAGTGCCAGTAACACAAATCTTTGTTTTTTAAACACACTTTTACATATTCTAATCAGTCAAAAACTCTATTTTTGGACACATTGAGGACAATGTGTAATTTAAGTGTGGGGGGGATGCTAAAACCTTGAAATTTTTGCAAAATCCTAAAACAAGCCTTACACAAAACTCTATTGGAACCGCTAAACACCCCAAATTTTTTCAAAAACTTTTTCAATTTTTTTTTTATTTACTTGTCTTAGTTTAAGTTGGGAATAACAAGTCATAAAAGGGTTATATTTTTACAAACTTACAACCGATAGCGTCGTGATAAAAAGAACTAACATAAGAAAATTATGAAACGGTATAACAAGTCTAGCTAAAATTCGATTATATATGCTTGGTCACATTAAAAACCCATTCCCACAAAAAGTGAGTTTTGAGCCTTTATTGAGCATAAAAATACACATATTTAGATTAAATGCTCATTTTTCGTTTCTTGTGTGAATAGCCGCTCGGTCTTTACAAATCTAGAACTTGCCACGACGATACATTCCCGGTCCTTACCAACTTAAACCCAAGTAAGTAAATGATGGAGGCATTAGGACTAATTATTTTTCTTTCAAAACCATTATTTTTCATTTTTTTTTACCTACCCAAAATCCCCCTAGAAAACCCCTTTGAGCCTAAACCTTTCATTTCATTACCCCCAAAACAATTTTCTACCCACCAAAAACCTTTTTCATTTTTTCACCTTTATTTTAGTGACAAACTCGGTTTTTCATAAACATACCCTTTACGTGACGAAAAAAAAAAAAAAAAAAATAATATATATGATGAAGTCAAAAACAAACATAAGCTACAAAAAGCTTGTTTGGAGAAATACTTCAAAAATAAATGTCACCAAAAATAAGGTATTTTACGAAAACCGACACTTGTTACGATTTTCGCCCTTTTTACTAACCACTAACCAACCACCCACCTTTAAACCCAAGCCTTCACCCCAAAAAAAGACCTCTTGATATTTACAAAGGTAAAAGTTAAAAAGGAGGAGGATTGATCGCTTGGCAAGCATATGGAAAATGTAAATCCGTGCCGCTCTCGAGCGATTCACTTAAATATACACCTTCGGCCGAGTGATTGAGTGATCTCCCGTGAGGTATGTGAACTTGTATATAAATGGAATTTTAATAAGGCATGCTATGCCAAATTAAGTAGTTTATCTTATGAAAAGTTCAAAATAAACCATGACGAATAAGATTGTAAATAAAATAAAAATAGAACCTATACAAACCTTGGATTCCCGACACTCTAGGACAAGTTAAAAAACTTCTCTTCTACCTATTCCATTTGGGAGTGTAAGCCACATTAAAAGAGTTTTGCTTGAGGACAAGCAAAAGTTCAAGTGTGGGGGTATTTGATGTGTGTAAAATGCAACATATAAAACACATCAATTAAGGCATAAAACTAACCCTTTTTAAGTACTAATGTTGGAAAAAGAGTGTTTTTGTCTTCCTTTTGTATTTTCAGGATGAAATGAGCTCAAAATCACAAAAGAAGCAAAAAGACTACTAAATCTACCATAAATACAAGAAAAGGAACAAAAGTGAACTGCCCGGACCCTCAACGGCACCTCCCAAGACAAAGAGAAGAGAAACAGAGCCTGAACACGCCCCGTGTCCAGTGAACACGGGGGCGTGCCCAGGAAGCAGCAGAAAAGACAAACCAGTAGAAGCTTCCATTGCTCACCACGGGGCCGTGCCCAGCGGACACGGGGGCGTGTTGAAAGTACAGCAGGCGCATTAATTGTAATTCGCAATTACAATTAATGAGGAGAGAGAATGTCAGACGGGCACGGGGCCGTGTTCAGCGAACACGGGGCCGTGTCCAGCGTTCTGTTCAGCCTATAAATAGAGGAGCTTGGCTTCATTCTCTCTCATCCCTTGGCACACCACCTCTCTCACACTTCATCCACCACCCACCACCACCATAACACCATCATCCACCACCATCATCCATTGTCCATCATAGAGTGTGTGAGTCGTCTCGGGATCCAAGATTGATCGTAAGAGTTCTTGACAATCAAGGCCATGTTTGCCTAAGTCTCTTACATCACTTGGTGAAGACAAGTGTTTAGTATAATACTTTTTATTTTTAATCTTTTGCACTTTTTATTTGGTTTTGTATTAATGACTTTAATAACTAGTTACTTATGTTGAAGGTGATCTTTCCTTATCGTTTGTCCGTGGTGTCTTGGCATTATTTTACTGTCTATATAAAATAAAAGATTTTCACCATTCATATCTCCACGGTCTATATGGAGGTATGTTGGCTACCTGGTCGGGGGTTAAGGGAACGGTTTGGTAAAGGTCTTGCCCTTGTTCAGCGTTTAGAGGTCCTGCTTGGGACCTGGGTCAAATTTAGTAGGATCTCCTTCAATGCCCATAGGTATTGGATGGCGGGGATCCAAACTCTTTGACCCCCTCATAAGCTAACTACTATTAATACTATAACCCGGCTATTTAGGACTGTATCCCTGCTGACTCAGACTACTTAGCCGAGGGTAACGTCACCGCCAAAAGCGGGGCCTACCATAATTTGCATTAATAACTTAATTCATTATCTTTCAATAATCCAACCCTTTAGGATTGTATCCTTGCTGACTCAAACTACTGGGTTGAGGGTAACGTCACCTCCGAAAAAGGGGCCTACTACAATAACTAAGATAATCTCTTAAACAAGTGCAAAAGTGCGAAAATAATCAAAGGTTATACTAATACACTTGTCGGATCCAAGTGATTCATCTTGTCTATCTGTTTTTATTTTATTTTATTTTTCAGCATTTAGTTAGTTTTTATTTTTCTTAGTTTAAAACATTTTTCTAACTTTTTGATTTGATTAGACGTTGAGGATAAACCGGTATTAAAAGCTCTTGTGTCCTTGGACGACCTCGGTATCTTACCAACACTATACTACGTCCACGATGGGTGCACTTGCCCATATGTGTGTTTAGTGTTAGTAAATATCGTGTTTTATAAATTTAAAACTTGGCTAAAAGTGTAAAAAGGGCTTTAAAATATATCTAAAATTATATACACACTGACACGCATCAAGTTTTTGGCGCCGCTGCCGGGGACACAAGGATTTTAAGAAAGTTAGGAATCAACGGCCTAATCATCTTTTTATTTTTCTTTAATTTTTAGGATTTTTTTTATTTTTCAGCTTCTGCAGAGCTCAGCACGGGGCCGTGCCCGCTGAACACGCCCCCGTGTCCAATCATTGGAACTGGCAATCCTGTTTTATATCAGACAGTAGGCTGAACACGGGGCCGTGTCCACTCAACACGCCCCCGTGCCCAAGATTCAGTTGCTGAAAACAGAACCGTTTGATCCCGGCGGTTGGTAACTTCTGATACAAACATGAGTAATAGTGATTCTTTTTACTTTCGGCACTCTTATGGTTTGTGGTGTCAAATATGTGGAGGCGAACACGAGGAATTAAAATGTTTCTTCCTCACTTACAGGCCACACTATATAGACCCACCAATTCCTTGTAGCCTTAAGAGGGGCGAAAGTAAAAATAAACACTATTTCTCCCTCGAATGCGCCCAACCGGATATTCTAGGAGATATGCTCCTTGACGAGCTATTTCAACTAGAAGAGCTACTTCTAAATTGGTCAAAAGAACTTAGGAAGGATTTCTTAGATCCATCCCAAGACAATGACCATGAGGAAATGTTGGAACCGCATTCTGACAACCTCGTTGCTCCCGAAAATACCTTTCTTCCTAGACAAGACATGGACGATAGTCGTCCCTGTGCCGATTGTGCCGTGAAGGACTCCCCATCGACCTCGTTCGGTGCATACATAGACCTGAGCGATTCGGCATACACCTTCTTTAACGAGAGCCCGGGAAAGGGTTGGACTTGTCCACCTAGAATGAAAATAGGAATCACCCTCACCGACAACCTCTTGCGTTCTCGCCTTAGTATAGGACAATTAAGGTATCTTAGGCACTTTGGGGTTGTTCCAACAAGTCAGGAGCCACCCGATATAAGTAAGCGCCTTAGAAAAGACAAAACTCCACGAGACAGCCCTCCGACACGGGGCCGTGTTCGGTCACCACGACCCCGTGTTCGCTCAGAAGATTTTCTGCTGATTCTGTCAGAATACGGACAAAATGTGTCAGGATTTTCTCTGCACACGGGGCCGTGTCCAGCGGACACGGGGCCGTGTTCAGTGTGCTGTCGTTTTCTTTAAATGCAGCCTGAATCCTGCTCATTTTTGACCACTTCACCAAGCAGAGATCCCTGGAATCTTCACATATACCATCCTAGGTAAGTACCAAAAGAAGGTTCCTAAGGACCATCTTATCTTTTCCACTTTTGTTCATTTCCTCTTCTTCCAAAAATTTTTCAAACCCTACCTCCATGGAAGCTTGGAAACCATGATTCCAACCTTCTATGCAAGGTTTGTAGGAATTTTCGCTATGGATTCTTGTCTAAAGTTAGTTCCATAACTATGTTTTTAAATTATCTAAGCTCATAACACGACGAAAGTATATAGAAATAATTTAAAAACCTAGAACCATTAGACAAAAATTCCTGCAGACAGTGAACACGGGGCCGTGCTCACTGAGCACGGGGCCGTGTTCAAGGTACTGTTTTGTAAAAATTTAGTTCCTCGGCTTATTTCGCAGAAAATGGCCAGCCGGAACAGCGGAGCATCTTCAAGGAATAACCGAAATGGAAGGAGATCGTCCACCGCAGAGGATTCCCTAGTAAACTACGTTTACGCTTTAAGGGAAGCCGTGGACGAATTGACAAGTGTAGAAGAAGCTTTGGTGGATCGCGTTAATCATCTGACGATAAGTTTGGAGGGCTGCCTGCAAGAAGTAAACCTTCTGCACCAAAGGATAAACCTTCTTGCTTCCCCGCCTTTGGTTCCGGTGATTACACACAGGGCGTGGAATGTGGTACCCGAGGTTATCATTCCAGCAGAATGGCACGCCTTGCACCAAGTATCGCAACCAAGGGTAGTGCAAGGAGTCCCGGTAAGCGCTCCTCCTCAAGATACCGACGAGAATGAAGCTACCTTCTACCTCCCAAGGGAGATAGAAGAATGGCTTTGAGTGAGAACCTAGGAGCCATGGGCTGAAGAATGTTTCTACATCGGGAAGCTATTCCCGAAATTTTCCTAAATAAGTAGAACCTTTATGATAACCTTATGTATCCCTTAGTTAATTAACTATATTTATGTAATCTCTCTATTAGCAATGTTATGATGGTTTTTTATGATCTATGGACTCATGGTGGTAATGGATGAAAAAAGGGAACGAGAAAAAAAAAATGGAACCATGCAGAAGAACAAGAACAAACCGACAAAAATCTCCATAACAGAAGGCTCCACACGGGCCGTGCCCAACCAACACGGCCCCGTGCTGAGCCCCCTGCAGGAAATCACCCAGTTCAGGTAACTGGACACGGGCCGTGTTCAGCGAACACGCCCCCGTGTCCAGGCTTCTGTTTCAATTCTATAATTTTTGTTACTGGCACTTGACCACGGGGCCGTGCCCGGTCAACACGGGGCCGTGTCCAGAGTGCCAGTAACACAAATCTTTGTTTTTTAAACACACTTTTACATATTCTAATCAGTCAAAAACTCTATTTTTGGACACATTGAGGACAATGTGTAATTTAAGTGTGGGGGGGATGCTAAAACCTTGAAATTTTTGCAAAATCCTAAAACAAGCCTTACACAAAACTCTATTGGAACCGCTAAACACCCCAAATTTTTTCAAAAACTTTTTCAATTTTTTTTTTTATTTACTTGTCTTAGTTTAAGTTGGGAATAACAAGTCATAAAAGGGTTATATTTTTACAAACTTACAACCGATAGCGTCGTGATAAAAAGAACTAACATAAGAAAATTATGAAACGGTATAACAAGTCTAGCTAAAATTCGATTATATATGCTTGGTCACATTAAAAACCCATTCCCACAAAAAGTGAGTTTTGAGCCTTTATTGAGCATAAAAATACACATATTTAGATTAAATGCTCATTTTTCGTTTCTTGTGTGAATAGCCGCTCGGTCTTTACAAATCTAGAACTTGCCACGACGATACATTCCCGGTCCTTACCAACTTAAACCCAAGTAAGTAAATGATGGAGGCATTAGGACTAATTATTTTTCTTTCAAAACCATTATTTTTCATTTTTTTTTACCTACCCAAAATCCCCCTAGAAAACCCCTTTGAGCCTAAACCTTTCATTTCATTACCCCCAAAACAATTTTCTACCCACCAAAAACCTTTTTCATTTTTTCACCTTTATTTTAGTGACAAACTCGGTTTTTCATAAACATACCCTTTACGTGACGAAAAAAAAAAAAAAAAAATAATATATATGATGAAGTCAAAAACAAACATAAGCTACAAAAAGCTTGTTTGGAGAAATACTTCAAAAATAAATGTCACCAAAAATAAGGTATTTTACGAAAACCGACACTTGTTACGATTTTCGCCCTTTTTACTAACCACTAACCAACCACCCACCTTTAAACCCAAGCCTTCACCCCAAAAAAAGACCTCTTGATATTTACAAAGGTAAAAGTTAAAAAGGAGGAGGATTGATCGCTTGGCAAGCATATGGAAAATGTAAATCCGTGCCGCTCTCGAGCGATTCACTTAAATATACACCTTCGGCCGAGTGATTGAGTGATCTCCCGTGAGGTATGTGAACTTGTATATAAATGGAATTTTAATAAGGCATGCTATGCCAAATTAAGTAGTTTATCTTATGAAAAGTTCAAAATAAACCATGACGAATAAGATTGTAAATAAAATAAAAATAGAACCTATACAAACCTTGGATTCCCGACACTCTAGGACAAGTTAAAAAACTTCTCTTCTACCTATTCCATTTGGGAGTGTAAGCCACATTAAAAGAGTTTTGCTTGAGGACAAGCAAAAGTTCAAGTGTGGGGGTATTTGATGTGTGTAAAATGCAACATATAAAACACATCAATTAAGGCATAAAACTAACCCTTTTTAAGTACTAATGTTGGAAAAAGAGTGTTTTTGTCTTCCTTTTGTATTTTCAGGATGAAATGAGCTCAAAATCACAAAAGAAGCAAAAAGACTACTAAATCTACCATAAATACAAGAAAAGGAACAAAAGTGAACTGCCCGGACCCTCAACGGCACCTCCCAAGACAAAGAGAAGAGAAACAGAGCCTGAACACGCCCCGTGTCCAGTGAACACGGGGGCGTGCCCAGGAAGCAGCAGAAAAGACAAACCAGTAGAAGCTTCCATTGCTCACCACGGGGCCGTGCCCAGCGGACACGGGGGCGTGTTGAAAGTACAGCAGGCGCATTAATTGTAATTCGCAATTACAATTAATGAGGAGAGAGAATGTCAGACGGGCACGGGGCCGTGTTCAGCGAACACGGGGCCGTGTCCAGCGTTCTGTTCAGCTTATAAATAGAGGAGCTTGGCTTCATTCTCTCTCATCCCTTGGCACACCACCTCTCTCACACTTCATCCACCACCCACCACCACCATAACACCATCATCCACCACCATCATCCATTGTCCATCATAGAGTGTGTGAGTCGTCTCGGGATCCAAGATTGATCGTAAGAGTTCTTGACAATCAAGGCCATGTTTGCCTAAGTCTCTTACATCACTTGGTGAAGACAAGTGTTTAGTATAATACTTTTTATTTTTAATCTTTTGCACTTTTTATTTGGTTTTGTATTAATGACTTTAATAACTAGTTACTTATGTTGAAGGTGATCTTTCCTTATCGTTTGTCCGTGGTGTCTTGGCATTATTTTACTGTCTATATAAAATAAAAGATTTTCACCATTCATATCTCCACGGTCTATATGGAGGTATGTTGGCTACCTGGTCGGGGGTTAAGGGAACGGTTTGGTAAAGGTCTTGCCCTTGTTCAGCGTTTAGAGGTCCTGCTTGGGACCTGGGTCAAATTTAGTAGGATCTCCTTCAATGCCCATAGGTATTGGATGGCGGGGATCCAAACTCTTTGACCCCCTCATAAGCTAACTACTATTAATACTATAACCCGGCTATTTAGGACTGTATCCCTGCTGACTCAGACTACTTAGCCGAGGGTAACGTCACCGCCAAAAGCGGGGCCTACCATAATTTGCATTAATAACTTAATTCATTATCTTTCAATAATCCAACCCTTTAGGATTGTATCCTTGCTGACTCAAACTACTGGGTTGAGGGTAACGTCACCTCCAAAAAAGGGGCCTACTACAATAACTAAGATAATCTCTTAAACAAGTGCAAAAGTGCGAAAATAATCAAAGGTTATACTAATACACTTGTCGGATCCAAGTGATTCATCTTGTCTATCTGTTTTTATTTTATTTTATTTTTCAGCATTTAGTTAGTTTTTATTTTTCTTAGTTTAAAACATTTTTCTAACTTTTTGATTTGATTAGACGTTGAGGATAAACCGGTATTAAAAGCTCTTGTGTCCTTGGACGACCTCGGTATCTTACCAACACTATACTACGTCCACGATGGGTGCACTTGCCCATATGTGTGTTTAGTGTTAGTAAATATCGTGTTTTATAAATTTAAAACTTGGCTAAAAGTGTAAAAAGGGCTTTAAAATATATCTAAAATTATATACACACTGACACGCATCAATTACCACCGTAATCCATGCAAGTAATTGTCCTTAACAACCCCATGTGAACGAGTGCTGAGTCCAAACTATAGTACTACGTCGTTAAGGCAGGTAGCCAGCATTCCACGTGTAAACATAACAACAAGCATTCATTTAGTCACGTAATACATGCAGAACGGTTAGCGTTTAAATAGTTGAGTAGTGTGTTCGAACGTGATTTTGATAAGTAACGTATGTAACACCCAAAAGTGCTAAAGCAAAAAGGGTTCAAGTATACTCACAGCGATTGATTGATGGATTGAAGGGAGTGCTTGAGAGTAGGGTTAGCCTGAATAGTTCGGTAGCATAACGATGAGTACCGTGTTAAATGGAAACAAGTGTAAGTGGGTCGAACAGCCTGGTAGATCGAACATCAGGTTCGATCGAACGGGTTGCTCGTTCGGTTGGAGGGTCCGTTCGGACAGCCTCTTCGATCGGCCGGTAGGCTCGATCGGTTGGACTGTTCGAGTGGATTGTTTCTTCCCTTGAGTAGGATGTGTTTGTGTATGATGGCTTGTCCTTTTGAAGTTTTCGTTGTAGTATTTGAGAACATTGAAGTGTTCTTACCTTTCAGGTCGATCGATCGAACGGGCCGTTCGATCGGCCGGCTTAACCGATCGGTCAGACACTTCATTAGTAGTCCTCAGTAGCATGTCACCTAATCGAACAACATGTTCGATTGAGTGGCACTCCAATACGTCGAACGAGTTGTAAAATCGATTGAGGGTTGAAGCATAGTATCTCATGATCCGATGAGTAATGTTATCGAACAGTTCGTTCGATCGTACATCACTTCGTTTAATACTATACATCATGAATAGTGTGCTAGTTGATCGGCTGGCCTGGTCGATCGGCTGACATGTCCGATCGGTTGGGCTATTCGTTCGAACAGCCTGTTCGATTGGTCAGCATCCTGACCTGGTCGGCCTGTTCGTCTAAAACTTGGCTGTTCTGATTGTTTGACGTTATATCGAGGTATTTTGACAACGAGCTGAACCATGACACTTTCATTCTTACTTGTTTCCCCTGCTCGGACAGGAATCACCCAAGTCCGGCCGGTGAACGGTTCGGAACGGTAGTTTAACGTTTAACCCGAAATCGGTGAACCTTGTAGATAGAATCCGAATCTTGAACCACACAACCATTAGAATAATTAGTGAGTTGGCTCAAGCTCCGTTTCTACCGGTTTGAAGGCATTGAGTGTAAAAGAGTTGAAAGAAAGTTGAAAATCATTCTTTCAATCCTTCACATCATGTAAATGTTTAGATCTGTGACAGACCTTTTATGTGGAAATCGGCTAGATCCAAGTGATTCTTGGTGGATTGAGGCCAAAACATGATGTTCTTGAAGAACACCATGATGACATCATCCTAGAATGCTTAGATCTTGATGATTTCACGGTTAGAAATCAAGATTTGAAATATAGAAAAGTGTAGGAGTGTGTATTGATCAAGAAAGTACAAGATTTAGGATGAAAACTTACCGAAATCGGAAGGAATATGTGAAAAGAAGGGGAGCATGAGCTGGTCGGTCAGAGAGTTTCCAAAAGTGGAAACAATGACAATGACAGGCCTATTTATAGGCTTCCAAAAGGGAAAAGGGCTGGCCGATCGGCCAGGCATCCCGATCGGACAGCCTGCTCGATCGAACAGTCTGTCCGATCGGCTGGGCTGTTCGATCGGCTAGGAGCCTGATCGATCCACAGCCTGTTTTGAGCGTTTGGTGCGACGATTTCTGATATTTCGATTTCGATTGATGACGATATGAATACGATAGAGTTTCCTATTCAAATTACTTTTAATCCCAACCACTATATCTACATACAAGCATCTATATTCCATATTCGATTTCGATTTTGATTGAGTTCGATTGAGTTTCGAGTTTCGATTCGATTGATCACCACACATAACATAAAGTAAACACGCACAAGTAACACATAAGGCACACACACACGTATAATAACACCAATTTTGCTTAATTTGAGTTTCGAGTTCGATTTGATGATTCGATTAGCTTGATTATTGATTGATTAACTTTATCGCATTGTTACTTCCTACCATTCATAGTCGCAAAGCGCTTCGCGTCGATTAGACATTCGATTACTTCGATTCTATTGATAAACAACACTTACTCCACATAATACAAAACATAAAATAGACTATTTACAATCAAAGAAGTCAAACTTGACTTGGACTTTGACATTCGAAAACGCGGGGTGTTACAGCCTCCCCTTGTTTAGGGAATTCCGTCCCGAAATTAAGCTGAAAGCTGCACATTACCGTGAATGGTTTTACCAATTTCTCGCTTCAGATCTTCATTTAAACAACTGCGGGTACTTAGCCTTCATGTCGCTTTCGAGTTCCCAAGTAAACTCCGCGCCTCGTTTGCCTTCCCATCGGACTTTCACGATAGGGATGCGCGAGCGTCTGAGTTGCTTGGTTTGGCGATCCATGATTTCGACAGGCTTTTCCACGAAGTGTAGCGTTTCGTTGACCTGAAGGTCGTCGAGAGGTATAGTCAGATCATGATCAGCTAGGAATTTTCGGAGGTTTGACACATGGAAAGTCGGGTGAACGTTACTAAGTTCCTCCGGTAGTTCGAGTCTGTAGGCGACTTTCCCGATCCTTTCCAGAATCTTAAAAGGTCCAACATATCGAGGCGCTAGTTTCCCTTTCTTGCCGAATCTGACCATACCCTTCCAAGGTGATACCTTTAGGAGTACGTAGTCGCCAACGTCAAATTCAAGGGGCTTACATCTTCTATCGGCGTAACTTTTCTATCTATCCCTGGCTTTCGACAAGTTGTCTCGAATCTGGAGGATTTTGTCGGTCGTTTCTTCAAGTAACTCGGGACCGGTTAATTGCGAGTGACCGATCTCATGCCATACAATAGGCAAACGACATCTTCTTCCATATAAAGCCTCGAATGGTGCCATTTGTATGCTGGCATGATAGCTGTTGTTGTACGAAAATTCGATTAATGATAGGTATTTGTTCCAACTACCACCGAAGTCTATGACACATGCGCGGAGCATGTCTTCAAGAGTACGGGTTGTCCTTTCAGTTTGTCCATCGGTTAGAGGATGGAATGCGGTACTCAGGTTAAGCGACGTACCGAGAGCCGCTTGGAACGTTTCCTACAATCGCGAGGTAAACCGAGCGTCACGATCTGAAATGATGTCACGAGGCGTACCATGATTACAAATGATCTCGTCGGTGTAGATTCGTGCTAGTCGTTCTACCTTGTAGTCTTCCCGTATTGGCAAAAAGTTGGCTGATTTGGTCAGACGATCAACTATAACCCAAATGTTGTCGTGACCTGATGGCGTGGGCGGAAGTTTGGTTATGAAATCCATAGCTATACTCTCCCACTTCTATATGGGGATTAGAGGTTGTTCGAGTAAGGAAGAAGGTCGTTGATGTTCAGCCTTAACTCTCGCACAAGTCAGGCAACTTCCAACATAAAGGGCGATGTCCCGTTTCATGCCCGGCCACCAGTACTTGTAACGAAGGTCCTGGTACATTTTATCGGCACCGGAATGAATAGAATATCGGGATTTGTGGGCTTCGTCCATTATGATCTTTCGCAAGTCGGCCCGCTTAGGGATCCAAATTCGGTCCAGATAATAGAAAATCCCATCTGATTTGTTTACAAGCTGAGCTCCATCGTGATAGATCCTCTCTTTCTTCAAGGTGCGCTCATTAAAACAAGCATGATGGGCTTCGCGGATGAGGGTTTCGAGATCATGCTGGGCTCGGGTATTGCGAATACTGAGCAAATAACCCCGTCTGTTGAGCGCGTCTGCAACAATGTTTGCCTTGCCTGGGTGATAACGAATATCACAGTCGTAATCGTTAAGAAGTTCTACCCATCGGCGTTGACGCATGTTAAGTTCCTTCTGATTAAAGATGTGTTGTAAACTCCTGTGATCGGTGAATTCGGTCCAGATAATAGAAAATCCCATCTGATTTGTTTACAAGCTGAGCTCCATCGTGATAGATCCTCTCTTTCTTCAAGGTGCGCTCATTAAAACAAGCATGATGGGCTTCGCGGATGAGGGTTTCGAGATCATGCTGGGCTCGGGTATTGCGAATACTGAGCAAATAACCCCGTCTGTTCAGCGCGTCTGCAACAATGTTTGCCTTGCCTGGGTGATAACGAATATCACAGTCGTAATCGTTAAGAAGTTCTACCCATCGGCGTTGACGCATGTTAAGTTCCTTCTGATTAAAGATGTGTTGTAAACTCCTGTGATCGGTGAATTCGGTCCAGATAATAGAAAATCCCATCTGATTTGTTTACAAGCTGAGCTCCATCGTGATAGATCCTCTCTTTCTTCAAGGTGCGCTCATTAAAACAAGCATGATGGGCTTCGCGGATGAGGGTTTCGAGATCATGCTGGGCTCGGGTATTGCGAATACTGAGCAAATAACCCCGTCTGTTGAGCGCGTCTGCAACAATGTTTGCCTTGCCTGGGTGATAACGAATATCACAGTCGTAATCGTTAAGAAGTTCTACCCATCGGCGTTGACGCATGTTAAGTTCCTTCTGATTAAAGATGTGTTGTAAACTCCTGTGATCGGTGAATTCGGTCCAGATAATAGAAAATCCCATCTGATTTGTTTACAAGCTGAGCTCCATCGTGATAGATCCTCTCTTTCTTCAAGGTGCGCTCATTAAAACAAGCATGATGGGCTTCGCGGATGAGGGTTTCGAGATCATGCTGGGCTCGGGTATTGCGAATACTGAGCAAATAACCCCGTCTGTTGAGCGCGTCTGCAACAATGTTTGCCTTGCCTGGGTGATAACGAATATCACAGTCGTAATCGTTAAGAAGTTCTACCCATCGGCGTTGACGCATGTTAAGTTCCTTCTAATTAAAGATGTGTTGTAAACTCCTGTGATCGGTGAAGATCGTACACTTGGTACCATACAGGTAGTGTCGCCAAATCTTCAATGCAAAAACAACTGCGCCTAGCTCGAGATCATGGGTTGTATAGTTCTTCTCGTGGATTTTGAGCTGATGAGATGTGTAAGCTATAACCTTGTCCCGTTGCATGAGAACACAGCCGAGACCAAGGTTGGAAGCATCACAATAGACAATGAAATCGTTGTTTCCGTCGGGCAAGGTGAGAACAGGAGCATTGCAAAGCATATGCTTGAGGGCTTGAAAAGCAGACTCTTGTTCAGTTCCCCAAACAAAAGACTTGTCTTTATGGGTAAAGGCGGTAAGCGGCACAGCGATCTTAGAGAATCCTTCGATAAATCGTCGGTAATAGCCCGCTAGTCCGAGAAAAGAACGAACTTCAGACGGGTTCTTAGGCGTAATCCAGCTCTTAACTGCTTCAATCTTCGCAGGATCGACATGAATACCTTGACTATTAACGATGTGACCCAGAAACTGGACCTCCTCTAGCCAGAATTCACACTTGGAGAACTTGGCATAGAGTTGATTCCCCTGGAGTAGCTCGAGAACCAAACGTAGATATTGCGCGTGTTCGGCTTTCAACTTAGAATAGATCAAGACATCGTCGATGAACACGATGACGAAACGGTCTAGAAATGGCTTACACACGCGATTCATCAGATCCATGAAAACCGCGGGTGCGTTGGTTAAACCAAAAGGCATAACAACGAATTCATAATGGCTGTATTGATTGGAGTGTCGCGCTCCGGTCAAAGATAATATTTATAAGCCCAAATTACCCTTAGCAATGTGTTAGTGGTAGTAAGGGGTCGATCCACGAAGAGTATGTGGTTTGTGTATGGATTTGACTGAATTATAAAGAATTGTCACAATTATGAAGCTTGCTAAAATGTTTTTGTATTTTTTTTTGTTTAATAAAAAGATGTGAATTTGAACTACTGGAATTGGATTAATTAATTAACTACTACTAATTAACGATTGCAAGAAAATTGGATACTAGAACAATAATGATAAAAAGGAATCACACCCGGTTTCGGTAATTGTTAACCTAGGATTTCTACAAGTTTTAGTTTCAACTCAAATGCATTTGATTAACGGATTTAGTGTACCGTGACTTAGGTGCTACTAACTATCAACGTCCCGAAGAACGGATAAGAAGACACTTTGTAATCAACACAAGTAAGTCCTAACAATGATAATGCACAATTACATATCACCATTTCGCGAAGTCATAACTTTTAACATCGCTCGACAATTCACGAATTCGCAACAAATGTAACACTATTATCAAGAGTTTCAAAAATCAAATACAAATTGTCACTAAGTTAAAACAAGAACAAATCGAAACCCTAAAATTAACAAATACCTACACCGGGGTGAAACCGAGATGATTAGCCGCTCATGGTTGATGCAACTTGATCACCGGATGTTTGGAATGCGGATGGAGTCATCTTTGAAGCTTGATTGGATGATTGATGAATGATGAAGATTGGTGATGGATGATGATGGATGAATGGATGAATGGCTAGGGTTTTGGAATCAAGATTGTGATGAATGATGGTAGATGATTCTTGATTCGGGTTGGAGATGTAGTGATAAGTTGAATGGTAGGTGAATGATGGATGGTAATGGCTCCAAGAACAAGTTCAAACCTCCAAAAGTTGTGTAACTCCCGTCTTGAATGCTAGAGGGCCAATCAAATTCGAGATTAACCCCCAAACCTTCACAATTCGCGTTTCCGGTTTTGACAAGCCGTCGCCGACGGCCCTCAACCCGTCGGCGACGGGCTTTGGTTTTCTGCTATCCGTCCGACGCCTAAATCACCTGGATACGGAACTTTGGTGGCGACGGGGATTTCTAGAAGGCGTCGCCGACGGGGCCCAGGCCGTCGGCGACGGGCTCTTGTTTGCACGATTCCTGTTTTTTCGCTCCAACACTCCCGGTTGATCCGTAACGCATCCCGGTGCTCCGGTTTTCGACCCGGTGACCCGTAAGGCTCTCGAAAAGCTCCTTAAACTCCATCAAACCTGCAAGACACATTCTTGATTAAAAGTAGGCTATTCGAAACTAAAACTTACGTAAAAACATCAACTTAAACAATAACAAGCACCGGTTTACAACCACGTATCACATCCCCACACTTGTCTTTTGCTTGCCCTCAAGCAAATCTGTTTTTCACTTTCACGTGGGTCGAACAACGAATACACATCCCCTTCCCGAGACAAAGGTTAAGGTCTATTGTCATACAAAAGTTCAAACTCTTTATAAATTTCACATATTTACCGGTTAAGTGAATAATCACATATACTAATGGTTATCCAAAATTAACCCGCCCGTAAAACTAACAACTCATGCATATCCCTCACAATGTGCTCTCCACTCGGCTTAGAATTGGCTAACGTGTATAATGTATTAGCACTTCAACAATTAATCGCTCAAAACCGATTAGAACACGTACCCGCATAGGCTTGCAACTCAATCATTCTCCACCACCGAACACAAATACTAAGCACAAGTCAAAAGGTCTTTGAAGGGTTGTAACGGGGCTAGGCTAAGGGTAAGGAATAGGACATTTTAAAGTGGCTATGGCGATGAAAATTCGATTTTTATTACAAAAGACTATTCTAAACAAAAGTAAACTATAAATGTTACTACAAGGCAATAACTTAAGCCTTTTATTCAACAACTACTAACACTTCTTTTTGTGTTTTTCTCAAAGCTTTTTCAATCTTTTTCGCAACATTTTTCTCTCTCTCTTTTTTTTAAGAATCATAACAACTATACAACTTAAGCTCCTATAATCGAATTTTCATCACACGGGTTTAAAAAGAAAAGGTTTAAGGTTTATGGGCTATAGGGTGGTCAAACGAAAGGTTTAGGCTCAAAATGGGCGACTAGGGAGTTTGTTCGGGTAAGGATAGCAAAATGGTTTTAAGAGAAAAGGTTTACCTAATGCCTTAATCATTCTCGTGCTTGTATTTGGTCTATAGTCTCAAACGTATCAAAAGTTGCAAGTTCTACAATACGCGACTAATGGTCCACTCAACAAAGAAACATGTAAATGTAACTCTATGATGTAAAAAATGGCTCAAACCTCACGTATAAGGGTATGATATGTGATATGCATGATATACTAGTTCCTTAGGCGAATTATTCCCAAATAACCACCCGCTAAATACCCGTTATGCTTATTAATTTGAACTTGACCATGACAAAAGACCAAATGGGTTGTGCCATCCCTCGTTGACTTGGTTACTTGTGCTTTTAAGATCGCTTTTAAAACAAGACATTTTTGAAAAATTTTTGAAATTTTTTTCCCCCATCCCCACACTTGAGGTAAACATTGTCCTCAATGTGTAGTGTTTAAATGAGCGGGTCAAAATCGAAAAATTTTTACTACTCCCCCATCCCCACACTTGAGGTAAACATTGTCCTCAATGTGTAGTGTTTAAATGAGCGGGTCAAAATCGAAAAAAAATTTTACTACTCCCCCATCCCCACACTTGAAGTACATATTGTCCTCAATGTATAAGAACTAGAGTTTTAAAAATGCACAAGGGATGTGACACGACTAACCTTCCCACCTTTTCACCCCGGAAATTAAAATACACATTACAATCCACTTATTCTAAACTAACAATCAAAATAAAAAGAAACACATGCACCTGATTTTTATTATCGGTTGATGCTCATATCCTTCGTCTCTTCATAAAAATGGTTGTCCCGCGAACATGTTGTACCTACAAATTCTAATCCTTGTGTAGAAGCATGCTTCTCACAACCATCACAATTTGTTAGTTACTTAGTCTACCCTTTTTACGAACACGTTACCAAACCATGTGTTATTTTACTTTGATTTTTTGTGGAAAAAAAATTTTACAACAACAACAAGCCTAACTCACTTTCGTAGGAATCCCGGTTGCATTTAGCTTATGCAACAAGCCCTTTTAAACCCCCCAATAGCTTGGGAGGACGAGAGGTCTCTTGAGGGTTATATAGGGAACACACCCACAAAGTTCATTTAACTAGACATAAATTAAATAAAAAATGACAAGAATTAAAGGAACAAAATATACAACAACAACAACATAAACTATACCATACCTCTACCGCTGATATCGCTCGTTTGGATCCATTGGCGGGTTGGGTTGGTAAGGATAACCAGTGAGGGCCTCGAACATCTCCCTATAGTTATCGAGGGGACTTTGCTCCCCTTGAGGCGGTGGTTGGTACGGGATCAGGACAAAGCTAGACCCTACCGCTTCGGGCCAATGCGGAGTCGGGTCGGATGGGCCTTGTGGGTGAGGAAGGTCGGGGTAATTGGTCCACCCCGAGTGCTCGGCATATGGGAGGCCGGCTTGGTAGTCTCTTTGGTGCCGCTCCTGATCATGGAGCACTTTGGCGTTATTCATCGCCATTTGTTGAGAGACGTACAAGGCACTCCAACGGCGTCGGTTCAATTCTTTTTCCTCCTGTTGACGTGCTGCCGCTGCTTCTTCCCATGCCCGTCTTCGGGCAGCCTCATCCTCCTGCATCTTTGTCAACTGTTCCATGTGTGATCTTTGCATCGCTTGGAACAGTTCTTGTTCTTCCATAAACTTGTTCATTCTTTCCCTATGGGCTTCTTGAGCTGCCCAATATTCTTGCATTGCGGATCCATGTGACCCCTCCCAAGTTTCCCTTCTTCGATTGTACTCTCTTCCTTCACCTATACAAGCGGAGACATTGTCATATAGCTCCTGTTGCCCCCGATCAAAGTTCTTGTAGGAAGGCACCCGTCTCATGGTCACAAAACCCGCCACATTTGCGTTAATTTCCCTATGTGGCCGCATGTACCGTTGCCTTGGTCTTTGTGCACCGGCGGGTTCAACTTCCTCTTCTTCATCCCCCATTTCTTCATCTTCTTCCTCTACTGGTGGTGCTCCAGAAGTACGGATCTCAAACTTGTTGCCCAAATCATCGGTCACAACGTACTTGTTTCCCGAGAACTTAACTTCTATCTTCCGATTCTTCCTCATGTACGCCAAGTTAAATTCCTCCACTGGCTTAGAAACCCATAGTGAGTCCAGGGGTAAACAATTTTGTTGCACAATCATGGTGCTAATGAGGCGTGCATACGGAATAAAACGCCTCTGTGATGACTCCCTAGTAGCCCACGTGTTCATCATCACTATATGTCACCATGACAATGTTGGGGTTCCATAAAGCAAAGCGTGCACCACCCTACAGTCGCTCACTCTAACACCTCCACGATCACCAAACCTCGCCAAGATATTCTCAACAAAAATCCCTTGAAGAATCTTTCCCTCAAGCGACATTTGCTTTCTTTTCATTTCTCCCCCTTTGTGGAACGGTAAGATAACATCTAACAGTTGCTCGGCATCGTTGTTGTTCAAATGATTATCCAAAAACTGCTCGATGGGTGGGTAATCGTATGCTTGTACTCCCAAGGAGTCGAAACGAGCAATACAATTCATGGTCTCGAAGGACATTGTCATGTTCCCTCGAGTAGTCTTTCCCACCAACTTCCACTGTGATGGAGATTCATTCTTGTTCACGAGCTTCAAGGTAGATAACCATTCACATACTTCCGATAAGTATATCCTGGAGGTATTATCCTCACACCAATCAAGGACACTTTCCCATCCTAGACGTTCAAACATCTGCACAATCCCGATCTGACGAAATTCTTCTACATTCACAACCCGTTCACATATTACCCTTGTTGGAACTGAAGTGTTCACACCGTTCACCATCTTCCACTTCCACAACTTAGCCTCTAACTTCCTGTCTTGATAACTTGACAACGGTTTGTTCTTCTCGTCATCCCAAATTCTAGCACTTTGGCTATCCCTAAACTTCACCCACTCCCAATCCTGCCTGTACAACCTCGCATCGTTCTCCTCCACGGAGCTTAGTTGCTCCCACTTCTTCGGTATTAAACCGGAAGAAGAACCAACCCCGGATGATGAAGCTTGGCCTGTAGTCTTTTGTCTCTTGCCACCCGCCATAACTACAATCACAAACAAGCAATCATCAATATAAATTCAACCTTCATTAATGTAACAACTGTCACTAAAATCCCTAATTAGGATGTTAATTATTTATTAAGAAAACCCTAATTAAGAAACCCAAGTGATTCCACACAAACCCTAAAATTTTCAGAATTTTCAGAATCAGGATCAGGGCCCCTAAAACTCAGGGGGGATAAACCCTAGCTAACGATTATCTTCATAACTAATTGTAAAAATCGAATTTTAAGAAACTGACAACACAGCAAGCCTACATGCACGAAGGGCTACTCTATGAAAATAGGGTGGTCACTCGCGTAGCGCGACGCCTAAGGGGGTACCCCCTCGCGCTACGCGACGGTGTCAAAATTTCAGTATAAATAGCAGGGGTTGGGACTTGAAATTTGGCACTTGAACGACGAAAATCGGAGTTACGTAGGTCGAGTTATAAGCAAAACAGTCCAATACACCCACACAATTATCGAATCGCTGCCGCAGAACAGGGTAATTACTCGATCGCTATTACGATTCAGTTTCCAGGATCAATATATCCAAGGAATGTCTAAGTGCCGCCCACATTGGGCTATGCTTTATCGTTTGTCGGTAATCCGATAAATGAGCCGAAGCATTGTACTTTGTCGTTGTCGACGATTCGATATACGAGTTGAAGTACTATACTTTGTCGTTTGTCACTTTGATAAATGAGTTGAAGTATTGCACTTGGTCATTCATTACGAGTATTTGATCTCGGGAAATTATCGTAACTGCTGTATTGATCACTAATCCTGTTTTGTGTGCATTATTGTTAAATTAGAAATAATCAAGGCTAATCAGTAGGCTTATACACTGCTCGTTAAATCTGCAATGTGAGTCATTCTTCTTTTTATCAACTGTTTTACAATACTCCAAATTATTTTCAAAGTGTTATAATTACAGGGACTAAGTCGTGGATATCTTGATTTATTGGTTAGTGGGGTATTGTGCACATTACTATTTCTCTCAGTTAGGTTCATTGACCTACTAGGGAGAAACGTCACTATTAGAGTTCATTGACCTAATAGTGGTATGACCATCGTCACCATTGTGACTTGTCACCATTGTGACAGAAAGCCAGATAAAAATAAGATATGAACCATTGTAATCGCTCTTATGCTGTAATTTATAACTATGGGTCATTTCCTAAAAACTGAATGAACTCACTCAGTATTTCCCCGCTGACAAAACCTTTTTCAAACATGTTTCAGGTAATCTGTTGTGAGCAAAGAAAAGTGCCAGGAAGCACTACCAGCTTAGAAAAGTGGCTCAGTGTAAATAAATAAAGAAACATGTTTTGGAAAATAAAGATTTCCATGGAAATCACATTATTGTAAATTACTGGGTTTTATCCCTAAATTATGAAATGAGCAGTTTTAATACTAAAGATCCTGTTTTAAAAAGACTTCTGCTGTCGCCTAAATTAAATACCACGGGATTTCTGTCCCGCGGCTCCTGAAACGGGTCAAACCGGGTCGGGGGCCGTGACAGAAATAAGGTGGTATCAGAGCCACTTCTCAAGCCACTGATTTAAGCCAATTAAGTATTTAGAAAATACTTAATTTCCATTAATTGCTATTTTGTGATTATTTGTTTATTTATTTGACTAATTGTGTACAGTATAAGCAGATCTTTATATGTTAATCAATGTAGCAAGTCATGCAAATTCTTAAATAATTTGACTCAAGTATTAGTACCTTTATTATCTAAAAGTCTTATCAAGAAAATCATAAAATTTTCAAAATAAAACCTCGTATGATGTAAATTTCAATAGTACCCAGTAGGAACTAATATTTAAAAAGTTTTCTATAAATTTTATGAATTTTGACTATGTCTATTTTTGCTAAACAGCATGAGTAACTTGTCTGAGGCCCTTCAGAATTTAAATCTCTATCCAGTAAGAGTAGAAGTTTCCAGAGATTTCAATAGGTATATACTAGATATAGAAGAACCTATAGAATTCGATGCTTTACCTCTCGAGAAACCCAAGCCCAAGGAAATAGAAATTGGGGAAAGTTCTAGGCAAATTGAAAAGTTACCATCTCAGGAAGAGTTAGATTCTATAATGGCAAGCCCTAATACTATTAAGCCTGTTAATGAAACTATTTTTAATCGCTCTCTTGAAACACCACTCCCAATGAACTTAGAACCATCTCTTCCAAACCCTTCAATCCACTCGCAAATAAACGAATGGTTAATTAATACAGTTACAAAACCATCCCTATAAGCTTTTTCCTCAAGTTCCATCTAGAACCTTTACCAAATCCACCAATGAGTAACAAAAATAAGGCTGAACTTCGCTTTGGTAAAGAACTAATGGATACTGGGAATAGGATCCAAGAGATTGGGGGACAGATCTCCTGGAACTACGATAAGAGGGAACACAGTTACTAGAATGTCGTTGACAAAAAGAATAGGGGATTTATGAAACTATTATTATGTAATAATAATAGTAAAATCAGTATGTGTAAGATAAATAATAAAACGGTTGTATATAGAAGCATGAAATTTTAGAAAATTTACAAATTTTGTTCGTATACGTGATTATGTGCAATTAAGTGTGATATTGGATTATTTCTTGTATACTAATTATTTATCTATAACTTAGTTGTCAAATGGAAAACGCTAATAATGAACCAGTTAATGAGGCTAATGATTCTGAGCAACAACTGGGAGATCAATATATGACTAGGCAGGATATAGAAAATATCGTTGCTCAAGGGATAGCCAACACTATTCCAACAATGATAGCTCAAGGGATAGCCAACGCTATTCCAGCCATCGTTGCTGCTGTTAAAAATCCAATAGAACCACAACAACCCGTTCCTAGCAAACGTATTTCTGAAGATAACTTCAGTAATAGCATAAACGGAGGCAATGATCATGTTAATCATGACAATGAACCACAACCAGCGCCGCTCCCCAAGAAAATGAAAGTTGCAACACCTGGTTGCACTTACAAGGAATTTCTTGCTTGTAAACCATCTGAGTTTGCAGGCAACGAAGGAGCGACTGCGGCACTACGTTGGTTAGAGAAAACTGAGGCAGTAATTGCCATAAGTAAATGTGCTCAGGATGATCAGGTCATGTACGCGTCAAATCTTTTCAAAGAAGGAGCGCTAGAATGGTGGAATACGGTGTTACAATCAAAAGGAAGAAGGATGGCGTATGCTATGAACTGGGAAGAATTTAAGAGCTTGGTAGAAAGAAAATTCTGTCCCGAATATGAAAAAGAACAAATGACAAACAAGTTTTTAACCCACCGAATGGTTGATGTAGATTGTCGAAAGTATACTACGACATTCTTCGAATATGCTCGAGTAGTACCAACCCTGGCTTCGCCAGAGCCAGTACTTATTTCTCGATATATTTGGGGATTGATTTCTGAAATCCGTAACATCGTCAAGGCTGCGAAACCTCGCACGATTGATGATGCGGTAGATTTAGCCAATACTCTGACTGACGAACTAGTACGGACAAGAGAAGAAAATAGAAGGAAGGAAGTAGCCCAAAAGATTACCCAGGTAATCCGTTCGGATAACCATAACGATTTTAAGAAAGGAGGGAATGGGCAATCTTCTACTAGTTCATTTTGCAATTTTTGCAAAAGGAAGCATTTTGGAAGATGCAAAGGATACTGCAATTTTTGCAAAATTCCGGGGCATCAGGAAGAAGACTGCAGAAGGAAGAAATTTTCAGTTTGTTACAACTGTGGAGAAACTGGACATCTTAGGCCAAATTGTCCAAAACTGAACAAACCATCTGACACTAAAGCCAAACATGCAGAAGAAGCAAAAAGGAATGCAAGAGCCTTTCAATTGACTGCTCAGGAAACAGAGCTCATTCCAGATGTAATAGCCGGTACGTCCTAGGTTACAACGTTTACACAAAAAGTATTAATTGACTCTGATGCACACCAAAGTTTTATAAATACCTCATTCTGTCAAACTCTTAACTCAGACAAACCTTTACAGTCAAAACATGCAAAAAGGAAAATATAACTCTCAGGTCATATAATTTTTCGCTAACCTAATTCCTATGAAATTAGCCAAGTTTGATGTTGTGTTAGAAATAGATTGGTTAGTAGCCAACCCTACTCAAATTCTTGGTGATAAGAACTTTATAAGAAAATCCAGGTACCCGCTGGAGAAGTATTTATGATTATAGGAAATAAACCACGTAAGGTCACATGATGAATCATGAAGATATTCACTTAGATCCTGCTAAGATAGCAATGGAAGAGTTCGCAATCTTTAAATGGAAAGTAGGAATTTTGTAAATTTAGCCGAATACTATAGACAGTTTATTAAGGATTCTTTTAGATAGATACATCCTTAACTAAGTTAACACAGTTAATTCTAAATAAAGACCTAAACAAAAAGAAGCCTCTAGCTAGCCTTACCAGAAGGAACAGAAGATTTTAAAGTATACGGTAATGCTTCAAAGTTAGAATTTGGATGTATGGTAATGCGACACAAAAAGGTAATTGTGTATGCATCAAGACAGTTGCAAAAGCACGAAGAAAGCCTTACCACCTGTAAGCTTAAAAAATTAGAAACCACAAGTTACCCTTAAGATTATGAAACATTATCTAAGCAAGCTTACTATCCATATAGGTCATAAGAATTTAAGATACATATTTGAGCAACAAGAATTAAACATGAGGAAAAGGAAATCCTCGGTATGATATTTAGTATCACGAAGGAAAGGCTGAAGACGGTTAGAAGAACTATACAAATAATAAACAAAAGCCGTCAAAGTCCGAGTTGGAGACAAAATGCTATTGAAAGTATTTCCTTGGAAAGGAATTTATAAATTCGGTAAGAGAAGAAGCTAAGTCTCTTATACGTAGGACCATTACCAGTAATCCAACGCATAGAACCAGTAGCTTATCAATTACAACTACCAGAAGAATTAGCTGAAGTACATGATGTGTTTCATATATCCAATCTCAAGAAATGTCTATCAGACGAATCCCTGGTAAGTACCTCTTCAAGATATAGAGGTAAATGAAAAGCTAAAATTCATAAAGAAAACCCTACAAATAGAAAATCGGAAGATTAAGTTCTCAAACACAAACGACTAGTACTAGTAAAAGTCAAATAGGAATCCAGGAAAGGACCAGAGTATACTTAGGTACTGAAATCAAAGATAAAGTGAAAGCACCCTCATCTATTTCAGTGAATCTCGAGGACGAGATTTTTCTTAAAGTGGGGAGGATGTAACAACTGTCACTAAAATCCCTAATTAGGATGTTAATTATTTATTAAGAAAACCCTAATTAAGAAACCCAAGTGATTCCACACAAACCCTAAAATTTTCAGAATCAGGATCAGGGCCCCTAAAACTCAGGGGGGATAAACCCTAGCTAACGATTATCTTCATAACTAATTGTAAAAATCGAATTTTAAGAAACTGACAACACAGCAAGCCTACATGCACGAAGGGCTACTCTATGAAAATAGGGTGGTCACTCGCGTAGCGCGACGCCTAAGGGGGTACCCCCTCGCGCTACGCGACGGTGTCAAAATTTCAGTATAAATAGCAGGGGTTGGGACTTGAAATTTGGCACTTGAACGACGAAAATCGGAGTTACGTAGGTCGAGTTATAAGCAAAACAGTCCAATACACCCACACAATTATCGAATCGCTGCCGCAGAACAGGGTAATTACTCGATCGTTATTACGATTCAGTTTCCAGGATCAATATATCCAAGGAATGTCTAAGTGCCGCCCACATTGGGCTATGCTTTATCGTTTGTCGGTAATCCGATAAATGAGCCGAAGCATTGTACTTTGTCGTTGTCGACGATTCGATATACGAGTTGAAGTACTATACTTTGTCGTTTGTCACTTTGATAAATGAGTTGAAGTATTGCACTTGGTCATTCATTACGAGTATTTGATCTCGGGAAATTATCGTAACTGCTGTATTGATCACTAATCCTGTTTTGTGTGCATTATTGTTAAATTAGAAATAATCAAGGCTAATCAGTAGGCTTATACACTGCTCGTTAAATCTGCAATGTGAGTCATTCTTCTTTTTATCAACTGTTTTACAATACTCCAAATTATTTTCAAAGTGTTATAATTACAGGGACTAAGTCGTGGATATCTTGATTTATTGGTTAGTGGGGTATTGTGCACATTACTATTTCTCTCAGTTAGGTTCATTGACCTACTAGGGAGAAACGTCACTATTAGAGTTCATTGACCTAATAGTGGTATGACCATCGTCACCATTGTGACTTGTCACCATTGTGACAGAAAGCCAGATAAAAATAAGATATGAACCATTGTAATCGCTCTTATGCTGTAATTTATAACTATGGGTCATTTCCTAAAAACTGAATGAACTCACTCAGTATTTCCCCGCTGACAAAACCTTTTTCAAACATGTTTCAGGTAATCTGTTGTGAGCAAAGAAAAGTGCCAGGAAGCACTACCAGCTTAGAAAAGTGGCTCAGTGTAAATAAATAAAGAAACATGTTTTGGAAAATAAAGATTTCCATGGAAATCACATTATTGTAAATTACTGGGTTTTATCCCTAAATTATGAAATGAGCAGTTTTAATACTAAAGATCCTGTTTTAAAAAGACTTCCGCTGTCGCCTAAATTAAATACCACGGGATTTCTGTCCCGCGGCTCCTGAAACGGGTCAAACCGGGTCGGGGGCCGTGACAATTAAACTCCCAAACTTTGAACATGAGGTGTGATGTTGAAAAACTAACAAGTGAAAGTAAAATTGCATTTTTAAACTTCCAAAGTCGCCAATTTTATCATCTACTTATCAATTTCATTGTCAATCTTACAACTTCTTATAAATTCAACAATGTATTCAACATCACTTTCATGTTCAATCATGTGCATAACAAGTGTAATTACTTCACTATAGTTACAACATGCTCAAATTCCATTCATAACAACTAACCATACTTAAAATCATGCTTGGCCAACACACATTGTCTAAACAACCTACTCTTAAACTAAAAAGTTTAAAACTTCGGAAGAAAAAAACATTACATATATGATAATCAAGCATAAAGTTATAGAGAATCCATACCTTGTGTTGTTGAAACAAGAAGAACCGTGAAAAGATGTAAAGCAAGTAAATTGATGAACACCCTTTTCAAAAACCCAAAGTAACACGCCTAGAAATCTTGCAAAATAGCAAGAATTGATGAAAACCGTGTTGGGGGTTTTGTTCCTCTTGAAAAATTACCCAAGATGGACTCAAAAATCAGTTGGATTGATGGAGATTTGCGGAAGTTATGGTAGCTTGAAGTCTAGGGTTTTAAGGTGAAGGATGAAGAAGGTGAAGAAGATATGTAAGTTAAGAGAGAGAGCAGGGAATTTGTGAGGTTGAAGTGAAGGGAGATCGAATATAGGGTTAAAATCACGTTTGAGTGATGTTTGGATAGGTGAGAGGGTGTTTGGGTTCGACTTTTATGATTAAAAAAAAAGCTGATGCGGCGAACAAACGGCAACCCGTCGCCGACGGGTAAGGGAAATAGTGCCTGGGTCCGACGGCTTAAGCACCTGGTTACGGGAAAACTTACCCGATGGACTTATCCGTTGCCCGTCCCGGACGGGACTACACCCGTCGCCGACGGGTTGTAGTTTACCCATTTTTTAATTTTTCAATTTTTTTTTTGAGAGTAAATTTGTGCACTTTTTTATAAAGGGACTATATACACTAAAAATCCTAAAAAAATTATAAAAATCTTTTTGTGAATTTTTATAAGTTAAAATTTTTAAACATGGACATCGTTAATGGCCCTACCACCCCCCAAAGAAATCATGTATTGTCCTCAATACACATAAACAAGTCTAAAAAAAATACCTTGTATCTTCATGACCCCTTCGTAATGTCTGGACTTCACACAATCAAGAGGGATTAGTGGGAACTAAAAACGATTATCCTCGAAGCACACAAAGAATAAAAAAAAATGGTACATAACTTTACACAAAGTGTTACCGGTCCTTTTCATTCGACCTCGTAAACCGGTAAAGTTGCCACGAAGCTTACCGATTCCTTGTTTTCATCCACTTTCTCGTTACCTTCGAGAAACGGTTTTAGTCGATGACCATTTACCGTTTGCCGTACCCCGTCCTTCGGGTCCTCGATAGTAACATCACCCAATTGTCCGACCCGGGTGACAACATAGGGTCCCATCCATTTGCTTCGGAGCTTTCCGGGAAAGAATTTGAGCTTCGAATTGTAGAGCCACACCTTTTGACCCACTTCAAACTCTTTCTTTCTCAACTTGGCATCATGCACTCTTTTCATCCCATCCTTGTACTTAGACGCGCATTCATATGCCATCTCCCGTAGCTCCTCCAACTCACATAATTTGAGCTTCCGTTCTTCGCCTGCATCATAATATTGCACATTAACCTCTTTAATAGCCCATAACGATTTGTGCACAAGTTCAACCGGTAAATGGCAGTTTTTACCATAGACCAACCGGTAAGGTGTAGTGCCTATGGGTGTCTTATGTGCCGTACGGTAGGCCCACAAAGCATCGTTCAATTTAATTGACCAATCCTTACGGTCCGCCGACACGGTCTTTTGCAAAATCTCTTTGATTTGCCTATTTGACACCTCAACTTGCCCGCTTGTTTGCGGGTGATAGGGGGTAGCAATCCTATGGTCAACACCAAACCGTTTTAGGAGTTTTCCAAACCGAAAATTTTTAAAATGAGATCCTCCATCACTTATGATGACACGAGGAATCCCAAACCTTGAGAAAATATTGGTTTGGACAAAGTTGCATACTACGGAATGGTCGTTTGTCTTGGTGGCTATTGCTTCGACCCATTTTGACACATAGTCAACGGCCACCAAAATATACAAATTGCCATAGGAATTGGGGAATGGGCCCATGAAATCAATACCCCATAGATCGAAAACATCGACTACAAGGATTGGTTGCATGGGCATCTCATCCCTTTTTGATATACCCCCTAATTTTTGACACTCTATGCCATTTTTGGCAAACTCGTTTGCATCTTTGAAAATAGTAGGCCAATAAAGGCCGCTATTCAACACTTTGTGACCCGTTTTGTGACCACTAAAGTGACCACCACATGCAAACGAGTGTAGATGCTGCAACACGCTCGGAATCTCTTTGTCATCAATGCATCTCCTTATAACTTGATCCGCACACTCCTTCCACAAATGCGGTTCTTCCAACCGATAGTATTTGATTTGGGACATGAAGTGTTGCCTTTTCCGTCTATCCCAATGTGCCGGCATATCACCTGTAACAAGATAATTGACAATGTTAGCATACCATGGCAATTTATCCAATTTCATTATATGCTCATCTGGGAAGGACTCAATGATTTCTACGGCTTTCGGATCCTCTTCAACCATCAAGCGGGACAAGTGGTCCGCTACTACGTTCTCAATGCCTTTCTTGTCCCATATCTCCAAATCAAACTCTTGGAGCAACAACACCCATCGGATCAACCTCGGCTTCGCATCTTTCTTCTCCATGAGGTACCTAACTACAGTGTGATCCGAGTAAATAATCACTTTACTACCCCATATATAAGACCGAAATTTATCCAATGCATATACCACCGCAAGTAGCTCTTTTTCGGTGGTTGTGTATCCGACAGAGTCTTACTTGCGTAGTATATGGCAACGGGTTTCTTGTCAACCCGTTGTCCCAACACGGCCCCCACCGCATAATCACTTGCATCGCACATTATTTCAAAAGGTAAAGACCAATTTGGCGATAGCAAGATTGGGGCCTCCACTAACTTCTCTTTTAAATTGTTAAAAGCATTTTGGCAGTTTTCATTGAAATCAAACGGTTGGTCTTTTAGCAACAAATTACATAAAGGCTTTGTTATATCACCAAAACCCTTAATAAACCGCCTATAAAACCCCGCATGACCTAAAAATGACCTAACACCTTTAACAGTCGTGGGATATGGTAAAGTAGATATGACTTGTACTTTAGCACGATCAACCTCTATCCCACGACTTGACACCACGTGTCCCAACACAATTCCCTCTTGAACCATAAAATGGCTCTTTTCCCAACTTAGGACCAAACTAGTCTCAACACATCGTTTTAACACTTTATCTAATTGGTCCAAACAAGTCTCAAAGGATGATCCAAAAATTGAGAAATCATCCATGAAGATTTCCAAAGACTTTCCCACCATATCGGAGAAGATACTCATCATGCACCTTTTGGAAGGTGGCGGGGGCATTACATAATCCAAACGGCATCCGCCTAAATGCGAAGGCACCGTAGGGACATGTAAACGTAGTCTTTGATTGATCTTCCGGATGGATGGCAATTTGGTTATAACTGGAATAACCATCTAAGAAGCAATAAAATTTTTGCCCCGACAATTTCTCAACTATTTGATCTATGAAAGGTAAAGGAAAATGATCTTTGGAAGTTGCGGTATTCAACTTCCTATAATAAATACAAATTCGCCACCCGGTTACCGACCGAGTGGCTACCTCTTCACCTGCGTCATTTTTGACGACTTGTATACCCGCTTTCTTGGGAACCGTCTGTGTTGGGCTCACCCATTGGCTATCCGAGATCGGGTAAATGATACCCGCATCCAGCCACTTCAACACTTCTTTCTTCACAACCTCCCGCATGTTCGGATTTAATCGCCTTTGTGCATCTCGAACGGGAGTCACATTCTCTTCCGTGATGATTTTGTGCATCACCACCGAGGGACTAATACCCTTCAAATCCGCAATGGTCCATCCAATCGCCGCCTGATTGGTGACCAACACCTCCATCAACTTTTTCTCTTGTTCCACGATTAAATTTGATGCAATGATAACCGGGAGAGTGTTGCCTTCTCCAACGTAAGCATACTTGAGATGCTTTGGCTATGCTTTCAACTCAACTTCTGGAGGCTCTACTAATGACGGCTTCAATTTAGTGTCAATGCTCTCCGGTAAGCTTTCAACTTGGTGCGTCCATGTCGGTTTTCCCTCTCTAACCGCAAGCACCTCCAAACTCCTTACTTCCTCGTCCATGCTTTTCTCCACTTCCACCTGTGACCTGTCAAACATATAACAATCCTCCATTGTGTTTTCCCCATAAGCGACGGTGTCGCAAAGAGGTATACACGTGTCAACAATGTCTGCCATGTAGCATTCATCATCAACTGGAGGGCTCATAAGTCCGGAGAAAACATGCAACCTCAACCTTCGGTTTCCAAATGTCATGTCAACCGTTCCTGTTCTGCAGTCAATTTGAGCATTTGCAGTTGCTAAGAACGGTCGACCCAAAATCACCGTAGGTTGTTTGGTTGGGTCCTTGGCCACATAATCAAGCACAAGAAAGTCCACCGGATAGTAAAAATCCTCGATTTTCACTATCACATCTGAAACAATTCCACGGGGTAGTTTGGGTGTCAAATCGGCTAACACCACGGTGGTGTTTGACGATTGAAGTGGACCAAACTCGTATTGGTCATACAAACTACCCGGTAGAATGCTTACACTAGCACCAAGATCTAGAAGTGCCCGGTTAATTTTAAAATCGCCTACTTGAATTGAAATGATAGGCGCACCCGGATCTTGGAGCTTAGGTGGAAGTGCACCCGAAAGAATCGAACTCATGTTTTCGGTTAAATCTAATTTTTTTGGAAATTTGTGAGTGCGTTTTTGGGTACACAAATCCTTCAAGTACTTAGCATATGACGGTACTTGTTTAATTGCATCCAAAAGAGGTAACTTAATTTTGACTTGTTTGAAAATTTCCAACAACTCTTCTTGTTGTGGACCTCTTTTGTTTACAACTTTTTTCATGGGTCCCTTCAATGCTTCGGGATAAGGGGCGGTATTAGCCTCCACACCCTTTTCCTTAGCCTTAGGGACGGGGATGGTCCCAACGGGTTGGTTGTTTTTCTTTTTCAAATCATTTTTGTTTTGACCCGTTTGATCATCCTCACGCTCATCTTCACTCCCATCTTCCACCACCCCTTCAACAAATTGGGCTGATGGTGGTTTAACACCATTATCTATGACTCGACCACTACATAAAGAAATATCATTTAAATGTACCTCACGTGTGTTTCTCGAGCTCGACCCTTGATGCTTAGGGTTTACCGTGGTGTCACTTGGAAGCTTCCCCATGCTTCCTTTTATTTGGGCCACTTCTTCCGCTAGTTGACCCACTTGCTTCGCCAATGCCTCATGCGCTTTGTCTCGAGTCTCGTTTGTCTTCTTTATCTCTTTGACATCATTGTGAGTCTCTTTTATGTTGTTTTGAGATTCTTTTTGCATGTTTAGCAAAGCATCCATCTTGGCGCTCAAGTCATCGCCACCAGTTTGATTGTTCGACCCATTCCCGTTACCGCCTTGATTATTATAATTCTTTTGGTACCCACCTTGGTACCCTTGGTTGTAATTTCGTTGGTAACCTCCTTGGTTACCACCTTGACGGTTTTGATATGATGACCCACTTCCTCCTTGATTACCCGACTGGAAATTCGGGTTCATTTGATTTAAAGCGTTGCCATATCGGAAATTGGGGTGATTTCTCAAACCCGGATGGTAAGTGTTGGAGTTCATGTCATACTGTTTTCTATCTCCATACACTTGATTGACTTCTTCAGTGTATCCACTCGACCCCGTTGGACATTGTTCCGCTCTATGTCCAATATCACCACACTCCTCACAAACCTCGAATTGAAACGCGTTCACTTATTTCTTCTTCTTCAGTTGGGCCATTTCCCGTTCTAAGGTGGAAATCCGGTCTTTGGAATCGAGATCGGGGAGTGACCGGGAAACTGGATGTCTCTTTGCTCTATCGGCCGATTCTTTTTCCTTGGATCGCTTGCTCATCCTTTCCAAAAATTCCCAATCATCGTCTTCATGATTGCTCAAGAGTGTACCATTGCTTGTTGACTCGAGACGATTCCAAGTTGCGTCGTCCAAACCCCGTACAAAACATTTCACCAACTCCCATTTTTCTATTTGGTGATGTGGGCATCTCCTCATTAGCTCTTTGAATCGGGTAAATGCTTCATGTAGTGGTTCACTCGAAAGTTGGCGAAACGACCGAATTTCATCTCTAGCATCGTCAGTCTTTGCCATAGAATAGTATTCATCCAAAAATGCTTGTTGCATTTGCTCCCACTTTCGAATACTATTGGCCGGAAGTGTGAGGAACCACTGTTTTGCCTTGTCCTTCAACGAAAATTGAAATAACCGAAGCTTAACTTCCTTTAGTGCGAAATTGTACCCCCCAATAGTATCACAAATGGAAGAGAACTTCATTAGATGTGTGTATGGGTCATCATTGGACCTCCCATTGAAGTGAGGAAGTATGTTGATGTAACGTGGTTTACAATCAAACATCCTCCTTTCGCACACTATCGGAGAATTATTCTCGGTCACTATCGGTCGGAAACGGTCATTCACTCCCCGTGGAGGTTGTTGACGACGTTGTGGACCATTAACTTCTTGATCGACCGGTCTTCTATTATCCCGTCTTTCACCTCTTCGATCCTCCCGTAGATTATCCCTTGGGTTACCACCTCCCACGAAACGAGGAATCCGGTTAGGGTGTGCATTGTGGTTATTATAAAACCCATCATTCCGGTTCCGTTGGTTATTGTTTCGTGGTTGACGGTTGTTCCCATAACCATCATTTCTTCCACCTCCGTAACCGTATTCCTCGTCCCCAACGTAATTGGCATTTTGGTAGCCAAATTCCTCATCATCATACCTTCTAGCGTTGTAGATGTTTCCCCTATTCACGTAGCCCCAATCTTCATCATCATTAACCCGATCATCGTAGTACCCCCCATCGTCCGAATTTTCCGTATGAATGCTTACATGTTTCGGCGATTGATAACCGGGAACACTATACGGTTCCTCATCGGGGATTGCGTTCCTTAAATCGTCAATGTTGAAAAACGGGTCTTCATTTTCGGGATTGCCGCGATCACGGTTACCTCTACGATCGGAATTGACATTCCGATCATCAAGGTTGATAGGTAACGATGCTTGTCGGTGAAGGGTTTGTTGTTGAGGTGTTCGTTGGGTGTTGTTGAGATTTTGGTTTCGGAAAGGTGGAGTGGGTGGTCTTGCGTTGGTGTTACCACCCGGTTGTTCTTGAGGTATAGGTTGGGTGTTTTGAGCGGGATTAAAGTTGCTCCGGTATTGGAATTGGGTCTGGTTTTGATTGGAGTTTTGATTCGCCATTGAATCGGTTTCAATGGTCAGCGTGAGTGGTGGTGTTTGGTTGGTTTGATTAGAAGCAAGAGTTGCTTCTAACCGGCTTGCTAGGTTCCTTCTTGCGACTCTTTCGATTTCCGGTTCGTAGACTAACGGTGAAGTCCTTCCGGAATTCCGCGTATGCATGCACTACCTGTGACCTGCACAAGTAACACACCCCGCGTAACAAGGAAAAAGACAAAGTGCAAAAGGACGCTAAACAATTTAAACAGTTAATCACGCAAATTCAAACAATATCCAAACACAAAGCGCACGCACTCCCCGGCAGCGGCGCCAAAATTTGATCGGAGTGTCGCGCTCCGGTCAAAGATAATATTTATAAGCCCAAATTACCCTTAACAATGTGTTAGTGGTAGTAAGGGGTCGATCCACGAAGAGTATGTGGTTTGTGTATGGATTTGACTGAATTATAAAGAATTGTCACAATTATGAAGCTTGCTAAAATGTTTTTGTATTTTTTTTTGTTTAATAAAAAGATGTGAATTTGAACTACTAGAATTGGATTAATTAATTAACTACTACTAATTAACGATTGCAAGAAAATTGGATACTAGAACAATAATGATAAAAAGGAATCACACCCGGTTTCGGTAATTGTTAACCTAGGATTTCTACAAGTTTTAGTTTCAACTCAAATGCATTTGATTAACGGATTTAGTGTACCGTGACTTAGGTGCTACTAACTATCAACGTCCCGAAGAACGGACAAGAAGACACTTTGTAATCAACACAAGTAAGTCCTAACAATGATAATGCACAATTACATATCACCATTTCGCGAAGTCATAACTTTTAACATCGCTCGACAATTCACGAATTCGCAACAAATGTAACACTATTATCAAGAGTTTCAAAAATCAAATACAAATTGTCACTAAGTTAAAACAAGAACAATTCGAAACCCTAAAATTAACAACTACCTACACCGGGGTGAAACCGAGATGATTAGCCGCTCATGGTTGATGCAACTTGATCACCGGATGTTTGGAATGCGGATGGAGTCATCTTTGAAGCTTGATTGGATGATTGATGAAAGATGAAGATTGGTGATGGATGATGATGGATGAATGGATGAATGGCTAGGGTTTTGGAATCAAGATTGTGATGAATGATGGTAGATGATTCTTGATTCGGGTTGGAGATGTAGTGATAAGTTGAATGGTAGGTGAATGATGGATGGTAATGGCTCCAAGAACAAGTTCAAACCTCCAAAAGTTGTGTAACTCCCGTCTTGAATGCTAGAGGGCCAATCAAATTCGAGATTAACCCCCAAACCTTCACAATTCGTGTTTCCGGTTTTGACAAGCCGTCGTCGACGGCCCTCAACCTGTCGGCGATGGGCTTTGGTTTTCTGCTATCCGTCCGACGCCTAAATCACCTGGATACGGAACTTTGGTGGCGACGGGCATTTCTAGAAGGCGTCGCCGACGGGGCCCAGGCCGTCGGCGACGGGCTCTTGTTTGCACGATTCCTGTTTTTTCGCTCCAACACTCCCGGTTGATCCGTAACGCATCCCGGTGCTCCGGTTTTCGACCCGGTGACCCGTAAGGCTCTCGAAAAGCTCCTTAAACTCCATCAAACCTGCAAAACACATTCTTGATTAAAAGTAGGCTATTCGAAACTAAAACTTACGTAAAAACGTCAAGTTAAACAATAACAAGCACCGGTTTACAACCACGTATCACGTATCAAGTTCGAAAAGCGGTTTTGGAGATGTCTTCCTCTTGAATGCGCAATTGATGATAGCCTGAACGTAGATCGGTCTTCGAGAAACACTTGGCACCTTGCAGCTGATCAAATAAGTCATCGATTTGAGGCAAAGGGTAACGGTTCTTAATGGTTAGCTTATTCAATTCCCGATAATCGACGCATATCCTGAACGACCCATCCTTCTTCTTAACAAAATGGACTGGCGCGCCCCAAGGAGAGGTGCTCGGGCGAATAAAGCCTTTTTCAAGCAGTTCCTAAAGTTGGTTTGAAAGTTCCCTCATTCAGATGGAGCGAGTCGATAAGGGGCTTTGGCAACAGGGTTAGCTCCAGGAATAAGGTCGATACGAAAGTCGATATCACGACTTGGCGGTAGTCCATGAAGATCGTCAGGGAACACCTGAGGAAATTCACAGACCACTGGAACGTCTTTGACTTCAGCCTTCTTTTTCTTTTCCTTCTCCACTACTACAATGTTGGCCAAGAAAGCTCTGTATTCCTTGCGGAGATACCTGCTAGCTTGGATACACGACATGAGCTTGAGACCTTTCGAAGCTGTTTCACCGTACACACATAATAGATCACCATTCGCGAGCGAGAATCGAATCATCTTATCGAAGCATATAACTTCAGCATGGTTTTCGCGAAGAAAGTCCATGCCTACTATGACGTCGAAACTTCCGAGTTGCATCGGAATAAGGTCGATTGGGAAGATATGATTGTTGAGCTCGAGAGTACAATCACGGAGAACAGAGTTAACGGCAACGGTTCTTCCTGTAGCGACTTCAACTTCGAATGACGAGGGGAGGTAAGAGCGCTTATGACTAAGGAGCTTCTCGAATTCAAACGACACAAAGCAGTTATCGGCTACAGTATCAAACAAACATGATGCATAAATACCATTCACAAGGAACGTACCATTAACCACGTTATTGTCAGTCTGAGCTTGACGAGCATTGATGTTGAAGGTTCTAGCATGGGCTGCTTGTTGCTGCTGCTGAGGCTGCTGCTGCTGCTGTTGGGGCTCTTGCTTCACAACCCTGTTCGGGCACATGTTTGCAAAATGGTTCGGATCACCACATGCAAAGCAGACTCGAGCATTGACCGCGGGTGCTTGAGCTGCAGGTTGGCCTTGAGGAGCTGGGAGTAGAGCTTGATGAGCGGCGGCTTGAACTGGGGCTTGACGGGGACCATAGCGACAGTTCGCAGTGAAATGACCGTAGAGATTGCAGTGAGCGCAGAAACGACAGGCGATTCCCACCGGATGATGATACGAGCATGTCGGGCAGAGCGGGTGGGGACCTCTGTAAGCACGCTTTGCTGGCGGTACATTGGTCACTGGAGCTGGTCGGTGATGAGACTACTGCTGAATCGATATGGCTTGCAGAGGGGCAGCAGTTGTTGTGACCGCACAGTTCTTGTTGCTGGAGCTGCTGTTCTTGTGCTTCTTCTTTCGGCGTGACGACTTGGATGGTTGAGCAGTGGAGTCGGTGGTTGGTGCAGTAGTAGCTTGACGCAGAGACTTGGATGGCTTATCCCAGAAACCAACGTTTACTTGCTTGTCTTTGATCTCGGCGGCAAGCAAGTAAGTCTCTTCAATTGATGATGTCTTGGCGGCGTGAACAAAGTCGGCAGCACAATCAGGTAGAGCTCGAATGTACTTCTTGATGGCCATGTCTGGCATCTTGACTTGATCGGGACAGATAATGCTAAGCTGCTTGAAGCAAGCAGTTAAAGCAGCGTTGTCTCCGTCCTTCTGCTTGATGTTCCAAAACTCGTCCTCCAGCTTTTGGCATTCATGGGGAGGGCAGAATTCGTCCATCATGATGGCCTTCAGCTCTTCCCAAGTCAGCTCATAAGCTGCATCATTCCCGCGTTTGTTTCGTTCGGCCGTCCACCAGTCTAGAGCTCGGGACTGGAAGACACCGGTCGCATTGAGGGTACGGAGATTTTCAGGACAGCCGTTTTGGCGCAGAGTGACTTCAACCAAATCAAACCATTGAAACATGGCGGTAGGGTGATCTTCTCTGGTAAACTCTTTGGGTCTGCATGGCTTAAACTGTTTGAAGCTGAAAACAGTCTTGTTAGCATCTTTAGGAGCATCGGTTCGCGACTCCTCAGACAATTTGCTAACGTTTTCATACACCTCGCTCACAGCTTTTGCCACTTGCTTGGCGATGATAGCAGCGAGACGCTTGTCTCTCTTCTCTTGGCGGGTAAGTGGGGTTCGGTGTCCAGATGACGACATGGTCTGCAACAGACATCGTCGTAGGTCTCAGACACAACAAATCGAATCTCACCTCACACGTCTACTACTCACTAAAGCTTAGGAACACGTCGTAACACGTATCACGTAAACACATAAGCACATAATCACCGATTCACGTAATCACAGAAGCACATGAGCACGTAGAGCACAGAAACACATAAACACAGAAACACAGAAAAATAGAAGCACGTACGCACTCAGTCACAGAGGCAGATAATATCACGTAATCCTCCTATCTGTACACAGAAGCATATACAGTATCCTGACAGCCTCAAAGTTTGCGAGTATTCGAATATAGCGATTGCGTATAATATATCGAATAGTATAGTATAGCGTATAACATAATGTCGTCCTTGTTGCAGTGACTTGTTAGCGTATTGAGATAGAAGAGCAATGCGGGTTGTGTGTGTCGATTGAAGTGAGAGCAAAAATCGGGTGAACATCAAAATTAAACACATAAACAGTCAGATTCACATAAACACATAAACGAGTCATCAGAGTCAGCAGTTGCGGGCTTAGAATTGAAACACATAAAATCAAGAAATGGATTGTCTGCGGCTATTAGATGTCGACTACCCAAAGCGATTCGACTATTCACAATAGACTTGTCGTCAGGTTTCGACCTTCAGGTTCGTGTTTCTGCCTCGATTCTTGTGCATTCAACACGCACTCCCTAGGTTATACTCATGAGTTCAGGTCGTTGGAGTCCGTCGAGGCTTTGGTGAGAAAAATAAAAATCGGAACAAGTTGTCAAGGTTAGGGTTTCACCCCTAGCTTAGCAACTTCTTCCTTGTTTTAGTAAAATATGAGGAGATTATTCGTCAAAATATGGATTTCACTCCTGATTTGGTATAATTCTCCTCGTTCGTTATTGAAAATAATGAAGGAATCATTGACAAATTGATAGATTTAGCATTGACCAAGCAATTTTAGTCGAGAGTTTGCGGCTTTCACACCTATTCCTGACTAAATCGCTTGACCCTATTGGAAAATTCGAGTGCAGTGATAGTGAGGAATAATAGAATATCACGTAAGCTTGGTCTGTTGGTTCCTAACTATAGTCTAGGTCTCTAAGATAGCGACCCGGACTAGGTCGTGTCTAGCCTAACTCCCTATAGTTATGGCTCTGATACCAATCTGTCACACCCCAACCGATGGCGGAATCATCGGGGCATGGTACTGAGCGAAACAGATTATCCAGAAGTTTCCACAACAACTATCATTACTATTTAGTTTAAATAATACGTCCCATACCATATCCCAAATAATAAAACAAGTTATTACAGATAAGCATCTAGTCAAATATACTGTTCCGACAACTCCGATTTAAACATAGTAAAATAAATATTGTTTCTGCTTCTAAAGACCCCTAGATTGACTGCTATAGACAACTATTTGTTGGGGGCTCTAGACACTTTATTCTAGCCTCGCTTCCCTAGCAAGAATGCATCTTAAACACCTGTCACATACGTTAAAATAAAGTCAATACATAAAATGTAAAGGTGAGCATACAAGTTTGATAATAGCAGATAGAGTTCGAAAATTGTTTACGCATAACCAACACGTACACAGAGGAAAACGAAGCATGTTAATTATCGACATGGATCTATCGATACCAATGACTGCGGGTTGACTGTCCGAGACAGTTCGCAATACATGATTACCACCGTAATCCATGCAAGTAATTGTCCTTAACAACCCCCGTGTGAACAGGTGCTGAGTCCAAACTATAGTACTACGTCGTTAAGGCAGGAAGACAGCATTCCACGTGTAAACATAACAACAAGCATTCATTTAGTCACGTAATACATGCAGAACGGTTAGCGTTTAAATAGTTGAGTAGTGTGTTCGATCGTGATTTTGATAAGTAATGTATGTAACACCCAAAAGTGCTAAAGTAAAAAGGGTTCGAGTATACTCACAGCGATTGATTGATGGATTGAAGGGAGCGCTTGAGAGTAGGGTTAGCCTGAATAGTTCGGTAGCATAACGATGAGTAACGTGTTAAATGGAAACAAGTGTAATTGGGTCGAACAGCCTGGTCGATCGAACATCAGGTTTGATCGAACGGGTTGCTCGTTCGGTTGGAGGGTCCGTTCGGACAGCCTGTTCGATCGGCCGGGAGGCTCGATCGGTTGGACTGTTCGAGTGGATTGTTTATTCCCTTGAGTGGGATGTGTTTGTGTATGATAGCTTGTCCTTTTGAAGTTTTCGTTGTAGTATTTGAGAACATTGAAATGTTCTTACCTTTCAGGTTGATCGATCGAATGGGCCGTTCGATCGGCCGGCTTAACCGATCGGTCAGACATTTCAGTAGCAGTCCTCAGCAGGATGTCACCTGATCAAACAGCATGTTTGATCGGGTGGCACTCCAATACGTCGAACGAATTGCAAAATCGATTAAGGGTTGAAGCATAGTATCTCATGATCCGATGAGTAATGTTATCGAACAGTTTGTTCGATCGTACATCATTTCGTTTAATGCTATACAACATGAAATTGTCCAAGTGTGGGCCATGTGCTAGTCGATCGGCTGGCCTGGTCGATTGACTGACATGTCCGATCGGTTGGGCTATTCGTTCGAACAGCCTGTTCGATCGGTCAGCATCCTGACCTGGTCGGCCTGTTCGTCTAACACTTGGCTGTTCTGATTTTTTGACGTTATATCGAGGTATTTTGACAACGAGCTGAACCATGACACTTTCATTCTTACTTGTTTCCCCTGCTCGGACAGGAATCACCCAAGTCCGGCCGGTGAACGGTTCGGAACGGTAGTTTAACGTCTAACCCGAAATCGGTGAACCTTGTAGATAGAATCCGAATCTTGAACCACACAACCATTAGAATAATTAGTGAGTTGGCTCAAGCTCCGTTTCTACCGGTTTGAAGGCATTGAGTGTCAAAGAGTTGAAAGAAAGTTAAAAATCATTCTTTCAATCCTTCACATCATGTAAATGTTTAGATCTGTGATAGATCTTTTATGTGGGAATCGGCTAGATCCAAGTGATTCTTGGTGGATTGAGGCCAAAACATGATGTTCTTGAAGAACACCATGATGACATCATCCTAGAATGCTTAGATCTTGATGATTTCACAGTTAGAAATCAAGATTTGAAAGATAGAAAGGTGTAGGAGTGTGTATTGATCAAGAAAGTACAAGATTTAGGATGAAAACTTACCGAAATCGGAAGAAATCTGAGAAAAGAAGGGGAGCACGAGCTGGTCGGTTAGAGAGTTTCCAAAAGTGGAAAGAATGACAATGACAGGCCTATTTATAGGCTTCAAAAGGGGAAAGGGCTGGCCGATCGGCCAGGCATCCCGATCGGACAGCCTGCTCGATCGGACAGTCTGTCCGATCGGCTGGGCTGTTCGATCGGCTAGGAGCCTGATCGATCCACAGCCTGTTTTGAGCGTTCGGTGTGACGATTTCTGATATTTCGATTTCGATTGATGTCGATATGAATACGATAGATTTTCCTATTCAAATAACTTTTAATCTCAACCACTATATCTACATACAAGCATCTATATTCCATATTCGATTTCGATTTCGATTGAGTTTCGAGTTTCGATTCGATTGATCACCACACATAACATAAAGTAAACACGCACAAGTAACACATAAGGCACACACACACGTATAATAACACCAATTTTGCTTAATTTGAGTTTCAAGTTCGATTTGATGATTCGATTAGCTTGATTTTTGATTGATTAACTTTATCGCATTGTTACTTCCTACCATTCACAGTCGCAAAGCATTTCGTGTCGGTTAGACATTCGATTACTTCGATTCTATTGATAAACAACACTTACTCCACCTAATACAAAACATAAAATAGACTATTTACAGTCAAAGAAGTCAAACTTGACTTGGACTTTGACTTTGACTTTGACATTCGAAAACACGGGGTGTTACAGTTCACTCCCGAGCTTATCAACATGGCGTTCATCATTTCTTTCAATGTGCGGTTCTTTCGTTCCGCAACGCCATTTGATTGTGGAGAATAAGGAGGTGTACACTCATGTACAATGCCACTTTTTGCGCATAAATCCGCAAAAGGTGCAACATATTCACCTCCTCGATCGCTTCTCAAAGCTTTTATCTTCTTTTTAAGTTGATTATCAACTTCATTTTTGTACAAGATAAACTTTTCTATTGCTTCGTCTTTACTCTTAAGTAAATACACATAGCAAGATTTAGTACAATCATCAATAAACGTGATGAAGTACTTATTTCCTCCACGTGTGGGAACCGCTTTTAAATCACACACATCGGTATGAATTAAATCAAGGGGTTCGGTTATTCGTTCAACCGATTTAAACGATGATCTCTAAGTTTGGATTCAACACATGTCTCGCATTTGTGATTGGACTCGATATGGAATGTTGGTATTAAGTTTAATTTAATTAAATGTCGTAATGAATTAAAATTTACATGTCCTAATCTACCATGCCAAACATAAGAAGACTCAACCATGTAAGTAGGAATAGAATTTTCATTCATTTTCTTGTTTTCGTTTACAACAGAAACATTCATTTTAAACATTCCATTAAGGGCATAGCCCTTTCCGATAAAAGTTCCACGTCTAGACAAGACAAAATTGTCCGATTCAAACACTAGACGAAATCCAAACTTGTTGAGCATCCATCCCGATACGATCTCTGGAACATAAGCACTTTAGTCAAGGTCAACTCCTTGCCAGAAGTCATCTTCAGGATGACAGTGCCTTCCCCTTTTTTCACCCGATGCTTCCTTGAATGTAGAGAAAAGAGCCTTGTCTCCACAAACATGGCGCGTTGCACCCGTGTCAACGAACCATCCTTTTGGGTTTTCACCCATTGCATTGACTTCTTTAATCATAGCCGCTTCCTCGGTTATCATTGTAATCGGAGGCATACCATCCTCATCAACCATATGCGCACGCTCACGCTTAGGTTTCTTGCATTGGTTAGCACGGTGCCCCGTCTCGTTACAGTTGTAACAAGTACCTTGGAAAGGCGCAGGCTTCTTTTTCACAGCCCCCTTTTTCGGTCCAAGGCTGTTAACCTTTGCTTTCCATTTGTTCTTGTTTTTACCCTTGTCTTTCTTTCCCTTTGAGGACTCCCCAACTTCCACCATGTTTGCCTTAGCCGAAGCTTGCAAAATGGTGCCTTTTTGGGCCACCATGTTGTCCTCTTCTATACGAAGACGGACGACAAGTTCCTCAATCGTCATCTCCTTCCGCTTGTGTTTAAGATAATTCTTAAAATCCAACCAAGCAGGAGGTAGTTTCTCAATCATGGCTGCCACTTGAAACGTCTCCTGCGTACCATACCCTCAGCGTGGATGTCAGGAAGTATAATCTGTAACTCTTGGACTTGGTTCATAACAGTCTTGTTATCAACCATTTTGAAGTCCAAGAAACGGGCGACAACAAATTTCTTTGTTCCCGCATCCTCCGTTTTGTACTTTTTATCCAAGGACTCCCATAATTCTTTGGAAGTCTTGATATTATAGTACACATTATACAATGCATCCGAGAGACCGTTGAGAACATAGCCTCGACATATAAAGTCCGAGTGCTTCCACGCCTCTACCGCGCTCAGAGCCTGAGCATCGGTCTCCCCTTCCGTAGGTTGGGGAACGGTCTCCGTCAAGAACCTCGCAAGGTTCATGGTGGTCAAGTAGAAGAACATCTTCTGTTGCCACCTTTTTAAGTGGAGACCCGAGAACTTCTCGGGTCGTTCAGCATGATTCGCCACTGTGGACGCTCCCACAGCATTGGCAGGGGTTCCAACGACAACATTAGTGTTGCTCGTGTTCACATTTTCAGTCGACATTCTGAAAAAGTTTCAAGAAAACAAGTTAAATTATGTTTTCAAAATAATAAAGACGCTACTTTATTATTATTTAGAGTTCAAAAAATTCAGCCGTGTAGCTTCGAAGTCCAACTTTGAAGACTACAAGAGTACGATTTTTAGAACTTCAGCGACAGAAAGGAGTAGAAGCAGATTCTGTTTTGACAAAGTCGCTACTTTGAATCAAAACAGGAAGAAAATCTGTTTTTTAAAACAGAACTGTATGAATTCAAAACTGGTTCGAATTCACAACAGAAAATGTTTGTGAATCAACACGAACGGTGTTTTAAAAAATTTGTTTTAAGATTGTAGGAATCCGTTCGTGTAAAATAAATAAAAATACTTTTACTAACTTGAATTACAGAAACAAATCAGAATGAAATAAAATTACAGTACAAATTACAACTGAAAAAATAGAAATACAAGAACTGAAAACTCGAACAGACGAAACTGTTCTTGGCTGAGGATCGTCTTAGACACGGGTCCCTTAAAACAAATTTCGTGTCTCCCAGGAGAACACGTTTGTTTCCAGGATACAACAGCCGCAAGCAGTTGCACTGCCGGTCTTGACTCCAACCCGAAGGTGTACCTTGCTGCTTGAAAGATGAAAATAGCTGTAGAGAAAGATTGTAGAGATGTAAGTTTTTCGATGTGCTTGTTCTGCAATAGGATGCTCCTATTTATAGTTGCAGGTCTTGAAGAAACTGAAAAATGAGTTAAATGGGTGAATTAAACTGCATTAAACGTCTTTAATGCACTTTAATTCGTCACTTAATTCTCAGTCAAACGCATTAACTTCGTCAGTTTCAAATGTTGAATGTAACTGCACTGGCATTAACTGCAGCAGGAAGCTTCCGCGCGCGCGCGCGCAAGACACCCTGGTACGCACGCAGGTCTGCACCCTCATGCGCGGTGCGTCCACTTGGCTCACTGCCATGCGCGCGTGCGCCATACTCACTCAGGTCCATGCGCGCCTGCGCGCGTGTGCCACGTCACCTGTGAGCCTCTACGAGTACGCCACACAGTCGCGCCGTTTGGCTCACTTTGGTGCGCCGCGCACGTCACATCAGGCCCATGCACCATGCGCGCAACCGCGCGCTCATGTGTACTCGCTCACGCGCGTATGCGCATGACTGCCACGTCATGCGCAACATCACCTACCACTTGGTCCTGGGCGAAGTGCAAAGTGTGCCATCAAAGCGCCGCATTGCGCGTCATCGCCCACGCCACGCGCGCGCATCTGCGAGTGCGTGTGCGAGTTAGGGTGCGGAGTACACTAGTGAGTGCTTCCATGAAACAATAAGGATTGAGAGATCCCACTTAAATACCCCTTTAAGTTCCATCTCTCATCCGATGTGGGACAAGGTGCCACTTTCCCACTAATTTCAGCATTCAAGTTTCAAACACCAAACTTTGAGCATCGATATCTCATTCATCTTAGCTCCGTTTTGGACGTGGTTTAGTTCGTTGCGAAGCTCTTCCAACATAGAACACAAACCCACAAATAAATACATAAAACCCGCTCATTTATTATATTTATTTCTAGTCCAAAATAGGAAAAAAACATTTTCCTATATTTGTGAAAAATGCAATTTTCACAAAATTTCCAACAAAGTTGAAGATAGAGTTGTGAGTTGAATCAACACCTCAACAGCTAATAAAAAACAACTTAGTTTATATGCATATGGATCTCACAAATGTCCATTTAACCAAAGTTTAACATTCACACTTACCAGCTTTGATGATATTCAGGGTAAAGCATATATCCGTTACAATTAATGAATGGTGTGCATTCACTACGTCGGTCAACTAGAAGACAAAATGACCGGATACTGGTGGATGCTTTTTATGCTAACCCCGGTAGTAATGGCATCATCCAAACTTTATCTTGTTTAAACTTTATCTTGTTAGAAAAATAAAGCATGTTTGAAAATAGTGATCTTTCTGTTCATTAAACAAACATATCATGTATGAAAAAACGTAGTCGATGAACATTAAACTGAGATTTGAAACAATTTTTATCAAAAATAAGAAAGAAGAAAAGCTTGAAATAAGTAGAAGTAAAAAGAGAAAAATTAAATAAGTATTATATGAAAACCTTCAAGATTACGATGAATTTCACGGAAGTGTTTAATCCCAGAATAGTTTGTTTCTTTGATTGATACATTACATGACCTTTTTATACATACATATATAGACTGGTTCTAACCGACTCAGTCCTAAATAAAGCGCCTTGACAAATTGTTGTTTTATCGTTCGCATGTGGGTGATGGTAAAAGGTTGGGATCTTTATGTTGGGTCACTTCTATTTTAAGCATAGTGGAAAACATATAAAGATCCCAACCTTTTACCATCACCCACATGCTTATATATGCATCCAAGAGGAAACCTAATTAGTTAATAAGGGTAATATGGTCCATCAACAATTACCAACTAATTATTTAATAGGTTGTTATATATTTTGATCTATATTATGTAAATGATTATAATGGCTGCTAGATTAAATATTAAATCATAATATATTTAATCTTACATGCTCCCACTTAGCCGAGTAATCATTTACTATGAGTATTAGATAAGTCTGATCAGGAGTTAACACTCATTTTAGCCTTAAACAAGAACTATAGCAGAGAAATACAACCGTTGAATCATTATGCAACTCAGGACCCCCATTAGTCATACTATAGCCTTAATTTAAAACCTAATCGTTATGATCAAAATACACATAAGCCCTTTGTTTGATTTGTAATTTTATTTGTCTATATTTCATTATACCGTTTGAACATATTCTAAGAGACATACTAAATCAAACTGAGTAAAGTTCATTAATCATAAAAGATAACCTAGTACAATATGCTAAACAAGGTCTTTACTAAACCCAATATTCCGAACATGTTCTTCGTAAACCTTGGGAGGGAGACCTTTAGTCATCTGATCCGCAAGCATATCTTTAGTACTAATATACTCAATACAAAGATTATTTTCCTCAACTCGTTTACGTACGAACAGATATTTTGTATCGAGATATAAACCAGCTCCAGTCGAACTGTTACTGTTCGAAAAACTAACGACAGCTGAATTATCACAGTAAAGCTTCAATGGTCTAGAAATGGAATTAATGATTTTGAGTCCAGTGATCAGATTTCTAAGTAACATTCCATGACAGGTTGCGTTATAAACAGCAATGTACTCTGCCATCATAGTGGAAGTTATGGTCAACTGTTGTTTATGACTCTTCCATGAGATAGGTCCGCCTGCTAACATAAAGATATAGCCCGAAGTGGATTTCTTGTCATCTTTGCACTTGGCAAAGTCAGAATCAGAATAGCCTACCACTTCTAAGTGATCACTTCTTCTATAAGTGAATTTATAGTCTTTCGTCCCTTGCAGATATCGAAGTACCTTCTTAGCTGCTTTCCAGTGATCTAGGCCAGGATTAGTCTGATAACGGCCTAGCATTCCGGCAATATAAGCGATATCTATGCGAGTACAGACTTGAGCATACATCAGGCTCCCATACTGACGCGTAAGGTATCTGGCTCATTTGCTCCTTTTCAACCTCTATTCTCGGACACTCGAATGAACCGAAAACATCTCCCTAAACTACTGGAGTGATGGAGGGTTTGCACTGTTGCATGTTGTAATGTGTAAGGACACGATCTATGTAAGCCTTTTGAGACAATCCTAAGATCCCTTTGTGTCTATCTCGGTGGATTTCGATGCCAATGACATAAGAAGCATCTCCGAGATCCTTCATGTCGAAGTTATGCGAGAGTAACCGCTTCGACTCATGCAACATGTCTAAACTATTACTTGCCAATAGAATATCATCTACATAAAGGACAAGTATAGGAAAGTTGCTCCCACTCATCTTGAGGTAGGTGCATTGATCCACTTGATTCTTCATAAAACCTTGTTTCTTCATGACTTCATCTAACTTGAGGTACCACTGACGTGATGCTTGTTTTAACCCATAAATGGATTTCTTCAACTTACAGACTAGATACTCCTAACCTTCAGGTTTAAAGCCTTCAAGTTGTTTCATGTAAACATCTTCATCTAAGTCTCCGTTAAGGAAAGCGGTTTTAACGTCCATCTGATGCAACTCTAAATCAAAATGAGCTACTAGGGCCATGACGATCCTTATTGAATCTTTATGAGAGACAGGTGAAAACGTCTCTTGATAATCAATTCCCTCTTTCTGAGTGTAGCCCTTTGCAACCAGTCTCGCTTTGTAGCTTTCAACGTTCCCATTCGGATTCAGTTTTGTTTGAACACCCATTTACATCCTACGGGTTTGACACCATTGGGTAATTCTACCAAATCCCAAACGTCATTTTCCTTCATGGATTCAAGCTCATCAATCATTGCTTTATTCCATTCAGAAGACTGATCACTGCTAATGGCTTCATTGTAAGAGATAGGATCACTGAGCTTTCCAGGATCCATTTCAGTCAGGTAGGTAGGTAACATAATCATCCCAATTAGTAGGCCTTCTGGGCCTAGATGACCTCCTGAGTTGATTATCGGGTTCAGCGTTGTCTTGGTTTTGAGCGTTTGATGTGCCTTCGTCATGAGGTATAATGGGTTCTGACTGTAGAGATAAATTTGGAGTTGGTGCAGTAGCTTCAGGTGCAGTAGTTGCATTGGGTACAAGAGGAGTAATCGGAGTAATGGTAAGCGACGAGTCCCCCCCCCCCGCGTCTTGTACTTCTTGCAATTCTTTGTAAGGGTTGGTACTGCTCCCACTGACCTTGAAATCCTCCAGGAACGCTGCACGCTTGGTTTCAACAATACAGGTGACGTGGGAAGGACAATAGAAATGATAACCCTTTGAATTATCAGGATACCCGATAAAGAAACAGGTAACTGTTTTAGGGTCAAGTTTCCTTAGGAAAGGATTGTAAGGTTTTGCTTCAGCAATGCAGCCCCATACTTTCATATATTTTAGACTCGGTTTCCTTCCTGTCCAAAGTTCATAAGGAGTTTTAGGGACAGACTTAGAAGGAACTCTATTGAGTATATGAACAACTGCTTTTAATGCTTCAGTCCAGAGGAATAATGGTAAATTAGTGTTGGCTAACATACTACGCACCATGTTCATAAGGGTACGGTTTCTTCTTTCAGCGACACTGTTCTGCTGAGGTGTACCAGGCATGGTGTATTGGTTCACAATCCCCTGGCCCTTACAAAACTCATAAAATGGACCAGGAGCTTGACCCACATCAGTATGCCTTCCATAATATTCACCGCCTCTATCTGATCTTACAACTTTAATCTGACGATCTAATTGCTTTTCAACTTCAGCCTTATAATCTTTAAAAGTTGTAAGAGATTCAGACTTCTCCTTAATAAGATACAAGTACATGTAATGAGAATAATCATCAATGAAAGTGATAAATGAAGTATGTCCCGTTATGCCAGCAATTTTGTAGGGACCACTAATGTCAGTATGAATGAGTTCTAATAAATTAGAGCTCCTAGTGGCACCTTTCTTATTCGCTAATGTCATTTTACCTTCAAGACATTTGACACATGTTCCAAAATCAGAGAAATCGAGAGGAGGTAAGACTTCATCCTTTACGAGACGATTTAATCGTTCTCTTGAGATGTGGCCTAAACGTTAATGCCATAATATGGACGAAGTCTCTAAGTCTCGTTTCTCTTTTATCTTTGTGAGTGATTCATTAATGTTATATGACAACAAAGATTTGGAAAAATCATCATCTAGTTCTAATCTATAGAGACCACCATCCAGAATACCAGTACCATAAAGAACAGAATCATAGAGGATAGAGAGTTTGCAATGACCATGGGAAACAATAAAACAGTCCATGTCTAACTTTGGTCCTGATACAAGGTTCTGAGTTACCTCAGGAACATATAAGGTATCATAAAGTTTAATACATAAACCAGTTTTCATAAATAATTGTAATGTTCCAATGGCCTTCACTTCTAATTCTCGATCATCCCCAACCTTAAGCGTTCTTTGGTTTCTTCCCAGCTTCCGGATTATAAGGAATCCCTGAGTTGAATTGGTAACATGAACCATAGAACCAGAGTCAAACCTCCAAGAATAACAGGAACATTTAAATTATAGGACTCAAGTATCATAAAATAATCATTACCTTTCTTAGCCAGCCACTCCTTAAACTCAGGACATTCTTTCTGCATATGTCCTGCCTTTTTACAGAACTTGCATTGGATTTTGCCTAAGGAGTTCTTAGAGATGGAAGGTGCACTTGTATTAGGATTGGGCCTTTGGACTTTGGAAGCATCCTTTCTTTGATGATTGTTCTTCCTCTTCTTAGAGTTGGAGGTGGTGAAGTTAGCAACATCAGTAGTGCGATCCATCCTTATACGCTCTTCCTCCTGTACACACATAGCGACCTGCTCACTCATCGTCCATTTGTCCTTCTGAGTGTTGTAATTGATCTTGAATGCTTCAAAGGATGAAGGAAGTGAAGTAATGATGAAATGAACGAGGAAACCATCATTGATTTCCATTTCTAGCCTCTTCAGCTTATTGTCCATGTCATTCATCATCATGTTGTGCTCGCGAATGCCGCTCCTCCCATCATACTTAGTTGTCACCAGCTTGAGGATAAGAGTACTAGCATGTGCTTTAGACATCCCCTTGAATTGCGCCTCCACAGAAGCCAAGTTGGTTTTAGAATCTTCAGAATCAGGAATGGCTCCTTTGATTGCATTGCTTATGGATTGCTTCATAAACGTGAGAGACATGCGGTTACACCTAGTCCACTTTTCATGAGTCAACTGCTCAGCAGCAGTACTTTGAGGAGTAAGGTCCGCTGGCTTATTCTCTCTTAGAGCATAATCAAAGTCCAGCAATCCAAGTGTAAGCATGAGAGCATCCTTCCATGCATCAAATTTATCACCAGTCAAAGGTGGAATCCCGCAATTGGGTGCTGATAGTGGAAATAAGATGAGCAAGTTATGATACTAAGAAAGAAGTTCTAATGTGATCTAAGGGCATATTATACTAAGGCAGACATAAATAATGACCATTTTAATTATGAAGCTGTGATATTGTCTATTACTAACATCAAAATAATAGACTGAGTTAAAATTCTACTTAAACGAAAAGAAATCAGTTTTAGCCAGAAGTGTAATCATTTAAGCATGTGTGCAAAGTGATTGTGACAAATCAGCTTTGGCCAGAAATGAGACAATCACTTTAGTTATGCACTTGTTAAGTATGCTACACATGAAAGAATTAAATCAGCTTTGGCTAGATATTAAGACATTCACATTTATAATGCACACTTAACATACTTCCGTAATACTTGAACGATGAATAGATGTATCAAATCAGCTTTGGCCAGAAACATACATCAGAAGCTCATTCAAGCAAAGCTATTTTGGTTTTGTAAAACATTATCTGATTCTGATTAATTAACTAAGTATTTACAAAACCAATTATTTAATACCTGCACGGGGTTCGGGGCGGAGCCCCGAGCCAAATTTTAGTTCACATTAAACAACCTAAAATAATGAGGTTTCGAGTGAGATCTCGACTCAGTTATGAGGTCTCGAGAGTGATCTCGAGTCAGGTCTCGACTCATTTTGAAACATTATGAGGTCTCGAGTCATTAAGGTCTCGAGTCGCAACCTCAGTCGAAATCTCGAGGTCTCGAGTACTGAGTTTTATGAGATCTCGACTCCATAATATGGTCTCGAGTCGCAACCTTGTGGTCTCGAGTCGGAACCATGGTCTCGAATTATAAAGATTTGAGAACCCTTATGATTTTGAGTCGAAACCTTGTGGTCTTGAGTCGAAATCTTGGTCTCAAGTCGCAACCATGGTCTCGAGTCATGAAAGACTGAAAACCCTTATGATTTTGAGTCGAAACCTTGTGGTCTCAAGTCGAAATCTTGGTCTCGAGTCGTTAAAGATGATCTCGAACCTTCTGTAAACAACTGTTATTGTGGAAACATAACTGAAAATTCGAATTCTTAGGGATTTTGAGATGTAATTTCCTATTTTAGTGCTGATCTAATTTTATCAAATATTTCAAAAATTATAATTTGATTAACAAAAAACAGTTTCGAAGAACTTAGAAGATAAAATTGGATCAAAAATAGGAAAAACACTCAATAATCCTAATTATATTCCAAAACATAAAGGAATTTCGAAATTTCCTAAGAACACATGATGAACCCTAAAAGATAAAACATAATTCTGGAACCCGAAACCTGAAATTTTTTATTTTTCTAAACAGATTTCGAACATAAAATTAACCCATTTGATTTCGAGTCACATGATTAACCGACTTAGTCTTTCAAAATAGTTATTTCGCCAACATTAAAGGGACTCGAAACCGGCTGTTATGGTTTATTAAGTTTTCAAAATTCTGTTTTCCAGATTTCAATCCCAGAATAATGGATACGAAAACAGAACTGATTAATTAACATATTCTCTGATACCACATGTTGGGCCAGTTCTGTTTTAAGCATAGTGGAAAACATGAAAACATACCTGTTACAGCAGACAGTGCAGTGGAGAATCCAGTCAGAGATGATGCCATCGAGTTCGACATGTTTGTCAGTGTGATCTGGTTCCTCCTTAGGGTGCAAACTAATGATGGTGATGATGAAACCGAATAGGGAGTTCGGTTATGGAGAGGGAGGCGATTTTGATGTTATGATGATTAGGTTATGTGTCTAATCTTAGAACCTCTACATAAGTTTCCTTATATATGCACCCAAGAGGAAACCTAATTAGTTGATAAGGGTAATATGGTCCATCAACAATTACCAACTAATTATTTAATAGGTTATTATATATTTTGATCTATATTATATAAATGATTATAATGGCTATTAGATTAAATATTAAATCATAATATATTTAATCTTACACTTTAAGGTCTCATGTTTAAACCTGACTCAAGAGGAGGGTTTTCCACAGTGCTTAGAACATCAAAATCAGTATAGACGGTTGACATCCCATCTCAAGAAGACTCACTCAGATATTAGGGATAGTTTCAAACGCCGTTAAAAAATAAAAAAAGTGTTGTAATGATACATCAACCATATACATAATTACATGTTGAACCTACCTAAACTGATGTATATAAATATAATCTTAACCTTGCTAACTGATGAAGATTGGGATTTTAACCAACACTCTATGCACTTGTAAAAACTTGGATCAATAATTATTAGGTCTAACAATCACCTCTTAATTTTTTACTGGAGTTGAATTTTCTTTTCTTGCTCTTGTTCCATGTCCAATGCCTGTTTTTTATCCTTTTCTTCTTCTTCTTTAGTTGTCTCACACAACTACGTATCACACGACCATTCTTCATGTTCTATCACAGCTGGTCTTTACTTGATCATCTCACATGATTTAGTTTCTTTGCGTTGATCATATCACACGATCAATTTTCTACTTAATTTGATAGCTTCTCTCATAAATGCAAATGGTTTCTTTTCCTTTTAACGTTTTTCCATTCTCTTTTCGACAAAACCTTCTTAGGTAGTTCATATAATTCTATATATCACCTGTATCGCATGTTGCCTTTTTTTTCCCTTTTCAACTTGTTTATGCCATTTTTTTACTTTTCTTTCTTGTTGTTTCAATTCTTTTTCTTTAGCCATAGCATCCTTTATAATTGTTTATATTTCCATTTGTGGATACCTTGCAATTTCATTGTTTTCAATGTTGTCACTCTGTATCACGTTTGTTAATTCCTATTAACCATGTGTACTATTGACTATCTTTCTATTAGCTCCTTAGGGGACTAGGGGTGGTTCACTAGTGATAGAATCTATCACTCCCACTATCCAATCAAGTCATGCCATGTGTACAACCAATATTCTATCACTAGTGATAGAAATGTAGGGGGTGGAATCACTAGTGATGGGATTCCAATGTACAAGTATTAATACCCAATGTACAAGTAATACACATTCATTTGATCAAACTTCAACGCGTGACCAGATTAACGCGTTTTCTTATTCACGCGTGGTGAATGGTAGCGGCGGCCGTGTATAACGGCGTTGTCAATTTATAACGCGTGATGGATTCTCCCACCCCGGGTCCTCTTAGAGCCTTGATTCGTGATCAATCCTTTATTTTGATCAATCACTAATATTGTTTGATTGAGGAACTAATGTTGATTAGTCCTTCGTCTAAACCACTTTGTTCTTCTTGTTTGCTTCACAAAAACAATGCAAATTTTGTTTATTTTTTGCTTCACACAATAAAGACTTCCCTGTGGTAGATCATTCGCCAAGTCATGTTTGAGCACTTTCATCTAAGAACTTTTTATTTTATAGTTTAATTTTATCTGACATTTAGTATTGTTTATAAACAACTTAAGTCTCCCTCATAGATAACAAAGTACATACGCATTCCTAGAATTCCAAGGTTTTCCAAAGGACACACACAAAGAGGTGGATGGGGGAGCTAGTCGTGGTCGTTTGCACTGAGTTCGTTTATCTGAAGGCTTGTTAAGTGTTTATACGTTTTTGTTATATGTTTTGTATTTCATTTTTATTATACTTACATTTTTTTATCGGTTTACAGTTTTTTAGTTACTTTTGTGTTTTATTTACATTTTCATGGTAGGGTGCCAGTCGTTTTAACCGTTATGTAATTTGTCACTCATGGTGTCGTCCAGGGGAGCAGGATAGAAGGGGCCCGGGGGGGGGGGCAAACTTTTCGCTCAATAGTGTCCAGTATGTAGTTTTTGTATAGATTTTTTAGGTATATACGTTTTCGACCCCCCCCCCGGTATTATAATTTTTTTTAGGTATATACGTTATCGACCCCTCGGTCAGAAATCTCAAGCTTCGCCACTGGTGTCGTCAATGATCCTTAGGTAACTCCCACTAATAATCGCAATACCCACACCTTGATTTTTAGTAGATTACCGATAAAGGATTAACAACGGGGCTTACCTTCATCAACATACAGATTTTCTGGGCCATATCCATCCATTCTTGAAATATGTTCGTTTTGTGGTGTATATAATTACGTACAATACATCAACGTTTTAAAGATTATATATATATATATAGGGGACCGCTAGAATGAGAACCACCCCGAGTTGTAAGAACCGCGAGAACCACACCATCCGGGTCGCCGTTTACCACAATTTTTTTTTTACAACTAGATGTGTGTATTATAAACACAGCCGTAAAAAAAAAAATTAAACGCCCCCCCCCCCACCCCTCCCCCCCGAGGGGGTAGTTTTTTACACTACAAGTTTGGTGTTTTTATTTTTTTTTTCTTTTTTCTTTTTTTTTTTACACCAAACTTGTGGTGTAAAAAACTACCCCCTCGGGGGGGAGGGGTGGGGGGGGGGGTTTAAATTTTTTTTTTTACGGCTGTGTTTATAATACACACATCTAGTTGTAAAAAAAAATCGTGGTAAACGGCGACCCGGATGGTGTGGTTCTCGCGGTTCTTACAACTCGGGGTGGTTCTCATTTTAGCGCAATTCTATATATATATATAGGGGATCGCTAAAATGAAAACCACCTCTAGTTGTAAAAACCATGGGAACCACTTTCTAGCCTTTGGATCAACAAAATGGATGGATGATATTAAAAGTAACAAAAATTAATATTAAATACATTTTGTCTTATTATGTCTTTAATATTTTAATCCAAAAGGGTATTTTAGTAAACTAACTCTTTTTTGTCTTTTTGCCTTTATTATTTTTTATTACTTTTTGGTTTTATTATATTACTTTTTAGTTTTATTATATTACTTTTTATTTTTTAAAAATATTTTTTTTATTAAAAACATTTTTAAATTCAAAATTTTTTAACAAAGACAATTTTTTTTGCGCACCGATTTTTGCACGCCGTTTTTACGCCCGGCATTTTAACGCATCGTTTTTTAATGGGTCGTTTTTTCACGTCGTTTTTTCACGCCGTTTTTTACGCCCGACTTTTTCAAGCGTCGTTTTTTAACGCGCCATTTTTTACGTTCCGTTTTTTTTTCGCAGCGTTTTTTTTTTCGCGACGTTTTTTACGTCCCGTTTTACGTTAAACTTTTTACGTATTACGTTAAACTTTTTACTTTTTACTTTTTACGTTTTACGTTTTACGAAAAACTTTTTACGTAGTATTTTTTTACGTAAAACTTTTTACCTTTTACGTTTTACTTTAAAACTTTTTACGTTTTTACGTAAAACTTTTTACGTTTTACGTTTTATTTTAAAACTTTTTACGTTTTACATAACACTTTTTACGTTTTACGTTTTAGGTTTTTTACGTTTTACGTTAAAAAGTTTACGGGTAATTTTTTTTTACAAAAACTTCTTTACGCAAAAACGAACGCACCCAGAAATCGCAAACTCGGGAGATGTCTCAGATATATCGTTATCATCATCGACTGGGGGGGGGGGGGAAATTAAAAACCAACAACATCAAAACAAAGTCTATCTCGAAAAAAAACAGGGTTTGGCTCAGATTAACCGATAATCAAAAGACTGCAAAAGAGGGGTTGCAGGTTTAAAAACCTACCCTCCGCCGTCATTGCCGCGCCATCGTTATCAAAATCGGCGTTTTTTTTTTCATCATCGCCGCCCACAGCCAACATATCAAAACCTACAGATTCAAAAGAACACAAATCAAAACCCACGAAACCCACCGCCACACCACCAAACCCACTGCCACACCACCACACCCACTGCCACACACCACGAAAACCACCGCCACACCACCAAACCCACTGCCACACCACCAAACCCACCGCACCCACCGCCACACCTCTGTTGCAACATCATAAACCGACCACCAAAAAAAGAACAGATTCAAAACCCCCAGCATATAAAAAACCCAACAGATTCAAGACACACAAAAATAAAAAACCCAACATTCCAAAATACCATCGGTATCATCATCATCATTCAAGAACACGTATCAAGAACACAGGCCAAAGAATCACCAGAAAAATCAACTAAACCCAGAAAAATAATCAAGAACACAGGCCAAAGAATCACCAGAAAAATCAACTGTCGGGAGGAGACCAGGACCTCCGCCGCTCACGGCGGCGCTGCCGTCGGCCCCGTTCAGAGCCAGTGGCGGTGACGGTGGGGGCGGCAGCCTGAGATGACGGTTGGGGCGGCAGCCTGAGAAACCCACTTTATCCACTCACAAAACTCCTCCTCAAATCCACCACCGAAAACCTCATCCACCGCCGCGAACTCCGGCGAGCCAAATCTGACTCCACCGGAAACCTCATCCTCCGCCGGAAACATGGAAGCTCTCCAAAAATCAACTCTTCATCGGTCATATGGAAACATGGAAGCTCTCCAAACCAACTCTTTAGGAACCCTTTAAATCCCAAATCAACCGGCAACTGTGGTGCTACCAAATCTACTCCGGCAGGAGCGGTGGTGGAGGTGGCGGAGGGGATGGTGGTGGTGGTGGAGAGAGAGAGAGAGAGAGAGAGAGCTGGTGAATCGGAGACTGAATGAGATATTGAGATGTCTTTGATGTGGAAAGTGAGTGGGTTGGGGTTTGAGGGAAATGAGAGAGCAGGGAAGAGGGGGTTATATATTGAAGAGAGAGAAATATAAGGGATTTAAAAATCTCTGTTGTCATTAAATGGAGAGAGATAGTGGATTTGACATGTGGTGTGAATGACTAAAATACCCTTTATGTTGTCATAATCTGATTGGTTGAAAGTGATTCTCACGGTTCTTACAACTAGGGGTGGTTCCTATTTTAGCGGCTCCCTATATATATATATATATGTGTGTGTGTGTGTGTGTATATATATAGGGGAAGGTTCAAATGAAAACCACTAGTTATTGTGAAAACTCGAAAACTAATTAAAAAAAGCCAAAAAAACATACAAAAAAATTTTTTTTTTTAATTTTTTTTTTTTGCAATCAAAATTTCGCAGGTTTTTTAATATAAAAAAAAAAATTTTTTAAAAAAAAAAAAAAAAATTTGTGTAGTGCACATGTGTAATACTGCACATATGTATGTGTACTACACATGTGTATTATTACACATGTGCACTACACAAATTTTTTTTTTTTTTTTTTGAAAAAAAGTTTTTTTTATATATAAAAACTAGCGATTTTTATAAAAAAAAATTGAAAAAAAAAATTTGTGTGTTTTTAGGCTTTTTTTAGTTAGTTTTCGAGTTTTCACAATAAAAGTGGTTTTCATTTGAACCATCCCCTATATATATATATATGTATATATATATATGTATATAGGAGAGGGTTCATTTGAGAAGAAATTTTTATTGAGAAGAAAAAGAATAAAAGGGTACAATTGTAAAACATTAAATAGTTTTTTTCTCATCTCTTTTATTATTATATTTGACTAACTAAATAGTCATTAAGAATACAATCCTTCACACTAAATATTTTTGCCTACACACATCAAAAGTTATCCTACACATTTCGAAATTTATCCTACACATATTGAAATTTATCCTACACAACTCGTAATTTATCCTACACGCCTCGTATTTATTCTACACTATAAATGAATTTTTATTTTTATTTTTTGTGAAAATATATATCTTAAAAATAAGTTACAAATTTAATATTGTTAGTTATTAAAGATGAAACTACCAATTAATGATGTATGTAAATTTACTAATATACCCTTATAGTTACATTAAGTACAAATATTAAATGAAGTCTAATGAAGCATTCCTATTGGTTGAAGTTTCTTCTTTTTTCTTCTTACAAAGAATTTCTTCTCATTTGAACCCTCCCCTATGTATATATATATATATGTATATATGTATATATATATATATATAAACGGGATCGGGAGAAAACGATCAAAAGTGTGAGAATGATGAGAACGCTTCCTGGCCCAACACGTGTCACGCCGCTTAGAAAAGGGCGGAGGGGCTTTTTTGTCCTTTCATCTTCTGCTTTTCCTATTCCGCTTTTTCCCAATGTTGTTTCAATTTTTGGTTTTTGAGATTTTTGGCGTTAACCAAATTCAATAATTAATGGCGTTTTAATGGTTCCATTGTATCAATATTTTGGCGTTTATGGCGTTATTCACATCGTAGGCCAATGGAACCCAGGGGGCAGGAAATCTATTTGAATGACGTTTTCCAAGGCGTTTAAACAAGTTGGCCTATTGATCTGTTATTTTTTATAAACATTTTGGCGTTTGTGGTATCTTGGTGTTTTACTATTGTTAAATTATATTTCAACCACAGGAAAAAAAATACAAGGGAAGGAAATAAATTAAAAATCCTAATCGGATCTCTTTTCCCAATCTTCAATGTAATCAGTCTCTCTCTTCTTTAATAGTACAAGAACTGTCATCAAATATATGGCGTTTTATGTAAAACTTAACAAACCCATGGGTTTGATTTTTTTTGTCTGATCGTCTGTTGAACTGTCTTTTTGTGTGGATGTTTGGGGATATAGATTTATAGCGTGTGAGTGGGTTTTTCGCTTTTTCTTTATCTGGATCTTCATCTTTATAGTGAACTCACTCTTCAGTGTCATTGACCTCTTCTCCTCATCCAAACCTTTTTCAAGAACAAAAAATACAAAATGCCATATGACCGGCATCAGTATCTTTTTCCTGAAATTTTGTCCATCTCATGCAGCAAAATCTTTTCTGAGGTACTTCCCTTTGATAAAAATTCATTCAGTTTATTTGTTGGCGTTTTACAGTGGGTGGTATTTAGTAGTATTTGGCGTTTTTTTTTTTTTTGTTTGATCAAATGGAAGTTGCTGAGATGTATCATTTTATAGGATGTCTTTTTGGCGCCTAATTAGGCGGTGCATTATTATAATAAAGTATATTGTCTTTTTCAGTTACTGTTTTGTAATTAATGTTTTTTATAAGCTTTTATCTATGAAGTCTGTAACACGTCCCATCTTTCAAGTTTGGCGTTTTAGATTCTTAAGTATTTAATGATTTTGCATTACTGTTTCTAGTTAGATTTTCAAGTTTGCTTTTTTATTTTTTTTCTTATTTTTATTTTTTTTTATTTGGGTTTTTTATAATAATTTTTCAAAGTAATTTTATTATAGTTTGGCAGTTTTTTGGTGGCGTTTAACTGGATGATATCGTTTTAAACAACCATTTTGGTTGTTTTGGCGTTTTTATTATATATGGCGTTTTTATTATATAACAATTAACTGAAAAGGAAAATAAAAAAAAGAATACATAAACAATTGATCTTCCAAATCTTCTCTGTCTCCAGTCTTTTTCTTACTCTTTTTTGAATCATGTTAACTGGCTGGTTCGACTTTCGTATGATTCATTTTGTTTTTTTGTTTTTCAAGTAGTTTTTTGTGTTGCTGTTTGGAAGCACACAGTCTGACATCAGCATCTTTTTCTTGAATATTTGTCCATCTCATGCAGCAAAATGTTATTGAGTTTATATCCTTCAGCCAACAATATTGAATTTTTACAATCAACGATGTTTGATTTTTTAACTTTTTTGGCGTTTTACCGATAAAAAGAACGCCACGAAATAAGATCACCTTAAACCTCAAATTTTGATCATGCTAAAATCAATAATGTTTTGTTGTATGAGATGGACAACATTGTTAATCTTCGGTTAAGAAAGATAACTGACAATGTTGTCCACCCCATACAGCTAAACTTTATTGACAACAAATCTCAATAATGTTTTTGTATGTTTTTGGCGTTATAAATTTGATGGAAGTTTAGGATAAGTCAATGAGATTTTACTAAATGAAATGGACTATATCCTCACTTTAGGATTTTGTCTATTTCATTGAGCGAAATCTTACTAACAGCCAAACTGAATTTAAAAAAAAAAAACGATTTTGGGGGTCGAAGATATTTGATGTTTGGGTTTTTTGGAGTTTCTAAGGCGAATGGGTTATATGAAATATGGCGTTTGGGTTTTTTGTGTGTTTTTAACTGAAGGTCTGAAATGTTGTATATATAGGATTTTTTTGGCGGTTTTTAAGGCGGGATTTTACTATAATTAAGTTTGGCGTTTTATATTTAATGGCGTTTTACTTAGAATAGTCTGTGATTTTTGTTTTTTGGCGTTTTATTTCATGATTTGGCGTTTTATGTGGAGTAGTCAAAAGACCCTTTTACCCTAAATGGAGCGCGTCCACGTAATAAAATCGATGTTATTTACGAAAACGCCGCCGCACCAATCTAGTCCATAGATTGTTTTAATCGGACGATCGTTAAGCGTTCTCACCATTCTCACACTTTTGATCGTTTTCTCTAAATCCCGACCCTATATATATGTGTGTGTGTGTGTGTGTCTGCGCGTGTGTGCCTATATGTGTATGTGTTTGTGTGTATATATATATATGTATGTATGGATGTATTTATGTATATTGTATTATATAGAGAATGGAGTATATAATATTTACTTATGTTGTAATAAATTATGGAACTAGATAAAATTTTAATAATTGTGCCTTTTCCTTTTGGGAACTTATAGTCATAGTTAACTAACTGCCAGGGGGTTTGTTTTCGATCCCCGTGTAGTATCCCCAATTCCCCGGGGGATAAGCCAATCCATCCCGCTCTTTGTTTGGGTCACAGGTTACGTCCTCCCTCATACTCATCAGCTCTCTACCAGTGGTGCACGTATACTTTTTCATTGACCTGACTCCCTCCCTAATAAAGTCCCGAACTAGCTAGTAAACCCAAGCGTTCAAACACAACCCAAAGCATACCGATCTTCAAAAATTTGACCCATGACACTCTCCCACCACCATTCCATGCACATCCTCGTGCATGCTCGTCGCCCCGTACCAGCTTGCATACTTGACAATGCCTGATTCCCTTATGTTGAGCATGATTCACTTTGGGAGGGTAGGACACTCAATAGCACAATAACAATGATCTTCTTTCATGCAGGTTCAAAGTAGTATGTCATTTCATTTATGTTGGCGCTGATGACGACCGCATCGGATTACCTATGATGTCGCCGATGTTTGCCGATAGTTTCAGGAATGTGAGGAACCTAAATAGTTGTAGCAACTTTCACAAAACTTTCATGTTAAGACGTTGCTTACCGTAGGTTTTTGAACACAACACGGAGGTATTCATTAATACTAGAGTAGAGAGGCTCTCATGATCCTATACTCATCGAGAACAAAGAGCTTTGCCGAAGCAAACCCATATTTGGTCTTCTCCCACCACCATTGCGTAACCATACTCTAAATGTTAAGCTCATTTTTTTGTTAAGACTCACGTTCCAACGTATCCGAGAATCGACCTGCTCTGATACCAAGTTGTCAAAGTGTTAGTTTTCGGTCCTCATGTGGTGTCCCAAATTCCCCGGGGATAAGCCAATCCATCCCACTCTTTGTGTGGGTAATTGGTTTCGTCATGCCTTAGACTAATCTAGAGAGCGGCCCCAGCTCTCGACCAGTGGTGCGTTCGTCGTAGACACGACTAGGTACGTACATTTCTTCATTGACATTGACCTCGTCCCTGATAAAGTCACAGACTAGCCAGTAAACCCAAGCGTTCAAACACAGCCCATAGCATACCGATCTTCAAATATTTGGCCAATGACACTAACGTCTAGTTAATTATAAAAATGTAATATCCTCATCTTAGCTATTGATTTACTTTAATCCATTATCTAGATCTACTTAGTACACTTCTAAGATATAATATTTTTAATTTAATTCATCTTCTGCACACAACATATATGTGTATTTCGAGGGATGTTAATGTACAAAGGTGTTGTTGTATCAAATATAGGACGAAATATATACAACATTGAGTAAGATCGAAGACTTAGGTTCTCATAATTATAATTTGTAGGAAGTTAAAATACAAAAAGAATAGCAAACAATTCTTTTATTTTTCCTAGTTCACTAGAAAACAAGAGAGCATAGATCAAGTGATTGAAGACCAGAAAATGAGTGAGTGCAAATAGTGTTTCCTAAAGCTCTGTCCATCTGAAATCAAGAGTGGTGTTTCGTGAACTTTATGATGAATCAACGTTATGATCAAAATTTTAGATAATAAAGTTGAAGAAGATTGTAAGATTCTTGATTTTCACCTTGTTGATTTTGGGTACAAAATACATGAGCATGTAAAGCCAGTCATTAACCTTGTTTAAATTGGTGGTGTTTAGCGTGTAATCATCGAAGTTGTAATCTAAATCGGAGCCACAAAACTCATATCATCAACATCCATCCCAACTATGAATGCTACTCTTTGTTAAATTTATGGATCAAAACACTAAAAAAAAACTCTATTAACACAAAGATTACACAAAGATCAGACTCAATCAACCAGATCTACACTCAATCTCACACATACAGGTCATCAACACAACAATCTGCTTTAACTCTCAACAAGACTTAACGGACACACCACGGATCTGAACATACGAGATCAAGAGACGCTCTAAATCTCTGTTTCAATACGAAACCCTAGAGAGAAAACAATGTGATAAGAGAGGAAAATATCTGCCATTCTTCAATTCACTGGATGATGTAAATCAATGGTGAGGATTTGTTCATTCAATTAACAAATACACTAGTGCTCACTCTAGAACATCACCATATATATATATATATATATATATACATATATATACACATATATATATGTACATCTTACGAGAAGTAAGACAAGTTGTGTTATTATTCATTACTGTAAATGACGACTATTTGGAAAACCGTATGAATACATTATATGAGTTTACAACGTGTATTATTTTTAGAGAAACACTTGTTTACGTGCACGTACTACTATTCAAGACAACTAACATGATTTCATAAATGTATTTATATTTATATAAATATATATCCTAAATCACTCGGGAACTAAGTTATTCGTAAGGCACAATACAATTACGGAATATAAACAGGAATAAACCACAAGAGAATTATTGTTTCAAATCAAGTTAATAATACTTCCATAGAGTCGTTTGATTAACGATTCGCTAGAGCTCGGTGAAGAACATTATAACCGGAACCCTTCGATAGAAACTTATCTTTTTTCTATTTACTAAGGATGCCTTAGTATTAGCATACATGTAGCAAGCTGATGAATCAAGTTAGTTTTCTTACACAAGTATATCAAGATGAGTTCATAACCCCCACTTTTTACAGTTTTTTATATTTTTATAAATGTTTTCGGATTGGGGGGGGGGTGGGAAGACATGCAAGTTTTGCAAGAGCGTACAAGGTTTTCAATGAACGAAAATTACATATTTCTAAACCATGTAACAAACAAGTTTCAACTAACACAAATGATTTTTGAACGGTTTATGCCAAAGAATATCGGTTTTACAAAACATACGTGTTTTACGAAACATGCATGAGTTACAGCCTAGTGACGGGATTGTCCTAGATACAATTAGGGACTCGATTGTCCTACACACAAACGATGGGACTGCGTTGTCCTACATACAAACGATAGGACTGGGTTGTCCTACATACAAGTAATGGGACCGGAGTGTCCTACATACATGCATCCAGACTAGATTGTCCTACATACAAACACAAGGACTGGATTGTCCTATACTCAACAATAAGAGTCGTAGATTCCTTACAAAACGACACCATTCTAGAGTGAAGTCCTCGCTACAATGTCGGAACTATAACCGACTGCTAGTCTATCGTCCTGAGTACATGATATGGCGAGGCACTCACTAGCTCGAGGTTGGTTATAGGCTCATGCGGGAATGTTGTCTAGTCTTATATGGACAATGACGGTTATAGAAGTACAAAGTTTTCAAATGACATGCCGAGGAAAATGGTTTATTACATTTTCTTAACATTATTTAAACCGATTATCAAAAAGATTTATTTCAAGTCTTTTTAAACAAACTATGAACTCGCCAACTTTATGTTGACTTTTTAGCACGTTCTTTCTCAAGTTTCACATATGAACTATGGCACGGTTGGAATAAGAGAACCCTTCAGGGACCGAGTACCTTAGCGGGTGTTTAACTGTCTAGAAGTCTTAGCGTTATACTTCTGCTGTGCAATGAAGATACCAGTCGTTACGCCCAACTCTATTTATTGCAAGGGGTGACATGACCATGGTAAATGTGTAACGTGTGTCGCTCTAAACTCATCGAGGGTGGCCGCCATGACATTTGTGTTGCTTGTACTACTCATTCTAGTTTATTGTTTATATGACAAGTCGCAATGTTGTTGTTGATGTTGCTGAATTTCAACCTCATTGATGACCATTTTCCTAAGAACGAATCATTTATACGGTATGGTTTGCACATCATAGCAGTAAAAAACTTTTCGCGGGCCCGCTTCATAAAAACCGATGCCTCTTGATCATTGCCTATGTTAACATTTATAAAAATTATATATTTTTAACACTTTTAAAAATTATATATTTTAAACACTTTTAAAATTTATATATTGTAAATATTTTGAACACTTTAAGAACTCAATATTTCAAACATTTTTAACGCTTTTAAAAATGATATATTTTAAACATTAATAACAATTAGATATTTAAAAAAAAAGTATGCTAAAAAACTAAAACATTAAAATTATAGAATTTTAAACATATAAATACTATTAAATAAGCAAATAAACACTTTAAAAAAATATTAACAACAATGGAGTCTTCGGATATGTCAACCCAAACTCATGTCAATGCTAACTCCTCTTTCATCGTCCACTTTTCATGACTGTTTGAAGCTCGTGGCTCTTTCGGTTGCTTTCTACGATGTCTCCGCGAGGATGACGTTTCGCGGAGACATGGCTTGGATATCGGGTGGAGACCTAGGAGATACAGGAGACAAATGTTGTGACGTATATTGCCCAAACGTGAGAGGATACATGTAGAAACCTGGCAATTGAATGAGTGAGGGTGTTTGTAGAGGTTGAGATGGTGGCATTTCCCATCTTGGTGAATTCTCGGTCGATAGCGGTTAGTATTCCGCTTCACTGGTGTTGGTGTTGATGGTCCATGGGTGTTGTTGTGTAACGTGGATTTGTTCGGAGAAAACACGTTAGGGTTGTTATTGAATGCAAACGTGATAAAGATAATGGATTGTGAAAGATGGTTTTTGTGTAAAAAATGAGTTGAATTAGTATATATAGAAGGTTAAAAATAGTTCTAAAAATAAAAATCTTTAAAAGAAAAAGAGTCGTTGCTCAATGGCTAGGAGAACAAGGGCCCACCACACTTGCTCGCTATCGTTCGCCATTGCACTCACAGGGGAAGAATAGCCCCCCCCCCTATCCAGATAGCACCGATGGTGTGTGTGTGGGTGGTGGGAGAGGGGGGGGGGGGGTTGCTGGTGACTAAAAGTGGCTGAGGTGGTAGGGGGAAAAGACCCAATACCGTGTAGTCCAATTATAGAGGAAGGCGTTATTGTTGTCGACGAAAACCATGTTATGTATTAAGGGGGTGTTTGGGATTCCTTTTCAACTTCTCCTTCTCAAAAAGTCCTTCTCAAGTCCAGAAGTGAGAAATCCTTACTTCTCAAAAACTCCTTTTTGAAGACACAATTAGTACTCAAAGTCCTTTTTTCATGGTGTTTGGAATTCCTTATGCTTTAAAAGTTTTTCTCAGATGATGTTTGGGTTTCCTTTTCCTTCTCAAAAGTCCTTATAAGCTCCAAAAGTCACTTTTAAAAGGAATCCCAAACACCCTTAAAGAGGAGAATAAAAGAAGATAAGAAGATAATGCTTACTTTGAGTTTGATATCAGAATATAAGCACGTAAAATTAAATGGCATAACCACTCTCCCAAAAAACACATATTGGCATTTGTTGTAGCTTTTAACTCGTTCCTGTGCTTGTTAATTAATGGGTATTTTAGTTAATCATTATTCTGTGTATACGTATATATAAATTTATATAAATTTGTGTTTGTATACAGTGGCGGACCCAGGATTTTTGGACAATGGGGTCCAATTTTTCCGGTGTTCAAATTTTTTGGGTCGGTCGTTGTTCGGGTCGAGAAACATAATAGAAAACAATATCATAACTAAATTACAAGTTTCATTTACTATACATTCAGCTAAACATAGGTGAGAAAAAATTGAAATAGGAAAAAAAATAGAGTGATTAATTTAAAATCAGGTTTAAAAAAAAACACAAAAAAATGAAACAAACAGGTATTGAACCCAAAACCTTTTGTGTGCAAATAAGGGGTTTTACCACTGCACCAGGCTCAATTTCATTGTTATGGGGTCCAAATAAATTATTTTATGGGGTCCATAGAAAATTTTATGTACCGCTTCTACTACTTTTTAAAAAAAGATTGGGGTTCGGGGACCCCGTTCCGCTTAACATGGGTCCGCCCCTGTTTGTATATGAATTTTTGGGATTATAGTATAATCATGACATATTAGTTATGGGTGAGGGTATTGACACACCCCTACTTTTTGAGTGCACACCCCCTCCCCCCCTCCTAGAGGTGGCATATAGGGCAATAAGGGGAGTATATAGTGTGAAAGCAATTAATGTGCCAGAAAAAGGGTTTTGATAAGCCTCTCATTGGCCAATGAGAGGCATATAAGGTTGTGGTAGTTGAGCAATGAGAGACTTATCGGCACGACTTTTGATGAATTTAAGGTATAATTACTGACATGAAAGGAGTTCAGTCTGAAAAAGCGTGAAAGTGACCCATATGACCATTATCGACCTATACGACCCTTAGCGACCAAAAATGTTTATTTACCCAAAACATACGGGATTTTTTGTTCCAAATTTTTTCAAACTCGCAAAATTCCGACTGAACTCCTAAAGATTCTTAACTAAAAATTTGGTTGAGACCGTGAAGCATAAAGATGTCGTTTTGGGGCATTGGTAATATTTTTGGCAAAGATTCGAACCAGTCGTACGTCTCCGAAAGCGTTTGGTTATCCGGCGTTGATCGAGATGAGGAGGAGGTTGTGTCCGTGCCTCGTTGTGATGACGGGGGTGTGCGACCCACGTTACCTGACTTGAACCAGGTGTTTGTAGATGAGGGGGAACCATCTTACATTGCCCAAAGTTATCCGCGACACGAATACGGGACTTACCATTCGTATACGGAAAACAAACACAAGTTAGAGTATGAGGAAGGTGCTAAGGAGTATGAGAAAAATGATAACGAAGTCGAAGAAGGTGCTAACGACTTTGAGGAAAATGATAACGAAGTCGAGGAATGTGCTAAGGACTTTGAGGAAAATGATAACGAAATCGAGGAAGGTGTAATGCACTTTGAGGAGGATGTTGATGACGACGAACCTGCTAACGAGGAAGGTGTTCACGACGACGAGCGTGCTAACGAGGAAGGTGCTAATGACGAGAAAAAAACAAAAAAGGTATGACATAACCGTCAATTACGTTTTATTTGTGTTACATAATGTTGATATAATTTTAGAGTGGATAAAATGATTTTGTATACGTGTTATTCGTATGTATATAATTTTTATTAGGTAGGAGAAATCTAGAAAATGTTTAACCCGAACCCGACCCAAAATTGTGTCATACGTATTAACCCGATTTCGTTATCATTTTGGTGAAATATTATATATGTTCTGGTGAAATATTTTATTAAAAATAGATTACTTAAGCTTGTAAATGAACCGAACGAACAGGAACGAGGCATGTATACTGATTAAAAATAGAAAATGTATGACACGAAATTTCATACAAACCCTAAAATGTGTCATACATATTAACCCGAACCCGATGTTGAACCCGATGTTGAACCCGAGTTTTTTCATTGTTTTTTCGACAAATTAATATATTAATTTCATTTATGTGGATTTCTAATGAACCTTTTTTCTTTTTGAGGTATTTGGGTCACTTGAAGAATTGAAGAATTGGGTATACAAAAAAGAAGTTGCGAAAGGTTACGTCATTGTCACCCAACGAACGAGGAAAAAAGGCGAAGGTGCGTCAGCAAGGACAGTGAAGATATGGTTGCAATGCGGTTGTGGCGGCGAACCCAAAAGTAAAGCATCCGTTCGGCGTTCCGGCAGTAAAAAGGTTGGCTCTCCTTTTAGTCTGATAGGGAAACTAGACTCAAGTAGTGGTAGTTGGAGCCTTGTGGAGAAGAAAAACATTCACAACCATGAGCCTGCTGAATTTCTCGAGGGCCACGCGTTTGCTAGAAGGCTGACCCCGGACGAAGAATCACTGGTGGAGAGACTTTATCTGCAAAACATGGAGCCTAAAAATATACATTTAACCATAAGAAATCAGTACCCACATATCGTGTGCATTCTACAAGATGTACAAAACGTGATTAAAAAGATTAAACGAAAAATGTACGGCGATCGAACTCCAATGCAGATATTGGAGAGCATGTTGCAAGAAGAAAGGTACGTTTATTTCACCAGAGTGAATCCCTCCACAAACGCTGTCGAGGAGGTTTTTTTCGTTCATCCGGACTCGTACAACATGTGGCGTGCATTCCCACATGTGTTGATGATTGATGCTACCTACAAGACGAATGAGTATAATCTTCCGTTTATTCAAGTTGTGGGTGTGACATCGACACACAAGTCTTTTTGTGTGGCTCATGCGTTTGTCTCTAAAGAAAAAAAAAAGATAACTTCTTATGGGTCCTGGAGAAGCTCAAAGAATTGTTGGTAAATTGCTTGGAGCCACATGTAGTTGTAACAGATAGGGATCAAGCTTTGATGAATGCTTGCGATAAAGTATTCCCAAAAGCTTCCAAATTGCTATGTAGGTGGCACATCTCACAGAATATTCTAAAACACTGTCGGGCAGAATTTACGGATGAAGACTGGAAAATATTCAAGCTTTCTTGGTCTCGACTGTGTAATTCTCCCATTCCGACGATATACAATTATAACTTTCAGCGGCTTTTCACGCGACTGGTTAATGACGGACGATCAGGTACATATTATATTAGTTTACATACATTCATCCATACATATATACATACAAACATTACAACTCATTGTATTCAATTTTTTTTTTCAGATGTTCTGGATTATTTGTATGATCTGTGGCTGAAAGATTATAAAGAAAAATTCGTTTCAGCTTGGACTAACACAATCCCCAATTTTGGTCAACATACAACCAACAGAGTTGAAAGCCAGCATTCTAAGTTTAAGAGATACATTAAAGGGCCAAACAACTCGCTCCATAGACTTGTGTGTCTTGTTGGCAAAGTTGTAGAGTCACAAAATATACAAATAAAAGTTAGTTTTGAGGAGAGCAGGTCCGTGCAAATGGGGGACCACAGATTTCCATTTTTTGACAACCTAGGCGGTAATGTTTCCCAAAAAGCCTTAGAGTTATTGGTTGTCGAGAGGAAGAAGCTAAATGCGTTGAGGGCAGGAGGGGGGACTTGTGGCCACCAGCTTTCTACGGGTTGTGGGTTGCCATGTGCTTGTCAGATGGAGTGGTGGGAAAATACAGGTAACATAACAACTATAACATATGCTTCGATCCATAGAATATAATCATCATTATACTTTATGTTTTAACAATGATTCTTAAAAAACAGGTTGCAAAATTCCACTTGCCGCAATAGATAAATTCTGGACAAAACTTGATTTTTCGACAGAAGAACTTAATCAAGACGAGTGTAATATTCAGGCGGAAATGGATAAACTCACACAGCAACTACATACGCAGCCACCTCTAGTGTTAAAAAGTATGTTGTCGAAGATGAAAGCGGTGTTGAATCCAAGTATGACTGACCACCAACCGCCTGAGGTACAACAAGATACGCGGGGCCGCCCAACTACGAAAGCAAAACAACAAAAGAATGAAGACCTTGCGAGACGTAAAGATAAACAACCCGAATCACAGAGGAACGACTACACTCAAAAGCCAAATGTGCGACGTAGTCGTTCAAAGAAAAACAAAGAAGAAAAAAATACACTTCCGATTATAGATAAAGACTTTCCACTGTTGGCCGGGCACAGGTACATACGTATATACATACATATATTTAGAATTCTTTTTCAACTTTTTATTTTTTAATATTTTTTAGTTTTTTATTTTTTTGCCAATTATAGGTACAAAAACGTGATCGAGCGTTTTAAGGATTGGCTTCCATCTACGTGATCGAGCGTTTTAAGGATTGGCTTCCATCTAGCTATCGGAGATACATAACACATATCGAAGATGCCCAGCCGGACGGTAACTGTGGGTTTCGATCCATAACTATGGGTTTGGGGTATGACCAGAAAGAGTGGAAGTGGGTCCGCCAAGAGCTACTCGACGAGATGTTCATTACCAAAAAGCGTTGGGGCCATATACTCGAATCATTGGACAAGGGATGTTACGAAAATGTGTATCGATCGTTAAATTGGTTAAATGTTGAACCTGCACCTATGGCATGTTGGATGTGGTTGCCCTACACAGGGTTGTTGGTGGCTCAAAAATTTGGGGTGATTGTTCAACATTTAAGCAACGGTGTTTGTCAAACTTACTTCCCGATGTTCGATGGACCGGAGGTTTACCCGAGCCATTCCATTTTAACGATTGCTTATGTCAAAGATAGCAATTTCATCATGGTTAAGTTAGCGGATGATATCCCGATGCCAGTACCAAATGGACTTTGGAATATATACCGAAGTATGGAAGCTATGGAATGGGAGACAATGTACATGTCTCGTATTGCACAGGGTAGGGCGTTACTACGTAGTAATAGAACTCGACAAAAAGAAGTTATTGACTTGTGTTAGGTGTAGCATCCGTGAAACAAAGTGTACGCAACAATTTTTTTTATAATTTTTTTTTAAATTGTTGCTAATTAAGGGTTTTATTGTTATAATAATTATTATTATTATTATTATTATTATTTATTATTTATTATTGTTATAATTATTATTATAATTATTATTATTGTTATTATTTATTATTATTAATTTTAATATAAATAAATGAATAATAAAAAATGTCAAATAAAAAGGGAGGGGTCCTTCTGTATCGGACCGGCCTCCCCCGAGATTCGAACTCGCACAACTAGCATAGAATACACAAGCCTTAACCAGTTTATCCTCCTGTACAGGAGCTGATAAATTAGTTATAGTATACCCTTTATACACTTCAAACGCGCATATGGTGAGCACGGATCCTGACAACTTTTCAGCCCATATGCCTCGTATAGCCCGATGAGACCCATATCCACCTACCTTTTCTGAAAAGTTGACAGGACATTTATGACACCCCACTTGCATATGCCTCTCATCGACCCATACGGGTCTCATTGAAGTTCAGTTTCACTTCCTTTTATGGTTATTTTTTGAACGAGTTCTGGACCACACGATGACAATCCGGAACGGGACCACACGCGTCTCTCGCATAGCTTTTGCTCTCGTATCGGTCTATATGGTCGGAATATTCAAGGTTTGTTTACCCTTGTTCTTTTGTGGTTTTATTTTGGCGGTTTGCGGTGGTGGTGGTGGTGGGTCGGCTGAGGTGGTGGTGGTGGTGGTGGTGGGGGTGGGTAGGCTGTGGTGGTGGTGGTAGGTCCGCTGTGTTGATGGTGGTGGTGGTGGTGGTGGTGGGTCCGCTGTGTTGATGGTGGTGGTGGTGGTGGGTCGGCTGGGTTGTTGTTGTTGGTGGTGGTGGTGGCGGTGGTAGTGGTGGTGGTTGTGGTGGTGGTGGTGGTGGCTGTGGTGGTAGTGGTGGTGGTGGTGGTGGTTAGGCGGGTGTGGTGGTGGCTGTGGTGGTAGAGATGGTGGTGTTGGTGGTGGTTAGGCGGGTGTGGTGGTGACTGTGGTGGTAGTGCTGGTGGTGGTGGTGGTTAGGCGGGTATGGTGGTGGTGGTGGTAGCGTAACCCTACCCGACCCCCGGCCCGACACGTTTTTGCCGGGTCTAGACTTATATCATCGTTTTTTTTAAATGTGCATATGTTATTTTTATTATTATATTTATTATTTTTAACAATATATTTTCGAAAGTCGGATTGTATATTTACTTAAGGCCCGACACGTAACCCTAATGCTATAATTGTATGTTTTATTAACAGGATATCGAAAGTCGGTGTTTTGACGGTGGTGGTAGCGTAATCCTTATGGAGAAGTACACTGCGTTCATATTTCAGATTCAAACGCTTAACTGCGTTCGTATTCCAGATTCATGCACCGGAACGTCCACCAACGACAATGCTTCTGCGTCAGCAACCTCTGACGATGGAAGTAGATATTTACCGGTGACTGTGAGGGTGAACTGGAATGTTCTTCCACCACCACCAACGACAATGCTTCTGCGTCAGCAACCTCGAGGGAGAACTCCTTCTGTATGGATTGGTTCTTCATGCTGTGGAACCGGTTACTGAGAATTTTTCAGCAACAACGAGGTAGCGCCAGATCAGGTCGGAGGTTCTTCATGTGGTAATGGGGAAGCGGAAAGCACGTTTACCGTGGAACGCGTCCCTATACTTGATAGCAACAATATGGTGACCGAATAGAGATCTGAATAACCGATACAGTTTGCAAGAATTTAAGAATATGTAACAGTTAGCGATTTATGGTTTAGGGTTTAGTCGTTACATTTTGTATTAAAATGACATGGTTTGTGTATTAATATAAAACGATGTTTCGTGTATTTATTGCGTTATGGTTAATAAATAACACCTTTGCCAAGTTAACGATGTTTTATTATTATTATTATTTTTGTTTTTGTTGTTGTTGTTGTTGTTGTTGTTGTTGTTGTTGTTGTTGTTGTTGTTGTTGTTGTTTACTATTATTATTGTTATTATTATTATTATTATTATTATTATTATTATTATTATTATTATTATTATTGTTATTGTTATTGTTATTATTATTATTGTTGTTATTTATTATTGTTATTATTATTATTGTTTATTATTTATTATTGTTATTATTATTATTATTATTGTTTATTATTATTATTATTATTGTTATTATTATTATTGTTATTATTTATTGTTGTTATTTATTATTGTTATTATTATTATTATTATTGTTTATTTGTTGTTATTATTATTATTATTATTGTTGTTGTTGTTGTTGTTGTTATTATTATTATTATTATTGTTTATTATTTATTATTCTTATTTATTATTATTATTGTTTATTATTATTATTATTATTATTATTATTATTATTATTATTATTATTATTGTTGTTGTTGTTGTTGTTGTTATTGTTATTATTATTGTTGTTATTTATTATTGTTATTATTATTATTATTATTGTTTATTATTTATTATTGTTATTATTATTATTATTGTTTATTATTATTATTATTATTATTGTTATTATTATTATTATTGTTATTGTTATTGTTATTATTATTATTATTATTATTGTTATTATTATTATTGTTATTATTATTATTATTGTTTATTGTTATTATTATTGTTTATTATTTATTATTGTTATTATTACTATTGTTATTATTTATTATTATTAATTTTAATATAAATAAATGAATAATAAAAAATGTCAAATAAAAAGGGAGGGGTCCTTCTGTATCGGACCGGCCTCCCCCGGGATTCGAACTCGCACAACTCGCATAGAATACACAAGCCTTAACCAGTTTATCCTCCTGTACAGGAGCTGATAAATTGGTTATAGTATTCCCTTTATACACTTCATACGCGCGTATGGTGAGCACGGATCCTGACAACTTTTTAGCCCATATGCCTCGTATAGCCCGATGAGACCCATATCCACCTACCTTTTCTGAAAAGTTGACAGGACATTTATGACACCCCACTTGCATATGCCTCTCATCGACCCATACGGGTCTCATTGAAGTTCAGTTTCACTTCCTTTTATGGTTTAACCGAGAACAAGTACATATCCAAATACAAAAGTTTTTTTTTGAACGAGTTTTGGACCACACGATGACAATCCGGAAGGGGACCACACGCGTCTCTCGCATAGTTTTTGCTCTCGTATCGGTCTATATGGTCGGAATATTCAAGGTTTGTTTACCCTTGTTTTTTTGTGGTTTTATTTTGGCGGTTTGTGGTGGTGTTGGGGTTGGGGTTGGGGTTGGGGTTGTGGTGGTGGTGGTGTTGGGGTTGTGGTTGTGGTTGTGGTTGTGGTTGTGGTTGTGGTGGTGGTGGTGGGTGTCACACCCCAACCGATGGCAGAATCATCGGGGCATGGCACTGAGCGAAACAGATTGCCCAGAAGTTCCCATAACAATTATCATCACTATTCAGTTTAAATAACACGTCCAATACCGTGTCCCAAATAACAAACAAATTATTACAGATTACAACTAGTCAAATGTTCTGTTCCGACAACTCAGATTTTAAATAAAACATATAAATATTGTTCGAATGCTCCTAAAGACCCAGCCTGACAAGATCTACAGACAACTATGCTCTAGTTGCTTTTTCCTGACAGACAACTATTTGTTGGGGGCCTCTAGAGCTTTAATCTAGCCTCGCTTTCCTAGCAAGCAAACATCTTAAACACCTGCCACATATGTTAAAATAAAGTCAATACATATAATTTAAAGGTGAGCATACAAGTTTGATAATAGCGTATAGAGTTCGAAATAGTTTACGCATAACCAGCACGTACACAGAGGAAAACGAAGCATGTTAATTATCGACATGGACCTATCGATACCAATGACTGCGGGTTGACCGTCCGGGACAGTTCGCAATACATGATTACCACCATAATCCATGCAAGTAATTGTCCTTAACAACCCCCGTGTGAACACAATCAACAAGCATTCATTTAGTCACGTAATACATGCGAATCGGTTTGCGTTCAAATAATTGAGTAGTGTGTTCGGTAGTGATTTTGATAAGTAACGTATGTAACACCCAAAAGTTCTAAAAGAAAAAAGGGATCGAATATATTCACAGCGATTGATTGATGGATTGAACGGAGCGCTTAAGAGTGGGGTTAGCCTGAATTGTTCGATAGCATAACGATGAGTAACACGTAGAATGGAAATGAGTGTAAGTGGGTCGAACAGCCTGGTCGATCAAACATAGCTTCGATCGAATGGGTTGTTCGTTTGGCTAGACAGTTCGTTCGGACAGTCCGTTCGATCGGCCGGTAGGCTCGATCGGCTGGACTGTTCGAGTGGATTGTTTCTTCCTTTGAGTAGGATGTGTTTGTGTATGATGGTTTGAACTTTTGAAGTTTTCGTTGTAGTATTTGAGAACACTGAAGTGTTCTTACCTTTCAGGTCGATCGATCGAACGGTCTGTTCGATCGGCCGGCTTAACCGATCGGTTAGGAACTTCAGTAGTAGTCCTCAGCAGGATGTTACTCAATCGAACAACATACTCGATCGAACAGCAGGCTCAATCAGGTGGCATTCCTATACGTCAAACGAATTGAAAATCGACTAAGTGTTGAAGCATAGTATATCATGATCCGAGGAGTAATGTTGACAAACGGCCTATTCGATCGAACACCATCTCGTTCAATACTATACTTCACGAAATTGTCAAAGTGCGGGGCCACATGCTAGCCGATCGGCTGGCCTGGTCGATCGGCGGGTATGTCCGATCGGTTGGGTTGTTCGTTCGAACAGCCTAACCGTTCGGCCAGCATCCTGACCTGGTTGGCCTGTTCGTCCAACACTTAGCTGTTCTGATTATTTGACGTTATGTTGAGGTAGTTTGACAACGAGCTGAGCCATGGAACCTTCGTTCTTACTTGTTTCCCCGGCTCGGACAGAAATCACCCAAATTCGGCCAGTGAATGGTTCGGGACAGCAGTCTAACATTCAACCCGAAGTCGGTAAACCTCGTAGATAGAATCCGAATCTTGAACCCCTCATCCACTAGAATGTTTTGGTGAGTCGACTCATGCTCCGTTTCTACCTGTTTGAAGGCATTGAGTGTAAAAGAGTTGAAAGAAAGTTGGAATTTCTTCGTTCAATCCTTTACATCATGTAAATGTTTAGATCTTTGATGGATCTTAGCTTGTTTCTGTGGAAATCGGTTAGATCCGAGCTATTCATGGTGGATTGAAGCCAAAACATGATGTTCTTGAAGAACACCATGATGACATCATCTAAGAATGCTTAGATCTTGGTGATTTCACGGTTAGAAACTAAGATTTGAAAGATAGAAAGGTGTAGGAGCATGTTTTGATCAAGAAAGTACAAGATTTAGGATGAAAACTTACCAGGATTGGAAGAAATCTGAGAAAAGGTGAGGAGCACGAGCTTGTCGGTCAGAGGGTTTCCAAAAGTGGAAAGAATGACAATGACAGCCCTATTTATAGGCTCCAAAAGAGGAAAGGGCTGGCCGATCGGCCAGGCATCCCGATCGGACAGCCTGCTCGATCGGACAGTCTGTCCGATCGGCTGGGCTGTTCGATCAGCTGGCACCCTGATCGATCAATCAGCCTGGTTCGAGTGTTCGGTGCGACGATTTTCGATATTTCGATTTCGATTGAAGACGATACGAATACGATAGAGTCTCCTATTCAAATTACTTTCAGTCCCAACTACTATATCTAACATGCAATCATCTATATTTCACCCTATCCTTTCGTTACCATTCGTCGTAATTCGATTTCGATTGCATTCGATTTGGGTTTTGAGTTTCGATTTGTGTTTCGATTGATTCGATTGAATACCACACCAAACATAAAATAAGCACGCACAGGGAACACGTAAGGCACACCCACAAGTAATATAACACCAAATTCGCATAGTTCGAGATTCGATTGATGATTTGATTAGCTTGATTGCTGGTTGATTAACTTTATCGCATTGTTACTTCCTATTATTCACAGTCGTAAGTCGGTTCGCATCGATCAAATATTCGATTACTTCGATTCTTTCTTGATTACAACACTTACTCCACATAATACAAATAAAACATAAAATAGACTAATTATAGTCAAAGAAAGTCAAAATTGACTTGGACTTGGACTTTGACTTTGACTTTGACATTCGAAAACACGGGGTGTTACAGCCTCCCCTTGTTTAGGGAATTTCGTCCCGAAATTAGGCTAGAAGCTGCACAACCCCGTGAATTACCAATTTGATGCTTCAGATCTTCATTTGAACAACTGCGGGTACTTGGCCTTCATGTCGCTTTCGAGTTCCCAAGTGAACTCAGCGCCTCATTTGCCTTCCCATCGGACTTTCACGATAGGGATGCGCGAGCGCCTGAGTTGCTTGGTTTGGCGATCCATGATTTCGACAGGCTTTTCCACGAAGTGTAGCATTTCGTTGACCTGAAGATCGTCGAGAGGTACAATCAGATCAGGGTCAGCTAGGCATTTTCGGAGGTTCGACACATGGAAAGTCGGGTGGACGTTACTGAGTTCCTCCGGTAGTTCGAGTTTGTAGGCAACTTTTCCGATCCTTTCCAGAATCTTAAAAGGTCCAACATATCGAGACGCTAGTTTCCCTTTCTTGCCGAATCTGACTACACCCTTCCAAGGGGATACCTTTAGGAGTACGTAGTCGCCAACGTCAAATTCAAGGGGCCTGCGTCTTCTATCGGCGTAACTTTTCTGTCTATCCCTGGCTTTTGCCAAGTTATCTCGAATCTGGAGGATTTTGTCAGTCGTTTCTTGTAGTAACTCGGGACTGCTTAATTGCGAGTGACCGATCTCGTGCCACACAACAGGCGAACGACATCTTCTTCCATATAAAGCCTCGAATGGTGCCATTTGTATGCTGGCATGATAGCTGTTGTTGTACGAGAATTTGACCAACGGGAGGTGTTTGTTCCAACTACTACCGAAGTCTATGACACACGCACGGAGCATGTCTTCAAGAGTACGGATCGTTCTTTCAGTATGTCCATCAGTTTGAGGATGGAATGCAGTACTCAGGTTAAGCGACGTACCAAGGGCCGCTTGAAACGTTTCCCACAATCGCGAAGTAAACCGAGCGTCATGGTCTGAAATGATGTCATGAGGCGTACCATGATTACAAATGATCTCGTCGGTGTAGATTCGGGCTAGTCGTTCCACCTTGTAGTCTTCCTGTATTGGCAAAAAGTGGGCTGATTTGGTCAGACGATCCACTATAACCCAAATGCTGTCGTGACCTGATGGCGTGGGCAGAAGTTTGGTTATGAAATCCATAGCTATACTCTCCCACTTCCATATGGGGATTGGAGGTTGTTCGAGTAAGCCAGAAGGTCGTTGATGTTCAGCCTTAACTCTCGCACAAGTAAGGCAACTTCCAACATAGAGGGCGATATCTCGTTTCATACTCGGCCACCAGTACTTGTAACAAAGATCCTGGTACATTTTATCGGCACCGGGATGAATAGAGTATCGGGATTTGTGGGCTTCGTTCATTATAATCTTTCGCAATTCGGTCCGCTTAGGGATCCAAATTTGGTCCAGATAATAGAAAATCCCATCTGCCTTGCTTACAAGCTGAGCTCCATCGTGATAGATTCTCTCCTTCTTCAAAGTGCGTTCATTAAAACAAGCATGCTGGGCTTCGCGGATGAGAGCTTCGAGGTTGTGCTGGGCTTGGGTATTGCGAATGCTGAGCAAATAACTCCGTCTGCTGAGCGCGTCGGCTACAACATTTGCCTTGCCTGGGTGATAACGAATCTCACAGTCGTAATCGCTAAGAAGTTCTACCCATCGGCGTTGACGCATGTTAAGTTCTTTCTGATTAAAGATGTGTTGTAAACTCCTGTGATCGGTGAAGATCGTGCACTTGGTACCATACAGGTAGTGTCGCTAAATCTTTAATGCAAAGACAAATGCGCCTAGCTCGAAATCATGGGTTGTATAGTTCTTCTCGTGGATTTTGAGCTGACGAGATGCGTAAGCTATAACCTTGTCTCGTTGCATGAGGACACAGCCAAGACCAAGGTTGGAAGCATCACAGAAGACAATGAAATCGTTGTTTCCGTCCGGCAACGTGAGAACGGGAGCATTGCAGAGCTTGCACTTAAGGGTCTGAAAAGCAGATTCTTGTTCAATTCCCCAAACAAAAGACCTGTCTTTATGGGTAAGAGCGGTAAGTGGCACAGCGATCTTAGAGAATCCTTCGATGAATCGTCGATAGTAACCGCTAGTCCAAGAAATGATCGGACTTCAGACGGGTTCTTAGGCGTAATCCAGCTTTTAACTGCTTCAATCTTCGTGGGATCGACATGAATACCCTGACTATTCACGATGTGACCCAGAAACTGAACCTCCTCCAACCAGAATTTGCACTTGGAGCACTTGGCGTAGAGTTGGTTCCCCTGGAGTAACTCGAGAACCAAACGTAGATGTTGCGCGTGTTCGGCTTTCGATTTGGAATAAATCAAAACATCGTCGATGAACATGATGATGAAACGATCAAGATAAGGTTTACACACGCGATTCATTAGATCCATAAAAACTGCGGGTGCGTTGGTTAGACCAAAAGGCATAACAACGAACTCATAGTGGCCGTATCGAGTGCGAAAGGCTGTTTTGGGTATATCTTCCTCTTGTATGCGCAATTGATGATAGCCTGAACGTATATCGATCTTCGAGAAACACTTGGCACCTTGTAGCTGATCAAATAGGTCATCGATTCGAGGCAAAGGGTAATGGTTCTTGATGGTCAACTTATTCAACTCCCGATAGTCGATGCACATCCTGAACGACCCATCCTTCTTTTTGACGAAAGGACTGGCGCGCCCCATGGAGAGGTGCTCGAGCGAATAAAGCCTTTTTCAAGTAACTCCTGGAGTTGGTTTGAGAGTTCCCTCATTTCGGATGGCGCGAGTCGATAAGGGGCTTTAGCAACAGGGTTAGCTCCAGGAATTAGGTCGATACGAAAGTCAATATCACGACTTGGCGGTAGTCCGGGAAGATCATCAGGGAACACCTGAGGAAATTCACGAACCACTGGGACGTCTTTGACTTCAACCTTCTTTTTCTTTTCCTTCTCCGCTACTACAATGTTAGCCAAGAAAGCGTTGTATTCTTTGCGGAGATACTTGCTAGCTTGGACGCATGACATAAGTTTGAGGCCTTTCTAAGCTGTTTCACCGTACACACATAATAGATCACCATTCGCGAGCGAGAATCGAATCATCTTTTCAAAGCACACAACTTCAGCATGGTTTTCGCGCAGAAAGTCCATGCCTACTATGACGTCAAAACTTCCAAGTTGCATCGGAATAAGGTCGATTGGGAAGATGTGATTGTTGAGCTCTAGGGTACAATCACGAAGAACAAAGTTAACGGCGACGGTTCTTCCAGTAGCAACTTCAACTTCGAATGACGAGGGGAGATAAGAGCGCTTATGACTAAGGAGCTTCTCGAATTCAAATGACACAAAGCAGTTATCGGCTCCAGTATCAAACAAACATGATGCATAAATACCATTCAAAAGGAACGTACCATTGACCACGTTGTTGTCAGCCTGGGCTTGACGGGCATTGATGTTAAAGGTTCTGGCACGGGCTGCTTGCTGTTGCTGCTGAGGCTGCTGCTGTTGTTGCTGCTGCTGGGGTTCTTGTTTCACAACCCTGTTCGGGCACATGTTTGCGAAGTGGTTAGGATCACCACATGGAAAGCAGACTCGAGCATTGACCGCGGGTGCTTGAGCTGCAGGTTAACCTTGAGGGGCTGGAAGTAGAGCTTGATGAGCGGCGACTCGAACTGGGGCTTGACGGGGACCATAGCGACTCGCAGTGAAATGCCCGTAGAGGTTGCAGTGGGCGCAGAAACGACAGGCGATTCCCATCGGGTGATGGTATGAGCATGTCGGACAAAGCGGGTGGGGACCTGTGTATGCGCGCTTTGCTGGCGGCGCATTGATCACTGGAGCTTGTCGATGGTGCGACTACTGCTGAGCCTGTACGGCTTGCAGAGGGGCAGCAGTCGTTGCCACAGCACAGTTCTTGTTGTTGGAGTTGTTGTTGTTGGGCTTCTTCTTTCTTCTTGATGACTTGGAGGGTTGAGCAGTGGTGGTGTCGACGGTCGATGCGCTGGTGGCTTGGTGCAGAGACTTGGTATGCTTATCCCAAAAACCAGACTTTACCCGCTTGTCATTGATCTCTGCGGCAAGCAGGTAGGTCTCTTCAATCGATGATGGCTTGGCAGCATGAACGAAATCGGCAACACAATCGGGTAGAGCTCGAATATACTTCTTGATGGCCATGTCTGACGTCTTGACTTGGTCGGGACAAATGATGCTGAGCTGTTTAAAGCGTGCAGTTAAAGCAGCGTTGTCTCCATCCTTCTGCTTGATGTTCCAAAACTCGTTCTCCAGCTTTTGGCGTTCATGGGGAGGGCAAAATTCGTCCATCATAATAGCCTTTAACTCCTCCCAAGTTAGCTCATAGGTTGCATCATTTCCACGCTTGTTTTGTTCGGCCGTCCACCAGTCCAAAGCTCGGGACTGGAAGACACCTGTAGCATTGAGGGTGCGGAGATTTTCAGGACAGCCGCTTTGGCGCAGAGTGACTTCAACTGAATCGAACCATTGAAACATGGCGGTAGGGCCATCTTCTCTGGTGAATTCCTTGGTTCCGCATGCTTTAAACTGTTTGAAGCTGAAACCAGTCTTGTTGGCATCCTTAGGAGCATCGATTCGCGACTCCTCAGACGATTTGCTGGCGTTTTCAAAGACATCACTCACAGCTTTTGCCACACTCTTGGCAATGATAGTAGCGAGACGCCTGTCTCTCTTCTCTTAGCGGGTAAGTGGGGTTCGGTGTCCAGATGACGACATGGTCTGCAACAGACATCGTCGTATGTCTCAGACACAACAAATCGAATCTCACCTCGCACGTCTACTACTTACTAAAGCTTAGAAACACGTCGAAACACGCATTACATAAACACGTAGGCACATAACCATAGATTCACGTAATCATAGAAGCACATAGGCACGTAGAGCACAGAGACACATAAACACAGACGCACATAAGCACATAGGCATTTAATTACATATGCAGTCAGAATACAGAAACCTATCATTCAAAGCTCGCGAGTCGTTCGTATATAGTGATCGCGTATAGTATATCGAATAGTATCGCATAATCGTATAGCAGGTCGAGTATAGTATAGCGTATATCGTAGCATAGTATTGTCTAGAATTTCAGCGACTTGTTAGCGTGTTGAGATAGAATAGAAATACGAGTCGTGTGTGTCGATCGAAGTGATAGCAAAAATCGTGCGAACATCAAAATTAAACACATAAACAGGTAAATACACATAAAACACGTAAAATCAACGAATCATCAGAGTTGGCAGTTGCGGGCTCAGAATCGATACACATAAAATCGAGGAAATGGATTGTCTGCGGCTACTAGACATTGACTGCCCAAAGCGATTCGACTATTCACAATAGACTTGTCGTACTTTTCGACTTTCGGAATCACGTTTCTGCCTCGATTCTTGGGCATTCAGCACGTATTCCCTAGGTCATACTCGCGAGTTCAGACCGTTGGAGTAAAAGTCGAGGCTTTGGTGAGATGAGTAAAAGTTGGAATAAGTTGCCAAGGTTCGGGTTTCACCCCTGGCTTAGCAATTTCTTCCTTGTTTTAGTAAAATCTGAGGAGATTATTCATCAAAATATGGATTTCACTCCTGATTTGGTATAAATCTCCTCGTTTGTTATCGAAAATAATGAGGAAATCGTTGATAAATTGATAAAATCAGTACTGATCAAACAATTTAGTCGAGAGTTTGCGGCTTTCACACCTAATCTCGACTAAATCTCTTGTCTTTACTTGAAAATTCGAGTGCAGTGATAGCGAAGAACATCAGAATCTAGCACATAAGCATGGTCTGTTGGTTCCTAACTATAGTCTAGGTCTCTAAGACAGCGACCCGGACTAGGTCGTGTCTAGCCTAATTCCCTACAGTTATGGCTCTGATACCAATCTGTCACACCCCAACCGATGGCGGAATCATCGGGGCATGGCACTGAGCAAAACAGATTGTCCAGAAGTTCCCATAACAATTATCATCACTATTCAGTTTAAATAACACGTCCCATATCGTGTCCCAAATAACAAACAAATTATTACAGATAACAACTAGTCAAATGTTCTGTTCCGACAACTCAGATTTTAAATAAAACATATAAATATTGTTCGAATGCTTCTAAAGACCCAGCTTGACAAGATCTACAGACAACTATGCTCTAGTTGCTTTTTCCTGACAGACAACTATTTGTTGGGGGCCTCTAGAGCTTTATTCTAGCCTCGCTTTCCTAGCAAGCAAACATCTTAAACACCTGCCACATACGTTAAAATAAAGTCAATACATATAATGTAAAGGTGAGCATACAAGTTTGATAATAGCATATAGAGTTCGAAATAGTTTACGAATAACCAGCACGTACACAGAGGAAAACGAAGCATGTTAATTATCGACATGGACCTCTCGATACCAATGACTGCTGGTTGACCGTCCGGGACGGTTCGCAATACATGATTACCACCGTAATCCATGCAAGTAATTGTCCTTAATAACCCCCGTGTGAACGGGTGCTGAGTCCAAACTATAGTACTACATCGTTAAGGCAGGTAGACAACATTCCACATGTAAACACAATCAACAAGCATTCATTTAGTGATTTTGATAAGTAACGTATGTAACACCCAAAAGTGCTAAAAGCAAAAAGGGATCGAGTATACTCACAGCGATTGATTGATGGATTGAAGGGAGCGCTTGAGAGTGGGGTTAGCCTGAATAGTTCGATAGCATAACGATGAGTAACACATATATGGAAATGAGTGTAAGTGGGTCGAACAGCCTGGTCGAACGAACAGTAGGTTCGATCGAATGGGTTGTTCGTTCGGCTGAACAGTTCGTTCGGACAGTCCGTTCGATCGGCCGGTAGGCTCGATCGGCTGGACTGTTCGAGTGGATTGTTTCTTCCTTTGAGTAGGATGTGTTTTTTTATGATGGTTTGAACTTTTGAAGTTTTCGTTGTAGTATTTGAGAACACTAAAGTGTTCTTACCTTTCAGGTCGATCGATCGAACGGTCTGTTCGATCGACCGGCTTAACCGATCGGTTAGGAACTTCAGTAGTAGTCCTCAGCAGGATGTTACTCAATTGAACAGCATACTCGATCGAACAACAGGCTCGACCAGGTGACATTCCTATACGTCAAACGAATTGAAAATCGACTAAGTGTTGAAGCATAGTATCTCATGATCCGAGGAGTAATGTTGACAAACGGCCTGTTCGATCGAACATCATCTCGTTCAATACTATACTTCACGAAATTGTCAAAGTGCGGGGCCACATGCTAGCCGATCGGCTGGCCTGGTCGATCGGCGAGTATGTCCGATCGGTTGGGCTGTTTGTTCGAACAGCCTAACCGTTCGGCCAGCATCCTGACCTGGTCGGCCTGTTCGTCCAACACTTGGCTGTTCTGATTATTTGACGTTATGTTGAGGTAGTTTGACAACGAGCTGAGCCATGAAACCTTCGTTCTTACTTGTTTCCCCGGCTCGGACAGGAATCACCCAAATTCGGCCAGTGAATGGTTCGGGACGGCAGTCTAACGTTCAACCCGAAGTCGGTGAACCTCGTAGATAGAATCCGAATCTTGAACCCCTCATCCACTAGAATGTTTTGGTGAGTCGACTCAAGCTCCGTTTCTACCGGTCTGAAGGCATTGAGTGTAAAAGAGTTGAAAGAAAGTTGGAATTTCTTCTTTCAATCCTTTACATCATGTAAATGTTTAGATCTTTGATGGATCTTAGCTTGTTTATGTGGAAATCGGTTAGATCCGAGCTATTCATGGTGGATTGAAGCCAAAACATGATGTTCTTGAAGAACACCATGATGACATCATCCAAGAATGCTTAGATCTTGGTGATTTCACGGTTAGAAATCAAGATTTGAAAGACAGAAAGGTGTAGGAGCATGTTTTGATCAAGAAAGTACAAGATTTAGGATGAAAACTTACCGGAATTGGAAGAAATCTGAGAAAAGGTGAGGAGCACAAGCTGGTCGGTCAAAGGGTTTCCAAAAGTGGAAAGAATGACAATGACAACCCTATTTATAGGCTCCAAAAGAGGAAAGGGCTGGCCGATCGGCCAGGCATCCCGATCGGACAGCCTGCTCGATCGGACAGTCTGTCCGATCAGCTGGGCTGTTCGATCGGCTGGCAGCCTGATCGATCAATCAGCCTTGTTCGAGTGTTCGGTGCGACGATTTTCGATATTTCAATTTCGATTGAAGACGATACGAATACGATAGAGTTTCCTATTAAAATTACTTCCAGTCCCAACTACTATATCTAACATGCAATCATCTATATTTCACCCTACCCTTTCGTTACCATTCGTCGTAATTCGATTTCGATTGCATTCGATTTGGGTTTCGAGTTTCGATTTGTGTTTCGATTGATTCGATTGAATACCACACAAAACATAAAATAAGCACGCACAAGGAACACGTAAGGCACACCCACAAGTAATATAACACCAAATTCGTATAGTTCGAGATTCGATTGATGATTTGATTAGCTTGATTACTGGTTGATTAACTTTATCGCATTGTTACTTCTTATTATTCACAGTCGTAAGTCGGTTCGTGTCGATCAAATATTCGATTACTTCGATTCTTTCTTGATTACAACACTTACTCCACATAATACAAATAAACCTAAAATAGACTAATTATAGTCAAAGAAAATCAAAGTTGACTTGGACTTTGACTTTGACTTTGACTTTGACATTCGAAAACACTAGGTGTTACAGTGGGGGTGGTGGGGGGTGGGTCGGCTGTGGTGGTGGTGGTGGTGGTGGGTTGGCTGGGGTGGTGAAGGTGGTGGTGTTGGGTAGGCTGTGGTGGTGGTGGTGGTGGTGTTGGGGTTGTGGTTGTGGTGGTGGGGGTGGTGGGGGGTGGGTCGGCGGTGGTGGTGGTGGTGGTGGTGGTGGTGGTGGGTTGGCTGGGGTGGTGATGGTGGTAGTGGTGGGTAGGCTATGGTGGTGGTGGTGGTGTTGGGGTTGTGGTTGTGGTTGTAGGGGTGGTGGGGGTGGGGGTGGGTCGGTTGTGGTGGTGGTGGTGGTGGGTCGGCTGTGGTGGTGATGGTGGTGGTGGTGGGTAGGCTGTGGTGGTGGTGGTGGTGTTGGGGTTGGGGTTGGGGTTGGGGTTGTGGTTGTGGTTGTGGTGGTGGGGGTGGGGGTGGTGGGGGGTGGGTCGGCTGTGGTGGTGGTGGTGGTGGTGGTGGATCGGCTGGGGTGGTGGTGGTGGTGGTGGGTAGGCTGTGGTGGTGGCGGTGGTGGGTCGGCTGGGGTGGTGGTGGTGGTGGTGGGTAGGCTGTGGTGGTGGTGGTGGGTCGGCTGGGGTGGTGGTGGAGGTGGGTCGGCTGGGGTGGTGGTGGTGGTGGGTCGGCTGAGGTGGTGGTGGTGGTGGGTCGGCTGTGGTGGTGGCGGTTGTGGGTCGGCTGTGGTGGTGTTTTGTTTTTTTTTTTTAAATTTTTACAATATATTTTCGAATACCGAGTCTAATGCTAAATTGTATTTTTTATTAACAGGATATCGAAAGTCGGTGTTTTGACGGTGGTGGTAGCGTAATCCTTATGGAGAAGTGCACTGCGTTCATATTTCAGATTCGTGCGTCGGGACGTCGGTCTAGGGTGAGGTGCTTGGCGGTAGGGATGCATCATCCAACATTAATTGCTAAGTCACCCGGAACTCCGACATTGTCAGATGTTACCGTGCAAATAGCACGGAACTCTCGTATTGTCGATTCCGGGTGCACTCTTGATAGCATCTACCGACGCGCGATAGTTCCGTCACCGGCATTTACCGACGCCCAGTAGTTCCGTGACCACCATATACCATCACGCGTCTGAACCGGCTTTTAAACCGGACGGAATCTACGAAGAAACTGTTCGATTTCACGGTTTGTTTGAGAACCTGATTCAGATACACAACGGTCTCTTTGCTTCGTCCACTAGAACTATTTATGTATGCATTCTTTTGGTAGTTAAACATACACAATTAGTTCTAGTGGGCGAAGCAAAGAGACCGTTGTGTATCTGAAAGATGTTCTCAAACAAACCATGAAATCGAACAGTTTCTTCGTAGATTCCGTCCGGTTTAAAAGCCGGTTCAGACGCGTGATGGTATATGGTGGTCACGGAACTACCGGACATCGGTAAATGTCGATGACATTGCCTTTTATTTAAAATCTCAATTGATGAAGGGTTTGTCATAAGAACAGGTTCATCAAATCGAGAATCAACTTCTTCATCATATTTTTCATGTATTTCCATTAGCCACAGTTGTACGAAGAAACTGTTCGATTTCACGGTTTGTTTGAGATCCTGATTCAGATACATAACGGGTTCGTGTGAATCTAAGTAATAATATGTAATAGTTAGCGATTTAGTGTGTAGGGTTTAGGGTTTCGGCTATGTATTGTATTACATTTTGTATGAAAGTGTTGTGTTTTGTGTTATTTTATCAAAGAATGTTCACTTACATTTGCGTTATGGATTATAGAGAATTTGACGTTTTATAATAACACTTGATAAAAAAAATGTAGAAGTTTTATAATACTAATTAAAAAAAATATTGACGTTTTATACTAACACTTGATAAAAAATGTAGAAGTTTTATAATACTAATTAAAAAAAATGTTGACGTTTTATACTAACACTTGATAAAAAAATGTAGAAGTTTTATAATACTAACTAAAAAAAATGTTGACGTTTTATAATACTAATTAAAAAAAATGTTGACCGTTTTATACTAACACTTGATAAAAAATGTAGAAGTTTTATAATACTAATTAAAAAAAAATGTTGACGTTTTATAATACTTATAAAAAATTGGCATTTAATAATATTTATAAAAAAATTGGCATTTAATAATATTTATAAAAAATTGGCATTTAATAATATACACAATTCATTTCATAAAAATATGAATTTTTTATAATACTAACACAATTTTTTATAACAACATTTTATAAAAAAAATTAATTTTCCTAATATTTCACAACTTCCCCATACAAATAACATATCAAAATAAAGTTTCACACACCCCAATCATTGGTAATCATTGGCTGACACCCAATGATTGGCATTAATTAGATGGTAGGGACCAGTTTGAGGCGTATTGGGCAATGAGGGGCGTATGGGTGGGGCCAGTTTGAGGCGTATAAGGCAATGAGGGTCATTTAGGGTTAGAGGGTGTGTAGATACTTTTGTGGGGAAGGGGGTGGATACCTCCTCCGTTAATTATTAATAAATGAATAAACTTGTCAAATTAAAAAGTTTATTATGTCCAGAATTGTTATTTATATTACAAATTATTTATATACTATTATTTTGTAACATTTGTATGCATTTGTAGTTGTAAATTTAGTTTAAGTTGTTGTACCTTATATTTGTAATTGTAAATTTAGCTTAAGTTGTTGTACCTTATTTATATACTATTATTTTTTAACATTTGTATGCAATTTATGGTTGTAAATTGAGCTTAAGTTGTTGTACCTTAATCTATAGGACCAGTTTTGACACCGTTCGATTGCGTAACGAACGTTCGACGTGCGGAATCCGTGAACGTGCGTGACCGAACACACAATAACGTACTAGAACCGTGATTTTATTGAAGAATATGACGTGTACGATACAAAAATCACGTGGAGAGAGTTTTCTCTCTCTAGACTTTCTCTCTCTAGACTTGAATCTCCAAAATCACAAATGAGCCAAAAAGTCTTCTAACTTATGTCATAACTCTCCTATTTATAGGTCAAGGCTTTAATGAAACTTTTCATTAATTACAAGATTGCCACCTTGCCTTTTAACTAGATATAACACTATAAAGACTTGATTTCTTCGGTTTCTCGCTACGGCTCGGATTGACGAAGTCAATAGACATTAATGCACTAACAATCTCCCCCCTTGGATATTGCCGCAATCAGTCTCGTAGCGTCTTGTCTTTCTCTTTTTCAAACAGAATCCCCGTGGATCTGTCTTCGAGCTACCGTTGCTCCTCCTCTCGGTAGTCTTTTTCTTCGGGCTCCCCCTTTCGTCAAGCTTCCGTGCTTTTGGAATCGACACCTGGCTTTCCGTAGCAACAGAATCAGAAACCTACACATCTCAACCTCTCAATTATAACAATCAATATTGTGATTCAATTTAATGAATCAACTAAATATTTGAGATTTTTCACATTTAAAACTTTTCAAAATTTTAAACATTCCAAATTCTGATTCAACTTAATGAATCATTTTAAACATTTCAAACTAATTATCCAATCCAACTGTTCATCTTGTTTAGCCTTTGAGATTTTGAATATCAGCTTTTCACCATCAGTTGTCGAAAATCTTTTTGGATTTTTCATACTATGAAACATAAATGCAATAGCAGAAATTAAATGAAGAAATGAAATATGTACAAACATATTTTTGTGAGTTTGTGCAAGAGGATCATATCAGTTTTTGAGACATATCACCAACACCGTTAAGCTTTTAAACATTTCAAGTTTTAAAAAATTTACCTAGATTGTCAGTATATTGGTCCACTTTAAATTTTCACACAAATTTCAATTGATTCGAGATACGATATTAATGTTTTAGAAACTTGAACTTAAATGTGTATCACTCCACTTGAATATACACCCGTATCCAGATCCCAATGTTCAGTCTTACAGGTGAGTATACCACAGATAATATATGTTAAGGGGTAAATTGCGAGGGTCGTGAGAGCTCAGGTCGATACTTCCGTATACGCAGAGAGATGACGGCTTCGACTTTCGGTGGGTCCCCTTTAGAGGATCTTTTGTTACAACAGCAGTGACTATCAATTTTACTGTTTTATCAACTTGCTGAGGGCTGCGCTTATATTTCAAAGCATTTTGCAGAAAGTATTATTCGGGGACTAGGTCAGTATTTTCATACAGCAGAAGTCCCGGAATAATACCCCAGATATCACTGAGTATAAAGACCTAGTATCTCAGAAAGAGGGATCTTTTAAACAAGATTTCAGGGGTTACCCATATATGTTTTTGTATCAAACAAGATTTCGGAATAAAATAATGGTTTTATTATCTTACCAAATTCAATATGTTTTTGTATGCATGTATGTTGTAAATTGTGCTTAAGTGGTTGTACCATGATCAAATAATGATTTCATTATCTTACCAAATTCAATCGTTTGATCCATTTAAAGTTGTGTTGTTTAATTTGTAAATTATTATTATTTATAATAATCTAATTAATTTAGCCAAAATCTTGTATAAATATAATTTGCAACATATTGATGCAATGGTTGTTATAATGTATGCATTATGGTTTGTATAGTGGTAATGATATATATTATATATAGATTACGATGAACCTGTCAAACGGAAAAAAATAGACGCGGGTTTATCGTAACGCGCAAGTCCTATATCAACTTAGTTATTTTATTCTATGTTTTACGTTTCGGTTTAATTTCTTCGCATTAACACGCCGCAACTTCAGTGTTGGTGGTTGCTGGCAGTAGTGTGGCATTAGTGTTCGCCCCCGTCGCAACGCGGGGGTGCGTAATACTAGTTATAATTAAATAACAAGATATGTTTATGACTATAAAGGTATTCATTTGTCGATATTTCATTGCAGTGATGTATATAGTAATCTGTCTTATCAATACGGTGGAACATGTGCTCATATTTGTCTTTTTTATCTGTAACTTTTCATTGAATTCATTTATGCTATAAATCCATTATTTGTCAATTATATGCTTTGAGTAATAAGTAGTTGTATACTTCAAAAATGATAAATCAATTATTCGATTTTTGACTAATCGAATGTGGAGTAATGAAGTCAGAAGGTTTTTCTAGCTAATTTCCATAAGAGACAAAACTAGTTGTAGCTATTGTTGTTGATGCCTTACCTGACATGTAACATCCATTATCTAAATCAACCTTCTCATCATTGGGTTCCATGACTGATAGAAAGGTGAGTTTTTACAGTTACTAAATAGAAAGATCAACCGGAACATAATGAACAGAAACAATCGGTATGAAATATAATATGGTAACAACGGCGGATTCATAATTTTTTTACGCATGTCGCTTTTTGAAAATCAGTGTGACTTAAGTGTCAGATACATATATAACACATAAGAATCGGGTATTAGATATTATAGAACACATGTAAGCTAACGTAAACTCACGCGAAAGGAAGAAGACCGACATGCATGCATGCTGCTTGATTTTATATAAGCTTCCTGAACTCTCTCTTTACTAACAATGGAACCTAAGCTGAATGGCATCATGGACGAGTTACCTTCTTGAACGTCAAATGAATGTTTGCATGAGAACAAGAAAGACTTGCTCTTGAGGACCCTGGTCCCAAAGCTCTTCTTAACCTCACCCTTACCCTTATTATGTTTATCACGTTCATTTGTACACACTATCATAGCTGCAACAAAAGGATCCTCTTCCCACAAAAACGTACTCTTCGACACACTTCTAACCGGCTGCTTGAAAGACCCTGGTGGCAACGGAAGAACCATTTTCGTTTGCACCTCAGGGTGGTTGCCACTACTAGAAAACTGGGTATTTGCGACTGCAGGTGGGGCCATAAACTTTGGCACCCCAGGAATCTTCTCCCATGAAAAGGGTATATGGATCGTCGAGTTACTTTTGTTGTCACTCATTTTATATCTTTGTTGGATCACACCTCGTGTCGAAATGTGGGCAAACCATGACAGGATTGTTGGGGTGGTTGGTATGTGTTTATATGTGGTTTTTCAATCATGTGCTGATTTACACGGTTAACTTAACCACTTAATAGAAGTGAAGAGAATGAAACGTGGGTTGGAAGCAAGCTAGTTTAATTGCTTTTGAAACAATTCATGGTGATTTGAAATTTGATGATAATGTGAAGCAGAAGAAGGAAAGAAAGGGAAGGTTTAATGGAGTCTGTTGGTGTTTTAAACATATTTTTGGGCTAAATCAATTACTGTTCTCGTTTGGTGTGAATTAGTGTTGCAACAACTTGAAAACTATACCTGCAAAGTTGTACATTATCAAGGGGTCTTTAATCTCAGACTTGCCTAATTTCATTTTCTTTAATTGGGTATTTTAGTTAATTATAGCATTTTTCTCTAGCATATGCATTAAATAGTGTATCTATATCAAGAATTCATCTTTTCCCATAGAGAGGTATATAAAACTACCCCTCTTGCTACAACAAATACAAGACCAAGAATAGTGATTGGATTGGTTAGGCAAAAATGTTCAAGAGTTTTGGTTTGCCTAACGCAGGTTATGGGGCCCCCCCCCACGTATGCAATACGTAGGGTTGGATCACTTTGTTATTGTTGTTTTGAATTTTGGATCAAAGAATATTCAACCCAGAATGTTTGTGTTTAGTGAGAATGTATTGTAGTGAGTGAAGAATAGAACATGCAAGAAGCAAGTTCTAAAGGTGAGAAGAGAGATTAGAAATGTCCTGGCTGAATGACAAGGAGCTGTCATTTATAGAGGAAAGAGTTGTTTATAAAGAGAAACCTTTGACTAGTGATCCATGACTGCAGTGGATGGTTTGCCCTTTTTGGTAGGTTAAAGGCTTTGTACCTGCGAGTAATAGAGTGTACTCCCCCACATGCTCTTGTTGCGGTTGGGTAGGAGAGTCCACACGTAAAGTGTGATATGACCGGATAATGTCCTCTTCTTTTTGTTGTTCACGACAGTTGGTCACTTACGAACCTTCCGAGCTTTCAACCTTTTAAGCTATTGTGTACTCTTATTACTTTATTAAGGTTTGAGCTACCCACGTCATCAGCCCCCCAAGTAAGAGGTGTTTGGGGTGTAAGCTCAAAGGCTTTTGACTTTTGTACAACTCTTTTATTGCTAAAAGTCTTTAAGGCTTGAAAGGATACATGTTCTGCGTTCTAGGCGGCAAAGATTTGAATTTTGAAATAACAGTTGACGTGACTGATGGTAGTTTTTTACAGGCAGCGGTTTATAATACCCTAGGTAATAATAATAACTTCCAGACTTTATTTTAGTTTTTCTTTATCACAAGAACCTAACTCTTCACATTTCTCTCCAAGTTTCACCCATTTCTTCCTTTCTTCAATCCAGGTTAGTTTCTTTTTCCATTTTTTTTCTTTTTTTTCCCTTCGATCATCTTACATGGGTGCTAGGAAAGATCTGTTGGTTAGTTATTCTCGCCTCACTCAAGAGGAGGTTGAGGCGTTCTGTGCAGAATGGGGGGATCGATCCGAAGTTCAATCCATTGGCTCCGGGTTTGGACAAATCGATCGATCAATGTCCTGCCGGTTCGATGCCCTTTATTGTTGTCATTTCGAGTTTTCCAACTTACGGTACCCGTTTTCTGTGTTTGTTCTTAACATATTGGAGTGTTATCATGTGTCTTTTGGTCAGTTACACCCTCAAGGGCTTTCTATGGTTTTACAGCTTCTTTCTACCAGAACCTATACATAAATTATTGAAATTAAAATGCCAATCACATCGTCTAACTTTGATAAATTACACATCATTTAAATAACTTTGATTTCTACTCATGGGGCATGATTAATATTCAGACGCCATAAACGATTTAGGTTTTTCGTGTTTTTCGTACAAGTTGGGGAGGTTTTTGTGGGACGTTATAGGTTTCGATGTTGTTCGAGTGCTTTATGTGGACGCACAATTACCTTTTTACCCTTAATGAACCCACACCTTTATGGAAGTTATAGATCTTTACAACAACGCCACAACTTCATTTTAGTCGCTAGATTGTTTTGATCCAATGGTTGGAAACCGTTCTCACCGTTTTCATACCTTAGGGCGTTTTCTTCAAATCCAGCCCCTATATATATATATAGAAAGGTTAACATACTTCACGGCTTATCATACTTCACGTAGGAGACAATGGTAACCGTTGGATCAGGGGTATAATCACGCATGGAACATATAATCACGCATGGGACCACATAATCACGCATGGGATCCAAAATCACGCACGTTATTTTGGTCAAAAAAATAATTACGCATGTTATATATTTCGTGAAGTACGTTAATGTACGTTAAGGCGTGAAGTACATTATACTTTCTCTATATATATATATATATATATATGTATGATTATGTTTAAAAGTGAACACTAGTGTATTTGCGAAATAAGCAAACTAATCCTGGCCATACACGTGTGTAAACCAATGGCCAAAATTTGATGATGAAATACACAAGTGTATTTTACAATTTGATGATAAAATCCTAGCCATACACGTGTGTAAATCAATGGCCAGAATTTGTTCACTCAGTTCACAAATACATTAGTGTTCACTCTAGAACTCCACCATATATATATATATAAGAGGAGGATCATTACAAAACACTAATATTGCGAGAACAAAAAGAACAACTCTAAATCATTAAATTTTGTGATTTAAGGTTTATATTTTTTTAAAATTTATGTTTCTCACATTCATATGTCTATTATATATATATATAAAAAAACCATATATTTTTACCTACACATAGTCTACATACATGTTGGTAATTTAACCTATATATAACCTACATATGTGTAGGTTATATAAAAACTGAATTTTTTTTCATATTTTGTTTTGATTAGTGTGAGAAATAATAAATCTTATATTCAATATCTACAAAACCCAATTGAGGCAATAGTGATTGCTTTCTATTGGGTAAAATGGGCGGCAGGAGAATAGTGTCAGGCAGCTGTCTGGCACTCCCCTATTGGCCTAACAAATTTACGATTTTATCCCCCTTTAAATTTACGATTTTGCCATCAGTTCAAAATTATTTTTTGCCCCACTTAAAAATAAATTTATGCTTTACTTCCAGCTAAAAAAATCAATTTTGCCCCCGGTTAAAAATTACGACTTCGCCCCGTTTAAATTTACAGTTTTGCCATTAGTTTTTTTTTTCTCACAGCCAAGTTACGATTTTGCCCTCAACTTAAATTTACATTTTCTTCATCGTTTTTGTTTGTTTTCCTGGTGAAACTATAATTTTGCCCCCAATGTAAAATTACAGTTATGCCAGCAGATTCCTGACACTCCCCCATTGGTCCATTAAATTTATGATTTTATCCCTGAATTAAAATTAAGATTTCGCCCTCAGTTAAAAGTTACGTTTTCCCAATCGCTCTAGTTTTTTTTAGCAAAAGTAGAAAACATTTTTTTAATTAGTGGAGTTAATTTAATTTTTTTTCCGTGTCAAGGAGTCGCCTAACAATCGCTCATTAGTCCTGAAAAATTATAGTTTTGCCCTGATCCGAAAAATATCGTTTTAGTTTTTTTTTAGCAAAATTATAATAGTGTTTTTTTAATTGATTGAGAATTATTCGGCTATCACCCCGCAACGCGGGTGAGGCATCAACTAGTTTATAACATTTGCACTTAATTTTTAGATTTTTAGGATTGAAAAAGAGTGTGATTGCTTTTGTTTTGCGTATTCTCGCAATATTCAGTATTCCGTAGAAGATTCCCATATATATGTGTGTGAAAAACCCAAAAAAGGACAAAACCAACAAAACAAAATAACTTAGATGCATTTGATTTGACATACGAAAGTGGCATATTAAATGAAAAAACTATAGACGGGGATGTATGCAAAGTAAATTGTTAAAATATATTTTTATTAAAATTTAAAGAAACAATATAACAAGTACGTAACATATGGGCGGTCTACATTTAGTATCACACTTATACAAAGTGTATTATCTTCAGAGGCTGTTTGGCAACTTTTGAATAAATAAGTGCTGAACCAGTAAGAGTTCTGAACCATTAAGAGCTAGTATAATGTTTTACCGTTCAAAGGCAAAATGTCTGACTAATTCAGATAAGAGGTCTTAGCCATTTAGACTCTCATATAATGCTTAACCATTCAGAGGCAAATGTCTAAATCATTTAGATATCTGCTCGCAAAACAAACAGTCTGAACCATTAAAGGTTGAACAAGTAAGAGATTTGAACCGTTAAAAGCTAAACAAACAACTCCTTAGTCTATCATCCTACATGTTGATCACTAAACATTTCAAAACACAGATAAAAGATCATAAATCCTTACTAACTCACACATCAAATCTAACATCATCAAACGTATCGAAACAACTATGAAACCAAACGTTACTATGTCGCAATGGCGATTGTAGGAAAGCTAGTTGTACATGATGGTGATAAAGAAAACTGATGACAATGTTGTCACCAGTGGCGGGTCTAGAAAATTATTATAGGGGCAACATTTCAAAGAAAAGGGGTAATGAAATCGAAAAAACGTTAATTTTTTTCCAAAATTTACACTACCATCGGAACGTCAAGGGGTAACGGAGGTTACCCCTTCTTGAAGGGTAGATCCTCCCCTCGTTGTCACTAACTCACACATCAATCTCAAACACATGAAAGTCAACCTTGTATCAATATATTAAATTAAGGGTGTAAATTTTAACACAGTATAATTTGATATAAAATTTATGGGTTTGAGTTTAGTCTAAACGGCTTGGAATTAGTTTTGGGTTAAACATGCAAACACATTTAGTTAATGGCTTGTGTTCATGTCAACCCAACGAGTTTGCGGGTTAACCTGTTTCGTCCATGTATTTATCATTTTCTTAAATTTTGTTTTATATACTAACTTAAACTTTTTTTTTTTGATATTCTCTAGCTAAAATTTACAAAATACGTAGGTTTAGTTTAAACATAATTGCTTAAAAATATGTGAATTTAGAATTTTAAAATATTACTATGAAAAAATACATTATTTTTCACGTTTTGTGGTTCGTATTCCCATTTGTGTCAACCCTCAAATACATCTGAAGGTTCTGGCTCATGAGTGTGACAATGTTTTCGTTTTTATATTGTGTTCGGGTTTGTGTAAATTTTCGGATTTCAACGGGTAGTATTCACGTTTGTTTCAACCAGCGAATACATGTGTAGGTCCGGGTTCATGTGTGTGACACTATTTTCAAGGTTTATTTCGTGTTTGGGTTCGTGTAAAATTTTCAACTTCAACCAACCAATATGACACCCTACATTAAATCTTAGATCATCTGTGTTATAAACAAGTTGAATATTTATCATCTTTGTACACTTGGATAAGCTCTATATTAGGAAGTATGCATGCCCATGAGTCGATAAATCGATTTGGGTAGACTTTGGGCACAAACCGAGCCATGAACCATTCTCTATCTCGAATCTTGGCCCAGCTGAAGTAATTGGATAAGGATTGCTGTGAATATGTAAACTCTACTGGGCCTTGCTATGTTGATAAATCACTTTAATTTAAGTCGGCCAGTTTGCACCAAACATAAAAGGTTTGAGACTTTGGGCTTTTGATTAACACATTTAAGAAGAAAAATAAAATATGTCATTAAAGTTAATTTAGTACTAAAATTTGTAGTTAAAGAAGATAAATTAGTTAATTACTATTTAAACCTAATGTCACACTACATACATATATGTGGATATCCAGTGTTATAATCAATATGATTAAATAAAAAGTTGATTTTGCCTGACTAGAATAAGAAGAAATCTTGACATTTCATTTTTCAAATCAATGGTTTATATAAAAGTGTAGGATAAAAGATGGGTGTAAGGTTATTTTTGTAGTAGTCTATTCGTTGACTTTCTCTGTACACATGCACATTCCCTCTTATTTTTAAACGTTCATAACTTTGTTATTTTTTTTATAAAATTGCACCATAAAATCTAGCATCTAATTAACTTTAATTTGAGCACCATATTATTATATAAAATGTGAGATCTAAAAAACCCAAAAATTGTATTTGATTTCTACTGTATAACATTTTTGTGCTAAGTTTTTTGTACTGGATTTTTGTACTACATATTTGTGTGCTCGATTTTTTGTGTTAAATTTTTTGTACTGAAATTTTTTGTGCTGAATTTTTTGTACTGTATTTTTTGTGCTGGATTTTTATTTTTTGCTACACTTTTTGTGTTGGATTTTTTTCCTATTGAATTTTTTTTGTGCCATATTTTTTTGTACTAGATTTTTTGTGCTAAATATTTTTCAACAAGATTTTTTTGAATTGTATTTAAAAAAACAAAAGGGTAAGAGTTGAGTTTCTATTTTAGGACCAAAATACCCTTTCAGCCTACGTATAAGGAGTGTCATATATCATCTTCACAATTCTTCTTAGTCTACTTAGAGAGTGTTTGGGATTGTTTATTTAACTCTAAAAGTGCCTTTTTTAAAAGGGGTTTTTTAAAAAATTATTTGAATTAGCTTTTGTGATTGGAAAATAATAAAATGATAAAAAAGAATATGAAAGTTTTCATTTTTAGTTGCTATTTTAAAGTGTGAGGTTAGAATTGTAATTTTAGGTTCAAAAAGCAAAATGCCACTTAAAAAATAGGTTTTTATGGCTTTTGAAAAACAATTTTTTACTTCTTCTTCAAAAGCCAAAATAAAAGACACTTTTGTCAATACCAAACATTTTTTTGAACTTATTGGATTTTTGAAATAGCCAATAAGTTAATAAGTCATCTTTAAATTTAATCCCAAAACACCCTCTTAAGTAAAACCCACTTTTTACTTGATCCTTACCCGTAACACTATATACATGTATGTGGATATTCAGTGTTATTTATAAATTATAACTTTGATGTTTAGACTTTGGTGCTAGACTGCTAACCTCTTGCTGGTCCCGTCTTCTTTTGATTTTTATGATCTTTGTCATTCAAACATATTACATGCGAACAATTTTCGATCCAAATACATTAACATCACTAGTACATTATTTATGAAGATAAACAAACACTTTTGAGTGAACAAAATGGATAAGCGTGAGACCACCCGTAGTGGGGTTTTTGGCGTTATTCACAAAAAAAAAGGCCCAAACACGCCTCGCAACCGTCTCCGGGGGCGTTTTTGTGAAAAAAAATGGTGGGCGTCCTTTTTTAAACGCTTTCACTTGTTTCTTGTCCAATAGCATTTTTTGATGGTTTTTTTTTATTTAATTCTCTTAGAATATCTACTCATTGCAAGATTTCAAGCCCCACTACACCTCTTTTAACATAACTCCCCACAATGTCCATATGTTGACTGGACCGCCACATGACGCAAAATGCCCAAGGGTAGTGGTGGAATAGTTGAAAAGTTATTGATTCCTCAGTCTTAACGGTTTTAAAAACATAACTGAATATAGAGAGAAGATTAAAATGAGGTAGTGGTGGAATGGTTGGAGAAAAATTTGATGTTCCTTGTGATCCAGGTTCGACTCCCACTCTCCTCATTATTTTCAGCGGCATCCAGGTGAAGGGTGAATACGGGTGGCGCTATTTCGTCTTGGATGGGAGACGAGTTTTTACCGATTATTCCACTTTCATGCCTTCGGAAGGGAGAATGTCGGGTTTCCACGCATCTGGAAGAGCCAAGGGGCTGGCGGCCGTCGAGTAGACGACATTGGCCACAGCGCCAGATGTCACAGTGATTGGCATGTAGTTCTTTGCCGTTCAAAAAAAATATAAAAAAAAACTTAAATTATGCTTAAAACTTCGAAAATGCCACTTTTAAACAATAATTTTCTTTTATTTCTTTTATATGTTTGTAATCTTTGCAATAAATAAATAAATATATATATATATATATATATATATATATATATATATATATATATATATATATATATATATATTAAAATACAAAAATATGTAGCTCGACAAACTACATATATAAAATCAATAGTTTGTCAGTAATAACTTTATAATTAAAACAAATTAAATAATAAAATAGTGATTGGGTTTTAATAGTTTTTTCGGTTTTACAACTGGTTTTTTCATTAACCCAACCATATATATATGTGTGCGTCTCTCTCTCTCTTTATATATATATTGTAACACCTCGAAAACGGGTTTGGTAATCAAACCACGTTAATACTAAAAGACGGGTAAAGTACCGTTAGTGGTAAAAGTAACCCGATGAATATTAAGATTTTAAAACCTAATATTAAATAAAAGTTGTATAAAGGCTTTTGAGTAAATAAAGTTTATAGAAGGCCCGAGTTAACGTGACTTAAAATAAACTAATTCATAAATTCCCTGAACCCACTAAGTTAACTAGGAATGTTTAACCTAGTTAATAAGTGGGAATATTGTTAGAAATAAGTAGGTTATGGCCTACTTAATAACTAACCAAACATAAGGGGCCAAATTAGGATAAACTTGAAAGTTATTTAATAAAAGGGATGTTTAAAACAAAACACACACAAAGGTGTGTTCTGTTTGACCAGAAGAATCCCCCAGGAGCCAAAACCCTAACCTCTAACAAAATCATCAAATTGGAAGCTTAAATGAAGCTCAATTTCACAATTGAACGTGAATTAATGATCACCCAAGCTAGGGGATCATAAGATATGTAAAATTTTGATGATTTGTGAAGTTGTGAAAATTTAAGAAACATCATAATCACGAATTACAGATGAATTATTAAGGCTATGGTTGAATTGTGATGTATAATTGCTTAGGAACAAAACCTTAAGTGAAAATTATACATATAATGCTATGAATTGAATGTTTAGATGATTTACCATACTAGGATAGGTGGGTTTTAATCATATGATAAAATTGATGATATAATTGTGTCTAGAATTATCCTACATGATAGTAATAAGGAAATACTTGAACAAATTGTGTGTTTGAGTTTATGATCATACTTACTATGAAATGGGTTTTGTATGATAAAACGAAAATGATTATAGATTCATGTTAGAATGATATTTGATATCATCATGCGTTAAAAAATGATTAAAGTTGTGTTAATTCGATGAATTTCGATTACAAGAACTTAGTTAATAAAGTGATTAAGACGATAGGATAAGAATGATGCTTACCGGATAATTGACCAAGTAATTAAACGAGTAGTTGAGCTACATCGTGTAATTACTTAAGTTAATAGGCAGTTGACTTTAAAAAGTCAAACTGGCCAATGATATGATCGAATGTTATATTCGACATAAAACCCGTAAGATGGAATAGTCGGGATTGATAATGACTAAGCTAACCATCTTACGAATTATGATGATAGTTTGACGCTTGACAAACTAGGTGGAAGCTTGGGAATGAAGCGGGTCAAACGAATCAAGTATAAAGAAAAAGTGTAATTTGGATGCAAGGTAAGTATAGCTTACACTATTCTTAATTAGTAGAATATTCTCTTATCGTATTAATTACGAATAAGATAACTAAACAATTGAAATATGATGTTCCGACGTGTAGTCGTACGGAACAAGATAATCAAAGATGATAAGAAACCATATTGATGGTTAGAAAGGAGAAAAACGGTCAATTAGACCAAACGGGTCAAAAGGTGAAGATATCACGCTTTGACAATATCGACTAATGATTGTTTGTCGAGTTATATGTTTATAGGAGTAAATATCTAATAGATATTAGCATTGCTATTAAATTGCGGTTATTAAAGCGAGGTATCCAAACGGGTCAATATATTGATCCAAGCCAGGTATGCGTAATAGGTTAACTCTTCATTTAGAACTTGAAATTCTATGAGAGTTAGACAAAGTCGAAAGTGGATATCGGGTTATCTTAATAGGTAAACCGAAGGATTCAAATTATAATCATTGTATCTTAAAAACATAATGATTTTTAAACAAGATCATAGTTTAAAAAGTGGTATGTTGGTCAAACATGGCTTTAAAACTCCTTCGTCGTAGGCTAAAACTGACCAAAATGCCCTTGATCGATAAATCAAGTAAACGACCCTTACGGGTTGTTTAGAAATAAACATTTCGATCAAATAAATCATTAGGATAAGTATAAAAGCGAAAGGCATGATCCTTGTGAGTCAAATGCCTTAAAATGCTTTTTGTCGTAAAATAGTAATCCGAGGGATAAAACTCGAGACAAACATTTACCACATTAAAATCCACTACAATTATAGTTGTGGTGGAAGAACAATTGATAAGTGAATGTGGAAATATGATACTCTAAATGAATGAGCGTGAATCATGCTTAAAAGTGCTTAAAATACCCTTAATAGGTCAAAATAAGCATATACGCATAAACGGGTTAAAGACGAATAAAAACCCATGGTTATGACCTTGTATAATAGGAATTAGTTATAACATAATGTTCATGAAAAAACTGATAGAAACAACAGGTTTGTTTGATAAAATCATGAATGGGTCAAAACTTTGTAAAAAGGTAATAAGCCGAAGGCTTAAAAGTCTCAAATTTTTTAATCCGAATGACGTATTTTAACTCCATATGATAGAGGATCAATTACGATCACATAGGAAGAAACGTGACTTAAATCGGATCAATAATGAATGAGTTATGTCCGTTTTCGTAAAAACTTGCATGACTAGAAAAATGCAGGTTTCAGAATGAAACCTGCTGGAAAAAGTACTTCCTCGCGCCACGCGACGGAAGAGCAGGATCCTGGCGCAACACGCGACACCCCTCGCGGCCCGCGAAAGGATTTGGGAATTGGGCTATGCCCCGCGAGGGCCACTACAACTGGCAAAAGTGTTGTTGTACCATTGTTTTAAATTGTGAACTTGTTTAAACATGTTTTAAACTAGTATAACTAACTTGTTTCATGTTTATATGGAATGTAGGTATGATTTGTTTTACCGGAGGATGATCAAGCTCAACGAGGAATCGAACACAATCAAGATTCTAGCTTCCGCGTTATGATTCGTCGTCACGTTTTTAAGCGGCGAATGTTTTTTATAAAATGTTGACTTGTTTTATTTCTTAAAAGTTTTTAAGAAATATGTATTTTGTAAAATATGTGTAAGCGGATTTACACAATTATAGTTGACAACTATATGAAAATCGTAATAGTCAACCAAGGGTCTTACAAGTTGGTAATCCGAGCTCAAGGTTAAAGAGTGAAGTGTTCGGTTTGAGACTTGTTCGCATAATCCGGTAAGTTATTAAGTACATAACGGTCTAGTATGATATAGTGTTAAAAACAACACATAGGGATATCGTATAACGCACGTTACCCCAAATAAAGTAATAAAAGATCGATATAGTTAACGAAATACGTGTGGTAACACGTATTGTAGAAAGCCTTGTAGTATAGTAAGGGCACTTATTAATGTCAAACGTTACTAATCTTTGTATACGTTTTAGTTGAAGGACCCTCGTATCCGAAGATGACGAGAGTCTAAAGAATAATCGATATAATAAAGAAATAGCCTGAAGTATGACAAGTAAGTCATATATGCCAAAGACATGAATCAAGAAATGATCTCGAATGTGAGATCGAACAATAAGGAGAGTTTATCAGGGCGAGTATCTACAAGGTACACGTCTTAAACTTATAGTACAAACAGTGATATGCAACAAATACATAGCGGATGATAGTTTCATATAGAATAGAAACTTGGAAAAACCTCGATAGGTTACCAATCCAGGATGACGTTTCCAAAAGAAATTCAGTAGAACTACGTATTATTCACAGTCGTGAATAACAAGATAATGACTAAATTTAGTTTAAATATAAACTTGGATGAGAGTAATCATCCAAGTAAGCATTCTCAATATAAATCATATTGAGAAAAGTAATGACCACATCAGCGAATGTGATTGTATAAATGCTTATAAAAAGGGGCATTTTATATGTTTAAGGATAAAATGAGTAAAACTAATAATTGTTAATTGACAATTAAATAAAGTTTTACCAAAAGAAATCATAAAAATGGAAATAAATCGGGAGGTTACTTAGATGGGACGTGAGGTGATAATTATAATAAGGTCACGTGTACCATGTGTTGATCGCTTACTCTGGCCAAGTAAGTAGTGAACACATGTGTCACACCCCAATATTTCCACATATTACCGGTGGGGAGTATCGTGACGTAGTTGATATCATCATAGATAATTAACACAATACTATAGCACAGCGGAAGGCTTGGTAGATTAATTATTATTACAATCCATAATGTCCGAGAGTTCGAAATAAAAGAATATACAGACTGATTGTAATAGAAATTGTAACACCTCGCAAAATCATGTCCAATATAGTATCGACACGTGTCATGGACTTTAAACGTTTATCGAATTGATTATGAAGGACTAAAGTTGACAAACAAAGAAAGTATGTGTGTAGAAGGATTCAAAGTGTCAACATTTGATAATTTTTGCCTTTCGACAACCCTACACGATGTTTATACCCTTAAACGAATGAATCATGAAGCGTATGAAACCGTTTGTGGAAGAAAGTGAAAGTTTACAAGACGCAAGGGTTAAATGTGTCAACATGTTTAAATTATACCTCTGAATGACCTTTTAACGAACCCGAAGCTTTGTAACGATTAATTATGCTCCCGAGAATAAGTGATAAAAATTTCACAAGGTTTCGATATCGTATGAGGAAAATACGTCAACATTCGTAATTAAGGGGTTAAAAGCGTCAACAAGGAAAAACTTGTGTTTTCGGTTATCACTTAGTGAAACCGGACCCAAGGGTGTTTGGTTATATCTCATGGATCATAGAAATATAAGTTATATGGGTTAAATGTGCTTAAAATGAAAGATATAGCGCTTTAAAAGGTTCAGGGGGTGAAAATGTCACTCTTGAAACTTGTTGATCAGATGACCCACATGATGGCGTCACGCCACCACCAACAGCTTCTGCCGTCGCACGACGCGATGGCCTGATCTGGACAGAATTCTTGCACAGCTGCAAGTTTCAGCAAGTCATCTTCTCCAATTCAGCTTTAACTTTATTCTATGGACTCTTTGATGGTTTTAAAAACCACCTAAACACATGTATGCTTCAGATTAAACTTGGGGACACTTGTATCAATCCAAGATACATCCAAAAGCCTATATAAAGGGGCAAGTTTGGCATCCATTTGCACTCTCAAATTCAAAATTCATACTCTCAAACTTACTCTCAAGCTTTGGAGTGTTTGAACTCATTCTCTAGAGCATCCTACTTAGGAAGGAAGCTCTCTTAGTCTCAATTTTCATGCTAAGGACTCTTGTAAGTGTGATTAGCCTCTGTATTTAAGTTTTCATTAGTGTAATGACCAAAAGTCAAAGTTGACGTAATTCTGCTTTGACTTAATGATTAATCACTAATGGTCCAGCCATTATTCAATTGAAAGTGGCTATGAGTTGGTAATTATGTAGATAATAAACTCTTAGAAGGGCACCTACTGATTCTCACTCTAACTTGGTCAATTGTCGGGTCAAACTTGTTATTAAAAAGTCAACAGAATCTGTTTTTACAAATAAATCCATAACTAGTAATGTAGAAGTTATGGAACATGTTTAAACACTAAAATAACTTGGTAAATAATATAACAACATGTTTAGGCATGTTCAACCCGACAATTCTGAGTTTAGGCTCGGTTCGGAACCGAAAGTCGCAAAAGAAGACTTTTGCTTTGACTTTCAGTTCTGACCCGATTTAGCTTGTTTTAGATATGCCTTAAGGTTTCTTTAGGACCATATTATAAGTTAGTAAAACCCTCTGAGGTTATACTACATGGTTCCTTATTTATCCGATTCATTTGCATGTTTCCGTTAAATGCTTAATTGTTGACCATTATTCCCTTTTGATATAAAAATGAGATTTTTGAAAATGTGAGAAGACAAAAACCTTTATTACTAATATTTAAGTATGTCCTAAAAGTTTGACATCAGTGTATGGTCTAAAATGAGAGTTATGCTCAATATCGTAAATGAAGGCCTTTTTATTAAATAAACGACATATTTGATATAAATCCTATTTAAACTCAAATTTTGACATCAAAACTTTTACCTAATGATGTAACATAATATTTTGGAATTTTTGGAAATTTTTGGAAATTTTTATAAATTTTTAAACTAATCATAACATAGAGTTCTCACATAGGCTCGGTAATTGACAATAATGCCCTTTTTGCTAATAAAGTAAGTTTTACACATCCTTTACATATCAAACCTTTTTCTACTGATTTTATATAATAAATAAGTTATTTTAAACTGTAAAGGCTGATCAAAATCTCAGATTTTTTTATTTAACCCGAATATCGTCAAATACCGACTTTTATGCGATTTAGGCGCACAGTATGGTTTAAAAACCATATTTGACACCTAAAGCTTGTTACCTACTGATGTTATGAATAAATTTTTATACTTAAATAGTAAGTAAAAGTTTTGAACTCAGAATTCCAAATTTGACCTTTAAGGCTTATGTGAAATGACCAAAATACCCTTACTGGGCTTAAATTGGTTTTAAATCCATTTTGGGCATAATGGAAGGTATCCTACTAATATCATAACACATTTTAAGCATATTAACTTAGGGAACCTATACATGACTCATTTGGTTACCCGTTATGCATTTTTCGCGTTCGGTACGGTTTATGTGACTAGTTTGCATAAATTGACCGAAACGGGTCAAACCTTATCATTTTTACCTCAAAATCCAGAATGTGTTTAGTTTACCCATATTATACAAGTCTTCAAACTTGTCGGGTCTAAATCACATTCTAATCCGGTCTTCGCTTAATCTTGCGTTTTGAACCATAAACCTTTCTTTAAAACTAACCGGTCTAAGTTTAAACTTAAGTAAGACCCGTTAGGAATCTAATAGGTTATTAAAACCTTCGTTCCAGATTTAGGAGCCTAGTAAAAGATATTTGCACTTGCTGATTGTATACGGCTGGGATAAATTTGTATAATGTGCTCAGGTAAATACTTTTAACTTATTTTCCGTTATACGGACTTGGGATACGGTATTATAATTAATACCGCTTAGTCGGGTGTGTAATTGTTTAAATCGGATTGTGATTCATATATTTACATAACCCGTTTTAATCTGTTTTGTTTGGTATATGGCCTTTGGGGGGTTAATGACCATGTCCTGGATATCCTCGGCTCATTCAATGAAATGGCCACGACTTAAGCACAGGGTATAGGCATACACCTGACAGTTGCGTATGTATAAATGCTAATCCACAATAAGGCTCCTTGTGGGTATTATACCTGTGGTGTGTCAGTTAATCTTGTCCAGCTCTTCTAACCGGCTCTGACGTAAGGCAAACATATAAATCTGTATACAAGATTATTTTTAAAATAATTGTCCCAAGTTATAAAAGATTATTTGTGCCTTGTGCATTTAAATCAATTTTCTTAAATATTTTCAAAAGAGTCGGTTAATTGTATTTACCAGTGTAAACTGACGTATTTTCCAAAAGGCTAAAGTGCAGGTACTAGGCAGAATAGGCTGACTACTCCTGAGTGAATAAATAAGAGTCTTGCAAGCTTTGTCACTTCAAATCTGTTGAACAATTATCTTATTTTGTTTTGATCCGCCTGTGGATCTTTTTTACTTTCCGTTTGTAATACTCATGATCCTTTCATTCGGTTTGTAATATTATTACTTTTAGACTTCCACTGTGCATTAAACTGTGATTATTGACTATGATGATATCAACTACGTCACGATACTCCCCACCGGGCCCACCGGTAATACCTGGAAATATCGGGGTGTGACAGAGATCCACAGGCGGATCATGAAAACAAATACATAAAACAAAGTTTAACAGACTTCAGGCATCTAAGGATTTGCAAGATCCTCTTAATTGACACCAAGTAGCTCCAGCCTAGTTTCGAAGGAGTTTATGAAAATTGGTTTAGGCGCACATGGCACAAAATCATTTATAACTTGGGACACTTTTTATTAAAATCTTGTATACAGATTTACATGTTTGTCATACAATTGGGGCCGGTTTGAAAGCCGGTCATGATTAACCGACTCACCACTTTATAAACCCACAAAGGAGTTATCCCCAACTTGTGGGTAATTTAATATTTAGCAGTTTGCATCTGTCAGGTGTATGCCTACACCCCGTGCATAGGTCGTGGCAATTTACAAATGAAATGAGCCGAGGATATCCAGGACACGGTCGCATTAACCCCCAATGTTTATGTTATCAAACAAAACAGATTAGAACGGGTTATGTAATGTATTAATCACAATCCGATTAAATGATTCCATACCCGACGAAGCGGTAATATTTTACCGTATCCCAAGCCCGTATAAGGGAAAATAAGTTAAAAGTATTTACTTGAGCTAGTTGTGCAAAGATGCTACTCAGCCGTATAATTCCTAAGACCTTATGCAAATATCTTCTACCGAAGCTACTTAATCTGTATGAAAAGGTTTATTAACCTATTAGGATACTAACGGGTCTTATTTAAGTCAAAGACTTAGACCGGTTAGTTTTAAAGATACTTTACGGTTCGAAACGCTAGATTAAGCGGAGACCGGAATGGAATGTGATTTAGACCCGACAAGTTTGAATACTTGTATAATATGGGTAAACTAAACACATTCTGGATTTTGAAGTTTAAATGATAAGGTTAAACCCATTTCGGTTAATTCATGTAAACTAGTTACATAAACCGAACCAAACGCATAAATGCTTAACGGGTAACCGAATGAACCATATACAAGTCCCATATGTTATTATGCTTAAAATATGTTAAGACATCAGTAGGATGTTAACATATATGCCCAAAAAGTATTTAAAACCGAATTAAGTCCCGTAAGGGCACTTTTGTCATTTTGAGATTTATAAAAGCGGTTTAAAAGTAAACTGATGTTCTGGTCTAAAACATTCTGTAAAAATATTTATTTTATGATGTTATAACAATGGGATATCATACATATGTGTGGTTTACCATTTATGGCCAAACTATGCCCCGAAAGGGTATTTTGGTCATTTCACATATGCTTTTAAGGACATAATTGGAAGTCTAAGTTCATGACTTATACCTACTGTAAAAATATAAAAATTTATTTATAACTTCAGTAGGTAACAAGTCTTGGGTGCTAAATATGGCTTTAAACCATACTATGCACCTAATTAGCGTAAAAATCGATAATTGATGATATTTTCGAAGTTTATGTGATTCTGAGATTTTGACCAGCCTTGGATGGTTAAAATATTGTATTTTACATATTAAATCAGTAGGAAAAGGCTTGGCATGTTAATCATAGGTAAATCACATTTTATTAATAAAAAAGGCATTATCGTCAATTATAGAATTACAAGAACTCTAAGTTATGTTCAGTATATAATCTGACCCAACATTCCGAAAATTCCTAAGAATGATATCATAATAGTAGGTAATGAGTTTCGGGTCAAAATTTATGTTTAATCATGGTTTATACATAAAAGGGTAATTTAGTCTTTATAAAAGCTAAATTTACGATATTATGCATAACATTAATTTGAGACCAGAATGTAATGTCAAAATAATTTAGACATGTTTATATATCAGTACCTATGTTATTTGTATGACTATATATTCAAAAATCTCATTTTTAGACTATAAGGGCATAATGGTCAACTATAAGCATAATAACGGAAACTTGCATATAATTCAGAATATTAAGTGACCAGGTAATATAACCTCAGAGGGTTATACTACAACATTAAATGTTCACATTAGAAGCCTATAACATAAAGGAATTAAGTTTAATCGGGTCAGAACTGAAAGTCAAAGCAAAAGTCAAGCTTTTGCGACTTTTGGTTACGAGCCGAACCTAAACTTAGAATTGTCGGGTTGAACATGCTTAGACATGTTCTAATAATATTTACCAAGTTATTAAGTGATAAAACATAATTCATAACTCCTACATTATCAATTTTAATTATTATATGAAAATCTGACTAGTTTGACTTTTTGACTAGTTACTTTGACCTGACAATTAACTAAGTAAACGTGATAATTAGGAGCTGCCCTTTTGAGGGATTAAGAGCTACCTACTTATGATCACGTAGCCATATTCGACTCGAACAATGGCTGGACCATTTAGGTCTTAATCGAAAGTCAAAGCGTTATTACGACAACTTTGACTTTTGGTCTTTAAACATATAAAAACCAAACTAGAGTGGCTAAGGACGCTTACAACAGGTCCTTGCACGAAATTTGAACTATGGTGGGCTTCCCTCTTGATCAGGAATCCCAGAGAATGCTCAAGAATGCTCAAGCAAGTGAGAGAAGTGAATTTTGTGAATGAGCAAAGAGTATGGCAGCCCAATGCCTCGATTTATAGTGCATGGGACTCTCACAAGATCATCACAGGTGTTCCAGGATGTTACCAAATGTCTCCAAGTGTCCCAAGTGGTTTTAAAAACCATCAAACATCCCAAGGATTCGAGTTATGTGAGAAGGAAGTGGTTTGTGTGGAGAACAAGGATGAAACCTACAGGTGGCATACACATTCTGTCGAAGTAAGGTCGATGCGTCGCGCGACGGCAGAGGGGGCACGAGGTCGCGCAGCGCGACCACATACAGAACCAGCAAAACAAGTTTAAAACTTGGCAGCTTTGGTCCTTGTACCTTTATATGTATATTATCTTTCAATTTAGGCACTATTAACCCCTCTAGTTAGTTTATAGGTGATCTTGAGACTATAATCAAACACCTTTAGGTCCGGTTTCGTTAAACGATCACCGAAAACACTATTTTCATCTCGTTGACACTTTTAACCCTCAGTCTTGAAAGTTTGCGTAATTAACACATAACGATATCAAAACCTTGTGAATTTGTTTTCACTTATTCTTGAGAGTATAATCAAACATTACGAAGTCCCGGGTTCATTAAAAGGTCACTCAGAGGTAAGAATTAACATGTTAACACGTTTAACCCCTTTGTCTTGTAAACTTTCGATTACTTTCACAAACGGCTTCTTACATCCGAATATTTACTCGTTTAAGAATATATTCATCATGTGTGGTCAATCAAAGGCACAAGTTTGACATGTTGACACTTTTAGTCCCTTCGCATACGTATTTTCATTGTTTGTCAACTTTAGTCATTGTAATTCAATCTTTCACATGTTTAGGGTTTAGGACACGTGTCTTCACATAATTGGACACGATTTACGAAGTGTTACATCCTCACCCCCTTAAAAGAAATCTCGACCCCAAGATTTACCGAAACAAGTGAGGGTACTTTTGTCGTATAGTGGACTCAACCTCCCACGTATATTCAGGGCCTCTACGGGCAGCCCATTTCACTTTTACAATTGGTACATGCTTTCTTCGGAGCTTTTTAACCTGTCGATCCTCGATCGATATAGGTCTTTCAACAAACCTCAGGCTTTCATCTATCTGTACGTCTTTATGAGACACTGCTAGTGATTCATCAGTTAGACATTTATTTAAGTTACAGATGTGGAACACATTGTGAATTCCACTAAGCTCCTCAGACAAGTTTAGCTTATAAGCTACACTCCCGACACATTCGATAATCTTTTAAGCCAATGTACCTTGGCTTAGCTTGCCTTTCTTACCAAAGCGCATCACACCTTTCCAAGGTGACACCTTTAGTAAGACTTTGTCACCTACCTCAAACTTTAGAGGTTTTTGTCTTTTATCTGCATAGCTCTTCTGCCTATCTCTGGCAGCTTTTAGGCGGTCACGAATTTGGACAATCTTGTCCGTTGTTTCAAGGACTATCTCAGGTCCTGATAACCGAGTCTCTCCTACTTCCGCCCAACAAACAGGCGTTCTACATTTTCTCCCATATAATGCCTCAAAAGGCACAACCTGAATGCTAGTATGGTAACTATTATTATAGGAGAACTCAATTGAAGGTAAGTGGTCATCCCAGTTACCACCTAAATCAATGACAAATGCACAAAGCATGTCTTCCAATGTTTGAATTGTACGCTCACTTTGCCCATCCATTTGGAGATGGTAAGCAGTATTGAATTTCAAACAAGTGCTTAATGATTGTTGGAAACTTTTCCAGAAATGAGAAGTGTATCTAGTATCTCTATCAGATATAATAGATACTGGCACTCCATGGAGAGATACAATCTCATCCACATATAATTAAGCTAACTTATCGGAGCTATGAGTCTCCTTGATGGGTAAGAAATGAGCTGACTTAGTCAGTTTGTCAACTATGACCCATATAGTATCATTTCCATGCCTTGTCTTAGGTAACTTGGTAATGAAATCCATGGTTACCATCTCCCACTTCCATGTGGGAAGTTCTGGCTGTTGTAGTAGTCCTAACGGCTTTTGATGTTCAGCTTTAATCTGAGCGCACGTCAGACATTTAGCTATGTGTGTGGCTATAGATTTCTTCAAACCCATCCACCAATAATTTGCTCTTAAATCTTGGTACATTTTGTCACCTCTAGGGTGAACTGAGTATCTGGAACTATGAGCTTCCTGGAGGATTATATCTCTAACTCCTCCATGGATAGGAACCCAGATTCGGCCATTTAGTCTGAGGATTCCATCGTTCCCTGGTGACAACTGATCAAAAGTTGCACCTAGTCTTTCCCTTGGAAAGTTAGCTTCCAATACAGCTTCTTTCTGAGCAGTCAACAACCTCTCATTCAAGCTATTCTTGAGTTCGATACTCTTGGCATTAATCCGTTTAGGTTAATCCTTTCTTTTCTGCTCAATGCATCTGCGACTACATTCTCTTTACCAGGATGGTAGCGAATCTCACAATCGTAGTCATTTAGAGTTTCCATCCAACGACATTGTCTCATATTGAGATCCTTTTGATTGAATAAGTGTTGGAGACTTTTGTGATCTGAGTATATCACACGTTTGGTTCCATATAGGTAATGTCTCCATAACTTAAGTGGAAATACAACGGCACCCAATTCTAGATCATGGGTGGTGTAATTCTTTTCATGCACTTTCAGTTGTCGTGATGCGTAGGCAATCACTTTGCCTCTTTGCATAAGCACACAGCCCATGCCAGTGTGTGAAGCATCACAGTATACAACAAATTCTTCTATCCCCCCAGGTAAAGTTAACACTGGAGCATTGCTCAACTTGTGCTTAAGAATTTCGAAAAACTCTTGTTGTGTAGGACCCCAATCAAACTTTACATTCTTACGGGTAAGAGTAGTTAGAGGTGCAGCTATTCTTGAGAAGTTCTCAATGAATCTTCTGTAATAACCTGCTAATCCCAGAAAGCTGCGAATTTTTGTAGGTGTCTTAGGTGCTTCCCAGTTCATGATTGCTTCTATCTTAGTGGGATCCACTTGGATACCATGTTCGCTTACAACATGTCCAAGGAATTGGACTTCGCGAAGCCAGAATTCGCACTTGGAGAATTTAGCATACAACTTCTCCCGTTGTAATAATCCTAGGATGCACCGAAGATGTTTCTCGTGAGCAGCTTGATTACGGGAATAGATAAGTATGTCATCTATAAAGACAATGAAAAACTTATCTAGGTACGGCTTGCAGACTCGATTTATGAGATCCATGAATGCTGCAGGTGCATAAGTGAGCCCGAAAGGCATCACTAAGAATTCATAGTGGCCATACCTCGTTCTAAACGCGGTTTTAGGTACGTCTTCAGTTCTAACCTTAAGTTGATGATACCCTGATCTTAAATCAATCTTCGAGAAGAAGCTTGCCCCTTGGAGTTGATCGCACACGTCATCGATCCTGGGTAATGGATAACGGTTCTTGATTGTTACCTTGTTTAGCTCACGGTAATCAATGCACAGACGCATCGAACCATCCTTCTTCTTTACAAACAGTATGGGTGCTCCCCAAGGTGATGAGCTGGGTTGTATAAAACCCTTTTCCAATAAGTCATCCAATTGTGTTCTTAGCTCTTTCATTTCTGTAGGTGCTAAACGATATGTGTTAGTGCAGTAATGTCTATCGCCTCTGTCATTTCCGTTCGTAGCAGAAACAGAAGAACTTTAGTGATTATAATGTAATATCTTGTTACTAAAAGGCAAGGTGGCATTATTGTAAATAAGGAAAGATTCCTTATCACCTTTGGCCTGTAAATAGAACCATTAGGGTTCTCATTTAGAACTTTTGCCATTTGGAGCTTTGAAGCTTAGAGGTTAGAGAGAGAAGCTAGAGAGAGAAAGTAGAGAGAGAAAGGCAAAAGGTGATTCGTGTTGCTTGTATATTTTCATACGTTTCTATAGAATCACAGATTGAGTACGTCTCGTGTGTTTCGGTCGTTCACGTTCACGGATTTTGCACGTCGAACGTGTCATACGTAATCGTTTCGGAGTCAAACCGGTCCTAACAAGTGGTATCAGAGCAGGAGCTCGATTGCACGGATCAAACGCACGAATTCGCACAGAAATTCTTCAGATTCAGAGTCGATTTCACTCACATTTGTCAAAATTTCTTCACTCTTCATCTTTTTCACGTTTTTAACTGAAAATCACAAAATTAAACGACTTTTTACGGTTAAAAATTGCTGAATTTTTGATATGTTGTGCGAAATTATCTGATCTACAAGCCTAGAAATTTTCAGGTCAAAATTCCAAGCCGTTTGGAAGAAATCTTGGATTTTCTGTTTGAAAAAGCTGAACTATGGTTGCTGTTGTTGTTAAGTTGAAGATGCCAACCGATCGGCTGGCCAAGCCGATCGGCTAGCCCGGCCGATCGGCCAGCATCTCTATCGTTACACTGACACTAAAAACGTTGACCTGTTTAACTCTGGTCGATCGGCTAGAACTCGGCCGATCGAACAACAGCTTTAACTGACATTCATTTAATACATTGACCTGGTTGACCCTAGCCGATCGGCTAGCATTCAGCCGACCGGCCAGCATACCTATCCGTTTCACTGCATTGTCAAACTCAGCCGATCGAACAACAAATCATGTTATAACACATCATCTTGTTAATCACTTTAGTCAACACATTCTGCAGTAATTCATGTGATTATTATATCTCGAAAACTTCAAACTGATCTCTAAAAACAAAGGTCCTATAGATTTAAGTATACATTTATAGTTGTCGGCCACAATCTTACATCGTAAATAAGTTGTCAGAATGTATGTGAATTGTTTCTAAGCAACAATATGCACTCATCGACCCATGTGAATTCATCTGACAATTTTGTAGTTGCATGTGCTTGTTGGCAGTCTTAAAGTGTGGCCCTATAACATAAAAGGTTCGGCCCTTTCTTCAAAACAAATAACAAGCACCGACCCACTTAAACAACGGTCGAATCATTGTTTTACATCTAAAAATCGGCCCTATCAGATCTTTCTTTACATGTGGTGGCTCAATAAGAAAATAATTCATCACAAACTTGTCGGCAGTTGTTTGCATGTGAAAAAGTGAACAGCAGGTTTAGCATTATCTTAAATCGGCTAGGAAGTTCGATCGAACCAACCACTCGATCGGCTAGCAAGTTCGATCGAACCAACCACTCGATCGGCTAGCAAGTTCGATCGAACCAACCACTCGATCGGCTAGCAAGTTCGATCAAACCAACCACTCGATCGGCTAGGAAGTTCGATCGAACCAACCACTCGATCGGCTAGCAAGTTCGATCGAACCAACCACTCGATCGGCTAGCAAGTTCGATCGAACATCTCACTCGATCGGCTAGCCTAGTCGATTCATTGCATCACTGACACTCATTTTTGACGTTGACTTGTTGACCCTAGCCGATCGGCTAGCAACTCTTGTTCGATCAACCGACTTTTGCATCCAATCGGCTAGCAACAATTAAGCATTTAGTCAACAAATTCAGTAAATATTTCAGAACCGTTTAATGCATCACTTGATTCCATGAATTCATAATTGGTGTGTGTGCTTAAAATTGAAGGGTCGAATAATTTTTTTATCAAATCTGGACTTATCGGCTTTTGCGTGAATCAAGATTTATGATAATTCTTGAAGGTCCAATCAAAGTGTTCCTTTAATTGCAATCAGTTGAAATTAATTTGTTCCATGTGCATTTGCATTGTTTGACTCACTGATTGAAAGACTGTTGTGATTGGTTTATAAAGAGGTCAAATGAGATTTTGAATGTATTAAGTGTATGTCGGCCATTTGCAAAACGAGACCAAATTAGAATTAAAAGCACATGTAAATTGTCAGAATCATAAATAATTCATTCGAAATTTGTGATGTTATCGGAATTTTAAATTTTGTTAACAGTCCTATAGGATACAAGCAATTCATAAGTGTGTCTGCCACATTTGTTATTTGGTCGAATGCATGTTGCGTGTGAAAACTCAATAGGCCAACTGATTGGTTAAGTCTTGTTGTTAGTGCCAACAGATTCAAGTTTGTCGTGAAGTTTCTTCAATCGGCTAGCAACCTCGATCGGCTAACAAGTGTTTTCAATCGAGTAGCTCACTCGATCGGCTGGGAAATCTCTTGATCGAGTAGCCTACTCGATCGGCTAGCAAAGTTTTGTTTGTTCGAACAACTCTCACTCGATCGGCTAGCAACAACTCTCACTCGATCGGCTAGCAACAACTCTCGTTCGATCGGCTAGCAAGACATTTCACTCAATCGGCTAGCAGGACATTTCGCTCGATCGGCTAGCAGGACATTTCGCTCGATCGGCTAGCACTGTCTTGGTTCGACCAGTTCACTCGATCGGCTGGTGTATTCGATCGAACTGCACAAATCACTATCAATTGTTCAAACTCCCGTGCGTACAAGTTGATTGATATTTTTGAACTAATCGTTTGTTTACGTGATTGATTCAGGTGATTCAAGGTAATTCAGAAGTTCAAACCATGGCTGAGGAATTCTATAACACGTTTTTCAATGCATTCGCATCCGAATCGTCCGAGATTGCAAATGTTACACCAAAAACCATCACGAAGGCGATCAATGAGAACATCAAGCATGATAACTTTTACGGAACGCACTCAAAGCCACCAACTCTCGAAAGTATTGAAGACTATACTTGGTGGAAAGAACGGTTCATCAACTGGGCGAAAGCATATGCTCATGAAAGTTGGTTCTGTCTAGAGTATGGATACGAAAAGCCAAAAGATGACAAAGGTGAAGAACTACCGTTTAAAAGATTCTCCAGAGATGACAAAGCAGAATTTGCCGCCGAACAAAGGATGATTGCATTGATACAGTCAGCAATTAGGAATGATATATTTGCATTGCTTAATCATAGTGGGTCATCCAAATTGGTTTGGGAAGCTTTACGTGTTAAAGCTGAGGGTGGCAAACAGATAAAAAAGAACAAAATCGCTTTACTTAAAAAGGAATTTGATCTTTTTGATGGTTTAAAAGGAGAATCGGTGAGGCAAATGATAGAGAGATTCTGTCACCTTAAAATCGAACTTGAACGTTTTAAAATTGACAAAACAAGAGAGGAACTTATAGATAAAGTAATTGAAGCGTTACCACGAGTTGATCAGTGGCAAACGTTTGTTTTTATCTTAAAAAATGATGTTTCATACGATGAAATTTCTCTTGATTCTTTGTTTGAAAAGATTGAAAGTCATGACTTGGAGCTACAAAAGCAAAGCAAAATGACTGGTTCTTCACATCAACAGAATGTTGGATTGTACTACAAAGGCAGTGTACCTTCTGATAAAGGCGTTGGTTCACCAAAAACAGCATTCAGTGGTGAAAAGATGAAGGAGCCACAAACAACGTCAACAAGCCATCATTCTGGATATCATTCATCTTCACAAACTAATTCTGAAGAAGGAGAGGAGATTTTGTGCAACATTGCTCTTAAACTAAAGAATTCTCCTTCGATGAGCATCAACGCAGCAAAGCAGCAAATGAGCTTTCTTGCATCTGTTCTGGAATCATATGAAGGTCTTGTAGCTGGAAAAATCGGTAATTCTGAACTGACAAAAGAAGACTACGACCAGATTGATCCAGAGGAAATGGAGCTTATTGATATTCGTTGGTGTTTGGCAAGCTGCATTCGGAGAGCTCAAAGATACATGGAGATTACTGGGAAACAATCTCTTGGTGGTCCATCAACGAAGCTCGGATTCGACAAGTCAAAAGTGACCTGCTTCAGATGCAAGCAAAAGGGTCATTTCAAAAGAGAGTGTAAGAATGCAGAAGTTGCTGAAGTAAATGAACGTCCTTTCAACGATAACTATTATCGAAAGGCGATCTACCATCAAAGCAGAGAAGAGCCAAAGTTGATTGAAGATAAACCCAAGGATAAATCAAGAGCTTGTTTTGTCATTCACGATGATGAAGGGTTTGACTGGAGCGAAATTTGTCCTGAAGAAGATCGTTTGGAAAATGTTCGAAAAACAGCTCATGGCAGGGCTATTACAGAGAAAAGAAAGTTTGTTTTCATTGCTGAGATTCAAGATGAAAACAAAGACAAAGACACTGCTGAAATCCATGAAGAAAAAGTTGAGATCAAGGAGAAAACTCGAGAAGAGATCTTGAGTGAGAAGACTTACAGAGAAAGAAATGTGGTCTACAACAGAATGGATGAAATGCAGGAAGAGTATGAGAGTGCTGTCAGCAACAGAAGATGGAATAAGAAGAGAGAGTGTTACTACAACAGAGAAGGAGAACCGGTTGTTCCAAAGAAAGACATAATTTTTGATGATGTTCTTCTTGTTGTCCCGTTGAGAGCCGAATACTACAGAAGGGTGATGAAAGATGATGCATACGTTAAACAGTATGAAAAAGATATCAGATATGCTATGCGGTCATGTTTGAGAAAAAGGGATGAGGAAAGAATGAAGAAAAATGTTGAAGAGATGGTGGATAATTTGAAGAAGGTTGCTGAAAAGGTTGTTGAAGCAGAAGTTGTAAAAGAAGTTGTTTCTGTAGAACAGCAGATTGAAGAAGAGGTAAAAGAAGAAGAAAAGAAGGATGTGAAGTCAGAAGCTGGTGATGTTGGTGAGAGAGTCAGTGCTGAGATGAAGCAGACAGAAGCTGCTGAAAACACCGAGGTGCCAATCACTGAGGTAAATTCTGATTCTGAAATCTTAAAAACGATTGATCAGTGCAAGAAATGCATGGAACCGTGCAGAGCTTGTACTGAAAAAGATGAGCAATTCAGAACAAGAGATCTTGAGTTCACAACAATTGAAAACATTTTCAAAGAAAAATGCAAAGAAATGCTTGAAAAAGAAAAAGTTTTTAAAGAAAATGATGAAAAACTTTCCGAAAAATGTAAAAAGATAGAAACAGAAAATGAAGTTTTAAAAGGAATTGTTTCTAAAATGACAGAAGAGTGTTCTCAAAAAGAATTTGCTTGTCAAGAAATGAAGAAAGAAACTCAATGAAATTAGCATATCACATTACAGAAGAGTCATATGAAAAAATAAAAGACAAAATGAAATATGCTCAATCAAGAATGAATTACTTATGTGAAACAACCAAAGAACTTAAACGAATGTATGCTATAAAACAAGATGTTGTTAACTCCTATATTGAAGATGTTGCTAAGTTAAAGCAACAGATTGTTGATTTAGAACAGGAAAACAACAAGTTAAAAAGTTACCACGTGTCGTCATATGTGCTTGAACGAATTTTCAATATAAAACCGGGAGATGGTGAGTCTGAGCAAAACAAGAAAGGCATTGGCTCAGAGTTTCATCAAGTTCCACCACTGGAAAAGTTTGCATTTTATGATGAGGAAAAGGTCGAAAAAGCTTTCAACATGGTAGATCAATTGCCAGACAACATTGACATAACCTATTCCAAATCTGATGATTCTCATGATTCAGAGGTGGTAGGTAAAGTTGTTGAAAGTGTGTTGAAAGAAGAGTCAGTTGATACAGGTAAATCTGAATCACATGATGAAAATGAAGGTAATTTTCATGATGGTTATCTGAAAAACACAAAATCCGAGAAAAATTTGAATGAGGATTCAAAAGGATTGGTTTATACCATGATTGGATCGGACAAATTATTCTTAGATATTGTATTCCCGATTCAGAATGTGATTTCAGAAAAAGTTGATAAAGTTTTCAAAATGGTTGAGATTGAAAAATCTGAAATTCCAAAGTTTGCTGGAAAAGGTCACAAAACTTTTTATAACAAACATGGTTACAAGAAGAAAAACATGAAGGCTGGGTTGGGTTATAAGAAGAAACAAAATTGGAATAAAAATGAAACTCCAAATTTTCAGGAAAAAATGAACTTTGTTCATGGAACAACGTCAGAAGAAGAGAAAGAACTAAAATTTAGACGACAGTCTAATGACGAGTTCTTAGCTCAAAAGAAAAAGCAACAACCTCAGGTCAAAGATGTGTCCAAGAGAACATGTTTCAAATGTAATCAAACAGGACATCTTGCACGCAAGTGTCCAAATCTGAAACCTATTGGTGTTGAGACGAAAAAGAAGTCTGTTTATGTTGAGAAACAGAAATCTGAAGTTGTGAATCAGAAGTCAACCAAGTTTGATTCAAAGCAAACTTGGAAGCCGAAAATGTCAAAGGCTGACTCACAACAAACATGGAAACCAGTGACACCCAGACTTAGAACAACACAAAGTTGGAAAACAACTGTTGATGCAACAAAACCAAACCAGTTTTGGAAACCAAAAGTTGTTGTTCAGGATCAAAATGTTCAAAAAGAGTCACATTTTTACAAAAGAGGGACTCCAAAAGGTCAAACATGGAGTGTTAAGAAACAAATTGCTTCGGTAAAAGATGAAAAGGTTGAAGTCAGAATTGACAAAGTCTTTGTACAAAATGACAAAGATTTTCCGAAGCTGAATGATGCATATTGTGTTGAAATGCCTAAGGTTCAACAGACCTGAGCTAAATTGTTCAAGTAATTGAATACTTTGAATGTGCAGGTGCTTCTGAAGAAAACTGAATGTCAACCAAAGGAGACTCGAAGCAGCCTGGCACGCAAAAAGGAGGCTGCTGATCCCTGTGTTGGTTGAAACAGGGAATTTGTTTGTTTTCTGTATATAAATAAAGAATATTCTCAAAAACCCTAAAAATTGAAAAATTTAAAAACCAAAAATATGTTTTCATTTTGTCAAAATTTAAAAAAAAAATCAAAAATATGTTGCTTTTAAATTTGTCAAAAATACAAAAATTCAAAAATATGTAATTTGAATATGCCGGAACTCCCAGGTTGGTAAGTGAGGAGTAGGAATCGGCATCTTTCTTGAGAAATGTTTCATCAAGGACATTAAGTTGTACTTGATTTAACTTTCGTACTAGTTGATGAAAGAACAAGGTGATGAATAAACTCCGTGTGTGAATCAAACAAAACTTATTTTCCGGAAAAACCATTTTAATTAAAACAAACTTAAGTGTTTTGAAATCATAATGGGAAAATAGTTTGTTATCAGGGGAAGTTCTGATTGAATATGCCGAAACCCTCACGGCGGAACAAACATGATTAATTTCACAAGATTGAAAAACGGTTTTCAAACTGTAAAAAATCAATGTGTTGTAAATCATGGGGGTACAAAATTTGACAACATGATACTATCAATCAGAGCATGAGAAGCAGAAAATGGATGGCGAGACAAAGCTATCTACATCGGTTATCAAATTCTCTTTAAATGGTTTTGAATTTTAGGGGGAGTAAGAATTTTGTCAGAAAATCCAAAAACATTAGAAAATTTGAAAAAGCCAAAAACATGATAAAATTCAAAAATTGAGTTTTTGTGTAAAAAGAGGAAATGATAGTACATCAGTAGACAGTTACAGTATGCTAAAGAAATGTAATGATTATATAGTGTTAAACAGTCTCACTGATGATATGCCGACAGGTTTTTATACATTTAGTAAACTTTTTCGGGATATAAACCTAAATTCAAACTTACTTATTTCGTGGGGAACACTACTTGGATATATAGGTAACCCCTGAAATCTCGTTTGAAAGGTCTCCTATTATGATATACTAGGTTATTATACTCAATGATGTCTGGGGTATTATTCCAGGACTTCTGCTGAATGGAAGTTCTGACCTAGTCCTTGGATAATACTTTCTGCCAATGCTTGAAACATAGCATAAACCCTCAGCATGCAGATGAAACAATAAAATTGATAGTCGCTGCTGTTGTAACTAAAAGATCCTCTAAAGGGGACCTACCAAAAAGTCGAAGCTGATATCTCTCTGCGCATACGGAAGTATCGACCTGAGATCCCTCGGCCCTCGCATACCTAATTTATGTACAGATATCATTGTAGTATACTCACCTGTAAGACTGAATATTGGGATTCTGGATACGGGAGTATATTCAAGAGGTGGGACACGCGAAAAAGTTTAAGTTCTTAAAACACCTAATTCGTATCCTGAATCAGTTGAAATTTGTGTGAAAATTTAAGTGGATCAGTATATCGACAATCTAAGTGAATTGTTTAATTCTTAATGTGTAACTAAGCTCAACGGTACTTGTGACTTGTCAAAAACTGATATGATCCTCTGACGCATACTCAAACAAAAATATTGTCTGTAAATATGTTTGTACATATTTCTTTACTGCTTTATTTTTCAGAAAAAATACAAAAATATTTTGATTTCTGCTTTATTTTCGACAACCGATGTCTGAATGCTGAGTTTCAAAATCTGAGTTCGCTGATCGTGTTTCTGAAAATAAAACAAGTTCATTAATTTGAAACTTGAAGTTTAAAATTAAAAGTCAAAAAGAGTTTGTGATATCTCCAAGGTCATTAAGTTGGACTTGGATGATTAACCTTGAAGGATTTGGATGCTCAAATTGTTAAAATCTGTAATAGATCCAGTTTTCGATGTTGGATTCTTAAATACTGCCAAATCTATGAATCATTTTGATAGGGAGAGAAAATCAAGATAATTCTGGAAATATTCATATTATTATATCTTAAATCCAGGATCTTGATTTAGAAAGTTTAAAAGAGCCAGATTACGATTTCTGGACAATTTCAAAACATTGTCACTTATAAACGTATGAGTGTTGCAGATGTTATTCCAGACTACGATCCCGACAGACGAGTCTAAGAGGGAGTCTGAAGACGAGCTCAACACAAACGGAAGCGTGTAAGGAGCCAGGTATCGTTCCTGGAAGAGCTTGTAAGCGGAAAGCCAGGTGTCGATCCCCAAGCACGGAAGCTTGATGAAAGGGGGAGCCTGAAGAGTTTACCGAAAGGGGGAGCTGAAGCTGAAGACAGATCCACCGGGATTCTGTTTGAGTAAGAGGGAGTCTGTGTAGCTGAAGACGTCAAATCTTCAAGAAGACTCAGAAAGAAAGAGAAAGAGAAGACGCTACGAGTTGACTACAGATTGACTACGGCAATATCCAAGGGGGAGTCTGTTAGTGCAGTAATGTCTATCGCCTCCGTCATTTCCGTTCGTAGAAGAAACAGAAGAACTTTAGTGATTATAATGTAATATCTTGTTACTAAAAGGCAAGGTGGCATTATTGTAAATAAGGAAAGATTCCTTATCACCTTTGGCCTATAAATAGAACCATTAGGGTTCTCATTTAGAACTTTTGCCATTTGGAGCTTTGAAGCTTAGAGGTTAGAGAGAGAAGCTAGAGAGAGAAAGTAGAGAGAGAAAGGCAAAAGGTGATTCGTGTTGCTTGTATATTTTCATACGTTTCTATAGAATCACAGATTGAGTACGTCTCGTGTGTTTCGGTCGTTCACGTTCACGGATTCCGCACGTCGAACGTGTCATACGCAATCGTTTCGGAGTCAAACCGGTCCTAACAATATGGAGCTCGTGCAATCGGTGTTGCCCCTGGTAGAATGTCTATCCTGAATTCGACTTGCCTCTTAGGAGGTAATCCAGGTAGTTCATTAGGAAAGACATCAGGGTATTCAGAGATGATTGGAATGTCTTCAATCTTGGGTTCCGGATCATCTACTGTCACTTGTGCCATGTAGATGAGACATCCAATCTTCAAACACTTGGATGCTTTGAGTATGGATACATTTTCGGGCAAACCATAGTGTGTATCTCCATGAATGGTGATCAACTCACCAGAGGGGGTTTTGATGTTAACTAGTTTCTTATCACAGGCAATTTGGGCTTGGTTACGTGACAACTAATCCATGCCTAAAACTACATCAAACCCAGCCAATTTCATTGGCAAAAGAGATAGCGGAACAGAATAATTCTTAATGGATATAAAGCATCCATCAAGAAGAGTTGAAGCGGTTTCTAAGGTACCATCTGCGAGTTCATCTAAAACTCTAGCATAAATATCATTAATGAGGAAGGTACCTGTTATAACTTTATCATCATTCACCCCTCCCTGGCGTTCATCTGAAACACCCTAGCATTGGTTTTCTTCGCCTCACCAGGCTTCTTGGTATTCTTAGGGCAATTAGTCTTAATGTGCCCCTTTTCATTACAACCATAACAGGTTGCATCCTTCAAGTTTCGGCACTCCAGAGTTTTGTGCCCTTTCTTTTTAAAGATTACACAAGGCTTGGCTTGTGGATCAAAATTGCATTTCCCAAAATGCCTTTTATCACAAATCTTACACCTAGGCTTGTCACCAGACTGACCCTTCTTAAATCCCGAATTCCATTTCTTTTTCTTATTTGACTGGTGGGAATGGTCATCCTCTCTCTTTCTCTTTCCATCATGAGTGGTCCTCCAAGACTTACTCCTTATAGCATCAAGAGTAAGAGACAATGAAAGATCTACAGTTGATCTATAGGTGGTAGGCTTTGAAGCCTTGACATGTCCCTTGATTTCAGGGGCTAAACCACCTATAAAACACGCAATGCGTTTTGGCTCCGGAGTGACCAGATATGGAATAAGTCGGGACATTGAATTAAAACTAGTAACATAAGATCTACAATCCAGATCTTTCATGACCAACGTGAGGAAATCAGTCTCCACTTTCTCCACTTCGTGTTGTGGACAGTAAGTGTCTTTCATAAGCTCAACAAACTTAGCCCAAGAAAGGTTATACAAGGGAATCTTTCCTGTGGATTGCACCAAGGCTTTCCACCATGTCAGGGCGTCGTCTTTAAAGGACTAAGACACAAACATAACAATGTCCTCCTTGGCACACCCACTGATATCCACAACCGTCTCCATCTCATCTAACCATTTCATGCAATCAATAGCTCCCTTTTCCCCAGTGAAATCCCTTGGTTTACAAGAGATAAAATATTTGTAAGTACAACCCTTTTTGTACCTGGGAGCCTGATCAAAGACAATCTGCTTCTGAGATTCACTCTTCTGATTGGATGAATGTTGAGATTCATCCTTTTTCAACGTATGCGATTTCGAAAGGGACTTTGAATGAGTTTTAGATCGAATATTACTCGGTTCTTTAAACATATTGTTTACAGCTTGGGTAACTGCCGTGTTTATCATGGCTTGAAGTTCGGCGCCAGTAACATGCAACCTTGTATCATTATTGTTTCCCTCAACTGGGTGACTATTAGCTTCATCAGAGCCAGCCATGATTTGAATACTAAAATCAAACGATAATGATTTGTTTAAATTATATAATGAATCATCGTATTTGATGATTAGATGGCTATGGTATAATTAAACCATATAGACCATTAAGATAATAAGCCAGAAATTATCTGATTATTATTTGCCTTGGTTGCAAAAGAACCATTATTGGTATTTATACAGGATATAATCCTTTATATTCATCAGACAGGGGACATAAGTCACAACTGTCAATGTCGTATAAACATTTTCATTTAGCACAAAGGCTTATCTCAAAGGACATTTAGATGGCACAAAAGGCCATGTCACTAGGACAACTTAAAATATGATTATGATCTTTTTAGATCAAAGGTTTTAAAGGTCAAACATAGTTCATCGCCTTTTGGACAAGAAGTTATAAAATATAACTATCTTTGTCATAAATACAAATTGGCCCGTAGGCAGAACACCTCAAATGGATGTTTTGTAAAGACATCGTAGTTGATGTTAATAGCCATGATTCGTATTGATCATTTAGGCCATGAAGGTGGCTTGGAAAGATCCAAGTACTTTGAAGGCTGGTGTGGTTTCTCAAGTCACACTGCCAGGAGTGTTAACATGTTTTTAGATGTTAACAAGGAATTATTGTTTTAAGAGGGTTATACCATCATAGCCATTTGATATTGTGGCTAGGTTATACCTTTAAGAACATCTTTTGAAATTTCAACGCAGATCAATGAAAATTGAAATGATTATATGCATGTTGATGTATTAAAATACATATATAAATTTCAAAAGAAATACTTCATTAATAGTACTAAAAAGACTACAACAACTGCCCTAAACGGGTCTTAGAAATAAATAAATTGTCCACGCAGGGACTGAAGAAAAGAGACAAGTCCTCGTAGGGACTAATAATAAAAGAAATGTCCACGCAGGGACTTAATTGAAACTACAATACAAAATAAAATAAAATCTTCTACTTCTTCTTTCCCTTGATGAAGTTTGCAAGACCCTTAAGGAATTTATGGGTCTTTCTTTCCCGTTCCTCCGCCTTTTGTTCAACCTCTTCCAACCTTTGTAAAATCTATTGCGTTTATGATTGTTGAGGTGGAGGTTGAGGTTGCTGCTGATAAGAAAGGTATTGATACCCTTGAACGGGATACCCTATTGGGTATGCTGGTGGAAATGGTGAGGGATAAAGAGCGTTAAAGTTAGCTGCTTTGACATATGGATCGTGAGCAGGAGCTTGATATTCATAACCAGTAGGAGCTTGATACTCAAACGGGTTATACCCAGTCGAACCTGGGTAAGTAGGTATTGGGTTTTCATAACCCATTGGCGGTGACGGTGGTGCAAAGGTAACCGGTGTGGTATCGATTTTTCGGCACCGCGTGAGAAGGTCCACCCATTTGTGGATCTTCAGGGATCGGAGGGTAAGTGCTTGAAGCTTGTGGGGAACTGAATCTCGGCCCCCCTCGCACGAACATTCGTGCGTTCCTCCTCCGTCTTGGTAGCTCAGGAGGTGGTTGAGGTGGTTCTTCAACTGGCAATGGCGGTGGAGTTACCGCCTCAAAGTGCGGTTCCTCCAATGGAGGTTATGATGGAGTATTGTTAAAAGAAGGGGTGTTAACAAAATCCCATTGTCCAAACCATTCCTTATAAGTGTCGGGACCTCGATAGGGAGATCTTGCAAATGAAGAACCGCTAGAAATACTTATGGATGCGTAGGCGTCCCAGAAGGTGGCATCTCTGTATCTGGATCATCGTCCATGTCCATATCCTGTGAAAAGTGGTCCTCGGGGCCCAACGGGTTATATCCCGGTGGTTCATTAATATAATCATTAGGGTTAAAATGACCCGGTGAGTAAGAATGGTGGGAATCAGAATGGTGAAATGAGTGTGAGTGCAGCGAATGCTGCGAGTGATGTGAGTGGTGAGAGTGAAATGAATGTTGGGGCTCGTCTTGTTGAGGCGGCCCAATGGAAGGGTGGTATGAAGGTGATGTACTAAGCGAGACGGATCGCCTCGCGGGTTCTAAAGAACGCCTCCAATCATCATTTGAATCGGAGGTGCTGAATGAAGCTGAAGGTGTGCGTCTATGTGATGGTCCAGCTTGACTTGACTGTCCTCCTCGCATAGGACCTTTTCCTCGGCCTCTCAGTCTTGGCGGCACTTTTTTAGTAAAACCTGCCAAAAATCAAGAAAACAACATATAAATGACAAAAGGAAAATTAAGAATAATCCTAGGTCATTTGCCTAGACTCGGAAGTCTAAGGAATATGCTATTGTGTCATTGAGATTAAACACAAAAGGCTAGTGTTTAATTCACTCAATATTGGCTCTGATACCAACCTGTCACAACCTAATATTTCCACATATTACCGGTGGGCCCGGTGGGGAATATCGTGACATAGTTGATATCATCATAGACAATTAACACAATATTATAGCACAGCGGAAGGCTTGGTAGATTAATTACTATTACAATCCATAATGTCCGAGAGTTCGAAATAAAAGAATATACAGACTGATTGTAATAGAGATCCACAGGCGTATCATGAAAACAAATATATAAAACAAAGTTTAACAGACTTCAGGCAACTAAGGATTTGCAAGATCCTCTTAATTGACACCAAGTAGCTCCAACCTAGTTTTGAGAAGTACCTGTCACTTAGTCTTTGGAAAATACGTCAGTTTTCACTAGTAAATATAATTAACCGACTCATTTGAAAGGAGTTTATGAAAATTGGTTTAGACGCACATGGCACAAAATCATTTATAACTTGGGACACTTTTTATTAAAATCTTGTATACAGATTTACATGTTTGTCATACAATTGGGGCCGGTTTGAAAGCCGATCATGATTAACCGACTCACCACTTTATAAACCCACAAATGAGTTATCCCCAACTTGTGGGTAATTTAATATTTAGCAGTTTGCATCTGTCAGGTGTATGCCTACACCCCGTGCATAGGTCGTGGCAATTTACAAATGAAATGAGCCGAGCATATCCAGGACACGGTCGCATTAACCCCCAATGTTTATGTTATCAAACAAAACAGATTAAAAAGGGTTATGTAATTTATTAATCACAATCCGATTAAATGATTCCATACTCGACCAAGCGGGTAATATTTTACCGTATCCCAAGCCCGTATAAGGGAAAATAAGTTAAAAGTATTTACCTGAGCTAGTTGTGCAAAGATGCTACTCAGCCGTATAATTCCTAAGACCTTATGCAAATATCTTCTACCGAAGCTACTTAATCTGTATGGAAAGGTTTATTAACCTATTAGGATACTAACGGATCTTATTTAAGTCAAAGACTTAGACCAGTTAGTTTTAAAGATACTTTACGGTTCGAAACACTAGATTAAGCGGAGACCGGAATGGAATGTGATTTAGACCCGACAAGTTTGAATACTTGTATAATATGGGTAAACTAAACACGTTCTGGATTTTGAAGTTTAAATGATAAGGTTAAACCCATTTCGGCTAATTCATGTAAACTAGTTACATAAACCAAACCGAAGGCATAAATGTTTAACGGGTAACCGAATGAACCATATACAAGTCCCATATGTTATTATACTTAAAATATGTTAAGACATCAGTAGGATGTTAACATATATGTCCAAAAAGTATTTAAAACTGAATTAAGTCCCGTAAGGATAATTTGGTCATTTTGAGATTTATAAAAGAGGTTTAAAAGTAAACTGATGTTCTGGTCTAAAACATTCTGTAAAAATATTTATTTTATGATGTTATAACAGTAGGATATCATACATATGTGTGGTTTACCATTTATGGCCAAACTATGCCCCGAAAGGGTATTTTGGTCATTTCACATATGCTTTTAAGGACATAATTGGAAGTCTGAGTTCATTACTTATACCTACTGTAAAAATATTAAAATTTATTTATAACTTCAGTAGGTAGCAAGTCTTGGGTGCTAAATATGGCTTTAAACCATACTATGCACCTAATTAGCGTAAAAATCGATAATTGACGATATTTGCGAAGTTTATGTGATTCTGAGATTTTGACCAGCCTTGGATGGTTAAAATATTTTATTTTACATATTAAATCAGTAGGAAAAGGTTTGGCATGTTAATCATATGTAAATCACATTTTATTAATAAAAAAGGCATTATCGTCAATTATAGAATTTATACAAGAGCTCTAAGTTATGGTCAGTATATAATCTGACCGAACATTCCAAAAATTCCTAAAAATGATATCATAACAGTAGGTAATGAGTTTAGGGTCAAAATTTATGTTTAATCATGGTTTATACATAAAAGGGTAATTTAGTCTTTATAAAAGCTAAATTTACGATATTATGCATAACATTAATTTGAGACCAGAATGTAATGTCAAAATAATTTAGACATGTTTATATATCAGTACCTATGTTATTTGTATGGCTATATATTCAAAAATCTCATTTTTAGACTGGTCAACTAATAATAACGGAAACTTGCATATAATTCAGAATATTAAGTGAACAGGTAATATAACCTCAGATGGTTATACTACAACATTAAATGGTCACATTAGAAGCCTAAAACATAAAGGAATTAAGCTTAATCAGGTCAGAACTGAAAGTCAAAGTAAAAGTTAAGCTTTTGCGACTTTTGGTTACGAACCGAACCTAAACTTAGAATTGTCGGGTTGAACATGCTTAGACATGTTCTAATAATATTTACCAAGTTATGAAAGTGATAAAACATGATTCATAACTCCTACATTATCAGTTTTAATTATTACATGAAAATCTGACTAGTTTGACTTTTTGATTAGTTACGTTGACCCGACAATTAACTAAGTAAACGTGAAAATTAGGAGGTGCTCTTTTGAGGGATTAACACCTACTTAATTACGATCACGTAGCCATATTCGCCTCGAACAATGGCTGGACCGCTTAGGTCTTAACCGAAACTCAAAGCGTTATGACGACAACTTTTACTTTTGGTCTTTAAACATATAAAAACCAAACTAGAGTGGCTAAGGACACTTACAACAGGTCCTTGCACGAAATTTGAACTATGGTGGGCTTCCCTCTTGATCAGGAATCCCAGAGAATGCTCAAGAATGCTCAAGCAAGTGAGAGATGTGAATTTTGTGAATGAGCAAAGAGTATGGCAGCCTAATGGCTCTATTTATAGTGCATGGGACTCTCACAAGATCGTCACAGGTGTTCTAGGGTGTTACCAGATGTCTCCAAGTGTCCCAAGTGGTTTTAAAAACCATCAAACATCCCAAGGATTCGAGTTATGTGAGAAGGAAGTGGTTTGTGTGGAGAACAAGGAAGAAACCTGCAGGTGGCATACACATTCTGTCGAAGTAAGGCCGTCGCGTCGTGCGACGGCAGAGGGGGCACGAGGTCGCGCAGCGCGACTACATACAGAACCAGCAAAACAAGTTTAAAACTTGGTAGCTTTGGTCCCTGTACCTTTATATGCATATTTTCTTTCAATTTAGGCATTATTAACCTCTCTAGTTAGTTTGTAGGTGATCTTGAGAGTATAATCAAACACCATTAGTTCCGGTTTCGTTAAACGATCATCGAAAACACTAGTTTCATCTTGTTGACGCTTTTAACCCTCAGTCTTGAATGTTTGCGTAATTAACACATAACGATATCGAAACCTTGTGAATTTGTTATCTCTTATTCTTGAGAGTATAATCGAACATTACGAAGCCCCGGGTTCGTTAAAAGGTCACTCAGAGGTAAGAATTAATATGTTGACACATTTAACCCCTTTGTCTTGTAAACTTTTGATTACTTTCACAAACGTCTTCTTACGTCAGAATATTTACTCATTTAAGAATATATTCATCATGTGTGGTCAATCAGAGGCACAAGTTTGGCATGTTGACACTTTTAGTCCCTTCACATACGTATTTTCATTGTTTGTCAACTTTAGTCCTTTTAATTCAATCTTTCACATGTTTAGGGTTTAGGACACGTGTCTTCACATAATTGGACACGTTTTTATGAGGTGTTACAACATATTACCATGAGCTTCTTATAATGAGCACAGTTATATCCGATGTAGTAAGGTATAGACTAATGAAAAGTTAAAGCATCCTTAGGGTCAAGAAATCTCATGGGCATGCTCGTATAAATGGTTTTCGCGGGAACCATAAAAACGATGTACGGCGCACATAGAAATAAATGACCTAAGGAAATTTGTGAAATAAGTCCTTTCGGACGAAAGAGCCATGGTTGACAAAAAAGGGCATGTAAAACCAAAGTATAAATGAACCGCAGGGTCATAGAAACGAAGGTATTGCCCATACGAAAAGATGATCGAAGTCATTGATTTTGGTTGTAGTAAAGAAAAGATGATGACGATGATCATCATTCAGAATTTATAAGACCGTCAAGGATATTCAAATAAAGAATAAAGGTTTGGATGAATAAAGCGAAGGATTTCACTAAGATAGCCAAATAGGTCAAAACGAAGTCTTAATGCATACCGGAATGGATGAATTAATGATGACTTCAGTAAAATACCTCGTTGATGGGTAGGATTTAAATACATGCGTAACCCGAGAAACGAGAACGTGGATTACAAGTCAAAAGACTCGGATTATGAGTTATGACTAAAAGATGATAAATTTCGCAAATAGGAATTTGTTATAATTATGTTCAACAATATTGAGGTTGAACGGGTTAAAGAAAGAATAAAGTTTGACTGTTCATAAGTGATGAATTATACACGAATAAGTCAAACGGGTTGAATAAAATAAAATGCCGGATGGCATAAGTAAGTGCAAGCCGGATAATGGTAAGTATGAAACAAATTGACACTTAAATGACGTGATAAATCATAGAGTCGGGAGAATGGCCCGAAATAAAACGATTGTAGTCACGAACTACAGTCAGAGTTAACGAATTTTAAATGCGAAAACAAATTATTTTCAAACATAAAAAGAATGATCTACAGGATCATCATAACATTTGGGTTATAAACATTGTAAAGGTCTACAGGACCAAAATGACCCACGGGTCATGAATAAAAAGACAAAGCGAGGGAACTGGTTGAGAATCCCCGCGTAAAATCGGAATGAAAAAGAATAAATTCTTAACTATCAATATCTCGATATGAGTAACTGACAAAAGTTAAAGAGAAGACGCTAAACTAAAACTTCAGTTTTAGTAAGAAACAATGTTTTCACAAATATGAGTATACTTATATGAATTGAAATTTTAAATATTAAAAGATACAGGTCTTGACACCGATAGGTGCAAGATGATACATTCGAAAAGAAATATTTTTCGATAATGAAAGGTTGATATAAACTTAGACATGACGTGACGCGATCACGGTCAAGAAAAGTGATGTGAAGTATAATCACATTGTAGCCCGAGCAATGGGTATAAAGTAACTGGACTAATAAGTCTAGTCAGTAAGACCGGTTAAGGTCAAAATTTAAATTAAGAATTTGTTTAATTCGCTATTCATTATAAGATTAAAGTCGAATAAACATAAATTATAAATTCATATGACCAAGTGGCAAATTTTGGCGACTCGATCATGTAAACAATAAAGGTAAATGGGTACAAAACGAAAGTGACGGCCCATAGGGCCTTACTAATAAAAAGCATTGATCACCTATACTGAGCGATCATAAGGCAACATAAGCGAAGTGTCGAGAAGTCAAATCGCGCAAAAGAACAATTGAAGGATAAAGCTATAAGGTATGTGGTTATATGCTTATTAGAATTTTGTTAATATTACATATTAATTGTGTTAAATAATTAATATAAAAATCAAGAAATTTGGTTTATTCTTAAGCGGTGGATTCCGTATGAATGAACCGAATGAATAAATTTGACAAAGAAAGAGTTTGGTTGTTAAAGAGTGACGAAGTACACTACAACATCCAAACGGGTTAAAATAACGGATTCATGAAGAATTCGATAGTATAAAGGCGATGGATTTCGCTAAGCTAAACAAAATAGTCGAAATAACGAAATTACGTGATTTCGAGTTGCGTCGTTTCGCATGTAAGACGCACATGCTTTGTAACTAAAAGATATTACCATACTTTTCTGGTAGTACTAACAAATGGTTAAGGTATGAGCAATGCTCAAATGATTAGCGAGACTAAGTGCATTGAGTTCAAACTCAATGAACTATGTAAGAATGGTTTCGAGGACGAAACCTCTTTAAGGGGGGAAGACTTGTAACACCCCGAAAATGGGTTTGGTAATCAAACCACGTTAATACTAAAAGACGGATAAAGTACCGTTAGTGGTAAAAGTAACCCGGTGAATATTAAGATTTTAAATGAATAAACCTAATATTAAATAAAAGTTGTATAAAGGCTTTTGAGGAAATAAAGTTTATAGAAGGCCCGAGTTAACGGGACTTAAAATAAACTAAGTCATAAATTCCCCGAACCCACTTAGTTAACTAGGAATGTTTAACCTAGTTAATAAGTGGGAATATTGTCAGAAATAATTAGGTTGTGGCCTACTTAATAACTAACCAAACATAAGGGGCCAAATTAGGATAAACTTGAAAGTTATTTAATAAAAGGGATGTTTAAAACAAAACACACACAAAGGTGTGTTCTGTTCGACCAGAAGAATCCTCAGGAGCCAAAACCCTAACCTCTAACAAAATCATCAAATTGGAAGCTTAAACGAAGCTCAAATTCATAATTGAACGTGAATTAATGATCACCCAAGCTAGGGGATCATAAGGTATGTAAAATTCTAATGATTTGTGAAGTTGTGAAAAATTAAGAAACATCAAAATCACGAATAATGGATGAATTATTAAGGCTATGGTTGAATTGTGATGTATAATTGCTTAGGAACAAAACCTTACGTGAAAATTATACATATAATGCTATGAATTGAATGATTAGATGATTTACCACACTAGGAAATGTGGATTTTAATCATATGATGAAATTTATTATATAATTGTGTTTAGAATCATCATACATGATAATAATAAGGAAATACTTGAATAAATTGTGTGTTTGAGTTTATGATCATACTTACTATGAAATGGGTTTTGTATGATAAAACGAAAATGATGATAGATTCATGTTAGAATGATGTTTGATATCATCATGTGTTAAAAAATGATTAAAGTTGTGTTAATTCGATGAATTTCGATTACAAGAACTTAGTTAATAAAGTGATTAAGACGGTAGGATAAGAATGATGCTTACCGGATAATTGACCAAGTAATTAAACGGGTAGTTGAGCTACATCGTGTAATTACTTAAGTTAATAGGCAGTTGACTTTAAAAAGTCAAACTGGCCATGATATGATCGAATGTTATATTCGACATAAAACCCGTAAGATGGAATAGTCGGGATTGATAATGACTAAGCTAACCATCTTACGAATTATGATGATAGTTTGACGCTTGACAAGCTAGGTGGAAGCTTGGGAATGAAGCGGGTTAAACGAATCAAGTATGAAGAAAAAGCCTAATTTGGATGCAAGGTAAGTATAGCTTACACTATTCTTAATTAGTAGAATATTCTCTTATCGTATTAATTACGAATAAGATAAATAAACAATTGAAATATGATGTTCCGACTTGTAGTCGTACGGAACAAGATAATCAAAGATGATAAGAAACCATATTGATGGTTAGAAAGGAGAAAAACGGTCAGTTAGACCAAACGGGTCAAAAGGTAAAGATATCACCCTTTGACAATGTCGACTAATGATTGTTTGTCTAGTTATATGTTTACAGGAGTAAATATCTAATGGATATTAGCATCTCTATTAAATTGGGGTTATTAAAGCGAGGTATCAAAATGGGTCAATATATTGATCCAAGCCAGGTATGCGTAATAGGTCAACTCTTCATTTAGAACTTGAAGTTCTATGAGAGTTAGACAAAGTCAAAAATGGATATCGGGTTATCTTAATAGGTAAACCGAAGGATTCAAATTATAATCATTGTATCTTAAAAACATAATGATTTTTAAACAAGATCATAGTTTAAAAAGTGGTATGTTGGTCAAACATGGCTTTAAAACTCCTTCGTCGTAAATGAAAGGCTAAAATTGACCAGAACGCCCTTGATCGATAAATCAACTAAACGACCCTTACGGGTGGTTTAGAAATAAACATTTCTATCAAATAAATCATTAGGATAAGTATAAAAACGAAAGGCATGATCCTTGTGAGTAGATGCCTTAAAATGCGTTTTGTCGTAAAATAGTAATCCGAGTGATAAAACTCCGAACAAACATTTACCACATTAAAATCCACTATAATAATAGTTGTGGTGAAAGAACAATTGATAAGTGAATGTGGAAATATGATACTCTAAATGAATGAGCGTGAATTATGCTTAAAAGTGCTTAAATACCCTTAATGGGTCAAAATAAGCATATACGTATAAATGGGTTAAAGACGAATAAAAACCCATGGTTATGACCTTGTATTATAGGAATTAGTTATAACATAATGTTCATGAGAAAACTGATAGAAACAACAGGTTTGTTTGATAAAATCATGAATGTCTCAAAACTTTGTAAAAAGGTAATAAGCCGAAGGCTTAAAACTCTCAAATTTTGTTAATCCGAATGACAGATTTTAACTCCATATGATGGAGGATCAATTTACGATCACGTAGGAAGAAACGTGACTTAAATCGGATCAATAACGAATGAGTTATGTCCGTTTTCGTAAAAACTTGCATGGCTGGAAAAATGCAGGTTTCAGAATGAAACCTGCTGGAAAAAGTACTTCCTCGCGCCACGCGACGGAAGAGCAGAATCCTGGCGCGACACGCGACGCCGCTCGCGGCCCGCGAAAGGATTTGGGAATTGGGTCGCGCCCCACGAGGGCCACCAGAACTGGCAAAAGTGTTGCTGTACCATTATTTTAAATTGTGAACTTGTTTAAACATGTTTTAAACTAGTATAACTAACTTGTTTCATGTTTATATGGAATGTGGGTATGATTTGATTTACCGGAGGACGATCAAGCTCAACGAGAAACCGAACACAATCAAGATTCAAGCTTCCGCGTTATCATTCGTCGTCACGTTTTTAAGCGGCGAATGTTTTTATAAAATGTTGACTTGTTTTATTTCTTAAAAGTTTTTAAGAAATATGTATTTTATAAAATGTGTAAGTGGATTTACACAATTATAGTTGAAAACTATATGAAAATCGTAATAATCAACCAAGGGTCTTTTATATATATATATATACACACACACACACTAGGTTATAGACCCGTATGTGTATTACACGATTTGAATAAAAAAAATATTTCACATAAGTAAAAGATGATCAATAAATATAAAAATTACCTAAAATCACCAGGATCAGGAAAATGTCAAATGTATTTGTTTGGAATTTAAAGAAAAATAGAATAATTTTAACGTAATTTTACACAACTTAAAAGTTCAATATATCATAACTAATAAGTTAAAACTCACCATTTACACAATTTGAATTATAGATAATTTGAAATGGAAGGCTATGAACATATAATTTGAAACTACGGCTAAATCTTAAACATCGGTTTGAGCATATACTTCATTAATGGTTTCTAGAGTGATTTCTTTTTTTTTGTGCAAGAAATAGTAAAATTTAAACATTTTTTTAAATGGCCATAAAACTATTATACTCTAAAATTTAAACATTCTTTTAACTCTTCGGTTATAAATAGCAGCCTTCAACCACATGTTTAAGGATCGGCTCTCTCACTCTCATACACCCGTTTACTCTTCTTAAACGAAACTTATTCTCTATTCAAATGGTGGTTACAAGGAGAACACCCCCCCCCCCCACCTCTCATCTTATGGTGTTTTGTTTTGCAGATTAAACTCAGATCTTCCACGAGGAAAGATTAAGGATTAACCATTCTTGTCTAGACCACTCCCACAAGGATAAACCTCTCGATTTAGACCTGGTGTTTCTTCACATACGGTTAATCTTTTCTAAATAGTTTTGTATGTTAGATTTCATTTAATTATATGTAGTTGATTGGACCATTAATCACGTTAAATTTCCTTCTAATAAAAGCATTTAAAGTCGTCATTTTATTGTGGCCCGATATAAAACAATCTTTTGTGACTCCATTTGAAAATTCTGATTTCGCCACCAGCTAGGAAAAGATCTGATATATATAGATTACGATAAAACCTACCGGCTATGAAAAGATTTGATGTATATAGATTACGATAAAAAAAATGTGAAAATAACAATTTTATTATCATGATAAGCACAAAACCAGAAGATACATATTGGTGTGATGTGAGATGATGGTCAAAGTTAGAAAGTTGAGACCCCCACGAGGAATGGTGATTGAAGCATATTTACTTTAAGAGAATGATTATATGAATATGTAATGATGTTGTTTATGGAAAAAAAGCCCACATAAACTCCTTTAATGTTCAAAACCATCATTAGTTTCCACCAAAAGTTTTACATCCAAATCTTAAAGCTAAACCACCACCTAAAGTCCACATTTTCCCACCCACCAAACTTTCGGTTTTCTTCCTTTGGTTTTTTATGAGAAATCTTGAAATGCTTTCATATGAACAGGAAGAAACAAATCGCTAAATGTTAACTTGCTGGTATTTGATTTTCGTTAGACAATATATGTCACGTGTCGTCTATGTTTGATAGGAATTGAACAGGATTATATTTTTGTTTTTCTAGTTTTTCAAGATTTTCTAGATTCACTAGTACACAAACATGCATTTGTCTCTAATTATCATACATGAAAGGGTAGAGGTGGTGAGAGGCTGGGGTGGAGATCCGCTGGGGTTCGTGGATAGAGGAAGACGCGAACCTAAAAGTAAGTTTGTTTTAATGAATGAGCCTGAATCTAAGCTTCATATACCGAGCTAAACTTGTGAGTATAATAAGAGAACCTATTAATTATATAGATATAGCTTTTTTTAAATAACAAACATATACTACATAATACAAATAATTACGCGCATTATTTTGACAAATGAGTTAGCTTCACCGATGTTCGTTAATAGAAAAATGGGTTACATTACATGTTCAAGATAAATATGTAGTTTGTTTTCCTACATAAGCATACACATGGTTCTATTAGTTTCTTTTTAATAGAACTCAAATTTCTAACACCAACTAAGTCCTATATCATGAGATGTAGCCCTTTTATTGGTAGTAATCAGGCTTCATTTGTCCTTAATAAAATTCTAAGTCATAGAACTAGATATTTCTAAACAATTGAGTTATATTTCAAAATAATGGCGTGTAAATATGGTTTACAACCGCTTTTAATTAAAAGCAGGCGAAAAGTTATAACTCTGTGTATTCTGTTGTCCACTTTTATTTTGCTTTTCTTTCTTTTTCGCCGTATGTTCATACTTGTGACACCCCACACACACGTTTGTCTATATCATTTTTCTAGTTTTAAAAATAAAAAAATAAAAAAATGGCATAAATATAAGTTATCGTTTTACAATCTCTCCTATCATTAAAAAAATATTGTCCCGTTATGTATATAACTTGTGTATACATTACATGTGTTGGTAGTACAACTTAACATCTATTATAAACGGTAAAAATTTTAAAATATGTATGAACAAATTAGTTTCACGATTTTTTATATACATTAACATATGCATGTGCATAAGAAACGTAGAATTTAAAAAATGTGAATATTGATAAAAACTAAACGGGCTATATAACTATATTAACCCATGTGTGACAGTGAATTAAATAATATTCTATGGACTAAAAGATTTTAAATAATAAATAAATGGAGGTAATGATGAAACTAAGCTTTATACAAATAGAAAAGGCATAGATATTGCATGGTGACATGCAGTTGGAATATTAAAAGAGTGTTTATTAATTATTAGTCAAAAGTGCAAACACAATCTTTTGCATAATTGGTAAGACTGAGCTGGGTTCAATTCTTGTACTTAAAATTGGACCATTAGTAAAAGAGGGCCAAATCTAATCATAATCTTGAAGTTCATCATTTCCTGTTAACTACTTTCCAGTAATAAAAGAAACATTTCATGTATATATGACATACAAGTTATATAACATAGTTGATACTGGTTCGTGAAAAAAAAAATTAATAACTAACTCGAAATAAATAAGTACTTGTACGTAGTGTTGGAAAATTCGGAACCTTTGTTGACAGAAGGTTCACAAGATCCCATATAGAACTAAAATGACCCCTTCACAGTTCCATGTAATACATGTTGAACTAGAATAAAATACAAAGATAATAAAGGAGATCTCCATAGATTTTTTTTTTTTTTTTTTTTTTGAGTTTCATGATCATGCATCTGCCCATGCAGCAAAGACTGGGATATGAGCTCTCATTTGTGCTGCTGCTGCTGCTGTCGGGAACCATGCATCGCGAGAAGAATTTCTCTCGGGGCTATCTTCTCGCGAGCTGCTCAAACTAGTCACCAATGAAGAAGCGTTTGATAAATGTGCTCCAAGTTTAGTTGTCTCGTCCACATCGAGCCCTGGTCCAGTCTGGTTTTGATCATAGAGTGTCATTTTCCAGTCCAACATGTTCCTGTTGGTAGTGTGCTCGGTTGATATGGTCTTGGGCTCGCCATTTTGAGCCGGTGGTTGGTCTGACAAGAGCTCCGTTGTAGTGTCTACGTCTTTGGTTCGCCTAGCTAGCTCACCAGCTAAAAGGGTACTACTTGCAATGATCTTTTTGACATTGTAACGCGATATGTCGAAATTTGTAACCGCGTTAACTCCACGAAATTTTATGGCCGCTACATCATAAGCCTCAGCGGCTTCTTCTTGGGTGCCTGTTAGTTGACTTGTTAATTAATTTGGTGAATAGAAGTTTAATAAAAAAAATATATATATTATAAGTTAAGATTGCTTTTGTGAGTTGTACAAAAAAACTGTAAACAAAATGCTACAAGACATAAATGACATGAAAATTGAAGACAGCTTCTTTTGTTGACAAAAGCAGCAGCTTTGATCATAATTTTAAAGGTCAAGATTTTCAGAGATTTTAGGGTCTGTCATGAGGCTGTTTGTTTTAAAGGCATTCATATTTGTCTACTGGTTATTGACAGAAAGTGTTTAATTTAACTTACTGAATGTCCCCAAGTAAAGATCCTTGTTCCCGGCTACGCGGCCAATGCGAGCTTGCCATCTGCCGTGTTGATGGTGTCTGGACATTACAAACAATAAACCAGCTCATTTTCATTTAAATAAAGAAAATAAAAATTCATGAAGATATATACGGCATTGTTATGTACAAAAAAAAATACTTTAGATTTACCTTGTAACGCCTCGGTAGACCGAAGCTCCCCTAGAAAAACCACTGCTTCTCCTGGAAACCGAAAGATAAAAGTTGAATTATCGGTTTACTATAATATATAACCGTGACAATGTAGATCATTTTACGGTTTAAAAGTGGGATTAAGTTCAAAGTTACCGTCGTAAGTGAGCTACATATTCTTGTCTGGACATGTTCTTCATCTCAACAATTTCTTGTTCATAGTTCTCCAACTAAGAAATACATACATAAATATTAATATAGAATATTAAGTAGAACTATAAAATAATAAAATGTGTAGTATGCATATGTAATGTAAGATGTTTAAAGCTTAATAACAGTAGAAACTAATTAATTACCGGAAAATTAATGTGAGTTGCTGGACCCCAATACTTAAGTGCTGCTAAATCATAAGCTCTAGCAGCTTTCTCTTCCATATCATAACCACCCAGATAAACTGATAATCCAGTAGACAAAAAACATAAAAATGTTGTACAAATTTATACAACATTGACCAAAGTCAACATTTATTTTGAGTTTTAATCATGATGTTTTGAATTTTTTTTTTTTTTCAAACCTTGTCTTCCCTTCCTGCTTTGGCCTTCTTTCTTGCAACTGTTATCCCACAAATGCGCTTCATATCGTCCAGTCCATCTATGCCTGAAAAACAAATAAATCCGATAAGAAAACGATCCAAAAGTTGGCGGTCTCTTATCTCGACCAATTAGACAAAGGGAAACGGGCCAGTAAGGGACCAAACTTCAAACTAGCAATAACTTGGACTAAAAGTGAAGTTGTGGGGCCCATAACCAACGGACGGAAAGGCCTCGACGAGCCAAATCATCTGGCAAGCAAACGCTATAGGCGGTTTAGCACCCAAGATTTTCCCAATATGAGCAAACTTTTACCATTTCATTTTTTAGACTAAAACGCGTAAATAAATTTTTTTTGATAGGTGAACTTCACAACAGACGGCTAATTCACACCCGCAAGAAGCAGGCATGCCACCACTAACCAGGACTGTGTTGTCTTAACCGGGCCCACGCCTGGTCGAGAGGGGCGTTATTTACGTGCGTATTTATAGTTTTAATTTCAATAATTTCTAGACGATTGTAATTTCGAAAAATGAAATTTAGAATAAAAATGAAGATAAAAACTAACCTAGTAACACCTCTATACTGAGAGGTTCTTTGACCAAAAGTGTCCAAAGACTTCCTATGAACAATTTGCTTTTGTTGATCAAGCTTCTCACATGATCTTTTCTTGCTATCCACAACCACACACTCAGTAACATTAGCAACAGGCATGATCTGCTGTTGCGAAGCTGCTGCTTGTTCACAACCAAAGCCCATTGACAAACTAAGTGACTGCAAATCATCAACCCCATTATGATAGTTTCTTGAAATCCAGTGCTTCATGCCTGTGATGTCATCATTGACTTGATCTTGTTGTACAGTTTGGTACAAAGGTCTGAACAAAGAGTAGTCTGGGTAGTGATGGGGCTGAATCTGGTGTGGGTGATCCCTGTGGTTGGGTTGTAGAGCCTCATGATGATCAAGATCAAGATTTTGGTTGTAGTACATTGTACTGTTGTTATCAGGGGTCCCCATTGTCACACCACCAAAGAAATTCTCAAGTTTTGGTGTTGTTGAACTAACCATTCCTAAACACAACATGTTTTGTTCAAAGATCATTTAGAACCATAAAACAAAAAAGATTTTAAAAAATGAGAAAAACAAACCTTGTGAGTGTGATCTTGTGATGGCTTCCATCAAGCAAAGTGAGCCATCAGACTTCAAGGGCATAATGGGAAAAGAAGAGTAAATCCCATCACCATTTTCACCTCCAACTTCATACATGTTTGTGTAGTTGAAATGAGATGGGAGACTGAAAGAACAAGGAGGAGAAGGTTCCATGGTTGAGTTTGTGTTCATGTGAGGAGAAAGAGTGAAGCCCAACCAGTTGTTGTTGTTGCTGCTTTTGTTGTTGTCATTGTTATTGTTGTTGTTGTTCATGGATTTCATTTTTGTATGAATGTAACTCACTTTCACACTTGGAATAAAGAAAAAGGGTTGTTAATCTAAAGGAGAATTTGAGTTTTCTTGATGCAAAGCTCAATCAATCATTGGGAAGGTTGTATACTAATCATACTTTGCTTTCCCTCCATTTTTGAAAGAGATATATATAGTATATAATATTATTTATTTATTTATAAAATATATATTAGTTAAATAAAATGGTTAATCTTTATTTAAGATCCCTTGTGTTCTGTCTGAAAAGATTTCCAAAGGAGAACAAAGCAAGTTCCTTTAAACTTACACAAAAAGAATGAGTTTACAGTAAATCAATAATGTTGTCATCGTTCCTTATACCATTGGGATCTGTGTGTGTGAAAGACCACTTCTTTTGCTTTTCCTCATCCACACATATTTTTTTCTTGTATATGTATAAGTACACGGGTCGTATACATTCACGTCACACGATAAATTCCCTAACATGTATATGACCTAACTCGTATAGGTGTATATATGAATCATGTAAGTGTATACTAGTCGTATAGTTGACATTTCCTTGAAAACACGACTCGTATACAGGTCATATAAGACATTCTCTGACATCTTATATGGCTCATATACATCTATACGGGTCATATACATGTCAGGTTGTCAAAATAAGTTTTAAGGTGTATGAATAGCTTGAGCATTTTCCTATTGCTTATATGCATAGCTATATGATAATTTTTTTAACCACCCATTTACAGAGTAAATCAAAACCCTAAAAATTTGAAAACCTCTAACTTGAAAATGTATTCAAGAATCATTCAATCCATTTATCAGTTGGAAAGGTCTAAGAACCGAGTTAGTTATAAGAACATTAAGGTCTTGTTTGATCTGGCCTTTTAGAGGTGTTATTTACCTACTCATGTATAAGTTGTGTTGATAAACAATAAAAGTCATGTTCATATTCCTTTTTTTTTTTTTTTGGAATTTTAGGTGAGAGTGAAAAACAATAACCATTATATTTATACCATTTTTTTCATTTTATTATTATTATTTTTTTTTTTTGTAATTTACACAATGAATGGTTTATGTTTATTCTGCGTGTTATTGGAGTTTACAATAAAATTATCCTCCTTTACGTTTAAAAATGTTTAATGTGCATTTTATGCAATTTCTATTGTGTTCTTTAAATCTTCAACCCCATGTTTCTAAACATAAACTTATATACAAATTACAAAAGGAGTATAAAAAGGTCAAGATCTTATTCGGTGGTCGCCAAAATCAGATTATGGCTTCCATATATTTAGAAAAAGAAAAAAATAGAATATAATATTCCTTGATAGAGTTGTGTTTGTGTGCATACTGCAGAATGGGACAAAAAACAAATCAACTTTAATGATTTTTGACTTGGATTATATTTTAAAGTTGAAACTTGCCCTTTCTTTTTCACTCAACATGTTACAGATTTTTGTTCATAAAACTCACTCTTTAAAAATATTTATATGTGTCTAAAATTAGTTTTTTTGAAAAAACCGAGAATATATGTTGGCCCGAAATGGATCTTGATCTCTTGAACGAGCGTGATTAAACAAACTTACATAAATAATAACTTGAATGTATGTACAATCGAATGAGAGTAAGTGATTACAAATGAAAACATACTATCCTATTTATAGTTTTCAATGGGTACGAGTGAAGAGTTGTGTCTCTTTGTGAATAGACACGTCTCTTGAATGTGTGGTTGTGATTAATCCTTGAAGAGGTATGTTGTTTCTTGTCCATTCAATCCAACCGGTGCCTCTTCTTTCTTGTTTGCCTTGTACCGATCGGAATAGGCATGAGGGAGGGGGCACACCCTTTCGGTAAAGGGTGGTGGTTACCATCTTTATCTTTGACAACTTTGGTCCTTGTAGTTCATAACCGCTATGTAATAATGTATTCTAACTATCTAACTAAGTGTGTGATGTTAAGAGATTAACCGGGTTTCATTCACCCCCCTAATCTCGAACATCCATAAATTGCTTCAAATCTTGAATCCCGAGCAGTTCCCTCATTGTAGCAAACTTGATTCTTGCTAGTGCCTTTGTTAGTATATCTGCTCGTTGTAGTTCTCCACTTATGTGTTCCACAGTGATATCTTCGTTTTCCACACATTCTCTTATGAAGTGATAGCGTGTGTCAATGTGCTTACTTCTTCCATGAAAGACTGGATTTCTCATGAGTGCTATTGCTGAAACATTATTTACTCTGAGTGTTATCTTTTCTTCCTTCCAGCCTGTGATTTCACTTAACAATCTTTTAAGCCATAGTGCTTGACATGCTGCTGCAGTGGCTGCCATGAATTCTGATTCACATGATGATAGTGCCACTGTCTGTTGCTTCTGTGTACACCAGGTTATAGGTGATTCTCCGAAGTAGAATACCAGACCAGTTGTTCCTTTTCCTTTGTCTGTATTAACTCCAAAACTACTATCACTATAACCTGTGATCTTACATCCTCCTTGTCTTTTGTAGATGATTCCATGCTCTTTAGTTCCTTTGATGTAACGTAGTATTTGCTTTACTGCTTTCAAGTGTTGTTCCTTTGGTTCTTGCATGAATCTACTAAGTAGACTGACTGGGTAACATAGATCTGGCCTTGTATGCAATAAGTACCTGAGAGAACCTATCAGGCTTCTGTAATGTGTTGCATCTACTAGATCTCCTTCTTCAGTCTTTGTTAGTTGTGTTCCTGGAGTCATGGGAGTCTTTGTGTCATTGCAGGATAACATATTGGCGTCTTTGAGTATCTTGTTGATGTATCATGTCTGCTTGATGCCTATCTCACTCCCTGTTTGAATTACTTCTATTCCCAGATAGTATGCTAGCAATCCTAGATCGCTCATATCAAATTTGTTCTTCATCTGAGATTTGAAGACATTTATCTCCTTTTTTGATGTTCCAGTGACTATCAAGTCATCAACATAGACTCCAACTATTAGCGTAGAAGTTTCACTTGTCCTTGTATAGATTGCGTTCTCTAAAGTGCACTTCTTAAAGTTAAGTGACTTTAGGGTTTGATCTAACTTCGTATTCCAAGCTCTTGGTGCTTGTCTCAATCCATACAGTGCTTTTGATAGTCTATAAACCTTTCCTTCATCTCCTGGCTTTACAAATCCTTCTGGTTGTGATACATAGACTTCCTCCTTGAGGTCTCCGTGCAAGAATGCAGATTTCACATCTAAATGATGTACCTCCCAACCTTGATATGCTGCTAAAGCCAACATTAGTCGAACTGTCTCCATACGTGCTATTGGTGCAAAGACTTCGTCAAAGTCTATTCCGTGTTGCTGAACATATCCTTTTGCAACCAGCCTTGCCTTGTGTCTGACAATGTTTCCGTTTGCATCTTTCTTAGTCTTGAATACCCACTTTAAACCTATTGCCTTGTGATCTCTTGGCAACTCCGTCAATCTCCAAGTGTTATTCTTGTTTATTGAGTCTAACTCAGCTTTCATTGCTTCAATCCATTTTCTGTCACTAGATGCTTCTTTGTAATTCCTTGGTTCTTCTTCAGCAAGTAGTAATTCCCGTGGTTCTACTTGAATTTCTTCTGTCTCTTCATACAGGTCTTCGAGACTTCTCAGTCTTACTGGAGTGTCACTAATACTCTCTGTTGTACTTTCAGAGGTAGATGGACCTCCACTTGATAAACTGCTTGAACTTCCTGCTGAGTTTTGATTGTACGAATGTGCTGGCGGGGTTATATAGGAGTCTTGTTCTTCTGTTTGATCTACTCCTGAATTATCATGATGTGGCCCGCTACTGCCAGGACTACTTGGTTCATTTTCCTCTAAGTCTGGTGGGTTGTCATCGTTTTGAATGGCAAGGTTTGTCCATTCGGGATTCCCTGAATCTATCGTTTCCATATAACTATTCCAGTTCCATGGTTGACCTTCCATGAACTTTACATCTCTACTGACACATATCTTGTTCTTCGTCGGATCATATAATCTGTATGCCTTTGATCCTTCTTCTATTCCAAGGTAAACCATAGGTGCACTTCTGTCATCTAACTTCTTTTGTTGAAGTGGTAGTACCTTAGCGTAAGCAGTACAGCCAAAGACCTTCAAGTGTCCCAGATTTGGCTTTCTTCCTTTCAATGCTTCATATGGTGTCTTGTTCACCAGGGCTTTTGTTGGAACCCTGTTTAGTACATATATCGTGTGTCATATTGCTTCACCCCAAAAGTTCTGTGACATGTTCATTGCCTTTAGCATACTGCGAGTAGTGGATAACATCGTCCTGTTTCGCCTTTCTACTACTCCATTTTGCTGTGGGGAATACGGTGTTGTGAGCTGTCTTGCTATGCCGTTGGTTTTGCAATACTTGTTGAATTCAGCCGATGTGAATTCACCTTCTCTATCCGTCCTTAGCATTTTTAACTTGGTCTGCGCTTCCTTTTCCACCTTTTCTTTGAACTCCTTAAAAGTTTCGAATGCTTGATCCTTGGAAGTTAGTAAATATGCCCACATGTAGCGAGTACAGTCGTCTACAAGTAAGAATATATACTTCTTCCCAGCATGTGTTGGTGGGGATATAGGACCACACAAATCTCCAAAGACTAAGTCCAGAGGTTTTAAAGATCTGAACTTCGCCTGATTTGGAAATGGTGCCCTACTATGCTTTCCTAATAAGCATGCGTCACAGATTTGACAAGCATGACTTATTTGGGGAACTCCATGTACAAAGTTCTTACGAGTCATTTCCTTAATAGCATCGAAGTGTAAATGGCATAACCTTGCGTGCCATAACCATGCTATGTCTTCGGTCTTTGAGAGTAGGCAGATTGGTTTTCCAGTCTTCAGTTTGATTTTGTACAACCTGTTTTTCATTCTCTTGACTCGCATTAGTAGCTTTCTATTTTGATCTCGGATAGTCAGTAGATCTCTGTCCATGACCACTTTGCAACCGGTTTCTGTAAGTTGTCCGAGGCTCAATATGTTGCTTTTCAGACTTGGAATGTAGTATACTTGTGAAACAATCTTTTGTTCTTGGTTTAGACATTCCAGTAGTATTGAACCTTTGCCTTTAATTTCTACATGCGACTCGTCGCCGAACCGTACTTGCCCTGTCACCGTTTCATCTAATTCTCTGAAGTGGTTTCGCATTCCTGTCATGTGGTTGCTGGCCCCGTTGTCTAAGTAACATAGACTTTCATCTTCTGAGGCGTAACTTGTTGGTTCAATACGTTCTTCGTTTAGTAGAACCCTTTCTTGAACAACGTTTTCTTCTTGTATTGCCATTAGCAATACTGGTGCTTCGTCTTCCTCGACGAGGTTTGAATGTTCTTGTACTTCGTCTTTCTCAGAACAGTCCTTCTTGAAGTGTCCGAACTTCTGACACTTAAAACATTGGATCTTACTTAGGTCGGTTCTTGCAAACTTCCTCCAATTTCTAGAATTTCCATTTCTAGATCTAGATGTAGATCCTTCGTTTCTGGGACTTTGCCTATTTCCGTTGTTTCGCCAATTTCCACGCGTTTGGTTAAATCTACCACGACCGCGGTTTCCAGATTGTCTTCCTCTGGTGTTATCATGATGTGTGAACATAAGCCTATCTTGGCTTTCTCCTTGATTTCCTTTCTTTAACCTGAGTCGTTCTTCATACGTCTTTAACCTTCCGACCGCTTCTTCTAGCGTCATAGTTTCTAGATCGGAGTATTGTTCCATGGAGGCAACGATTTGAGTAAACTTATCCGGTACGCCATTTAGGAGTTTGCGTACTAGAGTCCGTTGACTCAATGTCGTTCCTACTTCAGTTGCTCGGGTAACGATACTATTAATCTTTGCGGTAAATGAATCAATAGTGTCGTCATCCTTCATTTGCAATAATTCAAATTCTGATAATAGCGTGTGCATACGCGCCTTTTGTACCCGATCGACACCAACGTGTCTAACCTTTAAATTATCCCAAATTTCTTTTGCAGTCTTACAACTTGCAACTTGCAATACAACATCTTCTGGTATTGCTTGAAACAGATATGCAATTGCAGACTTATCTTTCTTGGTGTCTACCGTTGCATTTTCTGTTGGCTCAATCGTTTCCCACAAACCATTCGCTTCAAGAATCGTCTTGATACGAATAGCCCAAACCGTATAGTTTGTTGGTTTCAGAATTGGACACTGAAACTGGGAAAGAGAATTTCTTTCTTTCTGTATTATTATTGGATTTTGTCCGGATATTCCTGACATGTCTTCTTGTCGAACAATCTTCACTTTTACTATGCTTTTACTTTCTTGGTTTCAATAGATCTCAACAACCCACGATTACCCGAATCGTGTAACAATCAAACAACCAAATAATCTAATTCGCACTAAACCCCGGAATCAAACAAACCCTAGATTCCTAACCAACCCTTCGATTCAATCGATTACCCTAGAACCAAAATCAAAAATTCTGAATTGAACTTGCGAATTGAAAAACGAAATTGAAACCTGATCGCGAATTCCCTGCGATGCCTTGCGATTCCCACGCCTAGAGCCTGATGCTCTGATACCAATTTGTTGGCCCGAAATGGATCTTGATCTCTAGAACGAGCGTGATTAAACAAACTTGCATAAATAATAACTTGAATGTATGTACAATCGAATGAGAGTAAGTGATTACAAATGAAAACATACTATCCTATTTATAGTTTTCAATGGGTACGAGTGAAGAGTTGTGTCTCTTTGTGAATAGACACGTCTCTTGAATGTGTGGTTGTGATTAATCCTTGAAGAGGTATGTTGTTTCTTGTCCATTCAATCCAACCGGTGCCTCTTATTTCTTATTTGCCTTGTACCGATCGGAATAGGCATGAGGGAGGGGGCACACCCTTTCGGTAAAGGGTGGTGGTTACCATCTTTATCTTTGACAACTTTGGTCCTTGTAGTTCATAACCGCTATGTAATAATGTATTCTAACTATCTAACTAAGTGTGTGATGTTAAGAGATTAACCGGGTTTCAATATAATCATTTTCTTGATTATGTTATAGCTATATAGTCAAGTCAAAAACAAAAACAAAGAATTCATTCAACTTCGTCTATGTATAGCTTAAAATAATGTGATAAATGACACTATAATACGTATAGCTTTATACATCTACACTTATTCTTGTTTCGGTTCCTAAATGTATAAGTTGAAAATATTTAAGATTCAGACAAACGAAGTTAGCTTAATGAGAAAGCCATTAAAAGCTTGAAAACTGACAAAACTAATATCAGCAAATCAAATTTTCTTTTCATATCTTTTAATTATAAGATTAGTATTTTAAAGATACTAAAAATATTAAAAAAAATATATTTGAATCAATGAGCTACAGTGTAGCTCGCTGATTGATCTACATACATTTATTTTTATTTTTTTAATTTCCGTAAAAATTAGTAATATATAAAAAATGAGAAAATAATATTTTTTTTTAAAAGTGATTTTCTGGAAATTTTCAATCATCTTTTAAGCTTTCTTACTCTTTTTTAGTTGAGTAAAAGTAGACTCGTGCATACATATTTTAAGGTTTCCACTATTCTCACACCCTTATATTTTATTTACACATCCTCTTTCACTCTATCTCTCTGTATATATCTATGTATATATAGAGAGAGTTAGAGAGGGTGTGCGGCTGATCTTATTATCACACCTCCAAAATCTTATTCCTATATCCTTTTCACTCTATCTCATATATATCTATGTACATATATATAGAAACAGAGGGAAGGGACGTGTAAATATTAACACCTTCCTTTTATTGTAGCTCTTATAAACTTTAGTATACTTCTCAAATGAATAAATGAAATCACGGAAAATATTAAAAAAAAACAACGAAAACGTGTCTAAATACACCCGCTGCTTACTTGTTACACCCCGTTTGAGCGGAAAATGACCGGCCTCACACGCAAGTTTGTGAGATGAACAGGTGTAACAAGTAAACAGGGATACTGTATTTAGTAGAACAATCTACTTTTATGAAAGATGGGGTGTTTGAATGACAAGAAAGGTAAAGAAATCCAAAGAGATGGCAATGAAATTTATGGAAGATGGGGTGTTTGATGGTAAGTAAACTGTAAGAAGAGGCAAAAAGACAAAAGAGTCCAGTTGTTAGAAACAGTGTTTATATATATATATAGATAGCTAGGTTGGATATGAGTGGAGGTTCAACAATTGATTTGTGATGGTCTATAGAGACTAGTGGAGTAATACTAGTGGTGACTGCATATGCTTATGCTTGTGTTTATGCTTAGGAGGGTATCTTTTGATATAGCTAGCTGGTCTGATGAGAAGTGCCTTGACAATCAGCTAAACGACACCGTTTCAGTGTTTTGCCAGGAAAGATATACTCTACAGGGAAAATAAAGCTTTTGCTCCATCCTTTTGGATTGTGGTTAAACAACGATGTGTTTTTTTTGACTGACAAATCAACACAGTATTGCAGTACCATGCCCCTCAGCCCTCACTCTATATTAATTTTAAATACTGCACCGCTTTTGTGTATTAATTTATTCTAGTTATAAAAACTGTCGTCGCGTTGCGGCGAACTTCTTTTGTTATTTAGTCTATGTTTATATGTGTTTGAAATCACTACGAGCGCGTGCATACGAAAACGCTGACAAGAATAAAAAGAAAATGTAGAAAAAAAACACTAAAAAATAACTGAAAGAAAATCAACTAAAAAATTGTATGGTAATGATGTTGTTCGGTAGAAACCCGTAGTCAGAGATGAGCAAATAGTAATGGGTAACGGTACCGAATTTCCTGAACCGAAAGATCCTAAGTACCAATTCGGTACTGACGTTTGGCGTTCCTGGTACCGGTTCGCTAGCAGTTTTTACCTTCATATACAGATACCGTAACCGGGGTATCAGTTGGCACCGAGCTCATTCCTACCCCTGAAACAAAAAAAAAAGTTGTACGATACCGTTGTTGTTCGTACGGTACCTGTGATCAGAGATGAGCAAATGGTACTGGGTAGCAGTACCAAACTTCTCGAACTAAAAGACTATCATACTCAATCCAGTACCGACTTTTGACGTTTTATGTACCAGGTTGGTGTTGGTTTTTACCTTCATGTACCGATCACGAACCGGTATTTTCTATACAAGTACCGGTTGACATCAAACTTAGCAAACTTAAAAAGTAAAGAAAATAATAATTTTATAATATCAAAATAATAAAACTATAAAAAAACTGTATCTAATAGTTTATTATATTAAATATTTTAAATACACTGTTCATTCCATCTTATTTTTAATATATAGGGTAATGTGTATTTATTATGTATGTATGAATGAAATTTCAACTGAAACAAATATATAATTAGGGACAAAGTTAAACAGTTTATGGTCACTGAATCATATTTTTAAAGATGGTTGATACGTCGTTCTTTTATATGTTTTTCACTCCATTAACCGTGATTGTTCACTTTTCTTGGTTGGTTTTATGATCTAAAGGTAAAATGTAACTTGTAAGTGACAATTTCTAATATGATACAAAAATAATCATGTTTTTTTGTTGATTAGTATAACCTCTTTAATGAGCAAATAGTGTTTTGAGTTTTACTAAAAATGAATAGGTCCCCTTAAATACTAGATTATTAAATATTTTAAAAATATATGCATTATGTGTTCAACCAACCTGGTTATAATATATTGATATTAGGTGGTTAAGTGTGTCAGTTAATAAACGAACACTCACATGATAGTAATTTCGGCGAATTAACTAAATTAACGAACCGCACGAGTCTAACCCCGAACGTTTGTGAAAAATGGATAGTATTTTAAACATAAAAATATTAATATAATTGTGTGTAATTATATGTTATTTAACTATATGGATTAATTGTTAGTTGTTTCTCGTAATTGCGTTAAATGTGTGTTTTTATGTAATCTAGCGTTTATAAAAATAATTTTTATAAACAAATTAGCGGGTTTTATTTTTATAGACTTGGACTATTAATTTTGGTAGAAAAATGGCTTGGTGGGCTTGTGTTATTTGAAAAGTGATGTGTGTGTACAAACACGTTGTATTTTGTATAGTTTTATGTCGATTTTAAGTATTTAAACGTGTTTAGTCGTATTGGTATATGTGCTTATCAAGTGTTTGGTTTTTCAAGTTTAACAGAACCTAAATGAGGTGAAAAGAACATCCAAGTCGAAAAACGGGCTCCACGGTACCTGGAAGTGGAAAAAAAACAAGCCGCTGGAAACCGCACCTCGTCGCACCACACGACGGGGAGACAATGGATGGTCGCGTGGCGCGACCATGCAAAAGTCAACGAAAGTCAAAATGATGATTTGCGTGCCATGCGACGGATAGGAAGGCCTGGTCGCGTGGCGCGACAATGTGAGTCGATGAAAACATGTTTAAATACGTTCCAAATCGCATGGAAACCCTATCTTTAGCTATTTTGCCGTTTTGGACAATCCTGGAGCAGCTTTTGGGTAATTTTATCAGTTCTCTTCCATCTTTCATCATGTTTCTTCATGTCTGGTCGTATTATATTATTTCTCGAAGCTATGATGACGAGTATGCGCGCCTAAGCGCTTGGTGGCCTCCACACGGATGAACATTTATTAGTTTGCACTTTGAACTTTTTTTGTTGATTCGTATAGTAATTTAAACGACTTGTGTTGATTCTATGAAACGTTTATTATATTTGAATTGTTCGTCGTTTATCAAGCGCAATAGTGATTTCCTTGCATCATTCGCGGGTTGGTAAATTGGTGGGTGATTAGTATAATCAAACGGGTTGTTAGGTTTTATAGTTTATTTAGAAACAGTCCCTAATAACTAATTAAAATCATTAGATCTGGTGTTTTGAATCGGTAAACGGGTTTTTGTCTTAAAACGAGTATTCGGGATCCCGGGTGGTGGTTAGTTCTTCTCTTTCTCATAACACTTTTCGTGACAAATTGTGTTTTCTTTAAAACAAACAAACCCCCAATTAGGTTAATAGTAGTCAATTAATTAAACGCTAAACATTGACCACAAATTCCCTGCGGATACAACTTTACTTGCCTATACTTCGTAGGTATTTAAGTTAAATATAAATACTTTTTATTAGCCCATAGATAAAAATTGCAAAAACCCACCAAAAGGCCCACCCATGGGTTTTAATTTGTTTTTTTATAAAAAAAAAAACATAACCCAACCTTAACCCCCCCCCCCCCCCCCAATTACGAACGTCAGCCCCCACCTCCATATCCATCGAAATTTGTGCCACATATGTTCACCATTCCACTTTGATTTTTTGCTTGATTATTATAATTGGTGATCCCTTTGATTAATTCCAACACCATACAACATTTACAGGTAAGTGTTTTGATCTTTTCATGATTTTTAAGATTTGATAAAAAAAAAACTCCTAGTTTATCCAAACTCAATTATAATCAAACTTGTTGATGTCTAGTGTTTGTCTATGATCATAAGAATGTGTTGAATGATTTTGTGTGATTAAAAACCCTAGATTCTTGATTGTTCATACCCTGTCATTATAGGAAACTTTGATAATCTAGGTTTATATATATATATATATATATATATATACGCATGTATAGGGTGATTTAATTGTGAATGATGCTATGGTTATGCTAGTAGATGAATATAATAATTGAATTGTGCATTTTTTTTTTAAAAAAAAAAAAGCTTGATTATTTAAAACTAGTGAACTCACCAACCTTATGTTAACACACTTTAGTATGTTTTCACACAGGTCGTTAAGGCTGGTAACTTGGATTGTTGCATTGCATTGCATTGTGATGTGTACAAAATGCAACATATAAATTACATCAATTGTGGCATAAAACTAACCCTTTTTTAGTACTAATGTTGGAAAAAGTGTGTTTTTGTCTTCCTTTTGTATTTTCAGGATTAAATGTGCTCAAAGGAACAAAAGAAGCAAAAAGGCAACTAAATCTAACATAAATACAAGAAAAGGAACAAACGTGGCATGCCCGACCCCCGACAGCATCTTCCCAAGCAAAAACAAGAGAACAGAAGGCTGAACACGGCCCGTGCTCAATGAGCACGGGGGCGTTCCCAAGTGTCAGCAGAAAAGACAAAGTTGTAGAAGCTTCTATCACCCACCACGGGGGCGTGCCCAGCGGACACGGGGCCGTGGTCAACTCTAAGATTCGCAGAATCTGAGGAAATCTTGATAGTACAGATACGCTTCTGCACACGGGGTCGTGCCCAGCGGACACGGGGACGTGGTCAACTAATGCAAACAAACTGCAATTAATGAAAAAAGAGAAGAGGGATGGACACGGGGCCGTGCCCAATGGATACGGGGCCGTGCCCGAGCTTCTGTTCAGGCTATAAATATGGGTGCTTGGCTCACTTGCAAATCATCCCTTGGCACACCACCTCTCTCACACTTCACCCACCCACCACCACCATCACAACACCATCATCCACCACCATCATCCATCATCCATCATAGAGTGTGTGAGTAGTCTCGGGATCTAAGATTGATCGTAAGAGCTCTTCACAATCAAAGGCCATGTTTGCCTAAGTCTCTTACATCACTTGGTGAAGACAAGTGTCTAGTGTAATACTTTTTATTTTTAATCTTTTTGCACTTTTTATTTGGTTATGTATTAATGACTTTAATAACTAGTTTTATATGTTGAAGGTGATTCTTCCTTATCATTTGTCCGTGGTGTCTTGGCATTATTTTACTGTCTATATAAAATAAAAGATTTTCATCATTCATATCTCCACGGTCTATATGGAGATATGTTGGCTACCTAGTCGGGGGTTAAGGGAATGGTTTGGTAAGAGTCTTGCCTTGTTCAGTGTATAGATCCTGCAAGGACCTGGGTCAAATTTAGTAGAACCTCCTTCAATACCCAATGGTATTGGATGGCGGGGGTCTAAACTCTTTGATCCCCTCATATGTAAACTACTATTAAAACTTTAACCCGGCTACTTAGGACTGTATCCCTGCTGACTCAGACTACTTAGCCGAGGGTAACGTCACCTTCAAAAGAGGGGCCTACCACATTATGTATTAATAACTTAATTAATTATCTTTCAATAATCCGACCCTTTAGAATTGTATCCTTGTTGACTCAAACTACTGGGTTGAGGGTAACGTCACCTTCAAAAGAGGGGCCTACTACAATAACTAAGATAATCTCTTAAAAAGTGCAAAAGTGCGGAAATAATCAAAGGTTACACTAAACACGAGTCGGATCCAATTGAGTCATCTAGTCTATCTGTTTTTACTTTTATTTTATTTTTCAGCATTTTAGTTAGTTTTATTTTTCTAGTTTAAAAAACCTTTTTCTAACTTTTTCTAGTAACACTCCCGCTCGTCGAATTTCATTTGATCGCTCGTTTATTTTGACGCTTTTAATCGATACTCTCACTCGCATCGACCCTCGCAACCCTTCTTGTGGATTAATTTTGGGACGAAATTTCCTAAAGCAGGGGAGACTGTAACAACTCGCACGTTCGTGCGATGTTACTACTCATTACGCCCAGCACAGGAGATTCGAATCATAATGTAGCTATATCGCATACATCGCTATGTCGCAGTATTTTCGCATATTACGCATACTTTATCGCTATAACACATTGCATCACACACACTAACGCTCACGATGACGTTGAGTGAGGACCTATTCTACCCTCCTCGATGGCCGTGATGTGTCGCAAAGTAACTCATATTCGAAACGAAACCCGATTATTGTATCGCAACTTTAAAATGTGGATATTTATACGACCCTATGTGACTAAGTATATTAAATATATGGAAGTGGGTATGAAAAGGTGTGACCAAACTATCGCAACACTTAACGATCAAAACAGAACATCGAAACATAATTCACCGGAGACCACCGATCGAATGACTGGTCGATCGGATGGCCACCCGATCGGACAGCCACCCGATTGGACAGCCACCCGATTGAACAGCCACCCGATTGGACAAGTCACCCTATCCATGGCACCCCCACCTTTCTTCTCTTCACCTATAAATAGCCCTTGTCACATCACTGTTCAAGTGAGGTGACAGCTCTCACTCGACCAGACGCTATTCGCCCCTTTTCGCTCGATTTCTCGCAATTCTTGCAAGTTTCTACCTCAAATCTTGTACTTCTATGATCTACGTGCACTCCTTCATCTTTTTCACCATCAAATCTCACTTTTTCACCGCTAAATCTTCATATTTGAGCCATTCTAAGGTGATGTCATCATGGAGTTCTTAGGAACAATGAAGTGTGACCTCATCTCATCAAGAAGCAGTCCAGACCTGATAGATTCCACGGTGTATAAACACAAATCTCACCTAATTCTAAGTCGAATCTAAGTTTTTTAAGTTTTCTTCAAACTTTTTTAACTTTTCACTCAAAACCGGTAGCAACAGAGCTCGTACAGACCTTCTACTCCTCCTATAGTGAAGTGTCGGTTTGAGAACTGGTTCCTATCGATGAGATGACCGGCTTATCGTGTTAAACACGAACAACCGTCGAGAACAGTTAACTGATCGGACGGGGTGATTCCCATCTGAACCAATGACTTGGACTTGGTGGAGTTCCATTGTTTAACTCGTAGTCATACCGTCTCGATCAAATCGCGAAAACTTAATAAAATAAGCAAGTTGTGAAACGATCAAGTTGCGGGACGGATTGTCGTTCGATCGGATTGCCGTCCAATCGGACTGCCACCCGATCGACCTGCACTCCGATCGGATTGCACTTGGTATCAAGACTTAAACAATTTTACAGATTTTCAACAGTTCCAACGGATTGTCACCCGATCGGATTGCCGCCCGATCGAGTAACCAGTCTGCTATCAACTTATCAACCAAAGTGCTCGATTCACCGTCCGATCGAACAGCCACCCGATCGGGTTGCCTCCCGATCGACCTACCGTTCGATCGATCGACCTGAGAGGTAGAGATACTTCTATGTTTTCAAAATGCTACAACGAAAACTTCAAAAGACAAGCCATCATACACAGACACATCCTTCTCAAACGAAGTAACAATCCACTCGAAAGGTCACCCGATCAGATGACCATCTGAGCGGATTGTCACCCGATCGACCAGCTACCCGATCGGATTGCCATCCGATTGGATTAACGTTTGATCCTCCGACACTTTACACCGATTCACACGCCGTTCAATGCTTACATTATCAATCTGTTATCAGGATAATCTCATACGCGTTCCCTTTAATCCAACCAAGTTGTGTTTGCGGAGTACCGACTGTGAGTATACTCGAACCCTTTTTATCGCATTTTGGGTGTAACATACGTTCCTATTAAATCGAATTTAACAAATGAATTATTCAATCAAACTGTTTATCACTTGAGAATAACTGTTATGCATAGTTACACGTGATGCTAGTTACATATGTGTTAGGACTTATACTCGCGAGGTCCCGCCTTAACTAGTATAGTACTATAGCACCCGACGGGGTCTAGTTAGAATGAATAGCAATCGCAGCTCGAGTGACTTAGCTGGTAGTATCTGTCTTGTATGCATATATGTTGAGGTATCTCGTTATGTATTTGGTAATTCGCAACTCTTCCTTTTAACTATTTACGCTACTCTATCAAAACTTGTATACTCGCCAATACTTTTGTATTGACATCGTTTTAACGTATGTTGTAGGTTTAGTCGTAGTCTACACCAAATCAAGCTAGGAAGTACCAACAGGTTTGGTATCAGAGCCATAACTATAGGGAATTAGGCCAGACTTGACCTATTCCGGGTCATCGTCTTAGAAACGACCTAGTCTATAGTCTAAGTACCAACATGCCGACTCGTACGAACCTAGTAGGAGATTGTACGGGCCTACTTGATACTCTCATTCGAAGTCGCTAAAACTACTACTTCGCGTGAACACCACATACTACAATTTCACGCGAAGAGCCTTTCCTAAGGCTGGAATATTACTTTGCCTTTCCTAAGGCTAACACAATACACACGTTTTCGAAAATACTCGCATAACACAACTGAGTGATCCAGTCAAGATCAGGTGTGAAAACCAAGAACTCTTGATAAGATCGCTCACTCAGCGCATTTTCTAGCACGAGAACTTTCCGTTGAGCTAGGAGTGACATCCATAACTCGATGAAAGTCTCCATTTCAAAATCTAGTGGAACTCGCGGATTTATTCGAAGAGCACAACCACAGCTAGGAGCGAAGTTATTAAGTCAGGGGTGAAACACGTATCTTAATAAACCGTTCCACTCCCTATCAAATGGTTTTCAAAAGCTCTCACCAAGGACTTGACTATAACGATAGCTCGAGCCACGCGATGACTAGGAAGGCGAATACCATGAGCTGCATCCCAGTGAAGCATAGTCTTCTAGGGCAACGCGCGTGCACGAATTTGTCGGGTATAGTTGAGCTACCTTGGGTAGTCGACGCCTAAACACCCGAGGCACTCCGATTATTTTACTAAGCCTACGACTCGCCGGTTTTACGCTTTAACGAACTTAATTACGCTTTATGTGTTTATTTTACGCCTTATCAATTTCTCGACTTATCAATTTTCGCTCCTTGTTTTACAAAACGCACAACTCGCACAGCCATCGCAATCTAAAACAAAAACCGAATGTTCGCAACCACACCAATGTCTAATTACTCGCTTACGCTCTTGCTCTCTCCCTCTTTGCCGCGTCCTCGCGCTATCTACACCTACATGTATATGTAACAAGTATAAGCTACAACTAATTATATATATACAACAATTCAATTTTTGTGGAAACTTAGGGATTTCGTGTCTCCTATGTGGCGCCTATGTGAAATCTAATATATTATACTCGCTACAAGTTTTGTTCGCGCTCAATCGCATCGCAAAACTCAAAAATCATTATGATCGAATCTCACTCCAAATCTCTCTCTGTCTAGATGCCTTCCAACGACTCTACCTCGAGACGAACAGCTAGGAGAAGAGCCAAACGAAGCGCCGGGAAGAGGATTGCCTCGCTTGTGGCCAAGGAAGTGGCCAAGGTAATTCCTCAAATTGTCGCTCAAGTGCACTCTCTCAGCAACTCTCGAACCCCAGAAGACTCTAAGACGGAAGCGCCGCAATCTTCTTTCCTCTACAAACACTTCAAAGCCTGTGACCCGATGGAGTTTACGGGTGAAGGAGGTGTGTCCCAACTACTCCAGTGGTTCGATTCTATCGAAGTTACCCTTCGTCAGAGTAGGTGTCCCGATGGTTTTCGTATTACTTGTGCTACCGGAGTATTTCAATCATGAGCACTAGACTGGTGGACAGCCGAACGTAACAAACGTGGGATCTCCGCAGCTTATGCCCTCTCTTGGGATGAGCTGAAAGAACTCATAAAGAAAGAGTACTGCCCTCCCCATGAAGTCAAGAAGCTAGAAAACGAATTTTGTGAAATCAAGCAAGTCGAAGGTGACAATGTTGGCTAGACCGCAAGGTTTAAACAGCTTAGCATAATCTGCCCAGGTCAAGTCAACACTTCAGAAAAAGCCATCACGAAGTACATCCGCGGCTTGCCTGAATGTGTGGGCGACTTTGTCGAAGCTGCAAGACCTGCTACTATCGAAGAAACCTACCGCTTGGCCGCTGAAATCAACGACAAACGAGTCTTGGATGGATTCTTCTCTAAGAATCCTGTTAAACAAGCGCATCAAGCAATCGTCGTCGATTCATCCGACGATTCTTCCAACAATTCTACCGACGATTCTTCTGAAGATTCCTCCGATGATATCTCCAAGGAATCATCAGACGAATCCGCCGACGACACTGCATCATCTCAGGAAGCTCAGCCCAGCCGTAAAAGAAAGACCATGAGCCCAGACTCTTCAATAACTGGGCTGTCGCAACCAGAACCTCTCCGAGCAGCTCCAGTTCACTTGAAACGTGCCTACAACGGAACTCATCCCCTGTGTTTCACGTGTAGGTATCATCACCCGCCAGGAGCTAACTGTCGTTATTGCGCAAATTGCAACTGGTATGGTCATCTTACGCAGAACTATCGCACGGGACCGCAACCTTGAGGAATTTCAGCAACAACTGCAGTCTCCGCAAGAGTACTCCACAGCAACGTTATTTGCTTCTAATGTTATTGTAGTAATACGACTTATCGCCGTCAATTTCTTTTATGTGTGGAAACTTATTCTATCCCCCGACGCATGTGGATTTTATTTCTCCCTTATACTCGCACACAATCTATATGCTAGCACTATGTGTTATATAATGTATTTTACCCCTACTATGCGTTCTTGAGATAAGGTACGATAAACGTGCAAGGATCAGATTAATCACGGGTGCACACGGGATTATTTTGGTTAGTGCACGGAGATCGTAGTGAGTTTCAATGATGCCTTAACGTTCAGGGCATTGTTAAACGTGGTGGATACGCCGCTGGTACTTCCTATACATAAGCGTCTTGACCATGTCTGACGAAGTGTGACACCTATTCACGGAACAGAGGCGCATGGTTGAAACATGACGGTGTTTCGTTGAGCCAACCGAAGTTTTGTGAAGAAAGTGCCATGTGGAGTTGGAACGTAGACCTATTATGCTATTGTGGTTATTTTCGACACACTATACTACATCGCAAGGCGTAACAATCTCAATCGCAAACCAAAGCGTGTAATCGCAAGACTTTTCGTAAGTCAACACGCTCGCAATCACATTATCGCTGAAATTTATCTTGCAATTCGCAATCGTTTATTATGTGTCACGCGCTATCGCTTATTGTATGTTCGCAATCTCAATCGCTTATTATATGGATCGCTATCGCTTATGGTGTTTTCGCCTAATCGCATAATTTGTGTATATCACTCTATCTCTTACCGCTTACTGTGTATCGTTTGCTGTGAATCGCGTATCGTGGATCGCTCGACGAGTACCGCTCATCGCTCGTCGCTTTTCGCTTGTCGCCGTCATCTTCGCTTATTATGTTGTTTTGTGCTATCAAATTATCGCGTACGGCTTACCACCTATCGCACTCGCTCGTGTCGCTAAACTGAGTTCGAAAACGACTTCATCACTCAGTTCGCCTTTCAAGACTTGATCCAACCCTTTCTCATTTGGACTGCGTCATCGCAAATCTGTCTGTACCATGTCGACACGTATGACACTGCCTCACGAGACAGAAACCATATGGTTAAAGCATTGTGGATACGCCGCTGGTACTTCCTATATATAAGTGTTTTAACCATATTGTCGAACTTTCGTGGAAAAGTGCCATGCGGGGCCGACCTTAAATTTAAATTTTTGGTATTATTAAAGGGCTTGTTTACATAAATTTAAAACTCATTCTTTCCTTACAAAACTTTTTTTTTCTAAAATTCGGTCAACACCTTGGTACAAAACAAGATTTTCTTGCAACGTTGGTGTGACAATCGACTCAAGTTACTACCGCGTGACGAGAAGATTTCGTAAAACGAGCTTTAAACACCCTAAAATCTTTTAGAAACCTAATGAAACCCCACTCATAGCGCTGACGTGAACATCGAAACAGTTTAACGCCGCACTGTGGGAAGATTGTGCATAAACAAGTTTCTTCAAACCTTTTCGAATTAATCAGCTTTTCGAGAATTCAAACACTTTCGGATCGCTTTTATGTGTTGCCAACTTTTGTATACGAATCGCCTTACTCGCTGCCATCGCCAGACATCGTAACACTCCCGCTCGTCGAATTTCATTTGATCGCTCGTTTATTTTAACGCTTTTAATCGATACTCTCACTCGCATCGACCCTCGCAACCCTTCTTGTGGATTAATTTCGGGACGAAATTTCCTAAAGCAGGGGAGACTGTAACAACCCGCACGTTCGTGCGATGTTACTACTCGTTATACTCGTTACGCCTAGCACCGGAGATTCGGATCATAATGTAGCTATATCGCATACATCGCTATGTCGCAGTATTTTCGCATATTACGCATATTTTATCGCTATAACACATCGCATCACACACACTAACGCTCACGGTGACGTTGAGTGAGGACCTATTCTACCCTCCTCGATGGCCTGATGCGTCGCAAGGTAACGCATATTCGAAACAAAACCCGATTATTGTATCGCAACTTTGAAATGTGGATATTTATACGACCCTATGCGACTAATTATATTAAATATATGGAAGTGGGTATGAAAAGGTGTGACCAAACTATGGCAACACTTAACAATCAAAACAGAACATCGAAACACAATTCACCGGAGACCACCGATCGAATGACTGGTCGATCGGATGGCCACCTGATCGGACAGCCACCCGATCGAACAGCCACCTGATCAGACAAGTCACCCTATCCATGGCACCCCCCACCTTTCTTCTCTTCACCTATAAATAGCCCTTGTCACGTCATTGTTCAAGTGATGTGACAGCTCTCACTCAACCAGAGGCTATTCGCCACTTTTCGCTCGATTTCTCGCAATTCTTGTAAGTTTCTATCTCAAATCTTGTACTTCTATGATCTACGTGCACTCCTTCATCTTTTTCACCATCAAATCTCACTTTTTCAACGCTAAATCTTCGGATTTGAGCCGTTCTAAGGTGATGTCATCATGGAGTTCTTAGGAACAATGAAGTATGACCTCATCTCATCAAGAAGCAGTCCAGACCTGATAGATTCCACGGTGTATAAACACAAATCTCACCTAATTCTAAGTCGAATCTAAGTTTTCTTCAAACTTTCTTAACTTTTCACTCGAAACCGGTAGCAACAGAGCTCGTACAGACCTTCTACTCCTCCTATAGTGAAGTGTCGGTTTGAGAAGTAGTTCCTATCGATGAGATGACCGGCTTATCGTGTTAAACACGAACAACCGTCGAGAACAGTTAACTGATTGGACGGGGTGATTCCCATCCGAACCGATGACTTGGACTTGGTGGAGTTCCATTGTTTAACTCGTAGTCATACCGTCTCTATCAAATCGCAGAAACTTAACAAAATAAGCAAGTTGTGAAATGATCAATTTGCGGGACGGATTGTCATCCGATCGGATTGCAGGTCGATCGGGTGGCAGCCCGATCGACCTGCAATCCGATCGGATTGCACTTGGTATCAAGACTTAAACAACTTTACAGATTTTCAACAGTTCCAACGTTTTGTCACCCGGTCGGATTGCCGCCCGATCGAGTGACCAGTCTGCTATGAACTTATTAACCAAAGTGTCTCGATTCACCGTCCGATCGAACAGCCACCCGATCGGGTTGCCACCCGATCGACCGATCGTTCGATTGATCGACCTGAAAGGTAGAGATACTTCTATGTTTTCAAAATGCTACAACGAAAACTTCAAAAGACAAGCCATCATACACAGACACATCCTTCTCAAACGAAGTAACAATCCACTCGAAAGGTCACCCGATCAGATGACCATCTGAGCGGATTGTCACCTGATCGACCGGCTACCCGATCGGATTGCCATCCGATCGGATTACTGTTTGATCCTCCGACACTTTACACCGATTCTCACGCCGTTCAACGCTTACGTTATCAATCTGTAATCAGGATAATCTCAGACGCGCTCCCTTTGTTGGACCGTGTTCCGACCCTAAATAGTCAGTTGAGAACGTTCATCTTCACATACAAAGGCGGAATCAATGCACATGAAGTTACACAGCTTTTCCTTTTCAATTCCTTCTCTTTTATTGCTTTCTGATTCAATTTTGACAGAGTTTGGTTACACAAGCAATGACAAGGTTCCGCTCCAACGTACATACATGAATGACTAGGTTTCGCTCTTGATGACTATATATAGGCCCTGTAGTTTCGCTCTTATGACCTGACAAATAAGCGAAACTACCTACTTACCATATAAGTGAAACCTTACTTGACAAATAAGCGAAACCTCTAACCTATTTGTACACATGAGCGAAACCTCAACATAATAACCTAATTTTGACTTTCAAGCTCCTATCTTGACCTAAGACTTAATGCAGACGAAGTCAACAGACATTCCATGCATCAACAGACTCCCCCTAGGATGTTGACGAAGTCTTCAGCTCCGAGTCTTCAGACTTGGTCTTTTTTTCAACTCTCTGTCTTCTCATCATAAGCACTCTATCTTCACAGGTTAGAATCACAACCTAGCTCCTTCTTCAAACTCCCCTTTGACTGTTGATCCAGACTCCCCCTTTCACAGACTCCTCCTCTCAATATGCTAGAATCTGAGATCTTGATCTGGTTCAAGCTTTGACAGTTAACTTCCGTTAGGAATAATGAAGTCCAAAACCTGTGTCTCAAACATCAAACATTACAAACTATCTTTTCAACAATAAATCACAAACTCAATCAGCTCTAGAAATCCACTCAAGTACTCAGGTCCAAGTTAATGACCCTGATCACTCAATTAATCTACCAAGTCCAATTTAATGACCTTGGTTGATCTTTTGACAAATCAAACTGATTTTGAAAAACATTTATCAAATAATTTCTGAAAATAACAAGTATCAAATTAATGAACTTCTTTTAACATTGAAAACATCACAAACTTCAACAAAGTAAGCTCTCCTCATTCTTCAGCTCAGAACTTTTCCTGCATCTGCTTCAATCTTCGAGAATCCAACAATCAACTCTCTACTATGGTTTGTCAAAAATAAAGCAGAAATAAAATCTTTTTGGATTTTAATAAAGTGTTCTAAACTAAGAAATGAAATGTAGAAAACTTAAATTGCAGAAAGTAAACAAAGTAAACTATTTACAAACTTATTTTTGGCGAGCGTTCAGGGAATCATATCAGCTTTTCAGACAAATTACTAGTACCGTTAAGCTATATTTCATACTCAGACTTAAACAATTCACCTCGATTGTCAATATACTGATCCATCTTAAATTCTCACACAGATTTCAATCTATTCAGGATACGATTTAGATGTCTTATGAACTTAGCTCATTCATGTGTCCCACCTCTTGAATATACTTCCGTATCCAGAATCCCAGATATTCAGTCTTACAGGTGAGTATACCACAAATGATATCTGTAAGGGGTTAAATGCGAGGGCCATGAGAGCTCAGGTCGATACTTCCGTATACGCAGAGAGATGACGGCTTCGACTTTCTGGTGTGTCCCCTTTAGAGGATCTTTTAGTTACAACAACAGTGACTATCAATTTTATTGTTTCATCAGCTTGCTGAGGGCGATGCTATGTTTCAAGCATTTGCAGAAAGTATTATTCGGGGACTAGGTCAGTACTTCCATACAGCAGAAGTCCCGGAATAATACCCCAGATATCACTGAGTATAAAGACCTAGTATCTCAGAATATGGGACCTTTCAAACGAGATTTCAGGGGTTACCTATATATCCAAGTAGTGTTCCCCACGAATTTCACAAGTTTGAAATTTTAGGTTTATATCCCGAATAAATCTACTAAATGTGCGAAAACCTATCGACACATCATCAGTGAGACTGTTTAACTCATTTAGACTTTACAATTCTTTAGCATACTGTAATTGTCTAGCCGATGTACTATCATTTTCCCTTTTACACAAGCTCTTTTTCAATTTTATCGTATTTTTATATTTTTGCATTTTTTGTATTTTCTGAAAATAAAGTATATACATCTATCTACTCCCCCTAAATGCCAAAACAGGTAAAAAATCGACAAACCATTGCAGATTGTTTCTCATCTTCATCCACAACAGTACTCTCATCAACGCCAATTATGCCATCCGACACCGAAAGAAGCTTCATACCATTCAGTTTTAACAAATATTTAAACCGATTTTTATCAAAAGCTTTGGTATGTAAATCAGCTTTCTGTTCGTCAGTGTGGATTTTCTCAATTCGTATCAACTTTTTCTCGAAGCAATCGCGAATAAAGTGATGATGAATTTCTATATGTTTAGTTTTAGCGTGATGTACTGGATTCTTTGTTATATTTATAGCGGCCTAATTATCAACAAAAAGAGGTGTGTTAAGAAACTGCAAACTGTAGTCGCGCATCTGTTGCTGTATCCACAGGATCTGAGAGCAGCAACTGCTAGCAGAAACATACTCCGCTTCACATGTAGATAACGCCACAGACGTTTGTTTCTTACACTGCCAGGTAACCAATCTAGGTCCAAAGAACTGGCATCCTGCAGTTGTTGATTTTGTATTGACTTTGCAGCATCCGAAATCCGAATCGGAATACCCTTCGAGTGTAAAGTCGCCTTTTCTAGGATACCACAACCCCAATGTAGGAGTTCCCTTCAAGTAGCGTAATATCCTCTTCACAATAATCATGTGCGAAGCTCTCGGGTTAGATTGATATCTTGCTGCGAGGCACGTTGGGTACATGATATCAGGACGTGAAGCAATTAGATACATCAAAGAACCTATCATGGAACGATAGAACGTTTCATCAGCCTTGTCTCCGGTGAGATCTGGGTGAATTCCATGATTTGTTGCAAGTGGGGTAGCAGCTGGAGTAGAACTTGACATTCCAAATTTCTCTAGAATATCATGCACGTACTTCGTCTGGTGAATGAAAATTCCCTCAGATAGTTGTTCAACTTGAAGACCCAGAAAGAATTTCATCTCCCCCATTGATGATATTTCGAATTTTTGCTTCATCATCTGTTCGAAATCTTTGCATAATTTCTCATTTGTCGACCCAAAAATTATATCGTCTACAGAAATCTGAACTATCAGAAGATGTCCGTCGACCTCTTTAGTGAAGAGAGTGGCATCCACTTTTCCACGTATGAACTTGTTGGCTAGTAGGTGTTGAGACAAAGTCTCGTACCAAGCTCTCGGGGCCTGGTGTAAACCATACAGCGCTTTGTCCAATAAGTAGACCTTGTTTTTGTGGATTGGGTCAGTAAAGCCCGGCGGCTGACCGACATAAACCTCCTCTTTGACCTTCCCATAAAGAAACGCCGATTTTACATCCAACTGATAAACTTTGAAGTTCTTCCAAGATGCAAATGCAAGGAAAATTCTGATTGCCTCTAGTCGTGCCATAGGAGCATAGACTTCTGTAAAATCAATCCCTTCCTATTGACTAAAGCCCTGAACAACAAGTCGAGCTTTGTTCCTTACAACAACTCCTCTGTCGTCTCTCTTACACTTGAATACCCATTTTGTATTGATTTTCCTTTGACCATCCGGTAAATCCACTAACTTCCACACTCCCAACTTTTCAAACTGACTCAACTCTTCTTGCATCGCAATGTCCCAAGAGTCTTCAGTAAGCGCCTCTTTATACGTTCTCGGTTCGATCTGCGAGATAAAACAACTTAATGAAAATTCAGTTTGTAAAGGTGCTACTGTAGAATAAAAACATGTTAAGCCCTGGTCTATTTGACGTCTTGTGCGAACGCCTGAATGCAATTCTCCTATGATCAACTCCTCTGGATGATATGAAAGAGTTCGCGGCATCACTTCGCTTGGAACATCCACATCACCTTCCAGATTAGTAACATTTTGATTTGCACTTTGTTCACCAACTTGGTTTATTTGACTTGAATCCTGAATCTGCTCCCCCTCAGAATCTGAATCTCCATGATCAAAGATAGGCATGTTCTCTGATTCTTGATTATCATTCTGATCCGTCTGAATATCATGAGCAACTTCATTCTTTTGGACATCATCGTGTTCACCAGCATTACTCGGACCTGCTTCATCATCATTTGAAGTTTCCCGTGATCGTCTTGAATACTCAGCTGGGAACCTTTGCTGTGACTCGTACTCACGCAAAATATCCAATTCATCAAAGAAATCTTCTTCTTCTTTTTCTTCTTCTTCTTCTTGCATCATGTCAAACGATTCCCACAACTTGTCGTAATGATATCGCCATGAATCTCCTTGACTTTGTGGCGGCATAGTTGATGCGTGTCAGTGTGTATATATTTTAGATGTATATTTTAAGCCCTTTTTACACTTTTAGCCAAGTTTTAAATTTATAAAACACGATATTCACTAACACTAAACACACATATGGGCAAGTGCACCCATCGTGGACGTAGTATAGTGTTGGTAAGATACCGAGGTCGTCCAAGGACACAAGAGCTTTTAGTACCAGTTTATCCTCAACGTCTAATCAAATCAAAATGTTAGAAAAGATTTTTAAACTAAGAAAATAAAAACTAACTAAATGCTGAAAAATAAAAATAAAAATAAAAACAGATAGACAAGATGAATCACTTGGATCCGACTCGTGTATTAGTATAACCTTTGATTATTTTCGCACTTTTGCACTTGTTTAAGAGATTATCTTAGTTATTGTAGTAGGCCCCTCTTTTGAAGGCGACGTTACCCTCAACCCAGTAGTTTGAGTCAGCAAGGATACAATCCTAAAGGGTTGGATTATTGAAAGATAATGAATTAAGTTATTAATGCAAATTATGGTAGGCCCCTCTTTTGGAGGTGACGTTACCCTCGACTAAGTAGTCTGAGTCAGCAGGGATACAGTCCTAAATAGTCGGGTTATAGTATTAATAGTAGTTAACTTATTAGGGGGGTTAAAGAGTTTGGATCCCCGCCATCCAATACCTATGGGTATTGAAGGAGATCCTACTAAATTTGACCCAGGTCCCTTGCAGGACCTCTAAACGCTGAACAAGGGCAAGACCCTTACCAAACCGTTCCCTTAACCCCCGACCAGGTAGCCAACATACCTCCATATAGACCGTGGAGATATGAATGGTGAAAATCTTTTATTTTATATAGACAGTAAAATAATGCCAAGACACCACGGACAAACGATAAGGAAAAGTCACCTTCAACATAAGCAACTAGTTATTAAAGTCATTAATACAAAACCAAATAAAAAGTGCAAAAGATTAAAAATAAAAAGTATTATACTAAACACTTGTCTTCACCAAGTGATGTAAGAGACTTAGGCAAACATGGCCTTGATTGTGAAGAACTCTTACGATCAATCTTGGATCCCGAGACGACTCACACACTCTATGATGGACAATGGATGATGGTGGTGGATGATGGTGTTGTGATGGTGGTGGGTGGTGGATGAAGTGTGAGAGAGGTGGTGTGCCAAGGGATGAGTTGCAATGAAGCCAAGCACTCCTATTTATAGGCTGAACAGAAGCCTGGGCACGGCCCCGTGTCCGCTGCACACGGCCCCGTGCCCGTCTGACAGTCTCTCTCCTCATTAATTGTAATTTGCAATTACAATTAATGCGCCTGCAGTACTTTCGCCACGCCCCCGTGTTCACTGGGCACGGCCCCGTGGTGGGCAATAGAAGCTTCTATAGGTTTGTCTTTTCTGCTGCTTCTTGGGCACGGCCCCGTGCTGGCTGAGCACGGGGCGTGTTCAGTCTTCTGCCTTCTCTGTTTTGCTTGGGAGGATGCTGTCGAGGGGTCGGGCAATCCACTTATGTTCCTTTTCTTGTATTTATGTTAGATTTAGCCGCCTTTTTGCTTCTTTTGTTAATTTGAGCTCATTTAATCCTGAAAATACAAAAGGAAGACAAAAACACTCTTATTCCAACATTAGTACTTAAAAAGGGTTAGTTTTATGCCTCATTTGATGTAATTTATATGTTGCATTTTACACACATCAATAGTATAACCTTGACATTCAACATTTGCAGCTTCAATAATCCGTTTTTCACTTGGAACGAAGACACGTCACGTAGGACTTGAATATCCAACAAATATACCCTCAATGTACTTCAGACCAAACTTTCGATAAGGCTCTATAACTGTACAGGGTGACCCGAACGGTTCTAGATACTTCAAATTCGGTTTGCGATTATTGATCAGCTCAAAGCATGTTTTGTTGAACTTTTTGACAGTGAGAACTCTGTTGAGCGTATAGCATGCGGCGGAAACAGCTTCAGCACAAAAATTAATTGGTAACTTTGAATTTGTGAGCATCGTTCTAGCCGTCTCGATTAGCGTCCGGTTTTTGCGTTCTGCGATCCCATTCTGCTGCGGAGTGTACAGAGCACTAAACTCATGCAATATACCTCTTTCATCACAAAATTCTTCCAGCTTGCTGTTCTTGAATTCAGTACCATTATCACTTTGAATTCTTTTGATACGCCTTTGGTACAGATTCTCAATCTTCTTGAATAGCGCCATTAAACTGTCAAACGTTTCGTCTTTCGTCTTCAAGAAAGAAACCCACGAAAATCTGGAATAATCATCAGTAACCACAAGACAATATTTATCTCCTGTAATGCTCTTGACATTCACCGGACCAAAAAAATCCATGTGAAGTCTTTCCAGAGGTCTTGAGACTGAAATGACTTGCTTTGTAGGGTGTGACTTTTTCTTCTGCTTGCCTTTTACACAGCTAATGCACTCCCCTTCCAGATGAAAACCTTTGACATGAACTCCTGTAACCAAATCATTATGCACCAAATGATTCATTTTTCTAAGATGTATATGCCCCATCTTCCGGTGCCACAATCTCGATTCTTTTTCAGTTGCTCTGGACACGAAACAATGAGCTTGACCCATGGTTGTAGTAGCTACGCTCATATCCAACACGTACAGATCATTAACTCTCGGTGCCCGCATGATAATCCATTCCTCAGGGATAAAAAATCCTGGTTTCAAGATCAAACATTCTTTATCAAGGAAGTGAGTGGTATACATCCTGTCACATATCTGTGAGATACTCAGCAGATTGTTCTCCAGCTCAGCAATGTAGTTAACTCTCTCAAACGTCACAATCTCGTTGGATAACGTTCCTTCACCAATAATCCTTCCTCCTTGATTACCCGCAAAACCTACGTATGCTCCATTGACATCATACAGCAACGCGGTCTTCCCTGTCATATGAAGCTCCACTATCCATGATCCATCTGGATACAAGTTTTGGAAGATCCTGCACATAACAAACTTTGACTTAACCAACTTCAATAAAGATCCCGATTCCTGCTTCACGATCAAGGAAGCTCCGGCAATTCAAACTGCTTAGTCAAACATGGTGTCCACCCAGGCCTCATCAGCCTTAGGTGTAACCTTGACAGTTTTAACTCTCGCAACTTGAATTTTAAAATTTTCAGCCTTCAGAGGTGGAAAATTTGCATCATAATCAACTTGAATTGAATCCTCAGAAGGTGAAATCTTTTTCTCAGTTTTCGGTTTCCAAACTTGTTGAGATAATGCAACCCGTTTGTAAAATTTATCATTCTTAGTTACCGACTTCTTTACAGGTTCATTTTTCACTTTGATATTGTCATTTTTCACACTCTTTTTCTCAACAACGATTGGTGCTTTACCCTTCACCTCAACTTTCTTTTGTTGAGTCTTCACAGTTCCAGTCTTAGGCTTCACATTGGTACACTTTCGTGCAATGTGACCAACTTGATTACATCTAAAGCATGTTCGAGTATCAGCCACTCGACTTGTGCCTTCAGACTGAGCCTGTGAAGCTTTCTTCTCAAAGAACTCTTTATTTGATTTTGAAAAAATTTCTTTCTCTTCATCAGCAAGTGAACTTGAACTGTTCACAAACTTTTTCTTCTTAACAAACTTCTTGTTTGGAACATTTTTCTTCTGATAAGACTTACCCCCCTGATAACCACCCGACCAATTGTTTCGGTTGTTATTATAAAAATGCGGTGGATTAACAGATTTCTTGTAGTAAGTTTTATCTTTCTCAAAACTCATTTTTCTCTTTGATTGACTCAAATTTTTCACTTCTGACAACTCAACTTCGACCAACTTGAAAACATTTGTCAATTTGTTCATGTTTACATTCTCAATTGGAAACTCGGAATCCGAAAACAACTTATCCGAACCTAACATCTTGTACATGACAAGATTTGATTCTTCATTTAAGTTGTTCTTGGACTTTTGTTTTGGAATGTATTTGTCTAAGAAACACCCATCTTCCTCAGTAGTGTCACTATCCGTTTTTAGCACATTTTCAACAACACCTTTTACAATATCATTTTGGACACTATCATCATTGGAAGATGTGAATATGACATCAATATTCTCCGGAAGTTTAACTTCACTTTCTTCCTCGATTTCAACCAACCCAGATTGCTTTTTCGTGTAGTTATCCAAAATCGGCGGTGGAACTCTATGAAAACCCACCCCGGTTCCATCAGAATAAACATCTTCGCCAGCTTTGTTTTTCCCGATGGGTGTCACACCCGCTCGTAGCGGAAGCGCGAGGTGTGATCTGATCGGTTCTCATTGCATAACAATATAGGTGAACATGCTAAATGAATAAAAACAAGCTCCAATGCCATTGTTATAATCATTTCAAAAGAACGCAACATAAGTTAAATGTATTGGTTACAAACCATAAAATGAAAATAAGTTGTCATCGTTTTTATACATCAAAATGTATGTCTTAAAATGTCAAGGCTTTGACCACTATATCACCGCAAAGAGGCGGTATATAACGGGCAAACCCTTCAAATGGTGGCATGGAGTCTTGATACTTGCTTTCCTTGACTGAAATGTCTGCATGGTCCACTAATTTCCTGAAATACATGTTAAGTTTGAAAACATCAACAAAAGTTGGCGAGTTCATGCAGTTTAGTTGTATGAGATGTATCTGTAAAATGTGAGTTGTATAAAATGTATCTGTAAAATGTGAGTTGTATAAAATGTATCTGTATGTAATGATGTAGTATGTAAAGCGTCAATGAAATCGTTGATCATTAATGTTTCGCGAGGACATTAATATGTGTGACGAAAAAGGAAGCAATCCAACCCTAGACGATTTTATGCCGATTCCTATCGACTGGGACACAAAAGCACTCTTCCGTATGGGTCCACGACCAAGAGTGGGGCTCGCCAAAACCCATTAGATCTAACCACTTGTACCTAGGTCCAAACTGGATTAATGGTGCTTAGATGTATAACCCTAATTCGCACATGATCTAAGGTGTTTCATTCCCTAACTTTAACATACGTTGAACATGTATTTTCCCCGATAGTTGTAAAGTTGTAAAACATTTAAATGAATAGGGGACATGAACTCACAGAATTGCGTCCGTGAATGGTAAGTAACTGTGATCTGACGTACGGTCGTCCTGAATAGTATCACCACCTACAAACGTTCTATATTTGTTAGACACTTCGGTCTTGTAATGACTTGAGTACAAGTCTTTTATCTTGAATATGTGTTAAGAATTCTATGTCTTTGTTATTCATTGAACTGTGTCTTAGATGTATTAATTGATAACTGTTTAGTGTATATATTTCGCCAAATATATATTCTTGTATCTCGTGAGTTGTATCATCGGGTCTTGTCCTCTGGATTTCATGTCTTGTATGAATAAATTGTATAATTGTATTTTTACCAATTTATATGTCATTGGGCTTAGCCCAAGAATTCATGTTGTTGGGCCAAAATAGTGTTGGGCTTCAATAGTGTTGGGCCTAAATAGTGTTGGGCCTAAATAGTGTTGGGCCTCAATAGTGTTGGGCTTAAATAGTGTTGGGCCTCAATAGTGTTGGGCCTAAATAGTGTTGGGCCTCAATAGTGTTGGGCCTCAATAGTGTTGGGCCCAAATGTTATTGGGCTTTATGTTATTGGGCCTTGGCCCATATGTTGGGTATTGGGCTTAGCCCATAAGTTTTGGTATTGGGCTTAGCCCATGTATTTATGTTAAGCCCATTTAGGATGATAAGCCCATTTGTAAAAATAGCCCATTTGTTATAAAATAAGCCCATTTGTTAAAAATAAGCCCATTCGTAAAATAGCCCATTTGTTATAAGAGAAGCCCATTTGTTAAAAATATATTCTTTCATTTTTATAAAAATTACTAAGTATAGGTTTTTTTTAGTTAAAAGAATACACAATAGTTTTTATAAGTTTCAAAACATTCGGATATTGTTTTCGGTGATGTGTATGTATTCGTGTCGAAAGATCGCCTAAACGTCGTAGTAACTTCCTCGGAATGGCGATATGTTCATAGATTCGCCCGTCGTCCGTTTTGACCATAAGTTGTGTTCGAAAGCTCGGAATGTCCGTAAGGTGTTTATAAGATGTATTTAAATGTAGTCTTGTAAGACTTTAGTCGAAATGTACATTGTGTTCATTTGTATCATTGTATTCAAGTTCCTAGTTATCATAAATATAACTAATACAAACAAATGACACATAGCACATAAGTTGTTAAGTTAACTAAATATATATTTTCTCAAAAATATATATTTATATCAAACTTTGCTTTTATAAAAACTATTCTTTAAAATCTTTTTAATCTAATAAAGATTTTGTCAAAAATAATAGTTTTTGTAACTTATGATTTTTAAGAAAAACTTGGCCATATTTTATTAGAAATATGGACTTTGCCATGTTTAATAAAAACACATCTTTTTCTTATAAAATCACCACTAATCTTCTCATATTTTTCTTAATAAAAACATATGAGATTTATAACATAACTTATCAAGATGAACTCATAATCATGTAGGGTTTTGGTATGATCTTTACATATGTTTACTAGTCCAAAAATCATATTTTACTTCTAGTTTTAACAAGCTTTTCATAAAAACCCATCTTGTATGTTTTCTTTTTATAACTTGTAAAAGCATTATTTTTAGTTAACAACCTTACATACTTTAACAAAATCAAAGATCATGATCCTCCATCTAAACATTCATGTTTAACAAAACCCTTAAACATTTTCATGTACACTTGTTAGATTATGTTTTTAAACATCATCTAACAAGTTATTTTTATGCTAATCATCAAAACTAGATCAAATATGCAAGTAATCATCTTTAACTCACAACATAAACACACTTTTATATCATGATTATTATTTTGCTTCTTTATATTTTCATCTTGTTTTGTATTGTTGTTTTAGTTATAAGTTGTTCTTTAACAATAAATACATAAACAAGTATGAAAATAAAGGATTTAGAAGTCTCACTTCTAGCTCTTGGCTAGGGATGATCTAGGTGAAAATAAGAAGCAAAGAAGATGAAGATTTGATGGTTGAAAGCTCTTAGATGAATGGAAATGCTTGCTTCAACTTGTGGTTGTCTTAGATCCTCCTAAGTTCCATGAAAATGCATCTTGATCATCATGAAAGTTGCTTGAAAATGAAGATGGGGGAGGGGTGTTCTTGACCGAAAATGGGGTGTTGTTGGGAGCTTTTGGTGTTGTGAAGATAGGAGGTGAAATGCATGAATGAAAGGGTTAGAAAAAGAAGGTAACTAGTTGCTACAATGATCACATTTCACCACTTGTATCAAGTTGCAACATGAAGTAAATATCTAGATATTATTGGTAACAAGTTGAAAGAAAAGTGGGGCCCACAAGGGGTGTTGCAACCGTGAATGGGGGGGGGGGGTTCCCTTTGCTTTTCCTTCTTGAATTACTTAGTAAAAATGCTAGAGTTCTTAGTTAGATGTTTTAGGTAGTTTATAAGTATAAGTGTTTAAGTGTTTAAAGGGTGTTAAATGATCATTACTAGACCAAAATGATCCGATTAACACTAGATGACCATTAAAAAAAGATTTGATATCGTTCGGACATTTGTTTCGAATTGTTTCGGTTAGATGTTATTTGAACGCTAAGTTGCGAAACATGTGTGAATTGATGTAGTTATTGGCTCAGATATTACCCGAATGTATCCTCACATGAATTATATGTCAGATAATATTTTTACATGTCGTAAAAATATTAGAAAGCTGATTTCAGCAGAATTTCTGCGGAAAAATGTTGAAATCATCGCTTTTAGTGCTTTTCGGGCAATTTTTAGTGTTATCGGACTTCGGAAAGGATTTAAATCAAACCCTTGTATTCCTAGTTAGGGTTTAATATATATAAGATGTTGGACTTTCGTCTAAGTCCTAAAGATGTCGTTTAGATGATTTTCTGCGGATTCTGCTTTTTCGTCAGAATACTAGTTTATTAGGTGCTTTTCTAGTAGTTTCGATGCATTGTTTAAACTGTTCCAAATGTACTTAATAAAAATGAGTCATATGCATCCTAAGTAAGTATTCCTTGAGTATTCTATGTGTATGTCACGAAATAAGCAGTTCGGATGTTCAAAATGAATAAAAAATGTAGCTAAAAATGTAGCTAAAATGAGTATTTTAAGTGTGAAAAGTTACCGTAAAGTGGCAGTTGTCACATTCTCCCCCTGTTATTGAGAATTTCGTCCCGAAATTCAAGATGAGTCATCCTTTGCAGGAGTATTCTCGAACAGGTGGGGGTATTTTGGTTTTGATTTGATTTTCACATTCCCAAGTATATTCGAGTCTGTGTCGAGAGTTCCAACGAATTTTTACTAATATGTTACGACTCATTTGTGTATTCTGGACCTTCCGGTCCATGACCTCAACAGGTGCTTTGGTGAATTGGAGTTTTCTATCAATGTGAATCTCATCCTCCGAGATGATAACTGTTTCTTGCGTTGGACTCTTCTTGAGATTCGACACATGAAACGTGTTGTGCACACTACTAAGTTCTTATGGTAACTTCAGCTTTGTAGGCAACGGTGTCGATCTTTTCTAGGATTATAAATGGTCCTACATATTGAGGGTTAAGCTTTCCAAGCTTACCAAACCTTGCTACGCCCTTCCAAGGTGAGACTTTCAAGAAGACTTTGTCTCCGACCTTGAAAGATAATGGCTTCCATCTCTTGTCTGCGTAGCCCTCTTGTCGATCCCGAGCCGCCTTGATACGGTCTCTAATCTGAAATATTTTCGTCGTAGTCTCTTGGACTAATTCCGGACCAATTAGTTGTTTATCGCCCGCTTCCGCCCAACATAGCGGAGGGAGACACTTTCGACCATAAAGAGCTTCAAACGGTGCAGCTTGTATACTTGTATGGTAGCTGTTGTTGTAGGAAAACTCAACCAATGGTAGATGAGTATCCCAGTTGCCGCTTAAATCCATAACACACGCACGAAGCATGTCTTCGAGTGCTTGGATTGTCCATTCACTCTGGCCGTCAGTTTGTGGATGAAAGGTCGTGCTTAGATTTAAATGAGATCCAAAGGCCTCTTGAAATGCCTTCTAAATTCGTGAAATGAAGAGACCGTCTTGGTCTGAGATGATTGAAATAGGCACTCCATGACGAGCCACTATTTCCTTAAGATAGAGTTCTGCTAGTTTCTCTGTGCTATCCTTCTCCCGAATCGGCAAGAAGTTTGCGGACTTTGTCAATCTATCGACGTTTACCCATATCATGTCGTGGCCTCTTGCGGTCCTGGGTAGCTTCGTAACGAAGTCCATCGATATTTGTTCCCATTCCTAGAAGGGAATCTTGGGTTGTTGTAGCAACCCTGAGGGTTTCTGATATTCTGTCTTGACCATTGTGCAGGTCAAGCATTTTCCGACATAAGTCGCGATATCCTTTTTGAAGTTAGGCCACCAATAGTACTCTTTCAAGTCTTGGGCCTATGTGCTTCCTCAAAATAACATCTCGAAGGCCGCCAAACAGTGGAACTCAAATTCTACCCACAGAGTATAAAGTTCCATCTTCTTTCGGTACTAATTGTTTTTCTGTGACTCAAAGTGTTTCTGCTCGAATATGTTCTTCCTTGAGCGCTTCTTGTTGTGCATCATGAATTCGTGTGGTAAGATCCGTGTGAATCGTCATCTGTAATGCTCGAACTCTCAAAGTTCTAACTCGTTCCTTGCGGCTCAAGGCGTCTGCTACAACGTTCGCCTTGCCCGGATGGTACTTTATTTCACAATCATAGTCATTCAGCAATTCAATCCAACTTCGCTGACGCATATTTAGTTCTTTTTTATTGAATATGTGCTGAAGACTTTTATGATCCGTGAAAATCGTACACTGAGTACCATATAAGTAATGTCGCCATATTTTCAAAGTGATTACCACTGCGCCTAACTCGAGGTTGTGAGTGGTATCATTCTTTTCAACTTTCAGTTGAAGTGATGTGTACGCGATAACTTTTTCCTGTTGGATAAGTACGTAACCAAATGCTTGATGTGAAGCATCACAGTGAACTACAAAGTCATCGGTACCATCGGGTAGTGATAAGATTGGTGCATCGCACAACTTATCCTTGAGAAGTTGAAATGATTCTTCTTGTTTCACAATTTAGGTGAGGGAGGTTAGCGGTTGAGAAAATTTTAGAAAAATTCTCTATAAATCTCCGATAGTACCCTGCTAATCCCAAGAATTGTCGGACTTCAGTTGAAGTCTTGGGCGCTTCCCAGTTCTTAATTGCTTCAATCTTCGAGGTGTCTACTTGAATCCCTTTCTCGTTCACTATCTGCCCGAGAAATTTTACTTCACGAATCCAAAACTCGCATTAGTGTCTCCTTCTTGAGTAGTTCTAAAATGGTTCTCAAATGTTGTTCGTGCTCGTCTGCCGATCGTAAGTCTATCTTGGAGTAGAAGCTTGAACCTTGCAATTGATCGAATAAATCACCAATCTTCGATAGTGGATACCGATTCTTGATGGTGAGTTTATTCAACTCTCTTTAGTCGATGCACATTCTGAGTGTTTCATCCTTCTTCTTTATATACAAAGCTGGAGCTCCCCAAGGCGAGAAGCTTGGTCTAATGAATCCTTTATCCAACAACTCTTTGTGTGAATAACTCTTGCATTTCAAAAGGTGCTAATCGATATAGAGATTTGGTTATGGGTGCGGTTCACGATACCAAGTCGATATGAAACTCGACTTGTCGATATGGTTATAGTCCCGACAAGTATTCAGGAAATATTTCAGGAAACTCTTTTACCACTGGAATATCTGTCAGTTGTGGCCCAACGGCCTTCTTGTCGATAACATGTGCTAGAAAGGCAATACAACCTTTCCATAAGCACTTCTGTGCCTTCTTGTAATTAGTGATCTGCAATGGTGTGTCGCGTTTCTCTCTGTGAATAACAAGTGTCTCTTTATTCAGTGTGGTAGGCTAATGACCTTCTCATGACAAAGACTTCGACTTGGTTATCAGACAACCAATCCATGCCAACCACTACATCGAAACTACCCAACTCAATGGGTAAGAGATCGATACTGAATTTTCGCTCGCCAAGTTCCTAGGAACATCCTCTAACAACTTCCCCAGACTAGGGTAGTTTACCGTATGCCAATTCTATAGCATGAGGGGATGTCTAGCTTACTTGACTCTAGGCCAAGTACATTTTGAATTCTATGTGGCGAGGACTTCACAGTATAGTTTTAGGAACCCTATGTTTAAATGTAGGATAACCCAAATCCATATGTTTAGATGTAGGATAACCCAATCCATATGTTTAGATGTAGGACAACCCAACCATATGTTTAAATGAAGCTAAAATTGGCACCAGTAACAAATAACATGGATGTGAAATGTTGGTTGATTGGAAACGTGTCGAGTAACTATTGTTTGAGTGGTCGAGGTAGGGTGGGATGATGCGGTCATGCCTCGGATCTCCGGGGCAAAATCCCATATGTAACGCGCAATGCGTTTGAATTCGGGTGTTACGTAGTATGGAAACAACCCTTGAGATATCGTGAAAGCCTCGAGCGTAACCAACAACATTGGCTCTAATCATGATCGAGTTCTAGAATTTTGTTTCCAACCTTCGAATTTAAATCAGCGAGCAATACTCTTCTCACATGAGATCCTTGAGTTCTTCCCCCGACAACCTCTTCACAGTATCACTTCCTAGCGTTTGTACTTGGAGATTCCACCAAGTTAAGGTTGCGTTCAGCAGGAGACTCTCTGTGTATCTAATTGTCTACTCAGAAATGCGTTTCCTAGTATGACTAACCGACTTCATTGTCTTTACGTGGCAGACAGAACCTACCGCACCTCTCATATTAACGAGGTCTTGCCGCTTACAGTCCGAAAATTCTTAAAATTAAGGCCTTGTGTGGTCGCATCTTCTGGTGTGGCATTGCTACTCATTCCCGATCCATCGGGATTTGAATCACTTGAACTACCAGTACCATCACCAGTGTCGTCCCGATTAACCTCATGTTGTGCATTTCTGCACCCTCGTGTTGTTCCATAAGAACTTTAGTTTGACTGTGAGATGTTGATTAGTTAACCCCTTTTTGGGTGTAGACCTTCCTCCTTGCGCCATGATCTTTTTAAGATACAACATTAAAAGAATCTAGACATATATGTTGGATAAATATAGTCTATCATGTGCCCGATAATGAAGAAGGAAATCAGTTATAGAATCCTCAAGATCGTATTGTTCATACATGTTTGAATAGATGATAATGTGGATAACCACAACCAAAATGCGTAGTGCCTCTTGCGTGTATTGGTCAAAGGTCTAAGTGGAAGAAGAAATAATTTGTTGAGGAGGGGAAACCAACCAGTGGCCTCCGTCCATATAGTATGCATTCCATACTCCATTGGCTTTGATCATCTGAAGTAGAGAAATTCCTTTGTCGTACTTGTTCGTGTGACGAATATGGTAATAGTGCTTGAGCTTCACGAGCTCCAACGAGATCATTAAAATCTCCATAGATGTCGAATAGAATGTATTGAGGGAGTTGTAGCATGGCTCATGCCATACTATCCCTTTGGATAAGACAAATGTCAATATGAAGGAATTTATTATATCCATTTCCAATAAATAAGATAAGGTGTCGTAGACACCAAAGAACCAACTCATGTACAAGAATTCTAGAATGTTGAGGAAAGATCCTCCATGAGTGGTTAACGAGTTTTATTTGTTTAGATGACTAGTCTCGAACAACTCGTGTTGTAGATTGAATATTAGGTGTGAACAATACGTATCGTCTTCCTGTATTCTATTGTAGGGTGTTATAGTAACCATCTCGGTTTGTGGTCTACTAGATAGAAATTTGAACAACTTAGGAATTTTGAATGGATAGTGATCACTAGCTTCGCCCGCAGAGTCCCCCAGAATTTCCATGCACTACAAGTTGTTATTACGTGGGCCCCCATAATAATAAATTGCCTTGCATGGTCACCCTAGCATTCTCTCGTTCAAAGCAGACGATCAGTCAGAGAGAGGACACTATTGTCTATGTTAAACACAGAAGGGAACTTCATGATAGTTCATGTGTCAACGTCCGTTGTCATTACTCGCAGAATGGCACGGCATTAGATGAAATAAAAATTAAGAGAATTCGTAAAAATAACAACTGGAGGGGCACCTTTAAGAAGAGTACTTCATCTTCCTTGTCTGGACAAGAGTGTCATCAATCATGATTTGGATGAGCCACAGGGACCTCGTCCCACTAATGGAGTTGTTGTCCAAGGCTACCACCTCTGCCTCATCGTCACTACTGAAGTCAGGCATCTCAGCATCCACGAGAAAGCAACCATCTTCCATGGGATCAATACTTTATGGTCTCACTTAGGAAGCACGTTCGTTATAAGCTCCGCAATAGACATCGGGTCGATATTCTCATGGAAGATGTATTATATAAAATATGTCATGTTTGAAAATAGAGTATCATATCTTGTGTAAAAGATGTCGTGTCTTAACCATGTTATGTGTGTCAAGGATGACAATGGAATTCGAAGTCGAAGGCATTTTGTTCTTGCCAGATATTCCGTATAACACATATATGAATAACCTATATATATAATCATGTAAAATCCTATCAAACAAGGATTTCTATCTTGTATAAGCTGAACTTGTAAACAGTTTATAATGTGTAAAATGATAATGTAATGTAATGTGTTGTAGGCACATAGTCTGTTAATGTAATGTGTCTATTTCTCATAGACTTCACCCATGGAAATGTCCTCGCTTGATTTATGTGAAATGAATTTTTGTTGTAGTGGACCATGAAAAATGTTTATGCAATGAAAGCCTTTTGACCTGTCCAATTTTATTTATAATCTGTTCAACATGAACAAGAGGTTTTCGTGAGAGGTCCCTAGTGATTGTAGACTTAGACTCGAGAAAGAATCCTGGTTCACTACAATCGACGCTCTGATACCAATCTGTCACACCCGCTCGTAGCGGAAGCGCGAGGTGTGATCTGATCGGTTCTCATTGCATAACAATATAGGTGAACATGCTAAATGAATAAAAACAAGCTCCAATGCCATTGTCATAATCATTTCAAAAGAACGCAACATAAGTTAAATGTATTGGTTACAAACCATAAAATGAAAATAAGTTGTCATCGTTTTTATACATCAAAATGTATGTCTTAAAATGTCAAGGCTTTGACCACTATATCACCGCAAAGAGGCGGTATATAACGGGCAAACCCTTCAAATGGTGGCATGGAGTCTTGATACTTGCTTTCCTTGACTGAAATGTCTGCATGGTCCACTAATTTCCTGAAATACATGTTAAGTTTGAAAACATCAACAAAAGTTGGCGAGTTCATGCAGTTTAGTTGTATGAGATGTATCTGTAAAATGTGAGTTGTATAAAATGTATCTGTAAAATGTGAGTTGTATAAAATGTATCTGTATGTAATGATGTAGTATGTAAAGCGTCAATGAAATCGTTGATCATTAATGTTTCGCGAGGACATTAATATGTGTGACGAAAAAGGAAGCAATCCAACCCTAGACGATTTTATGCCGATTCCTATCGACTGGGACACAAAAGCACTCTTCCGTATGGGTCCACGACCAAGAGTGGGGCTCGCCAAAACCCATTAGATCTAACCACTTGTACCTAGGTCCAAACTGGATTAATGGTGCTTAGATGTATAACCCTAATTCGCACATGATCTAAGGTGTTTCATTCCCTAACTTTAACATACGTTGAACATGTATTTTCCCCGATAGTTGTAAAGTTGTAAAACATTTAAATGAATAGGGGACATGAACTCACAGAATTGCGTCCGTGAATGGTAAGTAACTGTGATCTGACGTACGGTCGTCCTGAATAGTATCACCACCTACAAACGTTCTATATTTGTTAGACACTTCGGTCTTGTAATGACTTGAGTACAAGTCTTTTATCTTGAATATGTGTTAAGAATTCTATGTCTTTGTTATTCATTGAACTGTGTCTTAGATGTATTAATTGATAACTGTTTAGTGTATATATTTCGCCAAATATATATTCTTGTATCTCGTGAGTTGTATCATCGGGTCTTGTCCTCTGGATTTCATGTCTTGTATGAATAAATTGTATAATTGTATTTTTACCAATTTATATGTCATTGGGCTTAGCCCAAGAATTCATGTTGTTGGGCCAAAATAGTGTTGGGCTTCAATAGTGTTGGGCCTAAATAGTGTTGGGCCTAAATAGTGTTGGGCCTCAATAGTGTTGGGCTTAAATAGTGTTGGGCCTCAATAGTGTTGGGCCTAAATAGTGTTGGGCCTCAATAGTGTTGGGCCTCAATAGTGTTGGGCCCAAATGTTATTGGGCTTTATGTTATTGGGCCTTGGCCCATATGTTGGGTATTGGGCTTAGCCCATAAGTTTTGGTATTGGGCTTAGCCCATGTATTTATGTTAAGCCCATTTAGGATGATAAGCCCATTTGTAAAAATAGCCCATTTGTTATAAAATAAGCCCATTTGTTAAAAATAAGCCCATTCGTAAAATAGCCCATTTGTTATAAGAGAAGCCCATTTGTTAAAAATATATTCTTTCATTTTTATAAAAATTACTAAGTATAGGTTTTTTTTAGTTAAAAGAATACACAATAGTTTTTATAAGTTTCAAAACATTCGGATATTGTTTTCGGTGATGTGTATGTATTCGTGTCGAAAGATCGCCTAAACGTCGTAGTAACTTCCTCGGAATGGCGATATGTTCATAGATTCGCCCGTCGTCCGTTTTGACCATAAGTTGTGTTCGAAAGCTCGGAATGTCCGTAAGGTGTTTATAAGATGTATTTAAATGTAGTCTTGTAAGACTTTAGTCGAAATGTACATTGTGTTCATTTGTATCATTGTATTCAAGTTCCTAGTTATCATAAATATAACTAATACAAACAAATGACACATAGCACATAAGTTGTTAAGTTAACTAAATATATATTTTCTCAAAAATATATATTTATATCAAACTTTGCTTTTATAAAAACTATTCTTTAAAATCTTTTTAATCTAATAAAGATTTTGTCAAAAATAATAGTTTTTGTAACTTATGATTTTTAAGAAAAACTTGGCCATATTTTATTAGAAATATGGACTTTGCCATGTTTAATAAAAACACATCTTTTTCTTATAAAATCACCACTAATCTTCTCATATTTTTCTTAATAAAAACATATGAGATTTATAACATAACTTATCAAGATGAACTCATAATCATGTAGGGTTTTGGTATGATCTTTACATATGTTTACTAGTCCAAAAATCATATTTTACTTCTAGTTTTAACAAGCTTTTCATAAAAACCCATCTTGTATGTTTTCTTTTTATAACTTGTAAAAGCATTATTTTTAGTTAACAACCTTACATACTTTAACAAAATCAAAGATCATGATCCTCCATCTAAACATTCATGTTTAACAAAACCCTTAAACATTTTCATGTACACTTGTTAGATTATGTTTTTAAACATCATCTAACAAGTTATTTTTATGCTAATCATCAAAACTAGATCAAATATGCAAGTAATCATCTTTAACTCACAACATAAACACACTTTTATATCATGATTATTATTTTGCTTCTTTATATTTTCATCTTGTTTTGTATTGTTGTTTTAGTTATAAGTTGTTCTTTAACAATAAATACATAAACAAGTATGAAAATAAAGGATTTAGAAGTCTCACTTCTAGCTCTTGGCTAGGGATGATCTAGGTGAAAATAAGAAGCAAAGAAGATGAAGATTTGATGGTTGAAAGCTCTTAGATGAATGGAAATGCTTGCTTCAACTTGTGGTTGTCTTAGATCCTCCTAAGTTCCATGAAAATGCATCTTGATCATCATGAAAGTTGCTTGAAAATGAAGATGGGGGAGGGGTGTTCTTGACCGAAAATGGGGTGTTGTTGGGAGCTTTTGGTGTTGTGAAGATAGGAGGTGAAATGCATGAATGAAAGGGTTAGAAAAAGAAGGTAACTAGTTGCTACAATGATCACATTTCACCACTTGTATCAAGTTGCAACATGAAGTAAATATCTAGATATTATTGGTAACAAGTTGAAAGAAAAGTGGGGCCCACAAGGGGTGTTGCAACCGTGAATGGGGGGGGGGTTCCCTTTGCTTTTCCTTCTTGAATTACTTAGTAAAAATGCTAGAGTTCTTAGTTAGATGTTTTAGGTAGTTTATAAGTATAAGTGTTTAAGTGTTTAAAGGGTGTTAAATGATCATTACTAGACCAAAATGATCCGATTAACACTAGATGACCATTAAAAAAAAGATTTGATATCGTTCGGACATTTGTTTCGAATTGTTTCGGTTAGATGTTATTTGAACGCTAAGTTGCGAAACATGTGTGAATTGATGTAGTTATTGGCTCAGATATTACCCGAATGTATCCTCACATGAATTATATGTCAGATAATATTTTTACATGTCGTAAAAATATTAGAAAGCTGATTTCAGCAGAATTTATGCGGAAAAATGTTGAAATCATCGCTTTTAGTGCTTTTCGGGCAATTTTTAGTGTTATCGGACTTCGGAAAGGATTTAAATCAAACCCTTGTATTCCTAGTTAGGGTTTAATATATATAAGATGTTGGACTTTCGTCTAAGTCCTAAAGATGTCGTTTAGATGATTTTCTGCGGATTCTGCTTTTTCGTCAGAATACTAGTTTATTAGGTGCTTTTCTAGTAGTTTCGATGCATTGTTTAAACTGTTCCAAATGTACTTAATAAAAATGAGTCATATGCATCCTAAGTAAGTATTCCTTGAGTATTCTATGTGTATGTCACGAAATAAGCAGTTCGGATGTTCAAAATGAATAAAAAATGTAGCTAAAAATGTAGCTAAAATGAGTATTTTAAGTGTGAAAAGTTACCGTAAAGTGGCAGTTGTCACAATGGGTTTGGGAACAATGTGTTGCAAAACAAAGCTTGCGGAGCTGTAACTGTTAAGCTTCAACTGGATTCGCTCGTTTTCAATTTCAGACTCTTGAAATTTAAGTTTCAGTTAAGCGATTTCATCCAGTTGTTGGTTGATTGATTCTTCTTTTACTCTGAGCACTGCTTTTAGGTGAACGTTTTCTTTATGTGTTTTACCATTACGATCATCACTGTCTTTCATTGTGCTTTTGAGTTTTTCAAATTTCTCAGAAATCTGACGGTTTCAAGATTTAACTTTTCATTTTCATTTTAACTTTTTCATGATCAATTTTGTCATTTTCAATTTGGTTAGTTAATTCTTTTATCCGTTCAGTTGAAGCTTTAACTATTTTGTCATGCTCAAGAATTTGATTCTCAACGCTTCTGACTTTTGCTGTCAGATCTTCAACTTTCTTACTATTAAGATACGTGACTGTGTTACAAAATTTGCATTCTTTGATGCAATTTTTGCAATCAGCATTTCCATCAATTTTCTTACCTGACACATTTGTTGACAAGTTTGAACTGACCTGGCTTTTTGACTCAGACACGGAGTTAGAGTCTACCTCAAGTGCCTTAGCAGCCAGCACTTTGTCAGCCATTTTTCCCAGGTTCTCAGCAGTCAACTCCTGCGTTGTGTCAATAACCCCAGTGTCAACTTTCTTTGACTTCTCGTTTTCTTCTTTCTCCTTCCTATCTTTCTCTTCTTTCTCCTTCCTCTCTTTCTCTTCTTTCTCTTTCTCGTCTCCAGTTCCCCACCATTTATTCTGCCAATACTCATCTTCATCTTTGAACTCCTTGATTATGGCTTCCAGATCAAGAGTTTTGTCATCGACCGCAATATTTCCATATGGATCAAGATAACACTCCCTGTCCAGATCCCATCTTCTCGCTCTCTTTGCTTCCAGATAGATACCAGAAATTCTAATTATTCTATTTTCAGCCAACATTTTTCTGTATCTATACTTCTGCTCTTCAGTTCGGTTATCTTTCCAAGGAATAGGTTCATTTTTCGCCATGAATGCGTAACCAATCGCATCTTCCTCCGGTAGAACCTCTTTACTCCAATCATACCCCTCATCATCGTAAATCACTGCAAGAGCTATAGATTTCTCTTTGTTATCTTCAACCTGCTTCAATCTAGGCGGCTCGGATTTATTCTGGTGATAAATCGCCTTCTTGTAGTAATCCTCTCTGAAAGGGTTCTCTGATTCATCAGCATATGCGTTTCTGCATTCTCGCTTGAAGTGACCTTTCTGCTTACACTTGAAGCACGTCACCTTGGACTTATCGAACCCCAACTTGGTAGATGGACCACCGATTGTCTTCCTGCCGGTAATTTCCATGAAACGCTATGCTCAACGAACAGCACTATCCATAGCCCAACGAATATCGATCAGCTCCATTTCTTCAGGATCTATCTGATCATAATCTTCCTTCGTCAGGTTGGTGTTGCCTATCTTCCCAGCTACTAACCCTTCATAAGATTCCAACACAGATGCGAGAAAGATCATCTGCTGTTTAGCCGACTCCTCATCAAAATTCTGAGCATTCTATAAGTCTATTGCGATGTTGCATTGAAAGCGATTCTTTGCATCAGAATGACTTGTAGATGATAAAGATCCACTGTGATAACCACTGTGATTTCCACTGCTTTGACCACTTTGACTTTCTTTGCTTGTTGTGGACACATTCTCAGCAGAAAAAGCAGTTTTGGGAGAAGTTGCTTTTGGCATCATGCTTTTTGGATAATACAAATCCAAATTCTGCTGATAGGATGAGTGATTGACTTTGTATGTCTTTTTCAGTTCCAGCTCGTGACTTTCAAGTCTCTCAATCAACAAATCCACAGTCAACTTTTCAGGTTCGATAGTGTTCTTCAGCATCAGCGCATAATATCTCCAATCCATCTCGTCTGGTAATGAATCAAACAACTTGTCTACTAGCTCATCGTTAGAATACGTAATTTCATGTCTGGCTAGCTCTAGTTTCAAATGCCCAAACCTCTCTGTCATCTTTGACACTGATTCATTCTTTAGACAGCCAAACATATCAAACTCTTTCCTAAGAAGTTTCTTTTTACTTTTCACAATTTCGGCACTTCCTAGACATTTTGTTTCTAGCTTTTTCCAGAGATCTTTTGCATTTGAATAATCGATCAATGAGATTATGTCCTCCCGGACGGACTGAAATAACAAAGCTATTTTGCTCAGCCACAAATGATTCAATCTCCTCAGCTGATCTTAAAGTTTCACCATTTTTGTTTCCATTTTCATAACCGTTTTTCATACTCTTCCAGCTGGGAAATGCAAATGCCATCAGCCAATCTTCAAACTTTCTTGACCACCGACTGTATTCCACGATAGCCATTAGCTTTGGAGGTTTATTGAAGGTTCCAGAAGCACTTTCCGATTCCCAAGCTTCCTTTTTCTTCTCTTTTGGTGGATTCTCATTGTTGTTGCTTGTGGATGAATCATCTCTCGAATTTCCAGCAAATGCGTACATGTCGCTGAACGGGTTCAAGAATATATCATCCATCTTGAGTGTACCTGCAAAATCAGCCAACACTTAGAAAAAATTTGTCGAAGTTTTTGAAACTGGTGACTGATAAGCGAAATATCAGTTTGAATGTCCACAAAAGCGAAATATGCAGAATGTCAAATAAGCGAAACCAGTAGTGTCTGTATAAGCGAAACTACTAGTGTCCGTATGAGCGAAACTAGCAGGTGTTCGAATAAGCGAAACTGGTTATGTCCGAATAAGCGAAACTACTCAATGTTCGTATGAGCGAAACACCTAGATGTCACTATGAGCGAAACTACCAAGTCCGTATGAGCGAAACTATGTGTAATTTCGAGCGAAACCTTTGAGCGAAACTAAGTAATTTCGAGCGAAACCTGCGATGTCCGAATAAGCGGAACCTAGTTTTTAATCAGTTTTTACCATTTTTAAGTCGTATTTTAATCTGATTCTTTCTAGGGTTTGTTATTACTATGTTTCACACGTGATACTCGAAAATCAGGCTATTTCAACAGTAGGAACCAGTTTAAATCGAAAAAAATATGAGAGATAGTGAGTAGAAATGAGAGAATTCTGTAGAATCAAGCTGTAGTAGTATGAACTCCTCATCCTGAGCTCTGATACCACTTGTTGGACCGTGTTCCGACCCTAAACAGTCAGTTGAGAACGTTCATCTTCACATACAAAGGCGGAATCAATGCACATGAAGTTACACAGCTTTTCCTTTTCAATTCCTTCTCTTTTATTGCTTTCTGATTCAATTTTGACAGAGTTTGGTTACACAAGCAATGACAAGGTTCCGCTCCAACGTACATACATGAATGACTAGGTTTCGCTCTTGATGACTATATATAGTCCCTGTAGTTTCGCTCTTATGACCTGACAAATAAGCGAAACTACCTACTTACCATATAAGCGAAACCTCTACTTGACAAATAAGCGAAACCTCTAACTTAATTGTACACATGAGCGAAACCTCAACATAATAACCTAATTTTGACTTTCAAGCTCCTATCTTGACCTAAGACTTAATGCAGACGTAGTCAACAGACATTCCATGCATCAACACCCTTCAATCCAACCAAGTTGTGTTTGCTGAGCACCGACTGTGAGTATACTCGAACCCTTTTTATCGCATTTTGGGTGTAATATACGTTCCTATTAAATCGAATTTAACAAATGAATTATACAATCAAACTGTTTATCACTTGCGAATAACTGTTATGCATAGTTACACGTGATGCTAGTTACATATGTGTTAGGACTTATCTGGTAGTATCTGTCTTGTATGCATATATGTTGAGGTATGTCGTTATGTATTTGGTAATTCACAACTCTTCCTTTTAACTATTTACGCTACTCTATCAAAACTTGTATACTCGCCAGTACTTTTGTATCGACGTCGTTTTAACGTATGTTGCAGGTTTAGTCGCAGTCTACATCAAATCAAGCTAGGAAGTCTAGAAACTCACCTAAAATCTATGTTGCCGGATTTGTATTGTTCGAGAGGACAAGAAATCTATGATACCTTATGTGATTGTATTGTTTATTAGTATAGGATAATGAACGCATTAAATACTGTCGCAATATAGTTTATGGATTCTTTCGAGCAATCTGATTCGCCTAGTGCCGCGCCCCGATGATTCCGCCATCGGTTGGGGTGTGACAAAATGCTTCTTGATGAACTATTTCAATTAGAAGATCTAATTCTTAATTGGTTAAAAGAACTTGAGATAGATTTCAATTCATCTCAAGACGATACCCAATTAGAATTATTGAGATCGCATTCGGATAAAAACAACTTCGTTGTTCCCGACATCACCTCTAACTCTAGAAAAGACATGAGCGATAGTCGTCCCTGTGTCGATTGTGCCATGAAGGACTCCCCATCGACTTCGTTCGATGAATACATAGACCCGAGCGATTCGACATATACCTTCTTTAACGAGAGCCCGGAAAAGGGTTGGACTTGTCCACCTACATCTAGCATAGGAATCACCCTCACCGATTACCTCTTGCGTTCTCGTCTAAATTTAGAGCAATTAAGGTATCTCAGGCACTTCGGTGTTGTTCCGTCCAGTAAGGAACCACCTGATCTGGGTAAAATCCTTAGAAATAGATAAACTTAATAAACAACCTTTCGACACAGGGCCGTGTGCAGGTCAGCACGCCCACGTGTCCACCAAAAGATTCCTTTCTGACTTTTTGTCAGAATACGGACAAAATGTGTCCGGATCTTGTCTGCACACGGAGCCGTGTCCAGCGTGCTGTCGTTTTCTATAAATGCAGCCAAGAATCCTGCATATTTGGACCATTCCATGGACAGAGATTTGTTGGGATATCACACATACCATCCTAGGTATTTTCTAAAAGAAGGTTCTCAACAACCATCTTGTCCTTTCCTCTTTTATCCATTACCTTCTTCTTCATCTTTCTAACCTCAACACCTCCATTGAAGCTTGAGATCACCATGATTCCAAGCTTTATTGTGATGTTTGTTAGGTTTTTGTTCAAGGAATCTTGTTAAAAATAAGTTGTACAACATTGTTTTAAGTTATTTCTGCTAAAAAATGCTTCATAAGTTGGAAAAATAATTTGAAACTCCAAGATTCCTTGTTCCAAAAATCTGCAGAAAGGTGAACACAGGGCTGTGCTAATTGAGCACGGGGCCGTGTCCGAAGTTACTGTTTCATTAAAATGAACTCTTTTTGGTTTGTTTTCGTAGAATGTCAAGTCCAAACAGTGGAACCTCTTCTACACATTCCAGAAACAGTCGAAGGGAAAGAAGGTCTTCAATTGAAGCAACTCTCGTACGCTACATAATGGCATTACGTGAAGCTCTTGACGAGATGACTTCAGTATAGGAGGTCCTTATAGATCGTATAAATTATCTTACGGTGGGGCTGGAAAACAGTTTTCAAGAAATCAACCTCTTGCACCAGAGGTTGAACATTCTTGTAACACCTCCCATGGAACCAATCCTCCCTCAAGAGGATTGGAACCTAGCACTTAGAGTCAACAATCCTACCGGATGGGATGACATTCCAGCGGAGCCTCCTCTTGAAGATCTACAAGAAGTCCCGGTGGAGGTTGCACCTCCTCAAACCGATGCCAATGAGCCCGCCTTTCTTCTCCCAAGGGAGATAGAGGAATGGCTCGTCGACGTGTGAGGGACCCATACCCGGAGGAAGAAGTTCTTCGAGCCGCATTCAACTGAGGGAATTATCTTTTCGGAAATTTTGCTAATAAAATAAACTTTAGGCTAGAACTTCTTAGTTTAGACTTCTTGTGTTTCTTTTGACCTATTTTAACTTATTAGGATTATTATGTAATTCTCTCTATGTTTTAATGAATGATGGTTTTAATTCGGTGTTTGGATGATGATGTAATGGATAAAACACACTCAAGATGGTGAAGGATACTAAGGGAAACTTGCACCAGCACCCCATGCACAAAAACAGAACGTCCCGAAAATTTTTCTTCGTTACAGCAAGTTCAGCACGGGTCGTGTCAACCCAGCACGGCCCCGTGCTGCACAATCTCCAAGAAATGCCCAGTTCAGGTAACTGGACACGGGGCATGCTCACTGAACACGCCCCCGTGCCCAGGCTTCTGTTTCTTTTTACCAATTTCTGTTACTGGCGATCTGAACACGGGGCCGTGCCCGGACACCACGGGGCCGTGTCCAGACGCCCAGTAACATAAATTTTTGCTTTTTCACACCTTTTTACACATTCAATCAACCTAAAAACTTATTTTTGGGACACATTGAGGACAATGTGTAATTTAAGTGCGGGGGGAATGCTAAAACCTTGAATTTTTTGCAAGTCCTAATCACAAGCCTTACACAAAACTCTATTGAAACCGCTAATCACCCCAGATTTTTTCAAAATTTTCATTTTTTTTACTTGTCTTGGTTTAAGTTGGGAATTACAAGTTATAAAAAAGGTTATGTTTTTACAAATTTACAACTGATAGCGTCGTGATAAAAAGAACCAACATAAGAAAATTATGAAACGGCATGACAATTCTAGTTAAAATTTGATTATATATACTTGATCACATAAAAACCCATTCCCACAAAAAGTGAGTTTTGAGCCTTTATTGAGCATACAAATACATATCTTTAAACTAAATGCTCATTTTTCGTTTCTTGTGTGAATAGCCGCTTGGTTTCTTACAACTCTAGAACTTGCCACGACGATACATTCCCGATCCTTACCAACTTAAACCCGAGTTTTTTTTTTTAAATGATAGAGGCATTAGGACTAACCCTTTTTATTTTTACACCATTATTTTTTCTTTTTTTACCACCTACCCAAAATCCCCCTAGTTAACCCTTTGAGCATAAACCTTTTCATTTCTTAACCCAAAACGAACACCCTTTTACCCACCAAAACCTTTTTATTTTAAACCCTTTATTTTAGTAACAAAGCTCGGTTTTTCTTATGAATTTATAAAAAAAAATAAAAAAAATAATAATAAAATAAAATATTTTGATAATGAACCCAAAAGAAATAAATAAACAAGTTTATCAAAGAACTTTGTTTGAAAGAAATGCTTCATCAAAATAAAAAGTTATGAAAAATAAAAAGTCTTTCGAAAACCGATGCTTTTTACGCCTTTCGCCCTTTTCTACTAACCACTAACCCAACCACCTACCTTTAACCCAAGCCTAACCCTTCACCCCAAAAGTCCTCTTGATATTTACAAAGGTATATAGTTAAAAAGGAGGAGGACTAATTGCTTGGCAAGCTTATGGTAGGAGTAAGTTCCATGCCGCTCTCGAGTGTTTCACAAAAATACATTTTCGGCCGAGTGTTGAGTGATCTCCCGTGAGGTATGTGAACTTGTATATAAATGGAATTTTAAAAAGGCATGTTATGCCCAAATAAGTAATTTATCTTATGTAATGTTTTAAATAAATCATGACAAATAGGATTGTAAATAAAATAAAAATAAAACCTGATAAAAATCTTGGAATCCCGACACTCCATGACAAGCCCAAAAACCTTCTCTACTACCCATTCCATTTGGGAGTGAAAAGCCACATTATAAAGAGTTTTGCTTGAGGAAAAGCAAAGATTCAAGTGTGAGGGTATTTGATGTGTACAAAATGCAACATATAAATTACATCAATTGTGGCATAAAACTAACCCTTTTTTAGTACTAATGTTGGAAAAAGTGTGTTTTTGTCTTCCTTTTGTATTTTTAGGATTAAATGAGCTCAAATGAACAAAAGAAGCAAAAAGGCAACTAAATCTAACATAAATACAAGAAAAGGAACAAACATGGCATGCCCGACCCGCCGACAGCATCTTCCCAAGCAAAAACAAGAGAACAAAAGGCTAAACACGCCCCGTGCTCAATGAGCACTGGGGCGTGCCCAAGTGTTAGCAGAAAAGACAAATTTGTAGAAGCTTCTATCACCTACCATGGGGGCGTGCCCAGCGGACACGGGGCCGTGCTCAACTCTAAGATTCGCATAATCTGAGGAAATCTTGTGTAACAACTCTCACTATAATTATTACTTATTATGTTAATTGTCCAATAAAGAACCCCTAATTGAGAAACCCAAGTAATCCTGCATAAACCCTAAAATTTTCAGAACAATCAGAATCAGGATCAGGGCCCCTAAAACTCAGGGGGGTAAACCCTAGCTGACGATTATCTAAACAGTTTGCTGTAGGAAATGAATTTAGTCGAACGACCAATTCAGCTGAGCTACCCATGAACGTGGCCACCCTACGCTAGAAATAGACCCGTCGCGCCACGCGAAGGAGACAAGTCTCCCTGTCGCGACACGCGGGGGAACCAAATTTCCAGCATAAATAGGGGGGTTGGCACTTGAATTCTGGTGTTCGTTTGACGTTCAAATTCCTATTATACGCTGAGATATAATCCAAACACTACAAACACACACGAATCACTAAACGCTGTCGCGATAAACAGGGTAATAACTCGATCGCTATTACGATTCAACGTCCGATTGATTGAAACTATCCAACGAATGTTTAAGTGCTACTCAAATTAGGGTTTATACTTTGTCATTCGTTGTTAATTCGATGGATGTTTAAGTATCGCACTTTGTCATTTGTTGTGAGGGTTTAATCTCGTGAATTGTCGTAAATGTTGTATTAGTTACTAACCCAGTTCATGTGCATTGTTATTTAAATTAGGTTAAACAGGCTAATCAGAAGACTAAACTCCGCCCGCATAAATCTGCAATGTGAGTCATTCTCTTTTTACCAAACTTGCTTTCAAAATCATGTTTGTTTTCAAAGTTATAATTACAGGGATTAAGTCTTTGTAGTCTTCATTACAACCGGTATGTGGGGTTTTGTATACATTACTTGTTATCCGTCACCATTGGACAACGGGTTAGCCAAGGGGTGACATGACCATAGTCACAGACACCATTGGACAATGAGATAGCCAATGGGTGGTCGAGTGACAAATACCGTGGGTATATGGTTGACATGTAGAAACATTGTAATCGCTCTTAATACTGTAAATTATAACAATGCATCGTTTTAGACAAAAAGAATGATTCACTCAGTATTTCCCCGCTGACAAAACCTTTTTCAAACATGTTTCAGGTGATCTGATGTGATCCAGGAAAAGTGCCGTGAAGCACTACAAGCTTAAGGAAGTGGCTCAATATAAATAAATAAAGAAACATGCTTTGTAAAATAAAGATTTCCTAGTGAAATCACTTTATTGTAAATTACAGGGTTTTATCCCTAAATTATGCAATAAAGTAAACGGGCATTTTTAGTGTTAAAAGATCCTGTATTAAAGACTTCCACTATCGCCTAAATTAAATACCACGGGGTTCCTGTCCGGCGGCTCTTGACCGGGTCAAACCGGGGCTAGGGCCGTGACATCTTGATAGTACAGATACGCTTCTGCACACGGGGTCGTGCCCAGCGGACATGGGGGCGTGGTCAACTAATTCAGACAAACTGCAATTAATGAAGAAAGAGAAGAGGGATGGACACGGGGCCGTGCCCAATGGACACGGGGCCGTGCCCAATGGACACGGGGCCGTGCCCGAGCTTATGTTCAGGCTATAAATAGGGGTGCTTGGCTCACTTGCAAATCATCCCTTGGCACACCACCTCTCTCACACTTCACCCACCCACCACCACCATCACAACACCATCATCCACCACCATCATCCATCATAGAGTGTGTGAGTAGTCTCGAGATCCAAGATTGATCGTAAGAGTTCTTGACAATCAAAGGCCATGTTTGCCTAAGTCTCTTACAGCACTTGGTGAAGACAAGTGTCTAGTGTAATACTTTTTATTTTTAATCTTTTTGCACTTTTTATTTGGTTATGTATTAATGACTTTAATAACTAGTTTTATATGTTGATGGTGATTCTTCCTTATCATTTGGTCGTGGTGTCTTGGCATTATTTTACTGTCTATATAAAATAAAAGATTTTCACCATTCATATCTCCACGTTCTATATGGAGATATGTTGGCTACCTGGTCGGGGGTTAAGGGAATGGTTTGGTAAGAGTCTTGCCTTGTTCAGTGTATAGATCCTGCAAGGACCTGGGTCAAATTTAGTAGAACCTCCTTCAATACCCAATGGTATTGGATGGCGGGGGTCCAAACTCTTTGATCCCCTCATATGTAAACTACTATTAAAACTTTAACCCGGCTACTTAGGACTGTATCCCTGCTGACTCTGACTACTTAGCCGAGGGTAACATCACCTTCAAAAGAGGGGCCTACCACATTATGCATTAATAACTTAATTAATTATCTTTCAATAATTCGACCCTTTAGAATTGTATCCTTGCTGACTCAAACTATTGAGTTCAGGGTAACGTCACCTTCAAAAGAGGGGCCTACTACAATACCTAAGATAATCTCTTAAAAAGTACAAAAGTGCGGAAATAATCAAAGGTTACACTAAACACGAGTCGGATCCAAGTGATTCATCTTGTCTATCTGTTTTTACTTTTATTTTATTTTTCAGCATTTTAGTTAGTTTTATTTTTCTAGTTTAAAAAACCTTTTTCTAACTTTTTTATTTGATTAGACGTTGAGGAATAGCCGGTACTAAAAGCTCTTGTGTCCTTGGACGACCTCGGTATCTTACCAACACTATACTACGCTCACGATGGGTGCACTTGCCCATATGTGTGTTTGGTGTTAGTAAATATCGTGTTTTATAAATTTAAAACTTGACTAAAGTGGTTAAAAAGGGCTAAAAATATACATTAAAAACTATATAACACTTCACGCACATCACCATTGCACATTGGAGTGTCAATTTAAACTATTTCTTTAATATGCTAAAAAGTTTTGGGTTTTGACATGTTTGGCACTTAATACTTTTACTTCGCTGTTTAATTTAGACTTTGTTTGTTTGTTTTTACAACTGATAAAACCCTATCACTTTTCATATTAAATGTGATATTTGGTTATTTTCTTTTATTATAAATGTTCAACAAGACTAGTATCTGGATCCTAGTTTGTTTCACGCCTCATGGTAAAACTCTGACAACTGGAATTTGAGGGTGTGACAGTAATCGTATCTATAATTTCTCTCGTGGACCATAAACGCACATGGTAGTGTCGTTCCTTGTAACACAACTTCGAATAATGCGGTGATTGATGTAGAACATTAACGTCATTGTTTGAACCGGGAGCACTAAAGTACGCATCCCAAATCCATAAATCATTTGACGCCACTGACTCGAGCATGACCGTCAGTACTTTGTGGTTACCTCTCATGTGCTCTCCTCGCAAACTAGTCGGACAACTTCTCTAAACTATGTGCGTACACCCGATGCTACCAAGCATCCCCAGAAAGTGAGATCTAGCTTCATGTGCGGCGTACAAACGTGATATGTCGTGTCTAGTCAGCTTTCATAAAAATTCTTTAGCATATAACTTAATAACAACATTGCAAAAAAAAAAAAAAAAAACTAGAGATTTACTGGAGGTACTAGATGTCACACCCCTTTCTTAGGCAGAAGCACGATGTGTGATCATTAAAGGTTCTCATTGCATATGAAAGGTAAACATACTACATGCTCTTCAAATACCCATAACATTAAGTTACTGAAAACATAGATTAAGTATTTACATCACGAGACAACATATTGTCTGAAAGTTTACAACTTTATTTAAGGATAAACATAAACAACATCCAGGAGCATGAGTAAGACCGCGCGCACATCCACTTTAGTTACCTGAAATACATGTGAGTTTTGGAAAAATGTCAACATAATGTTGGTGTGAATTCATGCAGTTCTTGTATTGAACGTTTATATACTTTGTATGAAAAACATGGTATGTATCTTGTATAAGTCAAGTATTCCTGTATAAATCAAGTATTCTTGTATGAATCAAGTATTCTTGTATGTATCATGTTGTTAATGGGTTGCAAGGCCATTAACATGTGACACGACATAGGAAGCAACCAAACCATAGGCATTTTTCTAGTTGTCGATTCACGACTGAGACACAAAAGCACTAGTCGGTACTAGTTTTCACCAAGAGTGTGACTGCCCGAAAACCCATTAGATCTAACCTTTTGTTCTGCGGTCTTAGTATGTACACGATTAATGGTGCTTATGGCACCCTATTCGTGACACGATTTCTCGTATTATTCCTTTAAACGCATCATACTTGGTACTAGTTATCACCAAGAGTGCTTCTTGTTTTTGTATCCATCATATCAATTGTAAACATTGTAACATTTGTAACACGTATTTCACACCTGAAGTTATAAAACTGAAAACAATTAAAAGAAAAGGGGGAGCATGAACTCACAACTTTACGTTCCTGCGTTGTAAACTTCACCGGATTTGCTTAGTTAGCGTCGTGACCTAAACGTGTTTTATTAACGTTAGTCACTAGACTTGTATCTCACAAGTACGAGTCACTATCTTTTGTGTATGTATTTTGTGTTAAAAATAATTTATATTTTTAACTATGTATCTTACTTATATTATTTTCTCAAAAATAAATCTAAGTATCTTGTATTTTTCACCCCAATTATGTATTTTGTCCAAAGCTTCATTTCATATTTATAACTTGTCCAAGTTATTTATTCTATCAAGTAATATATTTTCATAAATATATTCTCTTGTATTTGTCTAAGTATGTTATATGTGCATTTTTGTGTTTTCACTCCTTAGGAGTATTTAGTGTGTTTCAAGTCCTAATACACTATCACGTATAATACATACTACATACACTTAGCACAAAATTTGGTGATCAATAAATATATATATTTTTCTCAAAAATATACATACTTATTATCAATTTTAACCTTGAAGAAATCATCATTTCTTAACTCAAAAATTAGGGAAACCTTGGTAAATACTTGAGATACATTTTTAGGGAATAAGTTTCTCAAAAACTTATATTTTTCTAAGTGTCAAAATTTATAAAAATTTTGACATAGTTTCCCCTAAAAATGGAGGTTTTCCATGTTTTCAAAACATGTGTTTATTTTCTTTTAAATCATCATCAAATATCAACAACTCATTTAATACTTATCGAGTGTCAAAATCAAGTGAATTTCACTACATCATGAACTTGAAGTTTTGTAAAAACTTGTAGTAACTTACCATGTTATTTAGTAGGTTTAGTTACCCTTTAAAACATGGTTGTTTGTTCGTAAATCTCATTCTTGAAGGATTTAGTCATTTACAACTTGTAAATTGATTTTTCTAAAAATATTTCTTTTGTATTTTTCTTGTTTCATAAGTGTTTATACACTTGTTTTTCTAATAAAAATAGTGTAGGTTTAAGTAAAAACCAAGATCTTTTAAAAATCATATTTTAAACTTGGTTTTCTTGGAAAATCATTCATAAATCTTAGATTTATAAGTTTACTAGCTTACTTTGTTTATTATTTTCCAAGAAATCATTTATTCATCAAGTTCATGTTTATACATGAGGTTGATCTTCTTGTGTTATCACTTAATCATCCTCTAACTTGCTAGATCATGTGTTTAATCACAATATCTAACAAGCTTCATGTATTGATCAACATCAATATTTCTTATAATCAACAAGCAAACATTATACATCTACTAGACAACATCATTTCATCAAGATATCATCATATTTCACCTTATGTTTCACGATTCATGTGTATGTCTTTTAGTGTTCTTATGATAATCAACATGTTATATCTTTTAACCACTAAAATATGAAGTAAACAAGGGTGTTCAAGAATCTTACAACTAGCTTAAAGCTAGGGAAGAACACTTGAGGTTGAAGATGACAAAGATGGTGGGTAAAAGCAAATGGAGAAGGTTCTTCAAGATCTACAAGCTCTAAACCTTCTTAAACACCTCCTTGCACCATGTAACTAGCTTGGAATGGTTGAACAATTGATGAAGATGGTGGTGGTTCGGGTGGTGGCTCACGGCCATAGAGGGAGGAGAGAGGAGGAGGTGTGTTGGTGTGAAGTGATGGAATGGTTATACTTATATATCTTCACAAGATCTTACCATATCAAATTGAATCCAAGAGAGATATAGTGAATCAATGGAAATCTAGGAAAGATCAAAATAAGATATGGGCAAGATTTTGGCAAATATTTGGTGGGGGCCACCCCTTTGTAACCATAGACAAGAATGGGGGGGGGGGCAAAGTGTAATTTCCAATCTTTAATTTATAAACAAGTTAGCTTTCAAGTGTAATTTTTAGGGACTTGATGTGTTATTATGTTTTAAGGGGTGTTATGGTGTTCGGGGACCTTAACTAGCTCAGAAACATTAAAACAATGCTTCTAGTAATATTTTTATGTTCCGGGTAATGTCCGGTTGTTCGGTTAAATACCGGTTCGTTAAAGTGCTAAATTGCACCGTTTAGTGTCCTTTAAGTATCCTTTTGTAACCCTTTTAATTCCCAACACTTAGGAGGGTATTCTGGATAATAAAACATGAATTCTGCATAATGTTTATGTTGTTAAAAGCTGATTATAGCTGATTTGTGCAGAATTCTGCATTTAAAATGCGTTTCGGGTGCTTTCTAATGCATATTTTAGCTTCCGGAAAGGCTATATGTTAACCCTTGTATATACTCTTGGGTTTTAATGTATTCTTGACGTTGGACCTACACCTAGGCTCCAATTCTATTGTCTGACTGCTTTCTGCAGAATTGTTGACACAATGTGTCTTACCGGTGAGTTTACTAGTATTTCTGACGCAACGCTATCATTAATGCATAAAGCAAATTTCTTGTAGTATAAAACGTGCATGAATTCACAAATATATCATGTAATCAAACAATGTTGACATTTAAGCACATAATTGCAGTCATTAAATTATAATTAAAGTGTACAAAAATTACCGGTTTGGTGCCAGTTGTCACAGTCTCCCCCCGTTAAAATAATTCCGTCCCGAAATTCAGGCTGAACTAACTCTCGCAGGAGTCTTCTTGAACAGGTGGGGGTACTTTTCTTTAAACTGGTCTTCACGTTCCTACGTGTACTCGGGTCCGTGCTTAGAGTTCCAACGTACTTTGACAAGCTTGACACTGCTCCTCCTGGTCTTGTTCACTTTCCAGTCTGTAACCTCAACGGGTTGTTCTGTGAATCGGAGGGTGTCATCAATATGCACTTCATCCGCAGGGATGATCACGTTTTCTTGTGTTGCACTCTTCTTGAGGTTGGATACATGGAACGTATCATGTACTCCATTATGTTCTTCCGGTAATTCCAACTTGTATGCCACGGTACCAATTCTTTCCAAAATCTTGAATGGTCCGATGTATCGGGGATTCAGCTTCCCACGTTTTCCGAATCTTACTACGCCCTTCCAAGGTGAGACGTTCAACAAAACTTTGTCTCCCACCTCGAATTCTAATGGTTTTCGTCTTCGATCAGCGTAGCTCTTTTGTCGATCTCGAGCCGCCTTAATGCGCTCTCGGATCTGCATAATCTTGTCGGTTGTCTCTTGTACAAGTTCAGGACCAACCATGCGTTTGTCTCCAGCGTCTGCCCAATATAAAGGCGATCGGCACTTGCGGCTATACAAAGCTTCGAACGGTGCGGCTTTTATACTTGTATGATAATTGTTATTGTAGGAAAACTCAACTAAAAGTAGATAAGTATCCCAGCTGCCGCCTAGGTCCATGACATATGCGCGAAGCATATCTTCTAATGTTTGTATGGTTCGTTCGCTCTGGCCGTCTGTTTGTGGATGGAATGCCGTGCTTAGATCTAGCTGAGATCCAAAGGCTTCCTGAAAGGATTGCCAGATTCTTGAGACAAAGCGTCCATCTCTGTCTGAGATGATTGAGATAGGCACTCCATGACGTGCCACAATTTCTTTTAAGTATATCTCAGCAAGCTTTCCCGTGCTATCTTTCTCTCGGATTGGTAGGAAATGCGCAGATTTCGTTAATCGATCAACTATCACCCATATCATATCGTGCCCTCTAGGGGTCTTAGGTAATTTTGTTATGAAGTCCATCGAGATTTGCTCCCACTTCCACATGGGAATCTCTGGTTGTTGTAGTAGGCCAGACGGTTACTGATATTCAGCCTTAACCTTAGCACAGGTTAGGCACTTTCCAACATATATAGCAACATCGCTCTTGAGTCTCGGCCACCAATAGTATCCTTTTAAGTCTTGATACATTTTGTCCGATCCTGGATGGAACGAGTATCTCGATTTGTGTGCTTCGTCAAGGATGACTTCTCGAACACTGCCATAGGGCGAAACCCAAATACGCTTCTTAAAGTATAAGGTTCCCTCTTTGTTTGGCACCATATATTTCAACATACCCCGGAGGTATTCAGCTTTACGGTTTTCTCCCTTGAGAGCTTCTTGTTGTGCGTCACGAATGCGTGCAGTGAGGTTCGTTCGAATAGTCATTTCCAATGCTCGAACCCTTAGGGTCTTAACCCTTTCTTTTCGGCTCAACGCGTCCGCTACAACGTTTGCCTTTCCAGGATGGTACTTAATCTCATGGTCATAATCGTTTAGTAGCTCGACCCATCGTCGCTGACGCATGTTTAATTCCTTTTGATCAAATATGTGTTGCAAGCTTTTGTGATCCGTGAAGATCGTACATCGAGTACCATATAAATAATGTCGCCAGATCTTCAAGGCGAATACCACTGCGCCCAGCTCCAGATCGTGACTGGTATAGTTCCTTTCACGCACCTTCAATTTTCTCGAAGCGTAAGCGATGAGTTTTTGGCGCTGCATAAGCACGCAACCCAAACCTTGTCGTGAAGCGTCGCAGTATACTACGAAGTCTTCAGTGCCTTCGGGCAAGGATAGTATCGGTGCATCGCATAGCTTATTTTTGAGCAGTTGGAAGGCTTCTTCCTGCTTGTCACCCCAGTCGTACTTCTTGTCTTTCTGCGTAAGGGTCGTTAGCGGTTGAGCTATCTTTGAGAAATTCTCGATGAATCATCGGTAATAGCCCGCTAAGCCCAAAAATTGTCGAACTTCGGTTGGGGTTTTGGGGGCTTCCCAATTCTTTATTGCCTCTATCTTGGATGGGTCTACATGAATGCCCTTCTCATTCACAACATGACACTGTACTTCGAGAATCCAGAATTCGCACTTTGAAAACTTTGCATAAAGTTTTTCTTTCTTCAGTAGTTCCAAAATGGTTCTGAGATGTTGCTCGTGTTCTTCTTTCGGACAGCATCTTCAGTAAGGCTGACAGCCAGAGTTACAGCCTCAGTGATTGTTGCAGGTTTGGCCGAAGTTACCATGCTGCGAAATTCTGAGGCCAATCCCCAGATGTAGCGTTCAACGCGCTTAAATTTAGGAGTCACCATGTAGGGAAGCACTCTAGACAGATCGTGGAACCTTCGAGTATAACCAGTAATGTCAGCACCTACCATGGTCAAGTGCCAGAATTCCGTCTCCAACCTTTGGAGTTCAGCACGGGAGCAATACTTTTCTCTCATTTTCTCTTCTAGTTCATCCCAAGTCATGCCATACGCGGCATCATCACCCAGAGTTTGGACTTGCAAGTTCCACCAATTCAAAGCTTCATCAACAAACAACCCTGTAGCATAAGTGACTTGCTGATCCGTGGTACACTTGCTCATACGGATAGTAGCCTCAGTCTTCTCCATCCAGCGTACAAACGCTACTGCACCTCCAGTGCGATCGTAGTTCAGCGGTTTGCAGTCGAGAAACTGCTTGAAAGTGCAGCCCTGAGCTGCGTTTCTTCCAGATGAATCTCCATTCCCATTATGTCTTGCATTGCTTGGTCCTCCACTGTCTTCAGTACGGTTCGCCTCGTACTGGGCGATAGCTGCGGAGATCCTTTCTTCCAGTAGGGCGTTCAGCTCTTCAGCAGTTATTGGCAGTGGGGGAGGAGGAGGTTGATCACGAGCGTTCACAACTCTTCTGGGTGCCATGTTCTGACAGAACATAACACAATAGGGTTAGACATTTGTGTGATATCGTTATACGAGACAGTAGTAGTATATATATACACAAGCATATACCACATAAGTGACATCAAACAATCCGCCAAATGTATAAATCAATTCATACAGCAACAAGCATGCATAAATAGATAATTACTGTTGTGTCATAAGATATTCACATTGGCGGTTCTTGTCTTTATACCCTATATTACTACCCCCATAGAGTATTTAATAGGCTAGGGGAAGGGTGTTCACGTTTGACCCTTTTCTTGTACTGAGGGAATCTATACGTGACAAGACTTGCTGTGGTTTCTGTGCACTGAATTCCATAATTATGTATGCATCCATAATTACGTAACTCCTTGCACAGTCCGCACAGTTCGTTTCATCCTCGTATCCCTTCCTTCAGATAGGCCATTGTTTTCAGACGAAGTCACGTATACTTGTGACATTCTACTTCTAGTATATGTATATATCAATTATCACACATAATTGCAAGTAATTCTTAATCACAGACAAGTGCTACTCCAGTGCACCCTAAGTCTCGTCGTGTCTTTTCTTGACTCTTTGTAAACAGTTTCAGGTAGTGGATGTCGCGGAAAGTTTTATGCAATGAAAACTTTTGAAAAATTGTTTTCGTGAAAGGATCCTAGAGATTGTAGTCTAGACTCGAGAAGGAATCCTGGTTCACTACAATTGCAGCTCTGATACCAATCTGTCACAGCCCTTTCTTAGCGGAAGCACGAGGTGTGATCATGAAAGGTTCTCATTGCATACGAAAGATAAACATACTACATGCTCTTCAAATACCCATAACATTACGTTACTGAAAACATAGATTAAGTATTTACATCACGAGACAAGATATTGTCTGAAAGTTTACAACTTTATTTAAGGATAAACATAAACAACATCCAAGAGCATGAGTAAGACCGCGCGCACATCCACTTTAGTTACCTGAAATACATGTGAGTTTTGGAAAAAAAAAACGTCAACATAATGTTGGTGTGAATTCATGCAGTTCTTGTATTGAACGTTTGTATACTTTGTATGAAAAACATGGTATGCATCTTGTATAAATCAAGTATTCTTGTATAAATCAAGTATTCTTGTATGTATCATGTTGTTAATGGGTTGCAAGGCTATTAACATGTGACACGACATAGGAAGCAACCAAACCATAGGCATTTTTCTAGTTGTCGATTCACGACTGAGACACAAAAGCACTACTCGGTACTAGTTTTCACCAAGAGTGTGGCTGCCCGAAAACCCATTAGATCTAACCTTTTGTTCTGCGGTCTTAGTATGTACACGATTAATGGTGCTTATGGTACCCTATTCGTGACACGATTTCTCGTATCATTCCTTTAAACGCATCATACTTGGTACTAGTTATCACCAAGAGTGCTTCTTGTTTTTGTATCCATCATACCATTTGTAAACATTGTAACATTTGTAACATGTATTTCACCCCCAAAGTTATAAAACTAAAAACAGTTAAAAGAAAATGGGGAGCATGAACTCACAACTTTGCGTTCCTGCGTCGTAAACTTCACCGGATTTGCTTATTTAGCGTCGTGACCTAAACGTGTTTTATTAATGTTAGTCACTAGACTTGTATCGCACAAGTACGAGTCACTATCTTTTGTGTATGTATTCTTGTGTTAAAAATAATTTATATTTTTAACTATGTATCTTACTTATATTATTTTCTCAAAAATAAATATAAGTATCTTGTATTTTTCACCCGAATTATGTATTTTATCCAAAGCTTCATTTCATGTTTATAACTTGTCCAAGTTATTTATTCTATCAAGTAATATATTTTCAAAAATATATTCTCTTGTATTTGTCTAAGTATGTTATATGTGCATTTTTGTGTTTTCACTCCTTAGGAGTATTTAGTGTATTTTCAAGTCCTAATACACTATCACCTATAATATATACTACATACACTTAGCACAAAATTTGGTGATCAATAAATATATATATTTTTCTCAAAAATATACATACTTATTATCAATTTTAACCTTGAAGAAATCATCATTTCTTAACACAAAAATTAGGGAAACCTTGGTAAATACTTTGAGATACATTTTTAGGGAATAAGTTTCTCAAAAACTTATATTTTTCTAAGTGTCAAAATTTATAAAAATTTTGACATAGTTTCCCCTAAAAATGGAGGTTTCCCATGTTTTCAAAACATGTGTTTATTTTTTTTTAAATCATCATCAAATATCAACAACTCATTTAACACTTACCGAGTGTCAAAATCAAGTGAATTTCACTACATCATGAACTTGAAGTTTTGTAAAAACTTGTAGTAACTTACCATGTTATTTAGTAGGTTTAGTTACCTTTTAAAACATGGTTGTTTGTTCGTAAATCTCATTCTTGAAGGATTTAGTCATTTACAACTTGTAAATTGATTTTTTTAAAAATATTTCTTTTGTATTTTTCTTGTTTCATAAGTGTTTATACACTTGTTTTTCTAATAAAAATAGTGTAGGTTTAAGTAAAAACCAAGATCTTCAAAAAAACATATTTTAAACTTGGTTTTCTTGGAAAATCATTCATAAATCTTAGATTTATAAGTTTACTAACTTACTTTGTTTATTATTTTCCAAGAAATCATTTATTCATCAAGTTCATGTTTATACATGAGGATGATCTTCTTGTGTTATCACTTAATCATCCTCTAACTTGCTAGATCATGTGTTTAATCACAATCTAACAAGCTTCATGTATTGATCAACATGTATTGATCAACATCAATACTTCTAGTAATCAACAAGCAAACATTATACATCTACTAGACAACATCATTTCATCAAGATATCATCATATTTCACCTTATGTTTCAAGATTCATGTGTATGTCTTTTAGTGTTCATATGATAATCAACATGTTATATCTTTTAACCACTAAAATATGAAGTAAACAAGGGTGTTCAAGAATCTTACAACTAGCTTAAAGCTAGGGAAGAACACTTGGGGTTGAAGATGACAAAGATGGTGGGTAAAAGCAAATGGAGAAGGTTCTTCAAGATCTACAAGCTCTAAACCTTCTTAAACACCTCCTTGCACCATGTAACTAGCTTGGAATGGTTGAAGAATTGATGAAGATGGTGGTGGTTTGGGTGGTGGCTCACGGCCGTAGAGGGAAGAGAGAGGAGGAGGTGTGTTGGTGTGAAGTGATGGAATGGTTATAGTTATATATCTTCACAAGATCTTACCATATCAAATTGAATCCAAGAGAGATATAGTGAATCAATGGAAATCTAGGAAAGATCAAATAAGATATGGGCAAGATTTTGGCAAATATTTGGTGGGGGCCACCCCTTTGTAACCGAAGACAAGAATGGGGGGGCAAAGTGTAATTTCCAATCTTTAATTTATAAACAAGTTAGCTTTCAAGTGTAATTTTTAGGGACTTGATCTGTTATTATGTTTTAAGGGGTGTTATGGTGTTTGGGGAGCATAACTAGCTCAGAAACATTAAAACAATGCTTCTAGTAATATTTTTATGTTCCGGGTAATGTCCGGTTGTTCGGTTAAATACCGGTTCGTTAAAGTGCTAAATTGCACCGTTTAGTGTCCTTTAAGTATCCTTTTGTAACCCTTTTAATTCCCAACACTTAGGAGGGTATTCTGGATAATAAAACATGAATTCTGCATAATGTTTATGTTGTTAAAAGCTGATTATAGCTGATTTGTGCAGAATTCTGCATTTAAAATGCGTTTCGGTTGCTTTCTAGTGCATATTATTGCTTCCGGAAAGTCTATATGTTAACCCTTGTATATACTCTTGGGTTTTAATGTATTCTTGACGTTGGACCTACACCTAGGCTCCAATTCTATTGTCTGACTGCTTTCTGCAGAATTGTTGACACAATGTGTAACACCTCGAATTTTTGTGTCCAATGATGTGTTAACACGTGTCATTTGTTTACACGTGGCATCTATAATAAATAAAGGACTAATTTTGACAAACCCTGAAAGTATATAAATTCGAGGGTTATAAATGTCAACAAGGGTTAATATACTGTAGAGTATCCCTAAATAATGCTTAAACCTTCAAACGAATAAATTATAGATCGTACAAAAACAAAACGCGGAAGAAAGTGAGAGATTACAAACTACAGGGGTTAACTGTGTCAACATGTTTAATAATACCTCTGAGTGACCCTTTAACGTTCCAAAGACTTTGTAACAGTATTATACCCTCACTAAAATAATATATAAGAATTCCGCGAAGTTTCGATATGAAACGAGAAAGTTACGATCGAATTCGTAGAAGAAGGGTTAAAAGCGTCAACAGTGAAAGTTAAGGCTTTCCAATATAATTAATAAATAAACCGGGGACTTAATAATGCGGGTAAATAACACGAGGCCCCTATCGGTAAATAACCGAGGGCTAAACCGCAAAGTTACCCCTTCAAAACCGAAAGGTCAGGTAAATCATTACGAAAGATTTCGTTATTAATTACCGGATTCTGATAATCATGACAAAAGAATTAAAAAATCAGAAAAATAAGCCTCTCGCGACCCGCGTTAAATAACCGGTTAAGTGTAGGCGGGCCGCGAGCCTCCTGTAAATTCGTTTCTGACATTAAGATTTAGGCGACCCGCGTTAAAGGGAGCCTGAATCTCCATGCGGGCCGCATTAGACGCCCAGATGCAGAAAGTTGATGTTTTCTTGACTTTTGAGCATAGTGAACGATCAACCCCAATAAATGAGGTATGGGAGCCCCCTACTCGACCCATATCACTCAGGGGACATCTACTTACCATCATGGCCAGTATAGGTTGTTATTTAGTGAACTAGAAGGCTTAGTTTCACTATAAATAGCATGCTTGGCTCATAACATACACACAACACAAAAACACACTATCTGATCATTCTAAGAAGCTCCAAGCATTCTTCTCTGCTCCATATTCAAGTACTAACTTCTGTAAGTTACCTTGATCATCCATTTTTCAGTTTATGCTTAGTTTTTAGCTAAAAACCAAACCGTCGTAACTACGGTTTGACTTTACAATAAATCAGTAATGGTTCAGTCTTATGACGAATCAAAAGTGGTTATGAGTTGGTATTTACGTGGGTAATAAACCTCTGAAATGGTTCCCCCTGATCACCACTCTAACTATGTCAAATGTCGAGTCAAACGTGCGGTTAAAAAGTCAACAGAAAGCTATTTTAGCGATTTATGCATAATCTGTAATGTATATGTTATGGAACCTGTTTTGACAATCATAAAACATGATAATAAGTGTATAAACCTGTTTGCGCTCGTTTGAATCGATCATTTACTATATAGAACCGGTTCGGAGCCGAATGTCGCAAAAGTTTGACTTTTGCTTTGACTTCAGTTCTGACCCGTTTTAGTGAGGTATAAATATACCTTAGGACTCTCTTAGGACCAGGTCACATGTTGGTATACGCCTCTGTGGTCGGTTCATGAGTTATCCGAGTCTTTTACGTATTTCCGTCATTCGCCTAAAAGTTGACCGTAACGGCCTTTTAAAATTAAAACGAGTATTTCGGACACGTGAACGGACCAAAACCTTGCTTGTTAAATTATAAGCATGTCCTTAAAGTTTCACGTCAATCCGAGGTCTAGAATGAGAGTTAGGCTAAAAGGCGCACTTTTAAGAAAGTTTTGTAATTAACGGCGCAATTAGCATAACGCCCATCTAACCCAATTTTTCGTCACCAAAACTTTTACCCACTGTGGTAAAATAATATTTTGGGAATTTTAAAGATTTTTAATAATTTTTACCTTGCTCATAACCTGCGGTTATGGCTACGGTTCGGTAAATACCGAATATGCCCTTTTTGGCCAAAACGGGAGTTCTACAAGGTCTTTTGACCCGATTCCAGTTGCTACTGGTTTTAAATAATAAATAAAGTATTTTAAGCTTTATAAGCTGTTCGGGAAACTCAGATTTCCTGTAGAACTCGAAAAGCCTTTTTAAAGTCTTTAAAATGACCGAAAAGCCCCTACGGGGCATAATATTAACTCAAACTCGTTACGGGCATTACGGAAGGTATCCTACTGATACCAAAATACTTTTAAGGCATATTGACTTAGGAAATAAGCGTAGGACTCTTATGATTAACCATTTCGCCTATTTGCGCACACGGTACGGCCCATGGAACTAGTTTTCGTGCAATAGCCGATATGGGTCAAATTATATTATTTGAACCCCAAAATCCAGAGTATGAACTATAAACCCATATAAGACAAGTCACTGAACTTGTTGGGTCCAAATCATACTCCATTCTCGGTTTTCGCCTTTTCGTGCGAATTAACCATATCTATATATCGGAATCAACCGGTTTAAGCTACGGCTAATACAAGGACCGTTAGGATTCTAAGAGGTTAATTAAAACCTTCGTTCCAGATTAGGAGCCCCAGTAAAAGCTATCGGTGACTTGATCTAAATTAAGGATTAATACTTGCAAAGGTAAATACTTTAACTTATTTCCCCTATATGGGCTTGGGTTACGGTATATTAATACCGCTTGATTGAGCATTATATAATTCCATCGCTTAGGTGGTTAATTGATTAAATATGATCGGCTCATTTAAACAGTTTTGTTGCTTATAAGCCTTTGGGGGGTTTAATGACAGTTGTCCCGGATATCCTTGGCATCATTTTACGAAATGGCCACGACCATCGACATCCCGGTGTAGGCGTACACCCGGTATAAAGTGTCGACATTAAAATTAAAAGACGTAGCCGTTGGTTTTTATACTACGGTTTTACGCAAACGTGGTGTGTCTATAAATCTTTAACCCGGCACGACCCGGGCTACTGAACGCATAAAAGAACATGTAAAACGTTCACAAGATCATTATGAATTTTCCCAAGTTATAAAAGAGTTTGTGCCTTGTGCATTCAAATCAATTTTAATAAACATTTTCAAATGTGTCAGTTGAATGTATTTACCAGTGTAAACTGACGTATTTTCCCCAAAAAGATTAAGTGCAGGTACCTAAACGTAATTGGCTGGTATTAGCTCCCTAGCGTCGGGATAAGCCTCGCAAGCTTGATTGCAGTATCTAATGGAACAATACTTTACTTTTATTTACGATCCACTGTGGATATATCCAACCCCTGTAATACATTTTAATATTACAATCAGAGGTTGAAATTTATATATTTATCTTATGCTTCCGCTGTGCATTATATAATTGTGTGGTTTGACTATATTGTTGCCAACATCGTCACGGTAATCCCCCACCGGGCCCGCCGGTGAGACACGTGGAAATAGGGGTGTGACAGGTTGGTATCAGAGCCAACATTGAGTGAATTAAACACTATCCTATTGTGTTTAATCTCAATGACACAATTGCACATACTTGAGTCTAGACAAGAACTTAGGACAAATTCGGATTAATACTCCTTTTTGTCTTTATTTTCGATTTGATTTTTAATAAGTTTTGGAGCAGGAAAATGCCACCTGTTATATTCCGAGGAAGAGGAAGGGGACGTAGAGGCCGAGGAGAAATCGTGACACATCACGATCAAGAAGCTGGACCATCTGGTACAAGACATCCTTCGATGACAAGGAGCGAAGAGCCACAACGACGAAGAGATCTTTACGAACCAGCGAGGCATTCCACTTCGCACAGCTCGACGCCATCCTACCGGCACTCCTTTGGACCAGATTCAGAAAATAATCCCAACAACCCACAACCTTCTTTCATACCTCTACAACGTTCGGTTTCGCACCGGAATTATGACGACCCTACTCCATACTACGTAGCTCAGTTTAATCCGGCTGACTACATACAGGAACCTTCAGGTTTTGTTCCACTAAGGCCACAAGACCATTTTTCTGAAGATCCCATGGAGGAAGATGAGGATCCAACTGAACCAGCTCGTGGTACGCCCACGCATCCGATAGAAGTATCTGATGGATCTTCATATCATGGTCCGCAGTATCAAGGCCCAGACAGCTTTATGGCCTTGTTTGACCGACATGAGTGGTACAACACACCATCTCATCAGACATCGCAACCGAGACATCCACAGGATCCCTCTGAGGATTCACGCTTTGAGGCAGTTACGCCACCACCTCCGCCACCGGCACAACCAGTAATACCTGATCCGCCGAGGCGTAGGAGGACAAATGCTCGTATGTCTACACGAGGAGGAGGGGGTATCCACTTCAGCACTCCTCGACATTCTAGTAGTAGCCACTATCCGCCGCTACAAGAAGAAGGACCTTCAAGTCCTATACAAGAAGCGAACTCCGCACCAACTGCACGAAATTCGCCACCATTTGGGTATGACCAACCCATACCAGCTTACACAGGTCCAACGGCTTACAACCCGTTTGAACCATCACAAGCACAATACAACTACGGCTATGAGCGCGACCCATATGTGGTGTCGGCTAGATATAATGCGCGCTACCCTGACGGAGCACATGGAAACATGGGACCACCGGACTACTCAGCTCATGGGTATCCAATACCTCCCAGACCTCCAGTTCTGCATCAAGCGCCGCAACCACGTTTCTCTCCTCCTGAACAGGAAGAAATACTCCATCGACTAGATCGTGTGGAGAGAGAGTTCGAGGAAGAGAAGAAAAGCCACCGAGGATTTCTCAAAGGCTTGGCGAACCTACTAAAGGGCAAAAAGAAGAAACGTGACCACTAGCCCTTAATAGTTGTACTACTGTAATTTCTACTTTAAAATAAGTCCCTGTGTGGACAACTTATCGTATTTCAGTCCCTACGTGGACTTATCTTTAGTCCTTGCATGGACACCTATCTTATATTAGTCCCTGCGTGGACTTGTCACTTATTTTAAAACCTCTATGGAGGTATGTATTATTTGAAAGACCCGTTTAGGGCAATATGTAATTGTATTTGAGATTTTGGAATGTATGTTATGAGTTTTGTTTTAATATACATAAAAATAAATCAAAACCATTCCTTTTATATTGATCTGCCTAAATAAAGAATCTTAAAAGGTGAAACCTAGCTTGGGGTCTGTTAAGATCTAGTCAAGATGGTACGACCTAACTGAAAAGATTCTGATTCCCTGTTAACCTCTGTACGCATGTTAACATTCATGGCAGATGTGATTCGTTAAAATCACGCACGTCATTCTCATACAATAATCCTTTAAGGATTTCAAAACCCAACTAAATGATATATAAATCGTGGGTTAAATCACCAATGAAGGTGATCAATATTATAAAGACATCCATTAGTGATGCAATGCCTACGGGCCAGTATTATAAAGACATCCATTAGTGATGCAATGCCTACGGGCCAGTATTATAAAGACATCCATTAGTGATGCAATGCCTACGGGCCAGTATTATTAAAACATCCATTAGTGATGCAGTGCCTACGGGCCAGAATTATTAAAACATCCATTAGTGGTGCAGTGCCTACGGGCCAGAATTATTAAAACATCCATTAGTGATGTAGTGCCTACGGGCCAGTATTATTAAAACATCCATTAGTGATGTAGTGCCTACGGGCCAATATTATTAAAACATCCATTAGTGATGTAGTGCCTACGGGCCAACCATATTAAGACATCCATTAGAGGTGTAGTGCCTATGGGCCGTAATAATTGTCTTATAAAGACAAAAGGCAGTGGTAGTCTATGACTCTCTGTCAGAAAGAGATAAAAGAACTACGGTTCAACTCTCTATGCCTTTGATTCTCTGAAATCTCGGCTAACATTATAAAACATCATCATGATTAGGCTTTATGCCGCCAATACTATTTATATAGTTGGAATAGGATATATTCAAATCCTAATATATAATGAAATAATAAGTTAACCAAATATGGTCTCTGTACCATGGTTGACAAATTGTCATAAAAGACAATCATATAATAATCTCCTAAATTAAAATTTTGTTATCTTCTGTAACATATTCAAGTTACAATGGCGGATCCCAATGGAGAGAACAGCCACACAAACGAAGATGACTATGACAATGCGTCAGTACATTTGACAGGCGCACAGCTAAAGGCTCTGATCAACAATGCTGTCCAGGCAGCTATTGATCGTCAAAATACTGAGTCTCAAGGCAGAACTGTGTCAAAACCACCCTCTAAACCAAAGACACACTCCAAACCACCCTCTGAACCCAAGAAAGATGACGACAAGCACTCGTCTACTGAGCACAGCGTTCATCGCGATAGAGAATATACTGATGCGTCAAGTGCTAAGGGTTGCACCTACAAATACTTTGTATCATGTAAGCCCCGTGAATTTACAGGGGAGAAAGGTGCGGTTGACTGTATCACCTGGCTAGACGAGATGGACACGATAGTGGACATCAGCGGGTGCGCTGAGAGGGACGTGGTTAAGTTTGTGTCCCAGTCATTCAAGGGCGAGGCCCTGGCGTGGTGGAGAGCTCTGGTGCAGGCTTCAGGTAAGTCTGCCTTGTACAAAATGTCATGGGGGGAGTTTATTGCCCTCATAAAAGAAAACTACTGCCCTCAGCACGAGGTTGAGAAAATTGAGGCAGATTTTGTCTCACTAGTGATGACAAACCTGGATTGTCAAGCTTATCTGACAAGCTTTAACACTATGTCACGCCTGGTGCCATATCTTGTGACACCAGAACCACGAAGGATTGCCCGTTTCATTGGGGGCTTAGAGCCGGCGATTAAGGCCAGTGTGAAGGCCTCTAGGCCAACGACCTTCAGGTCAGTTACTGACCTCTCCTTGTCTCTTACGCTTGATGCTGTCCGTCTGAGGGCACAAAGGAGCAAGGAGGCTGAAAAGCGAAAGCGTGAGGATGATACCTCACGAAAGTCTGGGAAAAAGCACCGTGGAAACGGTGAAGGAAAGAGAGGGTCGGAAGCAAAGAAGGAGGGGCAAGCTGATGGAAGACCTCACTGCAAGGTCTGCAAGAAAGCTCACTCCGGGAAGTGTAGGTTTGCGTCTGGTTCACAGTCGCAACAAAGGACTCCACCCTGTGGGCTATGCAAGTCCAAGGATCATAAGACAGTGGAGTGCAAAAAGATAAAGGACGCAACCTGCTTTAATTGTAATGAAAAGGGGCACATAAAAAGTAATTGCCCGAAGTATGCCAAGAAGGCGGAGGAGACTAATAAATCAAATGCGAGAATTTTTCGCTTGGATGCAAAGGAAGCGGTTAAGGACGACAATGTGCTTACAGGTACTTTTCTCGTAAATAATATATTTGCAAGAGTACTGTTCGATTCTGGCGCTGATAAATCCTTTGTGGACCAGAAATTTTGCCAACTACTAAATATGCCAATCAAAACCCTTGACGTGAAATACGAAGTAGAGTTAGCAGACGGCACGATAGAAACCGTCTCTACTGTTCTAGAAGGATGTGAAATGTCCATTAGGAACCATTCTTTTCCTTTATCTCTACTTCCTTTCAAACTGGCGGGTTTTGACATTGTGCTAGGCATGGACTGGTTATCCCGTAATCAGGCCCAAATCATCTGCGGCAAGAGGCAGATAGTTTTAAAGACTCCGAGTGGTGAATCTCTTACCATTCGAGGAGATACGCAGTACGGGTTGCCCGAAGACGTATCTATGCTGAAAGCTTCAAGGTGTTTGAACAGAGGCTGTGTAATTTACATGGCTCAGGTGATAATTGAAGAACCAAAGCCGAAGATCGAGGATCTTCCTGTCATTTCTGAATACCCCGAAGTTTTTCCCGAAGAACTACCTGGTTTGCCACCAGATAGACAAGTGGAGTTCAGAATTGACATCATTCCTGGAGCAGCTCCGATAGCCAGAGCACCTTACAGATTGGCTCCAACGGAAATGAAAGAACTGAGGACCCAGTTGGATGAACTGCTGGCGAAAGGTTTTATCAGACCTAGTTCATCTCCCTGGGGAGCTCCTGTCCTATTTGTAAAGAAGAAGGACGGATCAATGCGGTTGTGTATCGACTATAGAGAGCTGAATAAAGTTACCATAAAGAATAGATATCCTTTACCAAGGATCGATGATCTATTCGATCAGCTGCAAGGAGCAAGCTACTTCTCCAAGATCGACTTAAGGTCGGGTTATCATCAACTAAGGGTCAGAGATGAAGATGTACACAAGACTGCATTTAGGACTCGCTATGGTCATTACGAGTTCCTAGTGATGCCTTTTGGGCTCACAAATGCACCGGCTGCGTTCATGGATCTCATGAATCGCGTTTGCAAGCCGTACTTGGACAAATTCGTCATAGTCTTCATCGACGATATCCTTATCTATTCCAAGAACCAAGCAGACCACGAGAAGCACCTTCGTTGCATTCTCGAATTACTACAACGTGAGAAACTCTACGCCAAATTCTCGAAATGTGAATTCTGGCTACGAGAAGTTCAATTTTTAGGACACGTTGTGAGCGAGCATGGTATTCAAGTGGATCCCGCTAAGGTAGAGGCAGTCATGAACTGGCAAGAGCCAAAGACGCCTACCGAGATTCGTAGTTTCCTGGGATTAGCAGGATACTACCGGAGATTTATTGAAAATTTTTCAAGGATTGCTGCGCCCTTGACTTCCTTGACCAAGAAGAAAGAAAAGTACATTTAGGGCCCGAAGCAGCAAGAGTCCTTCGAAATACTGAAGCAGAAGCTAAGCAACGCACCTGTGTTGACCTTACCTGAGGGTACAGATGAATTCGTAGTTTACTGCGATGCATCACACACAGGCATGGGGTGTGTGCTTATGCAGAAGGGCAAGGTGATTGCCTACGCTTCAAGGCAATTAAAGGTGCATGAAAAGAATTACACCACCCATGATTTGGAATTGGGTGCCGTTGTATTTGCACTAAAGTTGTGGAGGCACTACCTTTATGGTATTAAATTTGTGATTTATTCTGATCACAAAAGCCTCCAGCACCTATTCAACCAGAAGGAGTTGAACATGAGACAGCGCCGTTGGATGGAAACCCTGAATGATTATGACTGTGAAATCAGGTACCATCCTGGCAAGGCGAATGTGGTCGCCGATGCATTGAGCAGGAAAGAAAGGGTAAAACCCATTCGAATCAATGCCAAGAGCATTGAAGTTAAAAATAATTTGATTGAAAGGATTTTGGCTGCACAGCGAGAGGCTGTGTTGGAAGCTAATTATCCTAATGAAAAGCTGGGAGTAACTGAAGAGCAGTTGACTCTTAGCAAGGATGGAATTCTTAGGCTGAATGGACGTATATGGGTTCCGATTTATGGGGGACTACAAGATGTTGTTCTCCAGGAAGCCCATAGTTCCAAATACTCAGTCCATCCTGGTGCTGATAAAATGTACCAAGACTTAAAGGCAAATTATTGGTGGATAGGCTTGAAAAAGTCTGTAGCCGCCCATGTAGCAAAGTGCTTGACTTGTGCTCAAGTCAAAGCCGAGCACCAAAAGCCGTCTGGCTTGCTACAACAGCCTGAACTTCCCGAGTGGAAGTGGGAATGCGTAACTATGGACTTCATAACCAAGTTACCCAAAACCAGGAAAGGAAACGATACAATATGGGTCATAGTTGATAGGCTGACTAAATCAGCTCATTTTCTACCCATCAAGGAGACGTATAGCTCCGATATGTTAGCCCAACTATATGTTGATAAGATTGTAGCCTTACACGGCATACCTGTGTCTATTATCTCCGACAGGGATACTAGATACACATCTCACTTCTGGAAGAGTTTCCAGCAATATTTGGGCACGCGTTTGAACTTTAGTACGGCTTACCATCCACAGACGGACGGTCAAAGTGAGCGTACTATCCAAACGCTAGAAGACATGCTTCGTGCATGTGCGATCGATTTAGGTGGTAACTGGGATAAAAACCTGCCCCTGATCGAATTCTCCTACAATAATAGCTACCACACCAGCATAAAGGCTGCGCCTTTTGAGGCATTATATGGTAGGAAATGTAGATCGCCTGTTTGTTGGGCGGAAGTAGGAGAGGTCCAATTATCAGGACCAGAGATTGTTTTCCAGACAACGGACAAGATTGTCCAGATCCGGGAACGTCTCAAGGCTGCCCGCGATAGGCAGAAGAGCTACGCTGATCCAAAGCGTAAGGATTTTCACTTCGAAGTGGGTGAAAAGGTATTACTTAAGGTGTCACCCTGGAAGGGAGTGATGCGTTTCGGCAAGAAGGGCAAGCTGAGTCCGAGATACATAGGGCCTTTTGAGGTCATTGAACGAGTCGGATCAGTTGCCTATAAACTGAACTTGCCTGAAGAGCTCAATGGAATTCACAATGTGTTCCACATCTGCAATCTCAAAAAGTGCTTCGCCGACGAGTCGTTGGTGATTCCACACACAGATGTGCATATAGATGAGAGCTTAAAGTTTATAGAAAAACCCTTGTCGATTGAAGATCGACAGGTGAAGAAGCTTCGCAGAAAGCACGTACCGATTGTAAAAGTCAAATGGGATGCTCGTAGAGGTCCTGAATATACGTGGGAAGTCGAAGCTACAATGAAAGAAAAATACCCCTATTTATTTGAGTAAATCTCGGGTCGAGATTTATTTTAAGGGGGTGAGGATGTAACACCTCGAATTTTTGTGTCCAATGATGTGTTAACACGTGTCATTTGTTTACACGTGGCATCTATAATAAATAAAGGACTAATTTTGACAAACCCTGAAAGTATATAAATTCGAGGGTTATAAATGTCAACAAGGGTTAATATACTGTAGAGTATCCCTAAATAATGCTTAAACCTTCAAACGAATAAATTATAGATCGTACAAAAACAAAACGCGGAAGAAAGTGAGAGATTACAAACTACAGGGGTTAACTGTGTCAACATGTTTAATAATACCTCTGAGTGACCCTTTAACGTTCCAAAGACTTTGTAACAGTATTATACCCTCACTAAAATAATATATAAGAATTCCGCGAAGTTTCGATATGAAACGAGAAAGTTACGATCGAATTCGTAGAAGAAGGGTTAAAAGCGTCAACAGTGAAAGTTAAGGCTTTCCAATATAATTAATAAATAAACCGGGGACTTAATAATGCGGGTAAATAACACGAGGCCCCTATCGGTAAATAACCGAGGGCCAAACCGCAAAGTTACCCCTTCAAAACCGAAAGGTCAGGTAAATCATTACGAAAGATTTCGTTATTAATTACCGGATTCTGATAATCATGACAAAAGAATTAAAAAATCAGAAAAATAAGCCTCTCGCGACCCGCGTTAAATAACCGGTTAAGTGTAGGCGGGCCGCGAGCCTCCTGTAAATTCGTTTCTGACATTAAGATTTAGGCGACCCGCGTTAAAGGGAGCCTGAATCTCCATGCGGGCCGCATTAGACGCCCAGATGCAGAAAGTTGATGTTTTCTTGACTTTTGAGCATAGTGAACGATCAACCCCAATAAATGAGGTATGGGAGCCCCCTACTCGACCCATATCACTCAGGGGACATCTACTTACCATCATGGCCAGTATAGGTTGTTATTTAGTGAACTAGAAGGCTTAGTTTCACTATAAATAGCATGCTTGGCTCATAACATACACACAACACAAAAACACACTATCTGATCATTCTAAGAAGCTCCAAGCATTCTTCTCTGCTCCATATTCAAGTACTAACTTCTGTAAGTTACCTTGATCATCCATTTTTCAGTTTATGCTTAGTTTTTAGCTAAAAACCAAACCGTCGTAACTACGGTTTGACTTTACAATAAATCAGTAATGGTTCAGTCTTATGACGAATCAAAAGTGGTTATGAGTTGGTATTTACGTGGGTAATAAACCTCTGAAATGGTTCCCCCTGATCACCACTCTAACTATGTCAAATGTCGAGTCAAACGTGCGGTTAAAAAGTCAACAGAAAGCTATTTTAGCGATTTATGCATAATCTGTAATGTATATGTTATGGAACCTGTTTTGACAATCATAAAACATGATAATAAGTGTATAAACCTGTTTGCGCTCGTTTGAATCGATCATTTACTATATAGAACCGGTTCGGAGCCGAATGTCGCAAAAGTTTGACTTTTGCTTTGACTTCAGTTCTGACCCGTTTTAGTGAGGTATAAATATACCTTGGGACTCTCTTAGGACCAGGTCACATGTTGGTATACGCCTCTGTGGTCGGTTCATGAGTTATCCGAGTCTTTTACGTATTTCCGTCATTCGCCTAAAAGTTGACCGTAACGGCCTTTTAAAATTAAAACGAGTATTTCGGACACGTGAACGGACCAAAACCTTGCTTGTTAAATTATAAGCATGTCCTTAAAGTTTCACGTCAATCCGAGGTCTAGAATGAGAGTTAGGCTAAAAGGCGCACTTTTAAGAAAGTTTTGTAATTAACGGCGCAATTAGCATAACGCCCATCTAACCCAAGTTTTCGTCACCAAAACTTTTACCCACTGTGGTAAAATAATATTTTGGGAATTTTAAAGATTTTTAATAATTTTTACCTTGCTCATAACCTGCGGTTATGGCTACGGTTCGGTAAATACCGAATATGCCCTTTTTGGCCAAAACGGGAGTTCTACAAGGTCTTTTGACCCGATTCCAGTTGCTACTGGTTTTAAATAATAAATAAAGTATTTTAAGCTTTATAAGCTGTTCGGGAAACTCAGATTTCCTGTAGAACTCGAAAAGCTTTTTTAAAGTCTTTAAAATGACCGAAAAGCCCCTACGGGGCATAATATTAACTCAAACTCGTTACGGGCATTACGGAAGGTATCCTACTGATACCAAAATATTTTTAAGGCATATTGACTTAGGAAATAAGCGTAGGACTCTTATGATTAACCATTTCGCCTATTTGCGCACACGGTACGGCCCATGGAACTAGTTTTCGTGCAATAGCCGATATGGGTCAAATTATATTATTTGAACCCCAAAATCCAGAGTATGAACTATAAACCCATATAAAACAAGTCACTGAACTTGTTGGGTCCAAATCATACTCCATTCTCGGTTTTCGCCTTTTCGTGCGAATTAACCATATCTATATATCGGAATCAACCGGTTTAAGCTACGGCTAATACAAGGACCGTTAGGATTCTAAGAGGTTAATTAAAACCTTCGTTCCAGATTAGGAGCCCCAGTAAAAGCTATCGGTGACTTGATCTAAATTAAGGATTAATACTTGCAAAGGTAAATACTTTAACTTATTTCCCCTATATGGGCTTGGGTTACGGTATATTAATACCGCTTGATTGAGCATTATATAATTCCATCGCTTAGGTGGTTAATTGATTAAATATGATCGGCTCATTTAAACAGTTTTGTTGCTTATAAGCCTTTGGGGGGTTTAATGACCGTTGTCCCGGATATCCTTGGCATCATTTTACGAAATGGCCACGACCATCGACATCCCGGTGTAGGCGTACACCCGGTATAAAGTGTCGACATTAAAATTAAAAGACGTAGTCGTTGGTTTTTATACTACGGTTTTACGCAAACGTGGTGTGTCTATAAATCTTTAACCCGGCACGACCCGGGCTACTGAACGCATAAAAGAACATGTAAAACGTTCACAAGATCATTATGAATTTTCCCAAGTTATAAAAGAGTTTGTGCCTTGTGCATTCAAATCAATTTTAATAAACATTTTCAAATGTGTCAGTTGAATGTATTTACCAGTGTAAACTGACGTATTTTCCCCAAAAAGATTAAGTGCAGGTACCTAAACGTAATTGGCTGGTATTAGCTCCCTAGCGTCGGGATAAGCCTCGCAAGCTTGATTGCAGTATCTAATGGAACAATACTTTACTTTTATTTACGATCCACTGTGGATATATCCAACCCCTGTAATACATTTTGATATTACAATCAGAGGTTGAAATTTATATATTTATCTTATGCTTTCGCTGTGCATTATATAATTGTGTGGTTTGACTATATTGTTGCCAACATCGTCACGGTAATCCCCCACCGGGCCCACCGGTGAGACACGTGGAAATAGGGGTGTGACACAATGTGTCTTACCGGTGAGTTTACTAGTATTTCTGACGCAACGCTATCATTAATGCATAAAGCAAATTTCTTGTAGTATAAAACGTGCATGAATTCACAAGTATATCATGTAATCAAACAATGTTGACATTTAAGCACATAATTGCAGTCATTAAATAATAATTAAAGTGTACGGAAATTACCGGTTTGGTGCCAGTTGTCATACTAGAAGACATAGCTAAGTATTCATCATATTCGTCAGGAGTTTTATCGGTTGTAAGTTGACGAACAACGGATTTGTATCGTCGTGAAACTCATTTTTCCCCTAGCTTCATAGCCTACTTGAAACCATTCAAATTCAGCTTCAATATCTCACATAATCTTTAAAAATAATTCTTTCGACATACGAAACCGCACTTTAAACGAATCGGCATTATACTTTGAGTTTTCAACAAAGTCCAAAGTAATTCATTATACTTTGAGTTTAATACCTTTGGTGGCCTCGATCCTGACGCTGTGCGACTTTTGAATCGGGTTCAAAAAGTCGTTAATAGTAATTCTTCGTCGCTAAAGATTTCAAACTTTGTATTTAGTAGAATTGGTTTTTCTATTCAAAAGGGGGTGGCGGCGCAACTTGTTGCCCGACTACCTGCCATTGCTTTGTAATTGCCTTTTTCGTGTGGAATGATATTCTAATTTTGTTTTAAAAAAAAATCATTAGAACTTCATTATCCCCTTCCCAATTGTGACGCACAATTTTTTTTCTTTGATCTTCCCGTATCTTCAAGCTCCGCGAGCTCAGACCTTTTTTCAAAAAAAAAAAAAAAATCAAAACACAACCCGAAGAGTCTGACGAACTAGATGAGGTGGGCGGAAATGTACTTGGGTACTCTATATCCGCCATAGCTATTATTAGAAAACTATAAGAAGTAGAGAATCAGTGTCGGATCTGGAAAATCTTTATAGGGGCAACATTTCATATAAAAAGGGTTAACGAAATCGAAAAAACCGCCATTTTTTCCAAAATTTATGCTACCGTCGAAATGGCAAGGGGTAGTGGAGGCTATCCCTAGTAACATGCTAGGTCTGCCCATATAAAGAATAGTAGTGGATTTTTATAGTAGAGAGGTAAATCGGAATGTATAAAATGGGTAAATGTTAGCTGTAGTTAAAGGTTAATTTTTTATAAGTGTACCCCCTTAAATATAGTGGTTGCCACCGCTATATTCTCAAACAACCACCAACATCACCACGCGATTAACATCACGTATCCCACCTCCATCACTCGTGACGGCTCCACATCACGCTCCCACCCCGAGCATCCTAAAGCAATTATTATTATGTTATTTCCAAAACTATAATAGAATAATAATTACTTCACTGTAATTACTTCACTTCGCTATTAGTTACTTTAGTTATTTCATCAATTTGCATGTTAAAAATTATTTGTATTTGATTTAACTTCCCTAAAAGGCAATAGATATAGTTTGTTTCTTTGCTACATGCTTTCATAAAATATAATACACAACATTATTGTTTAGTTCTTTTTCTCATTCCTTTGTGTGCTTTAAGCGAGTCATCTCATTGTTCCCTTCTCAATTATTCAATCTATCTTTGGTTCTTTTTACCATACAAGGGCCATTTTGCCTCCATCACTTGACCTCTACTCTCATCTCACCCTCAATTATCATACCCTTGTAATAATAAAGTTTATAAAGTCTTTTTGACTCTTCTTATCAAACCAGACACCTTAAAATAGCTTTAAATATTAACAATAATAGATAAACACCTATGAACATTTTTTCTCATGGTTTATTTGATGTTGTCTAGAGCATAGTTGTTAATAGCGAATAACGACAAGGCACCTATATGCTACATAGCGAATAACGACAAATAGCGACCGTTATTTTATATATAGCGATACACTAGAAAAAGAATTTTAAAATTTTTTATATGTATATTATATCAAAATAACTTGGTATATATGCTATTTTACATGGATATTTAACAAAATTCTATAAATCCAACTATTTTATAGCTATATCTAATTGCTATTTACATAAAAAAAAACTAACTGTTGCTATTCACGCTATTGGTTGCTATGACACAAATAGCGACACTTGGTCGCTTCGCTACACAGCGCGCTATAGTGGTTGCTATAGCCGCTATTGACAACTATGGTCTAGACATCGCTGAAATCTATTTTGAAGTTGAAAAAAAAAATCAAAACGTACTCAACTACCATACTTTAATTTTGTGTCTCCTAACTTCTGATTCAAAGTACAAGAATTTATAAATTCTGCAAGAAACACTAATGTTGTTTAACAAGATGGTACACAGGCAAAAGCACCCATTTATGTTATAACATTAAACACCCATAAAACATGAAATACAACATTAACATTTAAACATCAAAATGATCATACAATCTTCTTGTCTAGGTTGAACCGTTTTGTGAAAAACAGATCTCTAACCCAAAGCGGGGTGACCGAAAGGAACGCGAATAGAGATGTCATATGACCAAACACTATTTGCTTAGGCGGTTTTGGGCTCAAAACTTTTTTTGCAATATGACGCGCAAATAACGTTGCATCAGTGGATTTACCAACTTGCGAAGCTCTAGCGCGCTCGGCTATCTCTTTGCTAAAATCTTTGTAAAGTTCCCAATTATAATTCGATAACTGCCCCGCGTTGTGGCTCCCTAAATTTGATCTTATAGCCCCGGGTATTACCAAAACTACATTAATTCCAAAGGGTTTTAGTTCCAACCGAAGCGTGTGGGATATTGCGTGAACCGCGGCTTTGGTAGAACAATATGATCCGGCCCAAGGCGTGGGAGCTTTCCCAACCACACTCCCAAGATTGACTATGACCCCGCTTTTTCGTGAAGCCATTGATGGCACTACTTGTTGCACCATTCTAAGTTGTCCCAATGTGTTGATCTCATAGGCCCTTTTGATCTCATTCAAAGAGAGCTCGGCTAGTGGGCCAGTGCTTCCTATCCCAGCGTTATTGATCAACACATCTATCCGGCCATGATTGGATATTACTCTCTTCACGGCCGATGAAACACTTTCATCCGATAAAACATCAAGCTCTAACGTCTCGATTTGGTCTTCGTGTAATTCAGCTAAGTCATCCATCCGTTGTGGTATATCAGACGCGATCACGTGGCAGTTTTGCAACGCAAACGCCTTGCAGTATTCATAGCCAATTCCGCCTTTAGCACAACCCGTAACCAAAACAACCTTCCTGTCACTCATGATTGTGTTTTGTTCATTTCTATGCATCATAATCTATTTATAGTAAGAGTCTTGTTATCTCCGTATTTTAGGGATTTGTTTAATCTTGGAATTTATAAAGAATATGCTTTGATTAGTTTAAGATTGCAGGCCAAAGAATATGTAAAACACTAAAATCCATTGACGTGGTATGTTTTGTATTTATTTGACCAGGTGTATAACAAAGGTGAACTTATTTTTAGTTGCATGTGTTAAAGAGTAAAGATATAAGGGGGGTGGGGTGGTCAGTGGCGGACCCATGAATTTTTTGCTGGGGGTGCGGAATATTTTTAAGATTTTAGGCCTCTAGTTATATAAAAAAATTGGTTCATAGCGGGTCGGATCAGGTAAGATAAAATAACATCAAAATAAAATTTATATAATCATCAAAAACACGTCAAACTTATTATAAACATATTTAAAATTGTGCCATACATGTTTTTATTTTTTGAAATCTATCCAAAACATCATCTAGAGATACTAAACACTGCATAAGTTCATTACATTCTTACTCATGGTTCCTACCACATATAAATCGCTTAATAAGTTCATAAAACAACACTAAACACTTAAACAAAATAAACAGTCATGTTCAACCATAGTCCATAATTTTCAAGTTTATTTTCAAACATTCAAGCCCTAGTATTAAATGTTGATTACTTATAACTAATAATTTGAACAAACAAAGCTTTAAATAAAACAACAAAATCATTAAACTACAAGTCTAGAACAACAACAAAAAAACATCAAAAAACATAAAAAGATCAAACCCTTATACGTCTATATTTTCTCATAATCATCACATAAAACAAAAGAAAAACAATAAAGAAACCATAGTAGTTCAATATCGGAATTCTAGCGTAATATGGGTCGGTCTTGCTGGAATTTTGGTTTTTCCAGCAAAAAAAGTCGTCCAGTCGTGAGCAGTGGCGTCAAGTCGCTGGGAGTTTATTTGGGGAGGGATTTGGAATTGGAATGGGTGGATGGGTTTGGGTTATTTTATTTAGTTCAAATTTCTTTAGTTTGGGTTTGAGTTTGGGCTTGGGCTTGGGTGAATAAAAATAGATTGTAGATTGGGCTTTGATTGGGTTAAGTAATTAAGTGAATAAGTGGTTAAAAAATAATTATATAAATTGTGGTATATACTTATATATTACAAAATAACTTGTGTTTAATTTTTTTATAAATTCATAATATTTTTTTTTTCTAAGTGGAGCGGTTGAAAAATTTCAAGGGGTGCGGGTGAAAATTTTCAAGGGGTGCGGTCCAAATTTCCGACGAAAAATAACACTAAAAATTATTTTTTCAAGGGGTGCGCCCGCCCACCCTAAGCTTGGGGTGGGTACGCCCTTGGGGGTGGTCACTAGTGATAGAATTCTATCACTCACAAGCATCCAATCAACTCCTGCCATGTCATCAGCCACTATTCTATCACTCACATCCTTTTTTAGTGGCAATGGTCATCACTCACAACACCTAACGATAAACCCCCACACCCCCTCACATCCATCATTTTTCACGCGTTATAAAAATAACGGAAAACCATCACGTTGAACCTATCACTCGTGAATGTTTTGGTGGCGGTGGACATTTTGAAACTTCCACGCGTTATGGAGTTTTATCACGGAAGTTCAACGATGCGCCCCCATTGGCCTAAGAAATGTTGGTAGTGGTACTATGTATGTGTTGTGAAATACTTAAAGACCCATTGGGAATAACTAAGTGAAATTCAGGTGAGATTTTGGGAACATAAAGATCCAAACAAAATCTAATGGAACATAATAGAGTACAAAAATATCCAATGGGCAAACATATGTCAAGAGAGGGGGGGGGGGGGGGGGGTTAAGGGAGACTTATGCTCATGGGTTTTCATTTAAGTTTCTGATGACTGAGCTAATTCTGCAACTCTCTAATGGCAGATGATGGACAGAGAGAATCTCAACTTAAAATGAATATGACATCACTCACAGGCCTCAAGGCCTATGCATGACATTTCACAAGAGAGAAGAAAGAACATGACTTTGCTAAATATCTTTTACTTTAATTAGTAATGAGGTGATATATGTATGTATAGATGGATATTAGGGCTGTAAACGAGCCGAGTCGAGCCGAGCTAGACCCAGCTCGAGCTCGGCTCGAACTCGATTCGAGCTGGCTCGGCTCGAGCTCGAATTTCAAATCGAGCTGAGATTTGAGGCTCGAGCTCGGCTCGATTAGACTTCGAGCTAGCTCGGCTCGGCTCGATCTAGCTCGAACTAACAAAGATCTGCAAAATTTATTACTTAAAAAGCCCTTAAAAATGAATTTCTTCATAGTCTAAGGGCCATAATTGTCATTTAATTTAACCATATGGCTAAATATGCAAGTATAAATAGTTTATTCACTTTCTCCTAGTCTTTACCTTCTTTTATAGGGGAGATACACCCTTAGTTTTTGTTTTCTAAGCGATATTGGACAAAAAAATGAAGGATGTAAACCTTATCGAGCCAGCTCACGAGCTCACGAGCCGAGCCAGACCAAGCACGAGCTCGGCTCGTTTATAGATCGAGCCGAGCCGAGCTGACTCGTTTACAACCGAGCCAATTTCGAGCCGAGCTTTCTTGGAGCTTTTTTCGAGCGAGTTTCGAGCGAGCTGCGAGCTACGAGTTTTTTGAACACCCCAAATGGATATATATAGAGAGAGAGAGACCCTATAATGTATCTTAGTGCAAACAGAGAAAAACTCCAAGAAAATACAATTTTTACTAGCTTCTATATATATAATTTAACATAAAACAAGTAGAATCTTGAAAATCTAGACAGTTAGATACTAGATTTTAAATATAATAGGACAGATAACCAAGGGATAGTGAAGTACCTAAATTCCTAGGACCCCTCTAGGTATAGGGCCAGAAACAAAGGGAAAGAAAGAAAAAATGTTGAAGCATTGAATTCAATACACATCATCTAAAAAAGTGGTTGGTTGGTAGGGTAAATGAATTGAAGGTGCCTTTCATGTCTGTTTACTGTTAACACAATTTTGGCCTTGGAAATATGGCTTCATTTTGCTTTGCTTTATTACCACTTCTTTTAGACTAAAAGAAAAGGCCAAACAAATTTTGCCTCTCAAGAATTTGGTGGAAAAGGACATCAAATCAAATAGAATTTAAGTTCATTTGGTCTAATCAATCTACAAATTTAGTAACTTCTTATGATTACAAATATCTTTTCTAGTGGTAAATCACAACCCAAGTGAACAAACTAAAAATCAAGGTGTAAAATTTTGAAAAGAGACTGACTTGGTTAACATAATGCATGTACATATATAACATGAATGTAAACTAAAAATTGAATAATGGAATATAGTTCGGTCTTGATCGTCTAGAAGGGAAACTAAAACAATAAACACAAAAACCAGTCATTTCATCTCTATTTGAGTCATGGTACTTCGTGAGCTTTGAAATGTGTCCCCCCTTGGGCTATAAAAGTATGTAAAGATTATAATTCTTGATGTGGGTATAAAAACAAGTGAATGTATTAGGGACAATAGATGCATTTAGCACACATAGCAGGAAAAAGAAATCGAGTAGGTTCATATTATAGTATAGCAATTATTTTAAAGATAAGTGTCATGAAAGCAGGCCGAAAGCTGACATGTGTAGTGAAGGCCCATATCCTCTTTTGGGCCTTTGGGGGGCTTGACTCTTTGATGGCAGATAAAGTATAAGAGGCCCAATTAATTAATTACTATGCATCTAATAGTATAAATTAGAGGCGCACATAATCGGGTATGTTAATACCCGGGTACGGGTTTTTCGAGTGATGGAAATACCTGTTCATGTCCGGGTGTTTGGTCAGAAAAATAATACCTGATGTAACCGGTTCTGGGTTGGGTTCGGGTCCGGGTACCATATATCCGGTATAGAAAACCCTATTTTCAGGTTCGAGTATTGTAATACTCTATACGGGTAGGAAAACCCGGTTTCGTAGATGTGTTTTTTTATACATTTTTTTTTTGTTTTCTATTGATTTCCAACTTCATTTTTTTTTGGTAAAGAAACTTTAAAATTAATAACATAAAACTTTGAATATATTTGAAACTTAGAAATATTACAAGATTACATATTATAAAAGTGCATCATAACCGGGTATTGGAAAACCTGGTGCAGGTATTGTAAAACCCGGTTAGGGCATAGGAAAAAAACTGGGTACGAATTGCCCGATAGCACTTTTAACTTTCGATTTGTATCACACCACTCCCAACTTTCAATTTATTTGCCAATAGCACTCCCAAACTAACCTAACATTAACCCAGTTTGCTGACATCAGCTGCCAGCAAAGTCAGATGCCACGTCATCAAAAAGCCAAGTCAAACGCCACATCACTAAAAAATTACATGTCAGACGCCACGTCATCACACAAGTGCCACATCAGTAAAAAACTAACTGGGTTAGAATTCAGATAGTTTGGGGTGTTATCGACCAATAAGTTGAAAGTTGGGATTGGTGTGGTAAAAATAGTTGGAAGTGCTATCGACCAATATGTGAACATTAAGGTTATTTAAATCCAATATCCCATTAATCAATAACACAATCAAATTAAAGAGCAAGTATAATAAATCCATAAATTGATATCAGAGCTTTGTTCTTGAATTGTTTTATTGATCAAGTGCATCTACCAACAAACCACGAAGATTGATTTGGTATTAGTTTTTGACATGGAAAGAAGGATGATGCACTTTCTCAACATCTATATCGTCAAGTTATAGAATCAATTGATTGATCAAGATGATCTACCAATAAACCACGAAGATTGATTTGGTACTAGCAGGGCCGTTCCAACGTTTTTGTAGACTCTAAGCGGACTACGAAGTGGAGGCCCTTTTACATAACAAACAAAGATTAATACAAAAATTAGCCGCAGTTAACCTATGTTAAGTAATTAGCCCTAATTTTGCCCATAAATTCTCCTCAGAACCCAGCGGACCCGACGACATGAGTGATTACTGTTAGTTATAGCTGATAACCTATAAAATCGAAAGAGTAGGTTGCGATAAGAAGTGGGAACGATGACTGCGGTTCAATTTTAGGGATGTTAGGCGCTAATTCGCTGAATTCGGATGAGGTCGAGTGGTTGCTATAGACTGTAGTTATGTCTGTGGTTTAATTTCGAAACTGGGTCTTGAATGTGGGCCTTTTTTCCTAAACAATTTTTGTCTTTGCAACTTTATTAAAAAAAAACATGGTTTAGTTTTGCTTTTATTTGGGACTGATATATATACTACATATAAAACTTTACTAAAAATTGGAGACCCTTGATTTTGATAGCTCTAGGCCCGTGCCTAAATTGGTAAGCCTAACTGGCTGGCCCTGAGTATTAGTTTTGTATGATGCATTTTCTCAACAATATGACATCCAGATATAAAATCAATTGTTTGATTTGTTGATCTATTAACAAACCACGAAGATTAATTTGGTATTAGTTTTTGAGGTGGAAGAGAAATATGCTGCACTTTCTCAATATCTATAACGTTTAATACGGTTTGAATAAATCTTATATACCATGTGTTCTCTTATTTTCCAAATTAAATAGGAATTATAGTTGTGAATGATTCTTTTCAATACTTGAAGAATGATAAGAAAAGTATATCCATAAATAGGATGACCTTCATAATTATCTTCTGTAGATGCAACAAATATTAGAACAAAGATAGTAGTTGGGCTGGTTAGGCAAAAGGGTTGAACGGTTTAGTTTTGCCTAATGCAGGTCGTGGGGTCCCCCCACGTTTGCAAGACGTGGAGAGAGGTTCACTAGTTTGATTTTATTATTTGCTCGAGATCCTCTACTGAAATGTGTTCAGTTTCGGAAGTGGGAGGAATAAGAATGTGTGTGTTGAATGTGGTGAAGAGTGACTTGCATAGAACAAGTACTCAACAACAATGACCAGAGATTCGCCTGAAATCAGAGCTGATCGGAGAATGTCCTCAGCACTAAATGAAGTGTCACATTTATAGGGAAAGTCATTGCTCAAAGAGGAAGCTATTGACTAGTGAACATGTTTGCAGTGGGGGACTTACCCTTTTGGGGGTTAAAGCCTTTTGACCTGCGGATAATAGATTGTATTATGTGGACTTGTCTTACTTTTGCGGCTGTAGGAGTTGGTGAGGCAATCAGAGATGTGACCATTTACTGTTCACATGTTGCTTTAACTTGGCTCCTGGATTTTCAACCTTTGAACCTTTTAACCTTTTGAGCATTCATGTATTTAAGTCACTTTATTTGGTCTTGGGCTACCCCCGTCATCAGCCCCCCAAGTCAGAGGTTTTTGGGGAAATGTGCTCAAAGACTTCTGACTTTTATACATGTATTTGTATTGCTTGAAGGGTTAAAAACGGTTGAACTTTTTTATTTTTGAATTTTGACAAGACAGTTGATATGACTTGTGGCAGTTTTCTTTTGTGTCAGGCGGCGGGTTTAATTCCTCTGTTTAATTATATTATTTTCTATTCGCTAATTTACATTAACTTACACAGAAGAACATCATTTGCTCTCTTTCTCAAGTTTTCCCCTTTTTCGAATTAGGTTAGTTCCGATTGCTTACTTTCTTCTTATTTTCTTCTATCATGGGTGCTCGTAAGGATTTAGCGAAATCGTTTTCTCTATTGACTCAAGAGGAGGTTGATTTGTTTTGTATGGAATGGGGGATTGGGCAGAAGTTTAAACCGGTTGCACCGGCTTGTGATGTTTCAATCGATAGATGTCCCCCTGGTTCCATTGCTCTCTATTGTCGCCATTTCGAGTTTTCTAACCTTCGTCACCCATTTTCGAACTTTGTTTTGAATATCCTGGAGTATTATCGCATATCTTTTGGTCAGATTCACCCTCATGGCTTGGCTAGGGTTTTACACTTTGAAGTTTTGTGTCGGGCTTCCGGGTATGACCCAACTCTTTTATCGTTCCATCGTTTTTTCCGTCTGGCTAAGAATGGTGACTGGTTTACCTTCAAGACGTTTCAAGTTGACGCTTGCTTGATTTCATCTATGGTTTCTACCCTTGGTGTCTGGAAGGACCGGATTTTCTGTGTATCCGATTAAATTGTTCCTTTTAAACTTGTTTGGAGGCACCCGGATGCCATTTTGAATGAGCCTGAACCTTCTGTCTCTGATATAAATGCTCGTTTTCTAGAAACTCTTAGGGAATGCCCTTCAAGGCTTCGTCCCTTTCCCGAGCATTTATTGGTGTTATTGGGTCTTAGTAAGTTAATGGAAAAACGTGATCGAGACCCGGTGCTTTTGAGAGATGGGAAGGGTATGCATTTATTCTTGTTGTGTTGTTATGTTCCTGTCTTCTCTTGCTTACATGTTTCGTTTTCGTTTATCTTGCAGTCCTGTCTGCACTTGATTTTATCAAGAGTGATAATACTTCGGATGTTGTATTTGATGATGTTGCTGCTACCCTGGGTGAAGATGCAGTTGTCAGGGGATCCGATTATAGGTTCGAGGGTTCCGATTATGTAAACGTCCCCAATGTCAAAGGTTCCAAAGCTTTTGTCTGTTGTTCAAAACGTTATTTGAAAGGTGCTGATCAACCATCTGGTTCGGAGCCCATTGATGTTAGCGATGATATTGAAGTATCAGCAGAGCAGGCTATTGAGGTTGATATGTCAAAGGGCAAGGAGAAAGAGTTGGTTGTTTTCGGCAAGAAGAAGAAGTTGGTTAAGAAAGGTAGCACTCCTACCATCCAGGGTTTGTCTGCCAAAAGTGTTGAGAACTTCGAAGGTCCAGAGGGTGAAGAGGTTTATCTACCCAAGTGGGGGGTTAAAGTTGGAGATAGCTTCAAGGACCCGGCTGTTTGTGCTGAGGTGTTGGCCCATTTTGCTCCTCCTGGTGTCTGGAGTGCCATTTCTGAAATGGAGGCTGATCACTTCATCTCGAGATTGATGTTAAGCTCCTGCAATCTTCAGGCCTTATTGGCCGAAGGTGTTACCCGTTTTTCCAAGGGTATGCAGGAGTATGAGGATGCTTCCAAGAAGAAAGACAAGATGAAAGCCTCTATGGCTGCTATGAAGAAAGAAATTGATAGTTTTTATGAGAAGGAGCTGGCTTGGGTCAAGAAGGTGGGTGAATTGACAAGAAGGCATGAAATTGAGATAAATGATCTCAAGAAAAGCTTCGCAACTGACCAGTTGAAGCTAAAAGCTGATAGGGAGGCCTTGACTGTTCAACAGAAGGCCTTTGATGAAGAAAAAGATGGCTTGAAGGCTTTGGTTGCTCAAGCCACTGGTGATAACCAGTGGCTTATTGAGCAAGGTTTCCACCAAGTTGTTACCTATCTTCTTCACTCTAAAGAGTTCAATTATGCTATTGGTGAGGTTTATACTAAACTGCTCAACTTGGGGAAACATCAAGGTCTAATTGCAGGTTACAAGCTTCATGAATCTGGTCATACTTTGGAAAAATCTCCTTTGTACCGTCCTGAAGCTTCTGAGGTCTTCAAGAGTTCCGTTGAGCAGATGGAGAGGCTGACCTATCCGTATGTAAGCCAGGTTGCAGCTTGTTTTGGTAAGCCCTTTTCCGTCTTGCAGGGACTAAAATCGGATGGTCTTAAGGAGAAGGTATGTGCCAAAGTGCTTGGTTCTCTTTCAAGAAAGCGCTCCTATTCAGGAGATAGCGAGGATACCTTCTCGGGAGAGCTTGATGCTGCCAAAGATGCACGCTTGGAGGGTTCAGCAGTCGATGGTGATGGTGGCTCGAAGGCTAAGAAGTCCAAGAAGACAAAAAAGGCTAAAGGTAACGGTTCTGGGGCTTCTAAGCCTTCCGTTGATGCTTGATGAACATTCGTAGCTTTCTTAGCACCATTGAAAACAATTTGTGGTTTGTGTGTTAACTTAAACAATTTTAGGTTTTGTAAGAACCCTTAAGGTTCCTGTTTTTGTGGTTGTGGTTTGGCCGAGGTGGTCGTTTGAACAATTTCTTAGGCTTACAAGCCACTAAGGCTTGCTTTAACTTTGTTTGGATGTTTGGGAGTCTGTTAAGACTTTCTGTATTATGCTATTAAGTTTCCACTACTTGCCTTGTGTTATGTTTTTTGTGTTTGTGCCTGTTTGATAAGGCAGCTTAGTTGGCTTCAAGCCTTCAAGGCTTCTGGCTGTCATGTATGTAGCTTGAAGCCTTCGAGGCTTCTGGTTACTACTTTAGTTTCGTGACTTGGTTTGTATTTTTGAGTTTTGTGTTGTGTGCAACTTTTTTACTTGTGTTGTTGCATTGTTACTTGGATTATTCTTATCTTTGTTGTACTATCTTTGTTGGGTTTGTGTTGTCTTTATGTTTTTTATACCTTAAAGGGTTCAGTGCTGCAGTCACTTAGCCTTGGTATTTTTAACAAGAAGACATAGCACCTATCCTATTCATTACTTTCCTTAGTTTGATTTTATTTCGTAAGCCTGTTTTTGATAATTTTTCTAAGGCTTAAGGAACATTTGGTGTAGGCTGTTCGGACCCGTCTTTGAGACAACTTTGTTTTTAATTATACGTCTCATGGAGTTGTATTGACTTAGGAACTCACTCCTTATATAGGTCCATTCAACCCTTGAACCTATTGAACGATGTGGCCTGGGAGCTCATCCCCTTACATGGCCCTTGCCATGGAGTTTTTTACTAGGTTCTCAACCTGATTTTAGGATAGAAAGACAAATTTGATAAAAATTCATTCAAGAGATATTGTGTTACAAAAGGTGATCATAATACAACTCTTGAAATACAACTTGTGAAATACAAACCAATCTTTCTTGATTAGACATGGAACCTCTTGAGGGTCTTTCCATTCCAATGTCTTAGAAGCTTTTTACTTTCTGAGTCGGCTAGCTTATAGGATCCTCCCTTATGTGCCTCAAGGATGGTGTATGGCCCTTCCCATTTTGGGCCGAGTGTTCCTTGGTTCTCTTTTTTACTAGCCTCATCATTTCTAAGCACCATGTCTCCTGGCTTAAAACGTTCGTGCTTGACTCTTTTGTTGTAATAGGCTTCCATCACTTGTTTGTACTTGCCTTCTTGGATTGCAGCTTGGTCTCGTGCTTCCTCTAGGAGTTGTAAGTTCAACATGGTCTCTTTTTGGTTTGCTTCGGGATCTATGTTGACCGTTCTTTGTGTTACAACTCCTACTTCAGCTGGAATCACGGCTTCAGATCCAAATACCAAGCTGTAAGGTGTTCTTTTGTGGCTTGTTTTTTAGGTTGTTCTTATGGCCCATAGAACACTTTGCAACTCTTCAAGCCAATTGCTTTCATGCCTTCCCAATCTGGCTTTGATTCCTTCAACGATGCTTCGATTCATCCTTTTAACCTGACCGTTTGACTGTAGGTATGCCACTGAGCTGAAAACCTGAGCTATTTTGAATTCTTTGCACCAAACGCTGAAAGGCTTCTCAGTGAATTGCTTTCCATTATCGGTAACAAGCACTCCCGGCAATACATAGCGACAAATGATGTTCTCCCAAACAAAGTCAATGACTTGTTTGCCCGTGATTTTTGCAAGTGGTTTAACCTCGGACCATTTGGTGAAGTAGTCTATGGCCACCAACAAGAACTTTACTCCACCTTTGGCTGGTGGGAATGGACCAACGATGTCCATCCCCCATTTATGAAATGGCCATGCTGAGGTTATCGGGACAAGATCATGCTTGGGACTTTTCGGGACTGGTGCATGAATTTGGCAGAAATCACACTTCCTTAGTTGCTCAGTGGTGTCTCGGTGCATGGAGGGCCAAAATACCCAAGGTTCATTAATTTAGCAACCACCGTTCTTGCCCCAAAATGAGCTCCGCATATACCTTCATGAACCTCTTTGATCAAGTACTGGCTTTGTTCGGGACCGACACATCTTAGCAAGGGTGCAAGGTAACCCTTTTTGTAGAGTATTTCTCCTTGCAACACGTATTGTCTAGACTTGACTTTAACCCTTTCAGCTTCTGCTTGATCAGTAGGTAACTCACATTTTTTAAGGAATTTTTTAATTGGAGTCATCCAATTGGTGCCTTCTTCGGTGATTACGTCTTGAACTTCCAACTCTTCGATTGATGGAGTTTTCAACACTTCTACCAACACCTTTTTAGTGAGGTGGGCAAAGGTGAGAGAAGCAAATTTGCTTAGAGCATCAACTTTCTTATTTTGAGATCTGGGAATTTGCTTGATGGTACATGTTTAGAATGTGTTCATCAACTCCTTGGATTTTCCCTTGTATTTCTTCATATTTGGCTCCTTTGCAACATAACTGTCGTTCACTTAATTTGACACCAGCAACGAGTCTGTGAAGACTTCAAGCTTTTCAATCTTCATTTCTTTAGCCAACCTTAAGCCGGCTATCAACGCTTTGTATTCATATTCGTTGTTAGTCTGAAAATTAAATCGAAGAGCATACGTGAATTCTAATCATTCTGGGTTGATCAGAATGAGCCCGACCCCTGACCCTTCAACGCTTGAAACCCCGTCGATAAAAAGCTTCCAGGCTTCAAGGTCTGAGGGTTCAATGGCAGCTGTGTTTACTTTAGTGATTGTTTGCTTTGGGACTTCCACAATGAAATCAACCAAGACTTGGGCTTTGATGGTTTTTCTTGGGACATAGGTGATGTTATGTTCACCTAGTTCCACTGCCCATTTAGCTAATCGTCCCGAGTTTTCTGGTTTTTCAAGCACACTCTTAATAGGTTGGTCGGTGACCACTTGTATAGGGTGTGCTTGGAAATACCTTCGAAGCCTTCTAGCCGTTTGGACTAGGGCTAGAGCAAGTTTCTCCAAGGGAGGATATTTGATTTCTGCTAATTTTAGAGTTTTGCTGAAGAAAATAAACGGGTACCTGAACTTTGTCTCGTTCAAGGGTGAGAACCACAATTATTCCTAGAAGCAGTTGGCTGTGAGCTTGCAAAGGGAAGAGGGGAGGCCCAGGAGATAGTGACGGTTCTGGCTCGTCATAGTCCAGACGGATCCTCACTCCCTTGTCTCGTTACCTATTCACGTGTTGGTTGAGGAGAGACCTCAACTCAAGAAAGTTATTAGCAACTCCTTCAGGTGTAAGATCAATACGTGAGAGAGTGTTAGAGGCACCAACATTAGGAGATGGTACTCCGGAACGAGAAGGTGTTGGCGTCTGGAAAGTGAGAAACTCGGGGTATGTCGCTCCAGTTGGAGTGCTTCCCGATGTTGAGATAGAAGCTAGTATAGCCACAGGAGTTTGGCTAGTGTTCGGGGTAGAGGTACGAGGGATTTGGTTAACCTCTCCCGGAGACTCACCTTCCGACATGCTGATTCTTGGACAGGAATGGAGCTACACTACTAGGTCTTTTTGAAAAAAATTAGTGGTGTAGCCCCACGGTGGGCGCCAACTTGTTGATGCAACAAATATTAGACCAAGGATAGTAGCTGGGCTGGTTAGGCAAAAGGGTTGAAGGGTTTGGTTTTGCCTAACGCAGGTCGTGGGGTCCCCCCACATTTGCAAGACGTGGAGAGAGGTTCACTAGTTTGATTTTATTATTTGCTCGGGATCCTCCACTAAAACGTGTTCAGTTTTCAGAAGTGGGAGCAATAAGAATGTGTGTGTTGAATGTGGTGAAGAATGCCTTGCATAGAACAAGTACTCAAGAACAATGACTAGAGATTCGCCTGGAATCAGAGCTGATCGGAGAATGTCCTCAGCACTAAATGAAGTGTCACATTTATAGGGAAAGTCATTGCTCAAAGAGGAAGCTATTGACTAGTGAACATGCTTGCAGTGGGGGACTTACCCTTTTAGGGGTTAAAGCCTTTTGACTTGCGGATAATAGATTGTATTCTGTGGACTTGTCTTACTTTTGCGGCTGGAGGAGTTGGTGAGGCAATTAGAGATGTGACCAGTTACTGTTCACGTGTTGCTTTATCTTAGCTCCTGGATTTTCAAACTTTGAACCTTTTAACCTTTTGAGCATTCATGTATTTAAGTCACTTTATTTGGTTTTGTACTACCCCCGTCATCATCTTCCAAACTTTGCTAAACGACACATATCATATCAAGGTTTGTTCCATTTTAAAACTATGCTAACAACTTCAGTGACTTTGGAAGATAATTTTTTGTGCATACTACTAAACCAAAATGAAACTATAAATAATATTAACCAGTGACGTAGTTTAAGATTTTCGACCGGGGGTTGAAGACGTATATACCAAAATTTTCTATAAAACCGGGGGTCAAAAACGTATATACCCAAAAATTTATATACGAAAACCACATACTCCCACTGCTGAGTGAAAAGTTCCAGTGGTCGGCCGCTCCCAAAAAGCTACGCCGTTGATACTAACACACTTCTCAAAATTCACTATAGCACTACCGTTTATTTTTTCTTGTTAGTTTTTTTTGTCTTTGTCATGACTCTATTTTTAAAGTTTTCTCTCGTTTGTTATATTGAATGTCGGTATCATATTGATATTGTGATAAAACAAACCAATATCGACCGGATTCGTGCCATTAAAATCATTTTTACTATTACGTCTACGTTTTCATTTAAAATTTATTAAAAATCAGACGCCCCTACATAAGTACCATAAGAGATGATTTTATAAGCCATAAATTACTAACATCTCAACCTTTAATAATAATGGGGTGTTTGGGATTCCTTCTCAAAAGGACTTATTAACTTATATAAGTCATAAGTTATAAGTTATAAATACCAACTTCTTAAAAACAACTTCTCAACACACAAAAACATCTTAAATAAGCTAACTCAAACACTATAAAAACAACTTATTAACTTTTATAAGAGGCTGTTTGGCAACTTTTGAATGGTTAAGTGCTGAACCAGTAAGAGGTCTGAACCATTAAGAGCCAGTATAATGCTTAACCATTCAGAGGCAAATGTCTGACCAATTCAGATTAGAGGTTTTAACCATTCAGACTCTGTATAATACTTAATCATTCAAAGACAAATTTGCTCACAAAACAAATAGACTAAACCACTAAATGCTGAACCAATAAGAGGTCTCAATTGTTAAGAACTGCCCCAAGTCAAATAACCTCTCAGTAGCCATTCCCAATCTTTCTAAGACTATGGGGTATGGGGCGGGGGTTGGGGCGTGGGTTGGGTACAAACACCCACGTCACCACCCAGGGTGGGTTTGGGTTTTGGCGTGGCCCCTTGGGCGGGGGTTTCAGCCCGGGCGTTGGGCGGAGCTACGAACATGACATAGCGGAACCTCGTTGGCCAAGAGCACTAGCCCTTTGAAATTGACTTTTTTTCCACGCCACTCCAGCCACGCCCCACCATACCCCTTTGAAATTGACTTTTGGTCTTGGGTGCCCTATACTTCACGTGTCAGACGATGCCCCAACAACCCACGGCCCACCACCGTACCCCAGAGTCTAAAACCCTTGATCCACTCTGTTCTTCCAATTCTAATTCCCTTTCAATTCAATCAAACCAAACACCCAAAATCTTTCAAATGTTTAGCATCATTCACCGCACACGACCCTCAATCCGATTCACCCCACAAACCCTCATCCTTCAATCAACCCCATCATCATCAAACCCATTCATCAATTCACAATCACGACACAAACACGAGGAACCAGACTCCAATGAATCCAATAACCATCCAAAACTGTTCGTTGTACAGCCTCGTTTTCGACCCGATTCCCTGTTAAAGATCAAGCTCGATGAAGCTCTGAATCTTGCCAATTCGCTTGAAGAACAGAGAGATGGGGATTACGGTACCCAATTTAACGACAAAGAATTGCCCCCACATGTTGTTGTGCAAAACCCAGCTTATCGAATTACTCGTGCAGGTCTGATTTCTGTAATTCGTGAAGAAATTAGGGATTTTGACCTCTTTGACTTTTGGGGTCAAACATATTGTTATTTATGTGAATTATTTATGAGTGACATGTGCAATTGTTTGTGTTTGTTGTAAAAGTTGTGATTTAGTTTATTATGTTGGGTGTTAGTTGTGAGTTTGAAGGTCAAATGTGGCTTGTTTGACTTATGAGGTCAAAGGGTTGTTTTATATAGATCAAAAACATGAATTAGTATTTATATGTATAATTGTAACGACAACAAATATACTAGGTAAAATCGCATCACTAGCGCAGCTAGTAGCATAGGGTCTGTTGTGGATAAACTATATCTTTAGATGCTGCTTCCAGGGAGACCCGTAGCTTTAAAACACATGGAAAGTATAGGAAAAGCTAAGCTCCTAAGACAAGGTTAACACAAAACTGTGTCTTCCTCCCTGAAAGTCCTTAACCTTAATCCTACGCATTCACCAAGTGCAAGTCCTATCCTCGACCATGTCCTTAAGCAAATAGTTTATCATAAACATTGTTATTTGTATTGGTACTTGAGTTTACGTTGGTTGTTATTTGTAAATTTTGAAGGTGAAACGTAGATTGTTTGACTTATCAAGTCAAAGAGTTGTTCTGTTCTTACTAAGGAGTTTGCTTTTGGTGATGCAGATACTTATTTCGGACCGGGGACTGTGGACAATATCAAATGCCATTTAAATGCTCTAGATTCACAAGTAAAGTGTCATACTAACATAAGTTTCGGTTTTAATTTTCTGTTTTTCGTTTTAGCCTTGAAGTTTAGAATGAATGTATTTGAAGTTCTAGTTCTTTTTTCGGTTTCTGATGCGATATTGGAATCTTAAAATGAATGCATTTCTGTGACAGGGTGGAGTAGATGCTGTATTTGTGAACGGGATTCTGACCGGAATTCAACAGAGAAACTTAGAGGTAGATCTTTTGCATGTTAAGTTCTAGCCTAAACGGGTTTGGGTCAATTCTTGGTCAAACCCGCAAACATGTTTAACTTAAAGGTCATGATGGAGGGTGTGGGTTCTACAGTTGACCCTTTATGTCAAAGTTTTAAACTGATCGGGTATTTTATGTCAAAGTTTTAAAGATACACGAGAAATGAGCATCAAGTTTTATAGTTTAAACTTAAATGTTTCTATTTACACTTGTACCTTTTGTTGTATATGTGTTGAAAGAGTAAAGTATACGGATGGTCCCTGTCGTTTATCAAAATTTTGAATTTGGTCCCTGGCTTTTCAAAAGTACACGGATGATCCATGTAGTTTGCACTTTGTAACGCATTTACTCCCCAGTCAACAAATCCAATGGTTTTAGCATGTCCAAGTTGGGGACTAAATGTGTTATAAAGTGCAAACCATAGGGACCATCCATTTAGTTTTGGAAAAAGCCGAGGGGCTAAATGCGTTACTAAGTGTAAACCTCAGGGACATTCTGTGTACTTTTGGAAAGCTAGGGACCAAATTTAAAATTTTGGTAAACTACATTGACCATCCATGTACTTTACTCTTGTGGAAAAAATTGGGAATAAGTGTCTAATGTTTGGGTAGATAATTGATGTGGCGGACATGATTTTCGGGTTCGTGTCGGGTTCGACCCGCCAACCCACGAACATGAGTCATTTAACACCCTTATCAAATATCATATTAATCTCTTCTTTTTTACGACTCAATAAAATGTGATTTTTGCTGAATTGCTACACTACTGACGGCAGCGGGCATGGGGAAGAGCCGTTCTCGATCGCGTAGGTTTAATCATTGAGATATTTCACGCTCACGCTCAAACAAAAGAAGCAAAGCTGCAGGTTTTTGATTCATGAATTCATCCCTACATCAATCATTCTTCTTAAATATATTTTTGTATTTTAATAATACTTGTTATTTATTCTTAAAGGCTGAGTTAGCTGCTCTTATGTACAAAAGAACTAGACTGGTTCGCATACGCGGTAGTGGTGGGCGTTTAACATTCGGTGCCGCCGGTGAAGCTGAAGTTGTTAGTGCCAAAGGGTACGTATAAACGTATAATACCTATTTAAATAAAAAAAATGTGAAACTAATTATTTAAATATAAAATCCTTGAAATAATTTACAGGAGAGGAAGCGGCGGACGAGGGTTCATTAGCGGTGCTGGAGAAACCGAACTTCAACTTCAACGAAGAAGGTTTGTATTAGACGCGCCTCTTTATGTTTAAACGTTAATATATTATTTTGTTATTATTACATTTTTTGTTTATTAATGCAATAAACTAATAATGGAAACGTAATTTCAGAATCATTGAACGGAAAAATCAATTAATGTCAGAAATACAAGAGGTACGTCGTACCCGAGCGCTCCAACGTGCATCTCGCAAAAGGTATGGAGGCACACACGGTCAACACATGCCGACTGTTGCCGTTGTTGGCTACACAAATGCGGTATGCTTATATTACAAATACAACTATATTAACTTGTAGTTTAATTTAATTTTTATTTACCTAGCTTAATGTTTTTTTGACAAATCTCTTCTAGGGGAAATCTACATTAGTTGGCGCACTTTCCGACACCTATCTTTTTTGTGATAATCGGTATGACATTTATTTTAATTTCGCTACCTTAATCTTTTTCATATGTATAATTCCTTTTTTGTCGCTCATGTTATGTAACGTCAAGTGCAGGATGTTTGCGACTGTTGATACAAAAGTACGACATGTTATTCTCCCATCAGGGTAAATATAAATAAGCCCGCTTACCTTTTCTCCGTTTATTTATTATTATTATTTTTTAAATAATCGAGATTATGAGTGATTTATACATGTTATAGGAAGAAGGTGCTCCTTAGCGACACCGTAGGATTTATATCAGACTTGCCCGTGCAGGTAACTCATAATTTATTTATTTTCTTTTTAATAAAGTTATTAATAGATAGTCGTTCTTTATTATTAGTTTTACTATTAATATTACAGTTAGTTGAAGCGTTTCATGCTACATTAGAGGAAGTTGTTGAAGCTGATCTTCTTGTGGTACGTCCTGTTTATTATTTCTTTATTTTTTTTTATAGCAGTGAAGTTACGGGCCCCACCAATACCCTGTTAAGCTGTTTCAAAGCCTAAAGCGATGAATTAGTTGAAATTTTTTAATACTTCATGCAGCATGTACTAGACTCGAGTGCACCTAATCACGACGAACAACGAGAGTCTGTATTGCAAGTTCTCGAACAAATTGGAGTGTCAAACGAGAAGCTTGAGAACATGATTGAAGTCTGGAACAAGGTGGTAAACCGTAAAAGTCCATTTTACCCTTCCATTCTTCCTTAACCTTGTACAATCATGTAACATTACTTTGTGATTATTTTTGCTTCAGATCGATCTCAATGACAATGAGACGACTGTAAATGAGGAAAGCGAATGTGAAATGAACGAAGACTTGGATGGTTGGCTTTCTACAGGCGATGACGTGAAATGGGACGATGCAAGTGCATCATTTGTGGGATGGAAGGAGTTTGAGGATCAACCAAAAGACGTTTCTACCCTCTCGGTTGAAGTTAAAAGTGATTTAAAATCTCAACATGAGTTTAGCCCGGGCCCGCATGTTAAAACATCGGGTGTAACTAGAGTTGGTTTACAAGAGTTGTTAGAACTCATTGATGATAAGTTGAAAACCGATAAAGTGGTTGAGAGAGGTGTATTTGATCGCAAATGGCGACCACCACAAAAGCAGGATACAGGCGTTGCAGTTGGATAAGTAGTCGTTTAATTGTTTTTTGGTATTGCTTTTGTAATTGAAGAACATTTAATGCTTGCAATTCACGGCAAATACAACGGAGGCAATGAGGAGACCGATCAAACAACCACTACACTATGAGGGTACTAGGGAGAGATTAGAAGGTAATCAATGACGGTTTTGGGTTGTCTCTAGTTAAAATGATTGATGCGTTGTGTGCTCTTGTCGAATGCAGTTTCTCGGCTGTGAGATGTGTCTTCTCCACGCTTTTCTGAATGGTTTTCTACAATCGTCGATGAAATATAATATTGGTTATACTATTAACGTTTGCACACGAGGTGTTTTTGTTTTTTTTTTTGTTTTTTTGTTTGTTGTAAAATAAAGCAACTTATGTCACTCATGGTTTTCTATTTGCACACTAGAGATGAGGTTATTGAAATGCGCTAAAGCTAAAAATCAAAGTCAAGCTCTCATGACGAAAGGGCTTAATAAAATGCGCATCAAAGTCGTGTAGTTTTTATGCATCGTTGTAATGTTATGCATCAAAATGCATTATGCTTCAGTTCGAAAACCCATCTTTCTACAACACGCGGTTGAAGTATAAGTGTTTTTTTTACTAGTCATAAAGTCTATGCTAACAGAAAACTAGACAATTGCGACCCAAGGAAATGATGTCAAAATTATTGACCAAAATCATAAAGGTCATACATAGCAATCTATCAAAATCCGATAGGAAAATGGTTGCAAATAATCTTCCAACAAAAAACCAAACGCTAATCCTCGTACGTAGGATCATCGTCCAACACCGACACAACACCCATGCAAATCAAGCAATCAAGATCAAAGTCATTTCATATGACCCCATAAACAGCTTAAATTTCAACCCATACCATCACATTCTCTCTTTCTAGGCCCCACCTAATGCTCTAAATCTCAAGATTTAGCTGTCTAATTAAAACCCCATATTAATGATCACACTGAATGCTCTTAATACCATTTGTTACATGTCACCTTTAAAGTTCCATATTATCTTAATCAATTTGTGCTTTATATATATTTTTGAATATCAACTCCAAGCTTCATACTTTAAACCGGTAGAGCCATGTTAAGAAGGCCCGGGAATCAAACAATGCGAGTTACAGGCGATGGAAGTTTATCACCTGGACGGACTCTTCATCCTAAATCTGGCACGTCTCCTGGATTATTTGCTGCACTTGTACTACTAGTAAGTGTGTATATATATTGCAGAACAAAATGAATCATTCATTTTTTAACCTTAAAAAGGTTTACAATAAGAGAAAACGGTAGAAATGCAACGTTTATTCGTCCCTTCTTAGATTAAAGAAAATATATGAACAATTTTCGTTTATGGATATAACATAAACATGTGAAAGTCATGTGTATGTTGCATTATTTGCACATAACCTACACGTGTAGGTAAACCGTTGAAATATATAAAACGTATGAAGAAACTAGTTTTTGATGGTTTTTTATATAAATAAACATAAGCATATATAAAATTTTAAAAATATGAAAATTGACAACAAAATAAAACGATTTATCTTTCTTGTTTTTGTTCTCACAAGTGTTTTGTAACGAATCACTCTATATGTGTGTGTACAAGGGAAGATTATGCTAGAAAAGAAATTAACCTAAAAAGTGTACGAAACCACCATGAGACATCACGTGTTAAAGAAAATTGTGGGAACAGTAAAACACGCTTTAACACACCACTGGAAACAACACACCTTGGCGCACCGTTATAATTTTATGTACGCTTTCAGATCTGATTTCGGTTTTTCTTGAAACACAGGGAACCTTCTTTTACATTGGCTACTTTTGTAGTAGCTCAGGTATTAGTACTCTCATTTTCTAACACATTTACATATCAGTTTGTAAATGGATATACCACATAACACTTGTACATAAAATATAGGTATCTTTAAAGACAATAAAGAAGTTAGCAAGACTGAAGGTAAATATGTTTCCTTTCATCTTATATTCCTTGTGCAAAAATAACTTTTTAAGTCATGTTTTCCATTTTATTTCAGGTGACTTTGGTTGCACATTTGATGTACGAAGAGTATTACCCGTTTTAAAGAGAACATATGGTGACAACATGCGTAAAGTATTGCACGTTGGACCTGACACTTGCTCGGTAGTTTCACAACTGATGAAAGAGCCTGAAATCGAAGCGTGGGGAGTGGAACCATATGACATAGAAGAAGCAAATACGCGTTGCAAAAATCTTGTCCGTAGGGGCCTTGTACGCGTAGCAGATATCAAGTTTCCTTTACCATATAGAGCCAAGTCATTTTCACTTGTAATAGTTTCAGATGCAGCTGATTACCTATCTCCCAAGTATCTCAATAATACCATTCAAGATTTGGCAAGAACAACGGTTCAAAATCTTGTTATATTCACCGGTAAGTTGCTAAATACTATAAAAAAAATATGGTCACTTTTGCTACTTTAGTCCAAAACTCAAACCTTTGAATCTGGGTCCCTGTGGTTTCAATTTTGTTGTCATTTTCATCCAAAAGCAAAATCTAGTCAGATATTTTGGTTAACATTCAGTTTTTTTGTCTTTTTCCTCCATTTTTGTCATTTTCAGGTAATCCTATTCATTCGAACGCTAGAGTTGCGCGACAACCAAAATTTGGACATCCTGTAAAGGGTGAAATGAGAAGCAAAACCTGGTGGGAAAGGTTCTTTGTTCAGACTAGTCTTGAAGAAAATGATGATGCAACAATGAAATTCAAGCAGGCTGCTTTTGAGATTTCATACAAACCAAGATGTCAAGTTTTCCACCTCAACTCGTATCATTGATGATGTTAATGTAACTTAATAGTTTTAGGAAACCCTTTTGTAAGAATGTGATTTAGGGGGCATGCACGGTGAAAGAATATGTTGAATCTTAAAACATGCAGCCTGGGAGCATGTTGGAATCTCCTTATCAATGTGAGATACAAAAATATTTATTAACACACATTAAATTATAAAAAAGTTAAAATAAGAAAGCATATCTATTGTGTTATCAACTCTTATTTGTATAGTTATTAATACTGAAACATGGTGACTTTCGAATAATCAAGAAAGTTGAAGGGGTGAAAGGAAACGAGTCTAAGTTTTATTGGTGTGTTTATCGGTAAGCATTTGAATTAGTTTTCATGTTTACCAAGTAATTTGAATTTCTAGTAGATATATCAGTCGCAAATACCTAATATATGGGGATTCTTATTTATTTAAGGAAGGCGTCAAGCAATAGTTTTTGTTCATCTTTTGTTCTTCATTAATGTTGAGTGTGGTTTTTATATATCGCCCAACCACTAGTATCAAAGCCACTAGATTCAAGGCTGTTGTTTACCTCTTAATAAGGCTCTTAATAGTTCAGACCTCTTATTGGTTCAATACTTAATGGTTTAGACTGTTTGTTTCACAAGCAGATGTCTGAATGGTTCAGACATTTGCCTCTGAATGGTTAAGATTTATGCAGAGAGTCTGAATGGTTAAGATCTCTAATCTGAATTGGTCAGACATTTGTCTCTGAACGGTTAAGCATTATACAGTCTCTTAATGGTTCAGACCTCTTACTGGTTCATATCTCTTACTGGTTCAGCACTTAACCATTCAGATGTTGCCAAACAGCCCCTCATACTGTGGGTTTGAAGGTTTGAAATAACAATCAAAAGTAGGTGGTTTTTGAAAACAATAGAAAATGATAGGTGATCAGGTAGCGATCAAGGGCTAATAGCACTACATTTGTTGGGTCTTTTGGAGTCTTGATTTGGGCTCGGGTTATTAGTTGAAGACTTAGAAGACTTGTTATTTGGTTTAATGAAGATTGAAGACATGGGAGGCTTTGGGCCGGTCGAATATCTCTTTATTATAGCCCGTTTATGTTTTTTAGTACAACAAGTTATAAACCCTAGACCAGTCTCTATCTATACTATATTATAATGCACGAGGGAGGGGTATTTTAAGATACCCAAAAAATAAGAACTTTCCCCCCCTTTATTTATAGATAGACCCCTAAAATGAGGGTAATTTGGTCTTTCAAACATTATTTATTTTTTAGCCCCTAAACTTATTAAACTTTAATCCCTGAATTTTAAACACTAATTACATGTTGAATTTTAAACACTAATTTGAGCTCTCATTTTAAACACTAATTTGAGCTATCATTTCAAATTTTAAACGAGTGAGAGAGAGAAACGTAGAATTAGGGGGTCGGTGATCGGGCGAATCTTAGTCGTCCGGTTATAGCAATCATATGGTGATAACTACCCTCCGACGGTGACAACGGTGGTTTAAGGCAGCAGTGACTTTCTGGCGACTAAAGGAGGTTGGACCAGAAAGGGGACGAGTAAGGTAGGTAAAATGACGGTGAATATGGGGTGTTGAAGACCTAGCTGCCGCCTTCGGCGATGGCAGCTAGGGTTCCGACGAAGATTTCGGCAAAGCATTTTCACATACTTGTTATCTCTTCATCTACATGACTGCATGTAGATCGATGGTGTTATGGAAAGTTCCGACCTTTTTAGTATGTTTCCCGATCATGCACTTGTTTGTATTTTTTTAATTATCTATGTTATGATTTTTCTGTATCTAGGATGATTGTGCTCAGTTGTTGTGGACTCAAAGGGTCATGTTTACAAGTAATTATCTTGCACGGCTGGTATTAAATGTTGATAAAATGAAAGTTTTGCTAATTAGTTGATTTTGTTCTTCTTTTCTAAACGTTTGTTTCATAAAATGTTCTAGGTAGGGCTTTTCAAGATATTGAAGGTTGGTACTTTCTTATTGCCATCTAAGCTGATCAGGTAGGTATGTATGATATCCATTTAATGTTCTTCTTCTTTTATGTATGCTAATTGATGTCTTTTGGCAATTTAAATTTGGAGAATTAACAAACAATCTTAATATTTTTAAGAAATATTTGGTGTTGTATGTTTGATTCTGAGCTTTATTCTAGCAAAAAGACTGTATGACCACCTAATTGCATAAAAAACTTGTTAATTAGAAATTTGAATTGGTCAAGCAAAAAAGTGTTTGAGTGTCTGTGTTGTATATATGTTCATATTGGATGAATCAATAACATCGGTGTTGACTAGGAATGCAAATAGTTTTGACTTTTGATAGTTTGTAACATCATTGATCTTGTTAGTAATTTATCTATACTAATGTTAAAGTTAGATTTATTTTTGGGTAATTGATATGGGTATTATTGTAGTCATATTCAACTTTCTTTTTAAATAGTTTTTTTCTGTTGGGTGTTGTACCATTCTCGAAAGACGTTTATCGGTTGAAGCAACTTAACGTTGGTGGTGTCGTCACTCTTAAAGAGCCGTATGAAACTCTGGTTCCCACTTCCTTTTATCAAGCTCATGACATAGACCATCCTGTTATTCCTACGCGAGACATAGCCCATCCTGTTATTCCTACGCGAGACTACCTGAGTGAAGTGTTATTCCTACTTTGCGACCTGTCTTTAAAACTGTGTTTATCGTTCTTGACATTATATATATATTGTGTTTGTTTACAGAGAATGCAACCCGTTGTAGAACCGCATACATGCACTGCAAAGGTAGGAAAGAAAGGAGTACAACAATCATGCTATGTTATTTGGTAGCTTTATATGTTATGTTGGATTAATTATTGTTAAATGAAATATTGAATATGTATAAATGAGTGAGTTTTAAAATTTTGTAGGTTGAATACAGATACATGACCTCTATTGCTGCATTGGAGTATGTGAGGTCTAGGCGACCTAGAGTCCTCTTGGCACCGTCTCAATGGAAGGTTAAGCCCCCATATGTTCCTTAATAATAATTTAACGGATTATCTCATCTGATAGTAATCAAGTTTCCTCATTTGCGCTTTATTGTTATTTTTTCGCTTTATTGTTATTTTTTATGGATGAGTAAAAAGATCTGATGTTAATGTTATGATGGCTGAAGAAGCGTCGAAGCAGCTCCAGAGACGCGTGGCCGCCTTTGAGAGGGAACTACAACATCTGCAATACAGGGTATGTAATAATAAATTCGTTGTATTGTGCGATTGACTAATAATCATCGCTCAACTTCAATTCTATGAGGAACTAATGCATTTGTGAACACACTTAACAAAACATGATCTGTAATAGACGCGCAAGATTGTTTGAACACATGCCACATAATCATGCTGATGCACATCTCTCGCTTTACTGATATATGGGTTTTGCAGCTATGTTTAATAGGGTTTGTAACTCGTGGAATGACGTTTTTCCTTTGGGGAGGCTGCATGATGGCAAGAAATATTTATCTCAGATTGACTTGTATTTCAAGCTCTAATTATTTATCATTTATAGGAACTTTGCTTCTTATTTGAAGATGCTTTCATGACAAACATGGTGTTGTGACACAACTTTGTAATGGTGGTTACTCTGATGATATGCTCTTTCAGCTACAGCTGGTAATCATATTTATTTATATTAGAGTAAATTATGATTTTGGCCCCTGTGATTATATTACTTTACCCTTTTAGGCCCAAAAGGAATCTTTTAACATTTGAGCCCCCAACGTCTTTTTTTCTAACCCTTTTGGCACCTAACACTAACCCCATCCATTTACTTTTAGGGGCCAAAAGGGTTAGAAAAAAAGACGTTGGGGGCTCAGATGTTAAAATATTCCTTTTTGGGCTAAAAGAGTAAAAGTGATATAACCACATGGGCCAAAATCGTAATTTACTATTTATATTAATATTTATCTAATTTTGGTTACTAGATGTTATGTAACTAAATTAAGGAAACCATTCAACAATTCCAAGTATCTTAGCTTTATACTGTTGTAAAAACCGTTCAAAGTTGTTAGCATGTTACAAGTATTGTTTCCTAGTTACAAAATTTATAAATAGATTAGATTGACAGCAAAAGAAATTATTTTTTAAAAAAGCCCCAAATTTATTGTCCGCTTTGGTCCCTTAAAAAGCTTGGTCTGGCTTTTGTAACAAATTCGTCTTCACATCTGATTTCCAACCTTTGTCGTAGTTGTGTGGTTGATGGAATTTTATTGACTAAGGCTGGTACCATGACGGGTGGTACATGTGGTGGAGTGGAGTCAAGGTCACATAAATGGGATGATAACAAAATAAAAGGTTTTTGGATTAATTTAGATTAACATTTTTAATTACTTTTGTAGTACCATTTACACTTGGCAATATTTTATAGCTTTAAAATGAAAAAAATGGGCTTGAAACAGAATTGCAAGAGCTTGGCTCAATAAGAGAGCTGCAGTTAAAAGGAGTATGAAGTATCTGAGAAGATTAGTATACGTCATAAAGTTCACTTTGCTAATGAGTATCCTAATATGATCTCATTATATTTTCTGTTGTAGAAAAATACGGAGAAGAACCTTTTAAAATTGGTGATGGAATACAGTAGGAAGACATGGTCAAAGATTCGGTACATCTTCGTCGTCTAACAACCGGGGGCTAAAGTCGGCTGGTCTTTTGTAGGTTAGTTCTAAGTTACTCTTTTGTGATCATAGCTAGGAACAAGGTGATCTTTTGCTAACCTTAATCTTTTGTATGTTATTTTAAAAAAAATACCTTAATAGGGTGGTCCACATAACCATACAATTGGAGGACTTGCAACTTGCTTAAAGCATGCTCAATCTTGTTGTAGCTAGGGTACACATTGGTCTCTCGAGGGAGTGATAACCACTTGGTTTCTCTAGATCTCATGCCATTGGTAATTTTTTTTTTTGTACTTACAACTTATGAGTTGGTATATTACTATATTTGGATGTGTTCAATCTCAAATGGGTCAAATAGTTTGAGTAAAATTTTTAGCTTAAAAAGAAACAGAATGGGCGCCTTTAACTAAAGCTATTCAAGAACTCCAAGAGCGGTGAGGGTACTGGTTTATCCTATTGAGATATTTTGATTTAGTATATATGTGTAATCGTAAGTGCATGTAAAATTTCGTTCTATGTTATATATTTGTTTATCGTTTGATTTGATGTATGACTTGTTGTTTTTCTCAAATTTTAAAGAGAAATAGTACTTGATATCTCGATGTCATGTGTGAATCATTATGAGTGTTTTCTTAAGCGCGCCTAATTAATACGAAGCATAGTGAAATGTTAGGTCATGTTTAAAGAAGATGTGAACGTGTTTTTTACTTTAATCTTTCATTCTTTTTGTTAAGAATTGTATATTTTTAATATGTGACAATTACTTAAAGCTATAGGTGTGTTTAGACCAGTTTTGCGGGCGTTAGTGAGTTCCATAAAGCACTAAAACATGGTGCTAAAACATGGTGGATCTAGAGGGCTAAAAGTGAGAGTATCGAATCTGGACATATGTTTGATGAGGGATGTTTCATGATCAACTAGCTATTTAGATATCGCTAATCTGGGATGCAAGCATGCTGCTCAAAAGTTGGTATAAATACGGAATGGAGGTCGAGGCTGGTTCTTTTTGTAAAAAACGTGTGGTTCTGTGTTTCTGAATTTCGGATGGAGGTTAAAAGATAGTTTAATTGGTTTGAGGGGATTTATATTTATATCTAAACCGCCAAATATATCGCGAAGGGCATCGATGTGGGACAGTGTAAACTTTGGTTTTCTTGAGAGATATTTTTACAAATGAACAACCAGTTGAAATACAACTACTATATAAGCATGATCATTTCCAACAAAACTTTCAAAAGGTTTGCAACAAGCTATAACATTGCATTCAATGATAAACTAACTTCAAGATATTATTTGATTTGATTGTAGATTGAAGTAAAATCCAATGATCTTTTGGATTTATCATATAAGAAATATAAAATAGAGATATAAACAAGCGAGCCACCGAGCCGATTTCGAACGAGCTTAGCAAGTGACGAGCTATTTTCAACGGAGATTTTAGCGGGTTGTGAGATTTTTGAACAACCCTACTCTCGATCCCTTCTACATGTGTACTTCGAATTTACTTTGTATAAATAATTAAAAACTTATATAAGTTAAAAGTTTATATTAACGGTATTGTAAACCAACCGAAATGCCTCACCCAACACGCGGGTAATTTCCACTAACAAAAACCGTCAATCTAAGCGATTAAACGAACCAAACAAAAAACTATCAGTCTAACCGAACAAGCCAACCTGACTAACCGAAAACGAATTGGTTAATAAAATATACTAACCGATGACTTCGGTTTCGGCTCCAGTTGAGGATAATAACTAAACCACGCACACCACAATGAAATGGGCTAACCAATGGCTATGTTTATGACGTAGATCCACCGGTGGGTGCTACAATAAATATTATCTGAATAAGAAAAAGACAAGTACCACAATGCAAAATATTCCCGCCGCATCGCGCGGGCACCCTGCTAGTATACTTGTAATATAAAAGTATGTTGGTTGCAGCCCGTGGACGTAGGTCAGCCGACCGAACCACATAAATCTTGTGTGTCATCTTCATTTCTTATTTTTCTCGCAGTTTGTTCGTGTTTGTGTGTGTTGCAACACCCGAATCACTCAAGTAGTATCGGAGCTTAGGCTTGTTACACACGTGAACAAATCGTAGAAGAAGGTGATTTTGGTAAGGTAAGATTGGCGAACAATGATGTTCTTGACATTACGGGCATGGGTGACATGGATTTAGTTACTTTAGTCGGTTCATGGACTTTGAAGGATGTCAGGATGATTCCAAGCTTGAGAAATGGTTGATTTCTGTTGAGCTGTTTGATGAACAGGGACATGAGGTTAACTTTGGGAACGGGCAGTGGAAAGTTGTTAAGGGAAATCTTGCCATAGCTCGAGATAGAAAGAGAGGTTCACTTTACATGGCTAGTTTACCGTATGAGGGAGAGACCATCCCAGTTCAGAAGGATACTAAAGTCATGTTCATAGAATCTCATGGGCAAAAGAAGATTTGTCACACCCCCAAAATACCACATGCGGAAACACCGCGGGATGTGTGACGTACCAGGATCCAAGCCACCAATCACATTGAACTAATAATAATTATTTAAATAAAACATTCAATTCATTTCATAACATAATTCCCAGTCATAAGTTAAAATCAAAGTAAACGTTCAGCGGAAGCATAATGTAAATTGTAAATCAACTGTTTCAAAACAAGTGTTCAAAACCAACGAAACAAGTATCCAAGAGTCTCGACCCATGACCACTCCAGCACTCCCAGATAGCAAGTCCATAACCAAGAACCTAACGACCTGCAAGCATGCAGACAAGTGTGTCAGACGACGCTGGTGAGTTCAAAGTTTGTCAACATGTTTTAGTTACCAGATATGAGTATAAAACATTTCAACGATTTGATGTTGTTAATAACTCGATTACCGCAGATGGCTCCAGATTATTTGCCCTATTCCCCAAAGCCTCTATCAAAGCAATGGTCAAGATTGGGGCCATTAGTTCACTCCCGACCTCCTCGGTGCGATGTGAGGGTGCCAAACCTAAATAGCGCTATTAACTAATACTCCGTTGCATCCTCAGCAACAATCGGTAGAAGGGACTTAAGTGATAGATATGAGTGTATTAACCAACATCCCAATAACCCGACATTCCTCCCCGGAATGTTTACCAGATGTCCCTCCCTGGGACGCATGCTTGGAAAAAGAGCAGTGAACTCACCTTGGTTTGCTCGGTATGTCTAGTTACTTGTTCTCACTTAAACAGTCACACCCTATGGTATTCAAGTATGCGTAATCAGTTTCACATTCTCAAGGTTCACGTATAAATAAAAGTCATAGTGTGCATTTTTAAGCAGTGATTCCCGAATAGCACAAAGCAGATATATACACTCATTCAAATCCACAGTTCACATGTATGTTTCATAACAGTACATAACAGTTAAGCGTGTTACTCATGACAACCAACTCATGTTTCTTCAGTTAGTATTTCTATCCTTAACAAGTAGTAATAGAGTTTCGTCAACAAAATGCCACATTATCGTACAAGTTCCAATCACAGTTCTGTTTATCTTGTTCCCGACGAAAAATCCTTCTTGACGAAAGATCACCCTTGATGAAAGATTATCTTTCGTCGGGTCCAAGTTAGCGACGAAATACCATCCATCTTTCGTCGAGATAGGTATTTCGCCGGAGGTCCTTCTTCCTCCTGCCCTACTGTTCGTCAAAGTTAACAACAATAACCCTAATCACTTACAGTTCCGATTTATTCATAGCTATAAAGTTCCTAACTTCTCTTGAATTAATCATAAACAATTCATCATGCATATAACTCAATCATATACAATAGCTAACACAATATAAATTCAGCAAACAGGATCATTGAATCGCACAGTGAATCAAGAATGCATGCAAACCATCAATTCTTATCATGTATGTTATAATCTATTTGATCAACAAGCAAGATATCCAAACCTTAATTAATCACCACATACGATTACGGTTTCTAATAAAACCCTACATTCACAGTAGATCACGATCACCAAAGACAATCATCAATCGATGTGGAGTGTGGTGGAATACTAACCGATCGATGGGATGACTGCGAAAGTTTAAGAAATCTTCGAAGGGATAGATGGGTCCTGCTGACAGTTCGTTGAGAGATAGAGAGCTAGGGTTTCGCTAATCTTTAATTTACGTACAGTTATGCGGATACACAGTTCTTATAACCTAGTCACCTTTGGGCCTCACTTGGGCCAAAAGCCCATTCCGGCAAATAACCCCACTGGACGAAAGTCCAGTGTTTCGTCGACTGAAAGTGATGACGAAAAACCATGATTCGTCGCATAAGGATTGTGACGAAAATCCTCTTTCGTCGGATAAGGTTGCATGGGTTAAGTCTTTTTAATTTTAAACAGCTCAATAGTTTCTATTAACACACCAAATAATAATACAAACAATACAACACATTAATCCTATAATAGACGTGCACAAGCTAAGACGCAAACAAGTGTCGAGGAAAGACCTTAAAAACTCGGGTTGTCACATCATCCCTAACTGGAAAGAAATTTCGTCCCGAAATTTGATAAGTAAACCAAAAGCAGCGAAGTGTCGGATCAGGATGACTGTGGATTTCCTCGGGTGCCATATTATCCCCAACTTGAATGGGAATTTCGTCCCGAAATTCACTAGTTGCATTAGATTTAGATTTGTCGGCTGGGAATAAGTGAGGGTACTTGAGCTTCATCTGATCCTCGCGTTCCCATGTGAACTCCGGTCCAAGTCTTGAGTTCCAACGAACCCTCACAATCGGGATTCGACTATGCTTAAGGACCTTGACTTCCCGATCCATAATCTCTATTGGTTCTTCGACAAACTGCAACTTGTCATCAATCTTCAACTCTTGAAACGGTACCACAAGTGTTTCATCAGACAAACACTTCTTTAGCTGAGAGACATGGAAGACATCATGGACGTTACCCAACTCAGCAGGTAACTCTAACTTGTAGGCCACTTTACCAATTCGCTCCAGAATTTTGAATGGCCCTACATAACGAGGGTTAAGCTTGCCGCGTTTTCCAAAACGCACCACACCCTTCCAGGGTGAGACCTTCAACATAACACGATCATTAACTGCGAACTCCAAAGGTTTTCTACGTTGATTGGCGTAGCTTTTCTGACGATCATGCGCTGCCGCCATACGATTCCTGATCTGAACAATTTTCTCTGAGGTTTCAAGTACAAGTTCCGGGCCTGTAATCTGGCTGTCACCCACCTCAGCCCAACAGAGAGGTGAACGACATTTCCATCCGTACAATGCTTCGAATGGAGTTGTCTGGATACTGGTATGGTAGCTATTGTTATAAGAAAACTCTATCAAAGGCAAGTGTTTCTCCCAACCCTTGCCAAAATCAATCACACACGCCCGCAGCATGTCTTCAAGTGTCTGGATGGTTCATTCACTTTGACCATCCGTCTGCGGGTGATAAGCAGTACTCATGTCGAGACGCGAGCCGAAGGATTTGTGCATCGACTGCCACAAATCTGAGATGAAACGCGGGTCACGGTCAGAAATAATATAGGTCGGCACCCCCTGCCTAGAAACCACCTCCTTAAGATAAACAACAACTAGTTGCGAGAACTTATCCGTTTCCTTGATAGCTAGAAAGTGCGCTGATTTCGTGAGACAATCGATGATCACCCAGATGGTATCATTTCCGTTTTGAGTTCTCGGAAAGCCTGTGACGAAATCCATTATGATTTGCTCCCATTTCCACATGGGTATTTCTGGTTGTTGAAGCAATCCAAATGGTTTCTGGTATTCCACCTTGACCTTTGAACACGTCAAGCATTTACTAACATACGTCGCGATGTGGGCTTTCATCTTCGGCCACCAATACATGACTTTGAGGTCCTGATACATCTTATCCGAATCCGGGTGAACAGAGTATCGAGACTTGTGTGCTTCGTCCATCACAAACTCTCTAAGGTTACCAAACAGAGGGATCCATACACGCTTCATGAAGTAGAGAATACCATCCGATCTCTCTACAAGTCGTTTTTTCATGCCCCTTAAGTATTCTGCTTCAATGTTTTCTTCTTTTAATGCTTCGGTTTGTGTAGAACGGATCTGGGTCAGGCAAGTTAGAATGGATAGTGAGCTGCAAGGCGCGAACACATTTAGGTTTCGATTCCTTCTGACTGAGGGCATCAGCTACCACGTTAGCCTTACCTGGATGATACTTGATGGCACAATCATAGTCGTTCAAAAGTTCTACCCAGCGACGCTGTCGCATATTCAATTCCTTCTGGTCGAAGATATGCTGAAGGCTCCTGTGGTCGGTATAAATAGTGCATTTAGTACCGTATAGGTAATGCCTCCAGATTTTGAGCGCAAACACCACCGCTCCCAACTCTAAGTTGTGTGTCGTATAATTCCTCTCGTGAACCTTCAACTGTCGCGAGGCATAGGCTATCACCTTCTCGCGTTGCATCAACATGCAACCGAGACCCTGAATGGAAGCATCACAATATACCACAAAATCTTCTGTTCCTTCAAGTAGAGACAAAATCGGCGCACTGCAGAGTTTCTGTTTCAGTAACTGGAAAGCATCCTCTTGTTTCGTTCCCCATGAGTATACAATGCCCTTTTGTGTTAACGAGGTAAGAGGTTGAGCAATCTTCAAGAAGTCTTTAATAAATCTGCGATAGTACCCAGCAAGACCAAGAAATTGTCGCACCTCCGAAGGTGTCTTTGGTGCCGCCCAATTTCTGATAGCATCAATCTTAGCAGGATCCACGTGTATTCCCGATTCATTCACAATGTGGCCAAGGAAGTGTACCTCTCGAATCCAGAAGTCACACTTAGAAAATTTTGCGTAGAGCTAATCCTTCCTCAGGAGTTCCAAAATAAGACGCAGGTGTCACTCGTGATCTTCCTTGCTCTTTGAATAGATCAGAATGTCGTCGATGAACACGATAACGAAGTCGTCGAGATACGGTTTGCATACACGGTTCATGAGGTCCATGAAAACCGCTGGCGCGTTCGTCAACCCAAACAGCATAACTAAAAACTCATAATGCCCACACCGCGTTCGAAAAGCCGTTTTAGGAACATCCTCCTCTCGGACCCTCATCTGATGATAGCCCGATCTTAAGTCGATCTTCGAGTAAAAACTTGACCCCTGCAACTAGTCAAACAAGTCATCGATGCATGGCAACGGATAGCGGTTCTTGACAGTCACCTTGTTGAGCTCCCGATAATCAATACACATACGAAAGGACCCGTCTTTCTTCTTTACGAACAGAATGGGGGCTCCCCAAGGCGAAGAACTGGGTCGAATAAAGCCCCTGCCCAATAACTCTTGCAGTTGATTAGACAACTCCTGCAACTCTCCAGGTGCTAAACGATAAGGAGCACGAGCAATAGGAGCTGCTCCTGGTGTAAGATCAATCTGAAATTCCACTTGACGGTGAGGAGGTAAACCAGGTAGTTCCTCAGGAAATACAACAAGGAATTCACAAACAACTGGCAGGTCTTCGATCCTTCTTTATTCAGAAGGAGTATCAGTAACAAGTGCTAGAATAGCAGGATACCCCTTTCGTAGACACTTTTGCGCTTGCATAGCTGAGATGATACCAACCATCGCCCCACTACGATGCCCTTGAACCGATAAAGATTCTCCGTTGGGGAGAGGAATACAGACAATCTTCTCTTTACAGAGAATTTCAGCTTGATACTTAGACAACCAATCCATACCAACCACTACATCGAAACTACCAAGGGTTACAGGAAGGAGGTCAATGTCAAACACTTGACCCACAAGATCAAATTTACACCCAAAAAGGACATGCGAAGCTTCAATCGTTTTATCGTCAGCTAATTCTACTACATGCTTAGCTTCTAAAGGTGTTGGAGTTAACCCTAATCGTTGACTGAACTCTAGGGACACATAACTCCAATCGGCACCGGAATCAAATAACACAGAAGCAAAGAGTTTGTTCACAGAAAACGTACCAGTCACGACATTGCCGTCGTTCCTAGCATCACCAGCACCAATTGTAAATACCCTTCCACGAGCTCCATTGCCCCCATTGTTTCCATTATTGTTGTTCCCAACATTGTTGTTATTGTTCTGACGGTTGTTGTTATCGTTGGCATTCTGATTCAGCTGAGGGCAATCCCGTTTAATATGACCCTCATCCCCACACTGGTAACACCCCTTCTTAAAGCCTTGGTTCTGATGGGGCTGCTGCCTTTGCTGTTGTTGATGCTTCTGCTGCTTCGGGTACGGAGCTCTAAAGTCTTTTGCCATATGACCGACCTTATCACACCGATGGCAAGCTCGGACACACTGTCCATGATGATGATACCCACACTTGTTGCATTTTGGCTTCCTACCAACATAGGTGCCTTGACTCTGATTGTTGCCCTGGCCTTGGTTAACTGAGGACGACTGACTGAAACTACGGTTATTGCTGTTGTCAGGCCTTTTCTGAGATTGACTTGCACTGGTTGCTTTGTCAGCATCGTTCCATTTACGCTTGTTATCACTAGCAGGTGTGGTAGCTGTAGCAGCAGGGGTAGTAGCAGCAATACGGGGTGGTAGCGATCCACGCTCGACCTCCTGGTAAGTAATCTTGTGTGCTAAACGAATAATCTGGGGCAGATTATTAAGGTTTGCAGCAGTGACTAATCCCTTGACTTGTAGTGCCAATCCCTTAATGTAGAGTTCGATCCTGCGAGGTGGTGGTCGAGATAGGTTAGGACACATGTTTGCCAGCTCGTGAGACCGTCTCGTATAAGCCTCGATCTCAGATCCTTCCATCTTCAGGTCATAGTACTCGTTTTCCAACTTTTGAATTTCATCCCGAGGGCAATACTCTTCCCGAATCAGCTCTTTGAAATCATCCCAAGTGGTCGCGTTTGCCATCTCGACGCCCAACATCTGTACTTGAGCATTCCACCAAGTCAGAGCACCATCCTCCAAGGTGCCAGAAGCAAACTTCACCCGTCCCCCTCTGGACAATTACACATAGCAAAAATGGATTCGGCTTTCCCGAACCAACGAAGCAATCCTACGGGACCTTCAGCTCCGCTGAAAGTCTGTGGCTTACAATCCATGAACGTTTTGAACGTACAAGCAGGCGGATTGTTGTGATTCTGATTCGCTTGCTGACGTAAGAACGAAAGAAAATACAACATACGAGTAAGAGTTGTGTACGCGACACAAGAATAATGAATAATTGGCACATATCTTACCAGCTTGATAGGCTGCTAAAGCCTCAGCCACACGGGTGTTAATCAAATTTGTCAACTCGGCCTGAGTCATCGCAATGTGACCACGTCCATGGCCTCTTCCGCTCGTGATTCTATATAAGAAAAGAGGATAGGTTAAAAGTCGAGATAAGGTAGGAGTCAAAGCTCACGAAGACTTCTACGGACTACTAAATTTATACCAAACAACAGAGCGGAACCCCTTTCACATTCGTTAAGGCTCACTGGGACTCACATGCACCCCACATTATTATTATGTGTGCACCCATAATAGCAATGTGATTTGCATGTTTATCTCAGCTCCTCCCAACTTATGCTAAAAGATTCCTCAAATTTCGAGTAGCAATTCAGAAGACATCACAACACCTGAGTTACGAAAATCTAACGGGATATCACACTATGACTCTATCAATCACATAACCTAGGCAAGTACGCATGAGTTCAGTCTGTAGTGCTAAGTGTGCCATCACATGCAACATCATGCAATAGTGTACTCTAGATAGGCTATGCAATAAGTAAACGAAAGACGAACCTTGCAATCTGGAACTGAGTGTCATGGTCGATTTCGAAGCTGTTCGGTTATAGTCTGGTTTTATGAAAACGTTTTAAAACCTAGTCCACTATAACCAGTGGCTCTGATACCAAACTGTCATACCCCCAAAATACCACATGCAGAAACACCACGGGATGTGTGACGTACCAGGATCCAAGCCACCAATCACATTGAACAAATAATAAATATTTAAATAAAACATTCAACTCATTTCATAACATAATTCCCAGTCATAAGTTAAAACCAAAGTAAACGTTCAGCGGAAGCATAATGTAAATTGTAAATCAACTGTTTCAAAACAAGTGTTCAAAACCAATGAAACAAGTTTCCAAGAGTCTCGACCCATGACCACTCCAGCACTCCCAGATAGCAAGTCCATAACCAAGAACCTAACGACCTGCAAGCATGCAGACAAGTGTGTCAGACGACGCTGGTGAGTTCAAAGTTTGTTAACACGTTTTAGTTACCAGATATGAGCATAAAACATTTCAACGATTTGATGTTGTTAATAACTCGATCACTGCAGATGGCTCCAGATTATTTGCGCTATTCCCTAAAGCCTCTATCAAAGCAATGGTCAAGATTGGGGTCATTAGTTCACTCCCGACCTCTTCAGTGCGGTGTGAGGGTGCCAAACCTAAATAGCGCTATTAACTAATACCCCGTTGCCTCCTTAGCAACAATCGGTAGAAGGGACTTAAGTGATAGATATGATTGTATTAACCAACATCCCAATAACCCGACATTCCTCCCCGGAACGTTTACCAGATGTCCCTCCCTGGGATGCATGCTTGGAAAAAGAGCAGTGAACTCACCTTGGTTTGCTCGGTATGTCTAGTTACTTGTTCTCACTTAAACAATCCCACCCTATAGTATTCAAGTATGCGTGATCAGTTTCACATTCTCAAGGTTCACGTATAAATAAAAGTCATAGTGTGCATTTTTAAGCAGTTATTCCCGAATAGCACATAGCAGATATATACACGCATTCAAATCCACAGTTCACATGTATGTTTCATAACAGTACATAACAGTTAAGCGTGTTACTCATGACAACCAACTCATGTTTCTTCAGTCAGTATTTCTATCCTTAACAAGTAATAATAGAGTTTCGTCAACAAAATCCCACATTATCGTACAAGTTCCAATCACAGTTCTGTTTGTCTTGTTCCCGACGAAAAACCCTTCTTGACGAAAGATCACCCTTGACGAAAGGTTATCTTTCGTCGGGTCCAAGTTAGCGACGAAATACCATCCATCTTTCGTCGAGATGGGTATTTCGCCGGAGGTCCTTCTTCCTCCTGCCCTACTGTTCGTCAAAGTTAACAACAATAACCCTAATCACTTACAGTTCCGATTTATTCATAGCTATACAGTTCCTAACTTCTCTTGAATCAATCATAAACAATTCATCATGCATATTGTCATAACTCAATCATATACAATGGCTAACACAATATAAATTCAGCAAACAGGATCATTGAATCGCACAGTGAATCATGAATGCATGCAAACCATCAATCCTTATCATGTATGTTCTAATTTATTTGATCAACAAGCAAGATATCCAAACCTTAATTAATCACCACATACGATTACGGTTTCTAATAAAACCCTACATTCACAGCAGATCACGATCACCAAAGACAATCATCAATCGATGTGGAGTGTGGTGGAATACTAACCGATCGATGGGATGACTGCGAAAGTTCAAGAAATCTTCGAAGGGATAGATGGGTCCTGCCGACAGTTCGTTGAGAGATAGAGAGCTAGGGTTTCGCTAATCTTTAATTTATGTACAGTTATGTGGATACACGGTTCTTATAACCTAGTCACCTTTGGGCCTCACTTGGGCCAAAAGCCCATTCCGGCGAATAACCCCACTGGACGAAAGTCCAGTGTTTTGTCGACTGAAAGTGATGACGAAAAACCATGATTCGTCGCATAAGGATTGTGACGAAAATCCTCTTTTGTCGGATAAGGTTGCATGAGTTAAGTCATTTTAATCTTAAACAGTTCAATAGTTTCTATTTGTGACAACCCTCACCAAACCAGGTATCCGCACGACTTAATTAACTATTAATTGTTGCCTAATTACTGTGCTTAACTGAGATTTATGATAAACTGCTACTTGATTGTTGATACTTGTACATATCTGCATCATACTTTGTTTGTTCCGTCACTACATTACTTATTTACTGAACTTTAGTGACAAACATGATGCACAAAAGCACAGTAGCATTTGAACGGATAACCTATTGAACATGCTGATATAGCCAGCATCAGGCAAACACTGCCTCTAAAGGCCTGTATGAGCCAGAAATATTTTACTACACCCATAGTGTGTAGGGATACAAGGGTTGTATAACCGCGTCTCTAGGAATAAGATATAGAGATTGGATGTGCCTAAAACGTATTCTAAGCACGAAACACAGCACTTTTATTTACATACTAGCTTCTAGCTAATTAATAAAGTGCCAAAATATGAGGAATTATTCCTGACACTTTGCAGAATAAATTGTGTCGCTAAAAATATTATTTACAACGCTTAAAGGATTACTTAAGCACTTTAACGGATTACTATCCGACCGAACAACCGGACTATACCCGGAACATAAAAATATTGCCAGAAATATTATTGGTAATTTTCTGAGCCAGTTAGGGTCCCTGATTACCCTAACACCAGCTTTATAACGCATTAAACAACTAACGGGGTTAATCCCTAAAGTTAACCGACTTAACCAAACTGAACCTTAACTGAACAATCGAGATCGAACCGGATGGCATTCCCCCTCAATGGAATCGGCCAACTAGGTGGGACCAAGGGAGTACAACTTTGAATATTATATTAGATTTCGTGGATATCTAGACGACTTGAAACCGTTGGACGATAGCACTAAATTTCTCTATAAATACACACACACACCACACAAACTCACACACACCAACACCCACACTTTCTCTCCCTCTTGCCCCCTCCCTCTCGGCCGAACATACCCACCACCATCCACCATACTTTCGGTTCGTGTCTTGCCATTCCGAGCATATACTAGTGTCGGGGATCACGTATAAGGAAGCCGGAAGCAAACGGAAGTTGAAGGACCTCGCTCACTTGCTTTTATCCACGCCATTTTCGCCAAAGATCTCCCCTAGCCCCGAGCTAGAGGTATAACATTTAAAACTTGTTCTTGAACGTATCTAAAGTGGTTAAAAGGATTTTTAACGGTTAAAAGTCGGTAACCCATCTTTTGAATCTTTAAAGTCTACTAAAACTCGAATATCGTTGGATAAAAGGTCATGTCTTGTGTAAATGTCGTAGTATTTGAATATGTTGGTTGTACAGACCCGATCTACGATGTGGTGGCTCTTATCATCGTTTAACCCGACTTTGTTAAGATCCCGAATCTTGACATACACTTGTTTCTTTTGTACAAGGGTTAAAAGGTGAAACTCCACCACACGGGAAGCATGAACTTGTGTAAAAGTGTTTTGACATGTAAAATGGTATTTAAAACGAGCCGATCTATGTATGTATAAGTGGTACATTCGCAGAACCAAGTGTCGAGAAAATCATGTTTTATACAAGTTGGATAACATGCTAACAAAGATGATTTTTATAAACTACAAGTGTATAAACACTTGTGAAACGAAAGATCCGACAAAATAACAATTTTTATAAAAATTGTCGGGAAGTTGTAAAGAGTGATTTGTTCCAAAAACGGGGTTTTTGCAAGACTAAACTATTTTATACATAGATCCACTAAATATAACGAGATCTACACAATAGTTTTAGAAAAACTACAAGTTCATGTAATATTGTGATTTTACATACTAGTCTACAAGTTTGAAGTGTTGAAACTTATGTAATATGTTGGAAATTGATTGGTTGATTTAAAAGAAATTGTTGAAGTGATTTTGTAAAAGAAAATGATACGCTTGAAAGCGTGGCCACCTCCAGTTACAGGGGAAACTCTGGCGAATTTTTTCTAAAAATCTAACACTTAGAATTATTTACAAGTGTTAAACTATTTTGAAATGTTTTCAAAATATATTTCGCCATGACTTTATTTATTAAATAATCGGAGGTGGGATTTTCATAAAAACTAAACGTGGTAAATATTTATTCTATAAATATATTTTTCACCACACTGTTTATGATTATTTTGTGAAAATATATAAATATTATTTTTAGAGTAAAAATAATATTTACAAACTGTAACGAACCCAAAATAATACCAACGCTCATACGACAAGCATATAAGTTACAATGGTAATTACTATTACCACTAAATCGCCAAAACGTAACTTACGCTTTATACGGAAATATTCATAAACGCATATATTGTCAACGTATTATTTTGGAAAGTATTATGTAAAAAGAAAATATATTATTTTTGAGAAAAATAATTATATTTTGGGAATGAGAAATAAAATATATTAAGTGAGACTTAATATTATAAACACGCATGTATTAATTCCCCCATCCTTGGGAAGGAGATTTTCTACCAAGTATATACACGGAACGGTTGTCTAACCGTTTCCCGAAAAATTAAACTATAAAGCTAAGGCACGGCCATCCGTCTAATAGAATTAGCACATGTAGGTCGTTGCGTAGCAGTTGGATATTTGGATTACTTGGTATTGTGACGCACTCACTGTGAGTTCATGTCCCCCTTTTCTCTTAACTGTTTTCAGTTTTATAAACTGCGGGGGTGAAATACATGTTACACTGATTATGAATATGTTTATACATGGTATGGTTAGCGTAAGGAGGTTTACTACTAGATCATGTGAGTGGGTAGGCACAACTTGAGGCCATTAATCCTCGTAGTAGGACCGAGGGACAGGAGCGGTAGATCTATCTGGGTGTAGCGAGCCCAGTCCCAGGTCCAGCATAACGGACCTCGGGGTGACTTAGTGCCCGACGCATAAATCCGCTAGGTTTGAGTCATCCCTACTTGCACTTCACACATATCAATGGCCTTGCAAACCATTGGTGATCTCTTTTTCCTTATTTGCTACATACCAAGTTTTTGATAAAGATAAAGGTTTGTTTACGCACTTTCGCATGAACTCGCTCAACATTATTGTTGATTTTTCAACTTACATGTATTTCAGGAAATTAACGATCTGGCGCGGTATGGCTTGTTTTCCGCTGCATTAGGCCCGAGGTCATCCAGGGTTCGAGGCTTGTGACTCTTTCCTGGACAAGTCACAGTTCTTGAATCATGTTTAGGTTAAGTTTGCATTTGTAATGTTTAGACAAGGTTATGGTTGTTGGGTGTTAACCCATTAAGACAATGTTTAATATTTTTAATATCAATGGATGATCTTGCATATTTTTAATTCATATAGCTTGTTATGATTAAGCTATGGTATTAAGAAGTCACACCAAATTAACCACGCTTCCGCAAAGCCAGGGTGTGACAGCTTGGTATCAGAGCTCTGATCATAGCGAACTAGGATTCCTTCTCGAGTCTAGACTATGATCACTAGGGCTCTCACGAAAACATTTTTACTGCATACCACTTAAGTCCAGATCCAAAACGTTTTTATAAACAAATGTTGAGCATATTTTATTTATTATTTTTAGGCTCAGTCTGGGAGGCTGAGGCTCGGTCTGGGAGACTGAGGCTCGGTCTGGGAGGCCGAGGCTCGATCTAATGGATCGAGGTAGTTGTCTAGTGGGACTAGGGAGTCAGTCTGGGAGGCTGGGAGAGTTTGCTAGTGGGACTAGGGAGTCAGTCTGGGAGGCTGGGAAAGTTTGCTAGTGGGACTAGGGAGTCAGTCTGGGAGGCTGGGAGGCTAGTGGGACTAGGAGAATTATGTGACTATTATTTGGTAACTTATGTGATTACCTGATTTACTGATTATTTGTGCATAATTGTGATTTTGTTACAGACACATGGATACATCAGGCACCGGAGACTCAGATACCACTGGACCTCTACCCATAGTGTCGGATGACATTGTGTCATCGGAGCGTGAGGTGCATACCTCAGACTACACGAGCACGGATGATGATGACTTCCAGCCGTTCGCTCTACCCGACGGCATTGATGAGCATGCTGATGACTCCTTGCCCTTCGCTTTACCTGAGGGTGCCTATGAGCCTATTGATGGCGATCCTGCTGAGTATCTTCCCCTTGTTGTGATTCCAGCTCCGATTCCTCTTGCTTCATACCCAGCACACGAGCTATTACTAGACGCCGAGGCTGACGGCGACATTGATCTCTACGAGGACGAGCCTTTTGAGGACGAGGATCCTGATGCAGCCCCTTTACCCGCTGGCGGTCTCTTGATGATTGCTGATGCCCCAGCTGGAGACTCGCCCGTCCACTCACCAGTCCCAGACTCTTTTGAGTCTGTGGCTTCTGCTCCGTCTCACGAGGTGAGCATTCAGCATTTTGTTCATGACTCGGACCCCGATCAGGCGTCTTCTGCCGCCCCCATTCCGAGCCTTGTATTTGAGCACGACGATATTGAGGATTCCGATCCCGTTTTTCCTCCAGGATTTGATCCTGACCGCGACATTGAGTATATTCCTATGGACCATCATATGGAGGACCCTGTTGATCCCGTCGATCCTATTGATCCCTTTGATCCAGAGTTTGATTTTGACATGGCTTTTGACGACCCGGAGCCTGCCGTAGCCCCAGAGCAGGCAGCTGCTATCGATCCTGTGCATGAGCATGACTTGGTACATGCTGACATTCCTGTCGAGCCCGTTTTGGCTGACCCGCCAGTTGGCGATCTTCCCATTGATGATGTCCCTTTGTTAGTTGCTGATCATGTTGTTGATCCTTTTGTTGACCCACCTTTGATTGCTGACGTCCCTGTTGACCATCATGTTGATCATGTTGATCCTGTCATTGCTCCTTTTGATCCTGTACCCATTGAGCCTGAGCACGCTCTATTTGCAGAGCATATGGATCCACCTGATGAGGAGGCACAGCACGGTTGGATACCGGCTGACGAGGATGTTCCACCACATCACACTGAGGCACATCATACTGATTTTTCGTTTCAGATCCCACCGTTTGTACCTCCAGCAGGGCCTGGAGAGGGCTCTTCAGCCCACCCCTTTGGGCACATACCGATGCCTATGCCTTTCGTGCCTCAGATGACACCTGTTCCATCTTCTGTTCATGTAGCACCATTCGATCCTACCAGCACGCCACTGCTTTGGTCATCTTCCTCACCGATGCCACCCACTGATCCATATCATCCATTCCATATGGGACATATCATTGAGGACGTCTTGATGTCCTTTGTCCATCAGCATGATTCCCATACACAGCGACTCCAGGAGCTCGAGAGAGCTCAGCTATCTTTTGGTCCATATCTTGGTCAGACATCTTCATCTTTTCAGCCTTTTCGATCATTACCTCCTGACTATGCTGCCCGACTTACGACCTTGGAGCAGCAGATTGCATCTGTTATTCGCACTCAGCAGGCGATGGAGGAGGATTGGCTTCATTTACGCCGCTTGCTCTACACTCACTTTCCCCCTCCTCCACCCCCATCCGCATAGGGCTCATTGGTACCATAGTGGTAGGCGATGGTGAGACGACCGCGATTGTGACTGCACAGCCTTTTGGAGACCATCTGACGATACTGATTTTTGTTTATATTTGTTGATGTACTGGATGTGTGTGACACTGATGTGATATTGTTTTTGACAGGGGTGATATAGCCCCTATTTGATTTGTGATTGTATGATACAGTGACGTACTGATACCCTTACCACATTATGGTCTCGATATATATAATAATCGCCGTATTCTCACCATATCTGATTCACTTGATTGCTTATTTATGTTTTGTGACATGGGATGTTGGGACATGGGATGTTGTGTGTGATATATAGATAACATGAGATGCTATATGTTATTACTATTACTATATACGTATGTTTATTATGGCCTAATCGACGTACGCATCTTTAGAAGATGGCGCCAAGACGACAACCTCAGCCGATGCCCACTACTCCTGAAGAACTACAGCAAGTTATTGCTGCCGCCATTGCTCAATATGCTGCCTCGCAAGGAGGACCAAGCGGAAGTAGCTCGAACATCAACGGCAACCAAAATCCTCCTCATGGTAACCCTAAGTCATTAAGACATACCATGGCCTAAATGGATTCCTTTAGCAGATGCTAATGCCGTTCCTATGATGTAATGTATGTGCAGGGTGCACCTACAAACAATTTTTGGACTGTAAGCCCATAAACTTCGACGGCACAGGTGGTGCTGTTGCTTTCGTCCGCTGGGCAGAGAAGACCGAGTCCGTACTTCGCATGAGCAAGTGCGCTGTGGATCAGCAAGTCACTTACATCTCAGGGCTATTTGTGGATGGAGCCCTATCCTGGTGGAATCTACAGGTCCAGACCCTAGGCGAAGCCGCAGCTTACGCACTGACCTGGACAGAGTTGAAAGAGCTCATGCGCAAGAAGTACTGTTCTTGTGCTGAAATTCAGAGGTTAGAGACCGAATTCTGGCACCTAAAGATGGAAGGTTCCAAGATAGCTGAGTATGTCCAGAGGTTCCACGATTTGTCGCACGTGGTACCCTACATGGTTACACCGGAGTTCAAAAGGATTGAACGCTTCATCTGGGGATTGGCTCCTCAGATAATCAGCATGGTGACTTCTTCCAAACCTACAACCATCACAGAAGCCATTGATCTGAGTGTGGCTCTCACCGAAGAGGCGATTCGGTTGAACAAGTTTGATGGGGTTGAGCCCAAGAAGAAAGAGACTCATGTGGAGTCATCTGGTGGTAATAAGCGAAAGTTTTAGAGTTTCAAGCAAAGCACCGGGATGGTGGTTAAGAAGGAAGAGTCGAATGCGCCAGCTCAAGATTCAGCTGGTGGTAGAAAGAAAGGGAAGGGATACATGGGTGCACACCCCAAGTGCGACTCATGCCAAAAACATCACTCTGGTCGTTGCAGCCTGAGAATTTGTGAATCATGTGGGAAGACTGGTCATACGAAGGATTTTTGTTGGGCTAGTGTTGGCCGGGGAGGCCAGGGAGGATCTGGGAATAGGAACAACCGTGGTGGTGCTGGGAACCGCCCACAAGGAAACCAAGGAGGAGATGGAAACCGTGCCAACAATGCTAACCAAGCAGGCACCATGAATCGGAACCAGGGAAACCATCAAGCTGGAAACAATGGTGGGAACGGGCAGAGGCCCGGATGTTTCAATTGTGGAGATCAAGGGCATTTCAAGAGGAATTGCCCAGAGTTAAACCAGGCACGCGGAAGAGTGTTTAACATGGAAGCCAGGGAAGCGCGCCAGGATCCCAACGTTGTCACTGGTACGTTCCCTGTAAACCAACGCTATGCATCCGTTTTGTTTGATACTGGTGCCGATTATAGCTTCGTATCGCTAGAATTTAAGAATATGCTTGGTTTAGCCGCTAGTAAGTTAGATATTCCATACTCAATCGAATTAGCGAATGGGAAGTTAGTGGAAGCTAACGAGGTGATTCGAGGTTGCGTAATCGAGCTGGGAGAGCGTGAGTTTGCTCTCGATCTACTACCAGTCCAGTTGGGAAGCTTCGACTTGGTAGTAGGGATGGATTGGTTATCGAGTAACAAGGCAGAGATAGTTTGTCACGAGAAGATTGTTCGTATCCCGACCGATGATGGTGAGACCATTGTTGTTCATAGGGAGAAGCGTGAGACGCCGTTAAGGATGATTAGCTGCCTGAAAGCAAGGAAGTGTTTGAGGAAAGGATGTGTTGCTTTTCTAGCACACATTGTGGATAAGAAGGCTGCTGAGCCGAAGATCGAAGACATCCCTGTCGTGAGGGAATACCCAGAAGTCTTTCCAGAAGACTTGCCTGGCTTGCCACCTCAAAGACAAGTGGAGTTTCGCATCGACTTAGTTCCGGGCGCTGCGCCTGTGGCTAAGGCACCTTACAGACTCGCTCCGTCCGAGATGCAAGAACTGTCGACACAACTTCAAGAGTTGTTAGACAAGGGTTTTATCCGACCAAGCTTCTCGCCTTGGGGAGCTCCAGTTTTGTTTGTGAAGAAGAAGGACGGTAGTTTTCGGATGTGTATTGACTACAGAGAGTTGAACAAGCTGACGATCAAGAATAGGTATCCCCTGCCAAGAATCGATGATCTGTTCGACCAGCTTCAAGGTTCAAGCTTCTATTCAAAGATCGATCTTCGATCCGGATACCATCAGCTACGGATACAGGAGGAGAGTATCCCGAAGACAGCTTTCAGAACTCGATATGGGCACTACGAGTTTCTGGTTATGCCGTTTGGTTTGACAAACGCACCTACAGTGTTCATGGATTTGATGAACCGAGTTTGTAAGCCGTACTTGGATAAGTTCGTGATTGTATTCATCGACGACATCTTGATTTATTCGAAGACAAAGGCTGAGCACGAGCAGCATCTTAGAGCCATTCTGGAGCTACTAAAGAAGGAACAATTGTACGCCAAGTTCTCTAAGTGTGAGTTTTGGCTACGAGAGGTGCAATTCCTTGGGCACGTGGTGAATGGAAATGGAATCCACGTGGACCCAACCAAGATTGAGGCGATCAAAGATTGGGAAACGCCAAAGACGCCAACCGAGATTCGGCAATTCTTGGGTTTGGCTGGCTATTATCGAAGGTTCATCGAGAACTTTTCAAAGATCGCTCAACCATTGACACTCCTCACGCAGAAAGATAAGAAGTTTGATTGGGGAATCAAACAGGATGAAGCATTTCAGATATTGAAGGATAAGCTTTGCAACGCGCCAATCTTAGCTCTACCAGAAGGTACTGACGATTTCGTGGTATATTGCGACGCATCGCGTCAAGGATTGGGTTGTGTGTTGATGTAACGTCAGAAGGTTATCGCCTATGCATCACGCCAACTGAAGGTGCATGAAAAGAACTATACCACACATGATTTGGAGCTAGGCGTAGTGGTTTTTGCTTTGAAGATCTGGAGACACTACCTTTACGGTACAAAGTGTACGATCTTTACAGATCACAAGAGCCTCCAGCATATATTCAACCAGAAGGAGTTGAATATGAGGCAAAGGCGATGGGTCGAGTTGTTGAACGATTACGACTGCGAGATCAAGTATCATCCAGGGAAGGCGAATGTGGTCGCCGATGCCCTAAGTCATAAAGAGAGAATCAAGCCCATAAGGGTTAGGGCTATGGAAATGATAATTCAAACCGACCTTTCCTCGCGCGTTCGTGCAGCACAGAAGGAAGCTCTCAAGGGGGAAACCTTGAGGCAGAATATCTCCGTGGGATGGAGAAGATGTTGGTGCCAAACAGGGAAGGAACATTGTGTTTTGGGAAAAGGATTTGGGTTCCTCTGTTTGGTGGTTTAAGAGAGGTTATCTTTGATGAAGCTCACAAGTCACGGTACTCTATCCACCCTGGAGCGGATAAGATGTACCAGGATCTTAAAGATTATTACTGGTGGCCTAGGATGAAGGGCGATGTTGCTATTTACGTGAGCAAATGCTTAACTTGCGCCAAAGTTAAGGCGGAATACCAGAAGCCTTCGGGACTTCTGCAGCAACCGAAAATTCCCCAGTGGAAGTGGGAAGAAATCTCCATGGATTTTATTACGAAGTTGCCAAGAACGCCAAGAGGCCATGACACTATCTGGGTGATAGTGGATCGCTTAACGAAGTCAGCACACTTCTTACCTATCTGCGAGAAGGATAATACAAGCAAATTGGCTGAAATCTACATGAGAGAGATTGTTACACGCCATGGAGTACCTCTCTTGATTATTTCTGATAGAGATGGGAGGTTCGTATCGAGAATATGGCAATCCTTCCAGGAAGCTTTTGGCTCAAAGCTGAATATGAGCACTGCTTTTCACCCGCAGACCGACGGACAGAGTGAGCGGACGATTCAGACGTTGGAGGACATGCTGAGAGCGTGTGTTATGGATTTAGGCGGTAGCTGGGATAAGCATTTACCCCTGGTTGAATTTTCATACAACAACAGCTACCACACCAGTATTGGTGCCGCGCCATTCGAAGCGTTATATGGGCGCAAGTGCAGGTCGCCGCTCTGTTGGTCTGACGCGGGCGATAGACAATTGGTAGGTCCCGATGTAGTTCAGGAAACTACAGATAAGATCGCGCAAATCCGAGATCGCATTAGTGCGGCTCGTGACTGTCAGAAGACCTACGCAGATCTGAAAAGGAAACCTCATGAGTTTGAGGTTGGGGATATGGTTTTGTTGAAGGTATCACCCTGGAAGGGTGTAGCACGCTTTGGGAAGCATGGGAAGTTGAATCCGCGCTACATTGGTCCTTTCAAGGTTTTGGAAAGAATTGGGACCGTAGCATACAAGTTGGATCTACCTGCCGAGCTGAATAATGTTCACGATACATTTCATGTATCTAATCTGAAGAGAAGTCCAACTCAAGTTAACGTTGCCATTCCTACCGACGAAATTCATGTTGATGACACGCTCCACTTCGTTGAAGAACCTGTCGAGGTCACGGATTGGAAAGTGAACAAGACCCGCCGGAGCAGTGTCAAGCTCGTCAAAGTTCGCTGGAATGCTAGACATGGTCCTGAGTTCACCTGGGAGCGTGAAGACCGAATGAAAGAGAAATACCCCCACTTATTTCCTGAGAACCCTGCTTCTACAAGCAGAATTTAAAATTTCGGGACGAAATTTATTTAACGGGGGGAGAATGTGACAACCCTCACCAAACCAGGTATCCGCACGACTTAATTAACTATTAATTGTTGCCTAATTACTGTGCTTAACTGAGATTTATGATAAACTGCTACTTGATTGTTGATACTTGTACATATCTGCATCATACTTTGTTTGTTCCGTCACTACATTACTTATTTACTGAACTTTAGTGACAAACATGATGCACAAAAGCACAGTAGCATTTGAACGGATAACCTATTGAACATGCTGATATAGCCAGCATCAGGCAAACACTGCCTCTAAAGGCCTGTATGAGCCAGAAATATTTTACTACACCCATAGTGTGTAGGGATACAAGGGTTGTATAACCGCGTCTCTAGGAATAAGATATAGAGATTGGATGTGCCTAAAACGTATTCTAAGCACGAAACACAGCACTTTTATTTACATACTAGCTTCTAGCTAATTAATAAAGTGCCAAAATATGAGGAATTATTCCTGACACTTTGCAGAATAAATTGTGTCGCTAAAAATATTATTTACAACGCTTAAAGGATTACTTAAGCACTTTAACGGATTACTATCCGACCGAACAACCGGACTATACCCGGAACATAAAAATATTGCCAGAAATATTATTGGTAATTTTCTGAGCCAGTTAGGGTCCCTGATTACCCTAACACCCGCTTTATAACGCATTAAACAACTAACGGGGTTAATCCCTAAAGTTAACCGACTTAACCAAACTGAACCTTAACTGAACAATCGAGATCGAACCGGATGGCATTCCCCCTCAATGGAATCGGCCAACTAGGTGGGACCAAGGGAGTACAACTTTGAATATTATATTAGATTTCGTGGATATCTAGACGACTTGAAACCATTGGACGATAGCACTAAATTTCTCTATAAATACACACACACACACCACACAAACTCACACACACCAACACCCACACTTTCTCTCCCTCTTGCCCCCTCCCTCTCGGCCGAACATACCCACCACCATCCACCATACTTTCGGTTCGTGTCTTGCCATTCCGAGCATATACTAGTGTCGGGGATCACGTATAAGGAAGCCGGAAGCAAACGGAAGTTGAAGGACCTCGCTCACTTGCTTTTATCCATGCCATTTTCGCCAAAGATCTCCCCTAGCCCCGAGCTAGAGGTATAACATTTAAAACTTGTTCTTGAACGTATCTAAAGTGGTTAAAAGGATTTTTAACGGTTAAAAGTCGGTAACCCATCTTTTGAATCTTTAAAGTCTACTAAAACTCGAATATCGTTGGATAAAAGGTCATGTCTTGTGTAAATGTCGTAGTATTTGAATATGTTGGTTGTACAGACCCGATCTACGATGTGGTGGCTCTTATCATCGTTTAACCCGACTTTGTTAAGATCCCGAATCTTGACATACACTTGTTTCTTTTGTACAAGGGTTAAAAGGTGAAACTCCACCACACGGGAAGCATGAACTTGTGTAAAAGTGTTTTGACATGTAAAATGGTATTTAAAACGAGCCGATCTACGTATGTATAAGTGGTACATTCGCAGAACCAAGTGTCGAGAAAATCATGTTTTATACAAGTTGGATAACATGCTAACAAAGATGATTTTTATAAACTACAAGTGTATAAACACTTGTGAAACGAAAGATCCGACAAAATAACAATTTTTATAAAAATTGTCGGGAAGTTGTAAAGAGTGATTTGTTCCAAAAACGGGGTTTTTGCAAGACTAAACTATTTTATACATAGATCCACTAAATATAACGAGATCTACACAATAGTTTTAGAAAAACTACAAGTTCATGTAATATTGTGATTTTACATACTAGTCTACAAGTTTGAAGTGTTGAAACTTATGTAATATGTTGGAAATTGATTGGTTGATTTAAAAGAAATTGTTGAAGTGATTTTGTAAAAGAAAATGATACGCTTGAAAGCGTGGCCACCTCCAGTTACAGGGGAAACTCTGGCGAAATTTTTCTAAAAATCTAACACTTAGAATTATTTACAAGTGTTAAACTATTTTGAAATGTTTTCAAAATATATTTCGCCATGACTTTATTTATTAAATAATCGGAGGTAGGATTTTCATAAAAACTAAACGTGGTAAATATTTATTCGATAAATATATTTTTCACCACACTGTTTATGATTATTTTGTGAAAATATATAAATATTATTTTTAGAGTAAAAATAATATTTACAAACTGTAACGAACCCAAAATAATACCAACGCTCATACGACAAGCATATAAGTTACAATGGTAATTACTATTACCACTAAATCGCCAAAACGTAACTTACGCTTTATACGGAAATATTCATAAACGCATATATTGTCAACGTATTATTTTGGAAAGTATTATGTAAAAAGAAAATATATTATTTTTGAGAAAAATAATTATATTTTGGGAATGAGAAATAAAATATATTAAGTGAGACTTAATATTATAAACACGCATGTATTAATTCCCCCATCCTTGGGAAGGAGATTTTCTACCAAGTATATACACGGAACGGTTGTCTAACCGTTTCCCGAAAAATTAAACTATAAAGCTAAGGCACGGCCATCCGTCTAATAGAATTAGCACATGTAGGTCGTTGCGCAGCAGTTGTATATTTGGATTACTTGGTATTGTGACGCACTCACTGTGAGTTCATGTCCCCCTTTTCTCTTAACTGTTTTCAGTTTTATAAACTGCGGGGGTGAAATACATGTTACACTGATTATGAATATGTTTATACATGGTATGGTTAGCGTAAGGAGGTTTACTACTAGATCATGTGAGTGGGTAGGCACAACTTGAGGCCATTAATCCTCGTAGTAGGACCGAGGGACAGGAGCGGTAGATCTATCTGGGTGTAGCGAGCCCAGCCCCAGGTCCAGCATAACGGACCTCGGGGTGACTTAGTGCCCGACGCATAAATCCGCTAGGTTTGAGTCATCCCTACTTGCACTTCACACATATCAATGGCCTTGCAAACCATTGGTGATCTCTTTTTCCTTATTTGCTACATACCAAGTTTTTGATAAAGATAAAGGTTTGTTTACGCACTTTCGCATGAACTCGCTCAACATTATTGTTGATTTTTCAACTTACATGTATTTCAGGAAATTAACGATCTGGCGCGGTATGGCTTGTTTTCCGCTGCATTAGGCCCGAGGTCATCCAGGGTTCGAGGCTTGTGACTCTTTCCTGGACAAGTCACAGTCCTTGAATCATGTTTAGGTTAAGTTTGCATTTGTAATGTTTAGACAAGGTTATGGTTGTTGGGTGTTAACCCATTAAGACAATGTTTAATATTTTTAATATCAATGGATGATCTTGCATATTTTTAATTCATATAGCTTGTTATGATTAAGCTATGGTATTAAGAAGTCACACCAAATTAACCACGCTTCCGCAAAGCCAGGGTGTGACACTATTAACACACCAAATAATAATACAAACAATACAACACATTAATCCTATAATAGACGTGCACAAGCTATGACGCAAACAAGTGTCGAGGAAAGACCTTAAAAACTCGGGTTGTCACAAGATTGTCTTTGCAAGTGAGCAACCTCGAGTCACAGGACCGATTCAGGATGAACGAGCGGGGAAAAGTTCAGGTAGACCAGTCAGACGTTTCCGTGGCAGTGGGAGCGTAGGTTGCGCTTCAGTCAGAGTTCCTAGACGACATTAGGTTAGGAGAACAAATGTTCCAGCTGATAAAATCTCTCAAGTGGATTATGTCGCAGCTTCCGACCCCTACCCCGGGAGCGGGAGCCGTGAACAACAGTTGGTGGTATCGGTGTTTATTAATTTGGCAGCGGAAATGAGACATCAGGATTGTAGTTAGGAAATAAATTTCTGAGTTTCAAAACACCAAACTTTTATAATAAACTAATGGGATAAAACCCATATTTCATTCATAATACATTTATAGGGATAAACCCTAGTTGCTGAAAACATAAACTTTTATTTAGGTAACTTTTATAGCCACTTCCTTTAAGCCTTCAGTGCTCCGTGGTTGGTTCTTATAGCTGCACATTAAGATACCTGAAACGCGTTTTAAAAAGATTTTATCAGCAAGAAATACTGGCGAGTGCATCCCAGTTTAATCAAAATAAGCTTTTATAACTTTACAGTATTGAGAGCGATTACAATATTTATATCTACCCAATTACTCATTCAGTATTTGTCATGTTGGCAGTTCCATGACTGTGGTCATATTACTATTGGCTAACTCTTTGTCCAGTAGTAACGCTTGACTTGTAGTGTATACAAAACCCCACATACCGGCAACAATTGTAGAATACAAAGACCCAATCACTGTAAGTATAATTGAAAATATTTGAGATTTTGTAACACAGTTTGGTAGAAAAAGAGAATGACTCACGTTGTAGACTTATGTATTTCTACAGTTTCCTGTTGATTTTCCTGATTATTTTCTATTAAAAACATACAATGCACACGTGTTAGTAAGTTAACCCAAATCACATTAGCCATACAACACGAGACAGAACCCCAATGAACTTAGTCAAGCAGAGCCTCGACATGCGTTACGGGGCCCTAGATCAATCGGGTAGGGTAACGAATTAGTGATCGGGGTTAAATTACTTACAACGAGGCAGAGCTTCGTGTTTTAGGGGGTATAATATCGAGCTATTTTTGGCTATAATATAGACTGGGAGAAAGAACGAGATGAACGAAATTGAAAGGCAGAAGTCTGCTCAATTTATAGGTGAATTTGGAGCTGCTCGCGCCCCCGACCCCCTCCTCTCGATCTTGTCGCGCCCCGCGAGAGGCCCCCTAGCTACGGCTAGGGTGGCCGGGTCGCATGTAGGTCCGGCACATATGGCGACACGTGGCAATCAGGGTGACCGGCAAGCAAAGGGGTGTCGCGCCCCGCGGCCAACCCCCCTTTACTTGTCGCGGCCCGCGAGCCGACCAAAACAAATATTTTATTTGTTTTTTAATAAAATTAGGGTTATACGGCTCGTTTACAGGCATAGGGGTTAACTTAAGGCGTTTTTCGAGGGTTGTTATATCCTCCCCACCTTGTTTTAAATCTCGTCCTTGAGATTCATTGGAATAGGTGTGGATATTTCCTTTACATTTCTGACCGAGTTCCCATGTGTATTCTAGTCCTCTCTTTGAATTCCAATTCACTTTGACCAGAACTAATCTCTTGTGTTTGAGATTCTTGATTTTTCTATCTTCAATCTGAAGTGGCTTCTCTACAAACTTAAGCTTCTCATTTACCTCTATGTCCTGAAGAGATATTACCAGTGATTCGTCTGCTAAGCACTTCTTGAGATTACATACATGAAATACATCATGTATTCCAGCCATTTCTTCTGGCAATTTTAGCTGATAAGCTACTGACCCTGTTCGTTTGATAATTTCAAAAGGTCCAACATACTTTGGGCTTAGCTTTCCTCTTTTAACGAATCTGACCACTCCTTTCCATGGAGAAACTTTTAATAGTACCTTGTCTCCAACTTGAAATTCCAACAATTTTCGTCTATTATCTGCATAACTCTTTTGACGATCTCGTGCTGCTTTTAGTCTTTCTTTGACTTGAATAAGTTTGTCAGTTGTTTCTTGTACTATCTCTGGTCCAGATAGTTGCTTTTCTCCAATCTCTGCCCAACAGACTAGAGTTCGGCATTTTCGTCCATAAAGGGCTTCAAATGGTGCAGCATTGATGCTGGTATGATAACTGTTGTTGTAATCCATAAAGGCCTTCAAATGGTGCAGCCTTGATGTTGGTATGATAACTGTTGTTGTAAGAAAATTACTTTGAGAGGTAAATGATCATCCCAATTTCCTCCAAAATCAATTACACAGGCTCTAAGCATATCTTCCATTGTCCTTTCGCTTTGTCCGTCCGTTTGAGAATGATAAGCTGTGCTTAGATTTAATCTGGTTCCCATTGCTTTTTGGAAACTTGTCCAAAAAATGAGAAGTAAAACGGTTGTCTCTGTCAGACACAATAGATAAAGGAATTCCATGTAATGAAACTATTTCAGTTACATATAACTTGGCTAACTGTTCCATACTGAAGGTTTCCTTCATCGGTAAGAAATGAGCAGATTTGGTTAATCTGTCTACAATCACCCAGATTGTATCATTACCTTTTCATGTCTTGGGTAATTTAGTAACAAAGTCCATTGTTATCAATTCCCATTTCCATATTGGCCTCTCTAATTGCTGCAATAACCCTGAAGGTTTCTGATGTTCAGCTTTAACATGTGAACAAGTTAAATATTTAGCAACATAGTTTGCTATATCCTTTTTCATTCCTATCCACCAGAAATTATTTCTTAAGTCTTGATACATCTTATCACTACCAGGGTGTATTGTATACTTAGACTTATGGGCTTCCTCCATAATTTGGTTTCATAGGTTCTCTCGAATAGGTATCCAGATTCTTTTCTTATGGAATCTCCAAATTCCGTCTGCTCCTTGTTCTAATTCATTAATCATTCCTTTTAAACCTTCAGCATCGTCCTTGATTGCTGTCTCCTGTATCTTTCTAATATGCTCATTTAAATTTATCTGTAGATTTAGTCTGAGAGAGTGTACTTGTTTTGGCTTTTCATGATATTTCCGACTTAAAGCATCAACTACTACATTAGGTTTTCCTACATGATACTGGAAATCACAACCATAATCACTAAGAATTTCCATCCATCTTCTTTGCCTCATATTTAATTCCTTTTGTCCGAAGACATATCTTAAACTTTTATGATCTATGAAGACAACAAACTTACTACCATAAAGATAGTGTCTCCAAATCTTAAGGGAAAAAATTATGGCTCCTAACTCTAGATCATGGGTTGTATAATTCTCTTCATGTTTCTTAAGCTGTTTAGAGGCATAAGCAATTACCTTTTGACGTTGCATCAATACACATCCAAATCCTAATTTAGACACGTCACAATAGACTACAAAGTCTTTAGTTCCTTCCAGCAAAGCGAGTATTGGTGCATTGGTTAACCTTTATTTCAAAATCCTAAATTCTTCCTCTTGTTTTGGCCGATTTGCAAGTCAGTTTGGTCAATGGAATGGCTATTTTAGAGAAATCTTGAATAAAACGTCTATAATATCCTGCCAGTCCAAGAAAACTTCTTACTTCTGTAGGTGACTCAGGGACTTTCCATTTGGTAATTGCCTCGATTTATGTGGGATCCACATGAATTCCTTCATGATTAACCAGATGTCCAAGGAATTGCACTCCTTGCAATCAGAATTTGCATTTTGAGAATTTAACATAAAGCTTTTCTTTTCTCAACAATGTCAGAAGTATATGCAAATGCTCCGCATGATCCTCCTTACTCTTAGAGTAAATTAGAATATCATCTATAAAGAATATTATGAATTTATCCAGGTATGGTTTACATATCCTGTTCATCATGTCCATAAATGCGGCTGGGGCATTGGTTAAACCAAATGGCATGACTGTAAATTCATAATGGTCGTACCTCGTTCTGAAAGCAGTTTCAGGAATGTCCTCTTCCTGTACTTTCAATTGATGATATCCTGAGCGTAAATCGATCTTAGAAAAGAATCGAGCTCCTTGAAGTTGATCGAATAGGTCATCAATTCTTAGTAGTGGGTACCGATTTTTAATCGTAACCTTATTCAGTTCTCGGTAATCTATGCACATACGCATCGATCCGTCCTTTTTCTTGACAAATAACATCGGTGCTCCCCATGGTGATGAGCTAGACTGTATGAAACCTTTCTCTAGTAATTCGTCAAGATGTTTCTTCAATTCCTGCATCTCTGTTTGTGCTAGCCGATAAGGTGCTTTGGCAATCGGTGCCATTCCTGGTATTAGGTGAATTCTAAATTCAACCTCTCGATCTTGCGGTAATCCAGGTAATTCTTCTAGAAAAACGTCTGAGAATTTAGATACTACGAGAATATCTCTTAATTCTTTTCCTTTGGTGTTAATGATTACTAAAATCATATACACCGTTCCTTCTTTCCTTGCATAACTTGCAACTTTCATCACAGAGATGAATTTTGTGGTTTTCGTTGACTTGTCTCCTTTAATTGTGATCTTTTCACCATTTGGTGCACTTACTTGTACCGACTTTTGATCACATAAAATACTGGCATGATTGGCTACCAACCAATCCATTCCTAATACGACATCGAATCCGGCTAGATCCATTGGAAAAAGATTAGCAGTAAAGTTATGGTTTACAATTTCTATCCTTGCTCCCTGCAGGATTTCACTTATCTTGATGGAACTTCCATTGGACGTCTCCACCAGACAGTCTTGTTGAATTTTAGTTAATGGTTGATTGAGAAGTTTGCAGAAAGTAGTATTGATAAAACTTTGGTTTGCACCAGAGTCCAATAATACTTTAGCATAAACATCATTAACTAAAAACGTACCGGCAATCACATTCAGAATCATCTTGGCTTCTTCTGCTGTCAGAACGAATGCTCTGGCATTCTTTTTAGGTCCTTTGGTTGCCTTAGTTTTGTTGGTTGCTTCTAGAGCTAGTTTCGGACAGTTTAGTTTAATATGACCAACTTCTCCATAATTGTAGCATATTCTATTGCTAGCATTCTTTCTACAGTCTTCTTCCTTATGTCCAGATATTTTGCTGAAGTTGCAGTATATCGAGCATCTCCCTGAGTGCTTTCTTTTGCAATACTTGCAGTTGGGTGAAGAGGAAGAACCTGGTCCTTTTCCACGGTAGGAATTACCATAACGTAATTCTTGGGTAATCTTTTGAGCTAGGTTCTTTTTCTGGTTTTCCTCTTGCGTACATACCAATTTATCGGTCAGAGTATTGGCAAGTTCTACTGCTTCTTCTATAGTTTGTGGTCTAGCTGCCTTGATTACATGTCTAATTTCACTGATTAACCCCCAGATGTAACGGGAGATTAATACTGGTTCTGGTGAGGCTAACGTTAGTACTATCCTTGCATATTCAAATAATATGGTATTGTATCCCCTGCAATCTATTCCAACCATTTTATGATTTAAGAACTTATTGGCAGTCTGTTCCTTTTCATGAGGAGGACAGAACTTCCTTTCAACTATTTCCTTAAAGTTTGTCCATTCCATGTTATAAACTCTGTCATTTCCTCTAGACTGGAGAATGGTATTCCACCACTCTAATGTTGCATTCTTAAAAAGATTAAAAGCAAACATGATCTTATCTTCATTCGCACATTTACTTATTTTTAAGACTACTTCTGTCTTTTCTATCCAGCGGAAGGCTGAAATGGCTCCTTCATTGCCTGAGAATTCTATTGGTTTACATGCCAAGAATTCTTTATAAGAACAACCATATAAGATGGTCCTTCTTCTTTTTGGAATTGGTGATTGGATAAGTGGTCTGTGATTTCCGTTCACACTGTGACTTGGTTCGGTGGGTGCACGTTTACTTCCGATTACAGAATTATTTTCTGCCTTTTTAATAGTGTTGATAATATAAGGCATATTATCTATGATTCCTTGGGCTACTATGTGTTCGATAGCACTTTTATCCACTTGGTTTCCGTTATTATTGTTATTTTGGATTTCCTGATTTACTTCGTTTGACATCTGAATTGTAAATATTTATCAGGTATTAATATCACAGAGTTTAAATAACAACACTTAAGCATTTTTAACCAAAAACATCGATCATTGCGACTTACTCTTTTTCATATATCTATATATGCATCTATTACAAACTACAACTGGAAATTTAAACACTAGTAACTATGCATCGATATATGTATAGGGTAAGGTTCATGCGAGAACCACCTTTATTGCGAGAACCAATGTGAACACAACCTAAAATAGCTAAAAAAAACCCTAAAAAAACCTAACCCCCCCCCCCAAAAAAAAAAAAACCTAACCTCCCCCCCCCCCCAATCTAAATGCTAAAAACTAAAACCCCCAAAAAACCTAAAAAAAACCTAACCCCCCCCCCCCAAAACCTAAACCTAAACCCCCCTCCCCCACCCCCAAAAACCTAACCCCCCCCCCCCCCCCCAAGCTAAAATGCTAAAAACTAAACCCCCAAAAAATCTAAAAAAATCTAAAAAAAGTCCAATTTTTTTTAAATATTTTCTATGTTAAAATCGCTACTTTTAGTAGCCAAAAAAATTTTTTTTTAAATAATTTTTAAATTTTTTTTTGCTACTAAAAGTAGCGATTTTCTTATAAAAAATATTTAAAAAAAATTTTTTGTGTGTTTTTTAGCTATTTTTAGGCATTTTTTGTTGTGTTCACATTGGTTCTCGCGGTTCTCGCAATAAAGGGTGGTTCCTAACGGATCTTTGTCCTATATATATATATATAGGTGATATATATAATTTTATATCTATTTTAGTTGATATATTTTTTTTCTAAGAATAAAATACACACATATACGTATATATATATTAGGGGTTGGCTTTTCTAGTACTGTATTTCACGCTCGTCATATTTCCAGACGAGTTTTTCTCCTATTTGGCGAATCCGAGTTCCATCCTCAGCTAACTCTTCACCATACTGGCGAAGTTCTTCCACATTTTCTTGATTCATTGGCGGTAGTGGGGCTGGTACTGGTTCAGGGTAACGTGGTATTGGTTCTCCGTAAGGATATCGGTTATTCAATATTTCCATAATTGACCGGTTGTCGTCCCACCACGGGTCATAGTCTAAAGGGTTTGGTGCGGGAATTCTAGGTATCTCATTTGGATTAAAGGCTGGGATTGGGAGCTGGTTCTCCTGGTTTTGTTCTAGTTCCATGGGTTGGTCAGGAAATAATGGTAGAAGTTGTGGGTCTGCTACTTGGTTGATATCAATTCCTCCTTCTACATTTTCAAACTCTACATTTCCAAACATCTGAAAGTCAGTTAGTTGCCTATCCAATTCTTCCTCCCATAAGGGTCTAGCTTCCTGGTTTTGGGTATTTCTCTCTCTATTCGTTATCCTTCGTTGTTGGAGTTTTCTCATTCTCTTCCTCCTTTCATAAGTTGCCTTACTAAACCACCCTCGTTTCTTAGGGGGGAAATGTTTTTCGGATTTGGCTTTAAAAACAAAGACATCCTCAGAATCAGCGGTGTATCCTGGGGTTGGCTGGTATGTTCCTTCATTCTTTGGAGAATGAGGTAGGTGACGGGAAGCGTCAGAAGTACCCTGATCACTCATACTATAAACTAGAAAGTTGTCAAAATAATAATAAAGTAATAATATATATATTTACACAGAATAACACATAGGTTATTTCCTAACACAATTAATTAAAATTTAGGTATTAAGAGAACACCTAAATGGCTTAAACCAGTGGTTCTGATACCAGCTTCTGTCGCAGCCCCGACCCCTACCCCGGGAGCGGGAGCCGCGAACAACAGCTGGTGGTATCGGTGTTTATTAATTTGGCAGCGGAAATGAGACATCAGGATCGTAGTCAGGAAATAAATTTCAGAGTTTCAAAACACCAAACTTTTATAATAAACAAATGGGATAAAACCCATATTTCATTCATAATACATTTATAGGGATAAATCCTAGTTGCTGAAAACATAAACTTTTATTTAGGTAACTTTTATAGCCACTTTCTTTAAGCCTTCAGTGCTTCGTAGCTGGCTTCTTATAGCTTCACATTAAGTTACCTGAAACGCGTTTTAAAAAGATTTTATCAGCATGAAATACTGGCGAGTGCATCCCAGTTTAATCAAAATAAGCTTTTATAACTTTACAATATTGAGAGCGATTACAATGTTTATATCTACACAATTACTCATTTAATATTTGTCATGTTGGCAGTTCCATGACTGTGGTCATATTACTATTGGCTAACTCTTTGTCCAATAGTAACGCTTGACTAGTAGTGTATACAAAACCCCACATACCGGCAGCAATTGTAGAATACAAAGACTCAATCACTGTAAGTATAATTGAAAATATTTAAGATTTTGTAACACAGTTTGGTAGAAAAAGAGAATGACTCACGTTGTAGACTTATGTATTTCTACAGCTTCATGTTGATTTTCCTGATTATTTTCTATTAAAAACATAAAATGCACACGTGTTAGTAGGATAACCCAAATCACATTAGACATACAACACGAGAGCATGACACAAACTATTGGTTCATGCCTAGTTGTGGCGTATGGTTATGGGCATCTGGATTTAAAGAGATTCAAGTAAGTTGCTAAAAAGAGAATGGTATTTGGGCTACCTATAATTAAAGACTTAGAAGTATGGGAAGGTTGTAGATATGGAAAACGGAGTAAGCTGCCATTTCCCATCATACATGGAGAGCATCACACAAACTATTGGTTCATGCAGTTCTTTGTGGCCCTATGCAAATTTCAATCGTCAGAGGTACTAACTAATTTTTAATATACATTTCACTAGTGATTCAACTAGGATGATTTGTGTGTATTTCAATAAAAAGAAATCCAAGTTATTTGAAAAGTCTAATGTATTTAAGATCTTTGTTGAAAAACAAAGTGAGACTTTTATCGAAATCCTTAAGAACAGACATAGGGGAAGAGTTTTTCTAACATAACTCTCCTTGTTCGTTCCGTCGTCGACCCTATCTATGTTTCTACGATGGCCTAAGAACACACTCATTCTTCAGCCGTAGAGAGCAAAGGGCGTAGCTTTGTGGGGGCGGTTGACCCCCCCCCCCCCCGAACTTTTCGCTCAGTAGTTGAGAGTATATAATTTTCGTATAGAAATTTTCGGGTATATATGTTTTTGACCCCCAGGTTTTATAGAAATTTTTGGTATATACGTTTTTGACCCCCGGTCGGAAATCTCAAGTTTCGCCACTGGTAGAGAGACTTGTTGCAGATCTATCTTATGATTTCTGTGAAACGAAAATTATATGTTCATAAATGAATTGATAAAATTGAATCAGAAGATGAATCTGAGTATATGTATGCATACATGTATGGCGGTTAACCATCATCACTTATACCTAAAAATAATAAATAATAAATATAACATAAATAATATAAACTATAATATCTAGCTTATAAATCTAAATAGTTATGTCTAACACCCTCCCTTAAGCTAGACTATTTCAGCATCAAATGCATCAGATGTTTGAGGCGAATGAAGTCCTTTGGCTGTAGGGCTTTTGTCATGATATCAGCCAGCCGATCCTTTGTTGCACAAAAGATTACGGTTACTTCTTCCTTTTTAATTAAATCTCTGATGTAATGATATTTAACTCTTATATGTTTGCTCTTCCCATGGTATACTGGATCTCTTGCTACGCAAATAGTTGATTTGTTATCGCAGAAAATAGGTACAGGGTACTCTTCTTTTCCTTGTAATTCATCCAGTATGCCTTTAATCCAAACAGCTTGGCAACTGGCTAGGGTTAGGGCCATATCCTCTGCTTCGGTTGAGGATAGTGCCACCACTTTTTGCTTCTTTGATTGCCATGATATTGGTCCGGATCCTAGATGGAAGATGTATCCAGACGTACTCTTGCTGTCATCTATATTTCCCACATAATCACTGTCGCTGTATCCTGTGAGTTTTCTTTTCCCTCCTTTAGAGTAAGTAACACCCTGGTTTAAAGTGCCTTTAATATATTTTAGTATACGCTTGGCGGCTTCCTAGTGACTTTTCTTTAGACATTCCATGAACCGACTAATTTTGCTCACTGCAAACATGATATCTGGCCTTGTGTTTGTCAGATACATTAAGCTTCCTACAAGGCTTCGATAGACACCTTCATCTATAAATTCTTCAGGATCATCCTTGGATAGTTTAAGTCCATATTCCATTGGTGTCGAAACTGTATTGCATTGATTCATTCTATACTTTTCTAGTAGATTTCTCATATACTTTCTTTGTGAAAGTATTATGTTGCCATTTTCATACTGGACCTCCATACCGAGAAAATGATGCAATCTACCCATATCCGTCATTTCAAATTCCTGTTTCATCGTGTCTTTGAAATTGGTTATCAACCTCATAGAGTTGCTTGCAATAATTAGGTCATCTACATATAGACTTATTACTAGTTTTCCTTCTTTGGTGTCCTTAACATAGAGGGTGTGCTGATAATTGCATTTTCTGAATTTGTGTTGCAGAAAGTACGTATCTATTCTGCTGTACCAAGCTCTTGGCGCTTGTTTCAGACCGTATAGAGCACGTTTGAGATGACATACCTTTTCTTCTTCTCCTTGTTTTATATACCCTTGAGGTTGATCAATGTAAACTTGTTCCTCTAATTTCCCATTTAAAAACGTTGTTTTTACATCCATTTGATGTAGATGCCAATCATATTGTGCCGCTAGAGCTAACACTATTCGAACTGTTTCGAATCGGATCACTGGTGCAAATACTTCTTGATAGTCTATTCCATATTTTTGTTTGTATCCTTTAACGACCAATCTGGCCTTATATTTATCCACATTCCCTTTCTCATCATATTTTGTCTTGTAGATCCATTTCACACCTATTGGTTTTTGGTGTTTTGGAGGATCCACAAGTTCCCATGTTTGATTTTTGTGAATGGATTCCATTTCTTTGTCCATTGCCTCTATCCATTTTGTATCTTTGCTGGCCTCTTCGTAAGTTGTTGGGTCTGCACTATGAGTATAGAGAACAAAATTAACTACTTGACTTTCATTGTACCTTTGTTGAACTTCAGCTTCGGTAAGAGCTCTCGCGTTTCTGTATACACTGTTAATGCTCCTTGTATTTATTACTTCATTTTCCGAGTCGGTTGAAGATGAATCATTCACATTTGAATGAGATTGACCTGCTTCCGTTTCTATTTCTTGATTTTCTTCTCCATGTTCAGGTGTTCCTGCGTTTTCACCTATGTGTTCTTGAACTGGTTGTGGCTCTACGTTCTGCGGTTCTGTAGGAGCTTTTCTTTGAAGTTGACTCGTATCATCACTGTCTGAGATTACAAATGGTACTTCTGATTCATCCGACTCCATAACCCATCTCTTGCTTTCATCAAACACAACATCACGACTGATGATGGTCTTATTGGTTAGTGGATTATACAGTTTATAGCCTTTGCTGTTCTCACTATAGCCAATAAATACCGTCTTTTCTGTCTTCTTGTTCAGTTTGTCTCTTTGTTGTTTAGGAACATGAGCATAGGCTAGACATCCAAATACTTTGAGATGTTCCACATTGGGTTTCCTTCCATTCCATGCTTCATACGGAGTAAAGTTTGGTCTTGTTTTTGTAATCGTTCGATTTAAGATGTATGTTGTACAGGCTACTGCTTCGGCCCAATAACAATTTGGTAATTGTTTGATATTCATCATGCTTCTGCTTAACTCCATTAACGTTCTATTTTTCCTTTCTGCAACCCCATTTTGTTGGGGAGTGTAACTATTGGTCATTTGATGTCGTATACCATTTTGTTTCAGGAAGTCTTGAAATACTTTACTACAATATTCTCCTCCTCGGTCAGTTCTTAGTGTTTTGACCGAATAATTGGATTGTTTTTCGTTCAAAGCCTTGAATATCTTGAAGTAATATAGTGCTTCTGATTTATATTTGAGAAAATATACCCAGGTTTTCCTCGAGTAATCATCAATAAAAGTGATGAAGTACCTGCACCCTCCAATCGATTCTGTTCCCATAGATCCACATATGTCGGGGTGGACCAGTTGCAAAGGTTCAGCAGCTTGCCATGTTGTTTTCTTCGAGAACGGTTTTCTTGTTTGCTTTCCTAAAATACAACCTTCACATATATCCTCATTTTTCATTAACTTTGGTAATCCATGAACCAGTTCATTGTTCCCCATATTGATTAACATTTCCATGTTTACATGGCCATATCTTTTATGCCATAGAGTTGACAAGTCTTTAGTTGTCATTGTCATTGCAAAACTTAAATCACTTCCTGGATGTAGCGGAAACATCTTATTGCTTGTCATCTTGATATCACCTATAGTCTCGTTACCAGCATCTTTTATGATGCATCGATTCCCTTGAAACATGACTGTGTACCCTTTTTGTATGAGTTTCCCCACACTCAATAGATTGTGTTTCAAGCCTTGTACAAAAAACACATTTGGTATCTTTCTTACTTGTCCCTTGATCGAGACTGTTACATCTCTGGTGCCTAGCACCTCCAGTTTCTTGTCGTCCCCTGTTCTCACTTCCTTCCTTAATGATTCATCTAATTGGACAAATAAGTTTCTGTTCCCTGTCATATGGTTACTGCATCCGCTATCTAGATACCAACAGTCTTCGTTGACTGTTTCCTCCATGTTAAAAATCATGAACATCGTCTCATCATGTTCGTCGCTCTCATCTTCCTTGTGAATAAGCATGTTATCTGATTTATCAGTTTCATCCTTTTGCCTGCAGAATTTGGCGATATGTCCTAATCGTTGGCAATTGTAACACCGAACAGAATTCTTGTTTCGTCCCTTGAACTTGTTGCTGTTGCGTCCCCTTCCTCCAACTTCATTCCAAGAATATTTTACTCTATCTTGATTAATATTTTGTATTTGGAATGCGTGTTCTGTTGGTGTTTCATCATAGCGTTTCAATCTCAATTCGTGAGATTGAAGGATTCCCATCAACTCTTCGGTTGAAATATCTTCTAAATCTTTCGTTTCTTCTACCGCAATCACCACTGACTCAAAATTTCTAGTCAGACTTCGTAAAATCTTTTCTACAATCCGCTGTTCGTTTACTTTCTCTTCATTCATATGTAATTGATTCACAATAAGAATGGTTCTATTGAAATAATCTTCAATAGATTCACCCTCTTTCATTTTCAGTGCATCGAATTCACAACGTAAAGTTTGAAGTTTGACTAATTTTACCCGATTTTCTCCTCTGTATGCCTTGTGTAAGATACTCCATGCCTCTTTTGATGATGTTGCAAGAGCAATTCTTTCGAATATGGTATCGTTCACGGATTGAAAGAGGATATGCAGCGCTCGTTTGTCTTTCTTGATTAATTCTTTGTAATTTGCAGTCGCTTCTTCGGTTGGATTTACACCCAATTCTTGAATACCTTCATCGACGACATTCCACAAATCTTGTGATCCGAATAAAACCTTGATTTGAATATGCCAATGATAATAATTTTGCCCAGTGAGTTTGGAGATTTGAGTCTGAATTCCTTGTGTCTGATTCATGTTCTAATCGGTTATTGTATTGCGGAGTTTTTGATCGATGTGGCTCTGATACCACTATGTTGCAGATCTATCTTATGATTTCAGTGAAACGAAAATTATATCTTCATAAATGAATTGATAAAATTGAATCAGAAGATGAATCTGAGTATATGTATGCATACATGTATGGCGGTTAACCGTCATCACCTATACCTAAAAATAATAAATAATAAATATAACATAAATAATATAAACTATAATATCTAGCTTATAAATCTAAATAGTTATGTCTAACAAGACTTTTGAATTGCGAGGTACCATTACGAGCTCAATATATACGAGTGTTATTCCGTGAATTAACTCGAATTTCAATTCATTCACTTGCTTTAACTACTCATGCCTAGGGATGAGATCGGTACCGATACCGTAAATACCGTTACCGAAATTGAGGAAATGTGGATACCGATTACCGTACCGTACCGTATTTATGGATTCGGTACCGGTACGGTACCGGTATCGGTACCGGTATTTCGGTACTTTACCACATTGGTACCGCTTTGGTGTCATCCATTGTTTTACCTAAAAAATATCATTTGCAACCCATCCATCCATTATTAACTGAACTAGAGTAATATATAGAGGAATGTAAAAAAAGGTAAACATATTAAACATCCATGGATTCGACTTTTACCCAATTCCGAGTCACCATCAAGTTCGATAAAAGGGGTTTCTTCAACAATAGTGTCGTCTCCTGACACAACCAAACACAAAGATATTTAAAATCTAAAAATAAGAAAAGGTATATTGATAATTTATAACCAAACCATTAAAAAATTAACTTACTTCAATGGATTCCATGCTTTTTATGCTTTTTATCGATGATTATTAAATTCGGTATTAATACCGGTATTTACCGAAAAATACCGGTACCGATACCGTTTTTTACCAATACCGAATTTCGAAAAATCTATTACCGATACCGGTACCGTTTATGATCGGTACGGTACGGCATCGGTACGGTACCGGTATGGTACCGGTATTTCGGTAAAAAATCTCATCCCTACTCATGCCAACAAGTATTGTGAACAAAATGGCATACGTAGGGATCTTATCGCTCCCTATACCTCTATAATTTGTTGGGTTTTTAACATGCATTTTTATAAATCTTTTGAAAAGGAAGCATGTTAATCTCTTAAAAATTTTAGAAAAAAAACCCCAAGCATCCAAACGTAAATAACGTAAAACCATAAATATTGAAAGCTGCAAGTTATGCTAGTAAAAATCACCTATAAGATGTCAAGAGTCATGTACGTAGAATCAGTGGCGGACCCAGGAATTTTTTGCTGGGGGTGCGGAATATTTTTAAGATTTTAGGCCTCTAGTTATATAAAAAAATTGGTTCATAGCGGGTCGGATCAGGTAAGATAAAATAACATCAAAATAAAATTTATATAATCATCAAAAACACGTCAAACTTATTATAAACATATTTAAAATTGTGCCATACATGTTTTTATTTTTTGAAATCTATCCAAAACATCATCTAGAGATACTAAACACTGCATAAGTTCATTACATTCTTACTCATGGTTCCTACCACATATAAATCGCTTAATAAGTTCATAAAACAACACTAAACACTTAAACAAAATAAACAGTCATGTTCAACCATAGTCCATAATTTTCAAGTTTATTTTCAAACATTCAAGCCCTAGTATTAAATGTTGATTACTTATAACTAATAATTTGAACAAACAAAGCTTTAAATAAAACAACAAAATCATTAAACTACAAGTCTAGAACAACAACAAAAAAACATCAAAAAACATAAAAAGATCAAACCCTTATACGTCTATATTTTCTCATAATCATCACATAAAACAAAAGAAAAACAATAAAGAAACCATAGTAGTTCAATATCGGAATTCTAGCGTAATATGGGTCGGTCTTGCTGGAATTTTGGTTTTTCCAGCAAAAAAAGTCGTCCAGTCGTGAGCAGTGGCGTCAAGTCGCTGAGAGTTTATTTGGGGAGGGATTTGGAATTGGAATGGGTGGATGGGTTTGGGTTATTTTATTTAGTTCAAATTTCTTTAGTTTGGGTTTGAGTTTGGGCTTGGGCTTGGGTGAATAAAAATAGATTGTAGATTGGGCTTTGATTGGGTTAAGTAATTAAGTGAATAAGTGGTTAAAAAATAATTATATAAATTGTGGTATATACTTATATATTACAAAATAACTTGTGTTTAATTTTTTTATAAATTCATAATATTTTTTTTTCTAAGTGGAGCGGTTGAAAAATTTCAAGGGGTGCGGGTGAAAATTTTCAAGGGGTGCGGTCCAAATTTCCGACGAAAAATAACACTAAAAATTATTTTTTCAAGGGGTGCGCCCGCCCACCCTAAGCTTGGGGTGGGTACGCCCTTGCGTAGAACACCCTTTAGAAGTCCAAACAAACCACCTTATGAGTTCAGATGATTGCACATCTTCTTTGTGAATACACACTCAAAACCCGGTTTTTTACTTTACTTCTTAGCTCACGCTTTTGCTTCTTTTCAGTCTATAGAAAAATGAAATTTTCAAGTGTGTTTTTAAAAAAACTAGTGGGATGCCCTACCCGCGTTTCGGGGTGTTAAACTAAATATATCTCAGGTTGATAGCGCGTACGCTTTTGTTTCTGTTAGTTATACATACTATTTATAACACAATCTCAAGGAAAAACATGGAGACGTAAATAAAAACAACATCGTTAAAGGAAAAAAAACATTTATAAACTTTAGTAACTATATAAATAACGTCGAGGAGTAGTAGCCGAGTTAAGGAAAAAAAGTGGGTAAAGTTGAGGGATATTAAATTTAATATTTTAAGCAAAAAAAGCAAAATTTTGCCTTCCCAGTTTCAAACTCGGGTCCATTCATTAGGTTTAACATAAATTAACCACTCCACCACACATCATTTTAATACTAAGTTTTTTTTTTCTTTCAACTATATATATAGTGACATTAAAAATGCAGCAACTAAAAAAAAAAATAAAGCACCAAGTGGATACAGATGACATCCGCCTCCATTTTTCACCAATAATAATAGTTTGCCGCTCTTTTTCATCAATAACAACTAGAATTACGACCCGCCACAATGCGGCGGGGATACTTTAGTTATAACTAAGTCGATTTAGGACCCGCACGTTATGTTGAACCTGTGAAACGCGAAAAAAATAGACGATGTAAAAACGTTCACCAACACAAGCACGTTGTGTCGTGTTAACTCGCAAAATTTAGAACGAAACGTAAAAACGTTAAACCAAAGACGCAAGTTGCGATGTGTTAAGTCGGAAAATTTAGAACGAAGCATAAAGCGAAAAATGAAAACTATAAATGACCAAAGTTGAAAAGTAAAAAAAGTTGTGAGGATAGATTGCAAAAGATAATAAGTTTTGGGTTAAAAGTACAAAAAAATAGTTTTAGGTTCAAAGTAATTTATGAAATAATTTTGAGTGAAAAGTAAAAAATCATTTTTTTTTGAAAAACCCTCAAAGCCAAGGTTATAACAACCATATGCATAACCATTTTTTCTTTGAAAAACCCACAGGGGCGTAAAACTGTGCCAAATAGCATCAATGACACATTACCGCAGCGACCACCAACACTGAAGTTGCGGCGTGTTTATTTGAAGAAATTAGACCGAAACGCTAAACATGGAAATTAATAACTAAATTGATCTAGGACCCGCACGTTATGTCGAACTTGTCAAACGGGAAAATAATAGACGATGGAAATTAAAAACGTTACACCACGCACGCACGTTGCGATGTGTTAACCCACAAAATTTAGAACGAAGCATAAAGCGAAAAATGTGCGGAAAATGAAAACTATAAAGGACTAAAGTTGAAAGTAAAAAAACTTGTGAGGATAGATAGTAAAAGATAAAAAGTTTTGAGTTACAAGTAAAGAAAACAAATAGTTTTGGGTTAAAAGTAATTTAGCAAATACCTTTGGGTGAAAAGTAAAAATATCAAAAAAAATTTGAAAAACTCCCAAAGCATTGGGTACAAGACATATATGCACAAAAAGGTTGCTAATTTATATTGTTTTAATTTTAATGGTTCACTATACCCGGCCGTTTTAAAACATAACATTTTATTACTAACTAAAAAACATTACATTTATTAATTCGTGTAATATACGGGATTATAACCTAATTTGCTTGTTATGCGTTAACAACTTTAACACATACCATTTTAATACATGAGTTTGCTTTTAGTTGTCAAAATATATTAATTTAAAATACGTAATGTAAAAAAACCACCGTCTCTTTTGGCCAATGGCCTATTCTTACTATTTCCCAACATGGAAAATGTAATGTATATAAGACCTTAACTTAACGAACCTTAATTTAACGAAATACAGTTTACTTACAGTGTGTATAAAAAGTAATCTAAATGGTGTAATTACTTGCATTGCTACGTTGCTACAGGATTTGATGAGCTCGGTATCAACCGGTACCGAAAATACCCAAAAGTGGGTACCGGTACCGAATATACCTGGTATGATACGGTTCGATACTGGTACAGTACTGATATTTGAGGGTAAAAACCGGTGAATACCGGTGCCGAACCGATACCGAAAATGTCAAAAGTCGGCATCGATTCGGTACAAAAAAATATACCCGGTTTGATAAATTTGATACCAATACCGATTGTCGATACCATTTGCTAATCCCCTTGAGAATGTTACTGTTCATTGTGTTCTAATTTAATCTACAGGTAAATTACTGTTCATTGTGTTCTAAATTTAATATATAGGTAAATTGAGTAAAAACTAAAATTTAAATGAAACTTCAGATGAAATTTGTCTCCCCGTCAGAAGGCGGTGATTGAGTGCTTGAAAGGCCCCCATGCGCAAGATTTTTTGACTGTTATCACGATCGAGGGGCTGGGGCAATGCATGTCGGCTGTTGAGTATAGGGCTATCCTCAAATACCGGCTGATGATCCCTATGTATTCAGAAGACGAAACCTGCCCAATTTGCCGTAAATCCTGCATGGATAAATACGGGGAGCATGCTATTCATTGTAAGGAGCTCCCTGGTTTCAAATATCGGCACGACTGGGTGAGAGATGTCTTGGGGGACATCTTGAGGAGAGCGGGGATTTCTGCCAAGAAGGAGGCCCCTGTGAATTTCCTTACAGATCCGATGGAAGGGAGATCTACATTGAGACCAACGGATCTGCTCGTCTTTGGCTGGGCGGGAGGGAAACATGCTTGTGTGGATCTCACAGGAGTCTCCCCCTTAGCTGGTTTAAGGGAAAGCGGGTTTGTAGCAGGACAGGCTATAAGGAAAGCGGAATCTAAAAAGGTGGATAAACACGCTAAAGCATGTGCTGATAACCAACATGCATTTGTCCCCTTCGCCTTCGACACCTTTGGCTCCCTAGCTCCAGAAGCTATCCGTTTGTTGACTAGGGTCCAAAAGGTTGTCCACAGCAGTTGCTCATCAACAGGGGGCAGGGGTTTGTCTTTAATAGGCTAGGGTTTGCTATTCAGAAAGGGGTAGCGACGCAGCTTGTTGCTCGCTTACCTGCGATATTGCTGTAACTCGGCCAGTTGTTTATATCAGATTTAAAATTTTTCTAAGAACTTTAGATATGAACATTTTTCATCTCTAAAATCTAAATATTAACTTCTTTAAATGTCTTTAAACGGGTTATTATGTCAACCCACTTATTAAACATATTGTGTCTGGGCTAGTCCATTTATTAAATGGGTTGTGTTTGGGTTGACCAATTTAATAAACAGGTCGTCTCAGCCAACCTAAAACCCTTTTTCATGCTGTGTTTGGATCGTATCAGAAATTGTTGCCTCTGGTGCATACATATATTTTGAAGATTCGAGAGGAAGGAACAAGGTGCTTGGTTTCAATCAAGCTCCTTTTATTGACATTGGTGGTTCGTGGCTAGAAACTTGTGGGCTCGGTTGCTGGTGTGTGTATGCCCTTAGAGAGAGATACTAAATTCCTTCATCCATTACACCAACCTAGTGTGTGCACGCCCTTAGAGATACCAGATTCCTTCATCCATTACGCCAATGAGTCTCGTACTTTCATAAGGTTCGATTCCATATACCCTCTATGGTTGTTCTTGTTTTCTTGGTACTCGCAAATAAAACCTTGTGAAGATTTATAACATTGTTTTATTACAAGTCGTTTATGTCTTTTAAATTTCCCTACAAAATATTTTTTTTAAAACGGATATATGTTTAAATTCTGAAATTAAGGGATAACTATTATGGATCTGCATATATAAAACCCCAGTCCATATTATTTTCTAAAGCCCATTTTCCTGATTTTGATTAAGGCCCAACAGATATAAAACCTCACTCCACGTTACATTTCTATTACTAATCTGTATATGTAGTTAAACTAGTTGATGCCCCGCTCGTGTTGCGGGGCGATAGCCGAATAATGAGCGAGTGTTAGTCAGTTCATTGACACGGAAAACAGTTAAATCGAGTCAACCAATTAAAATAAAACACTTTTATAGTTTTGATAAAAAAAAAAAAAAAAAAAACTAAAACAATGGCAATATTGTAACTTTTAACAGAGGGAAAGTTGTATTTTTTGACTGGGGTAAAATCGTAATTTGATAAAAGCTAAAGTAACGGCAGTACTGTAAATTTGAAGCTGGGGCAAAATTGTAAATTTTCACAGGGGCAAGTTCGTAATTTTTAACTTGGGGTAACAACGTAATATAAATTTGAACTAAGGGCACAATCATAATTTTAAGCTTGAGGCAAAAGTACAATTTTCTTTTGAACCAAGGGCAAAATCGTAATTTTGAGTTGGGGGAAAAAACATAATTTTATTTTGAACTGAGGAAAAAACGTAACTTTGAATTGAGGGCGAAATCACAATTCTTAAACGGGGAAAATCACATTTTTGAACAGAGGGCAAAATCGTAATTTTTAAGTGGGGGCAAAAACAAAATTTTATTTTGAACTGGGGGCGAAAAGGTAATTCTGAGCTGAGGGCAAAACCACAATTTTATTTTGAATGGAGGGAAAAATCTTAATTTTGAGCTGCGGACAAAAGCGTAATTTTATTTTGAGCTGGGGGCAAAACCGTAATTTAAAGAGGGACAAAAACGTGATTTTAGAATGGATATAAAATAATAAACTGGTTGGTCAAATGGGAGAGTGCCAGGCAAAGTCGTAATTTTGAATTGAGGGCAAGATGGTAATTTTGAGATGGGGACAAAAAGCGTAATTTTATTTTGAGCTGAGGGCAAAAACGTAATTTTAAAATGGATATAAAACAAAAAACGTGTTGGTACAATGGGGGAGTGTCAGGCATCTGCCTGGCACTATTGGCGGTGGGTTACGTGTGTAAAAAAAGAGAGAGAAATGATGTCGGTCTTTTGAGTTCTTTATTCCTTCGTATGCAGAAAGTAGAGAGAAAACAAAATTAGGGTTAGAGAGAGAGGATGGCTGGTCTTTTGAGACGTTTCTTCTTCCTCCTCACCATCTCTCCTATCTGTCTTTCTCAACACCATGGCAATGATTCTCCCCCATATGTCTTTCTCCCCCAAAATTCCATTCACCAGACGAATTGAACTACCGCACGAATACCTGCCGCCGCCGAACACCACCACTGGAGTTCCCTGCCGCTGCACGAACATTACTGGACCTCCCATCCGTTCACCGTCATTGCCCCCACCCCCCCCCCCCCCCAAAAAAAAAAAAAAAGAATCTTCTTCTAAGGGCCTCCAACTTGTCCAAAACACCTTGTGGTGCCTTAAACAACGAGAAGAAATACAACGGAAGGCTATTAAGGTAGCTTTCAACAATGTCAACCTCCCACCAATCGATAACATTTTCGACGGCGGGGATTCTTTAGTTATAACTAAGTCGATTTAGGACGCGCACGTTATGTTGAACCTGTCAAACGGGAAAAAAATAGACGGTATAAAAACGTTCACCCACACACGCACGTTGCATCGTGTTAACTCGCAAAATTTAGAACAAAACGTAAAAACGTTAAACAAAAGACGCACGTTGCGATGTGTTAAGTCACAAAATTTAGAACGAAGCATAAAACGAAAAAATTGTAGAAAATGAAAACTATAAAGGACCAACATTGAAAATAAAAAAAGTTATGAGGATAGATTGCAACAATCATATGCATAACCATTTTTTCTTTGAAAAACCAATTAAAATTAAAATTAAAATTAAAATTAAAAATATATATTAAAAAGGGAATGACTTTAACAGTAATAATAATAATATAATATAATAATAATAATAATTCTTCTATATATTAAAAAAGCAATGTTTTGAATACTAAGATTGTGGGGTATGGTGGGGCAGGGGTTTATGACATGGGTTGACATGTGTAGTTTGAGCCCCCTAGATGGGGACAAAAAGCGTAATTTTATTTTGAGCTGAGGGCAAAAACGTAATTTTAAAATGGATATAAAACAAAAAACGTGTTGGTACAATGGGGGAGTGTCAGGCATCTGCCTGGCACTATTCCCCCATTTGATTTTTATATATGTAGGAAATAAATTATAATATTCACTAGCTTGGTTTAGATGTGGATAAAAATTAGCATGATGCAACAGTAATAAAGTAAAGAATATATATTTGACCAATTGTTTGATGTTGTTTTCTACTATTTAGTAGGGTGATTAGCAATTTGCACTTTCAATAACCAAGATAGCCCTGGAATGTAAAAAAAAAAAAAAAAAAACAAAGATTGCTTTGTATTTTTAGATATTATTTAATTATAGATACAGATTATAGATGGAACTTATGATAATAAATAAATAATTGTTTTCTAAATAGCTTCTCTTAATGTAAAAACATAAATTATTATATGGTTATAATGTTGTACTTTATAAATATATTTTTAACTTTTTAGGGGAAGGTTCAAATGAAAACCACTAGTTATTGTAAAAACTAGAAAACTAACTAAAACCCACTAAAAAGGAGGGAGGGAAGACTTTTAATGAAGGAGGGATAAAATTGGAACAAAAAATATATAACTTTTCAAACATTTCTCATTTCTCTATACGTTATCATTTTAAAACAAAAATGGCACCATAAGATCACAAATTTTCTTATCTTTCATTCAAGTATATTCGAGCATATTTTTTATGACATAAAAAAAGATTTATGGTGTCGTCTTGTTTTCAATACTATTATTATAGTAGTGCACATGTGCAATATAACATGTACTACAATGTGCATTACATGCTTAAAATTAGTTTTTTGATTCTAGTTTAGCTTTTAGGGTTAGTTTTTTTGAAGGTTTAGGATTAGGATTAGGTTTTTGGGTGTGTGGGGGAGGGGGGTTTAGGTTTTTGGGGGGTGGGGGTGGGGGGTTAGGTTTTTTTCGGGTTTATGTTTAGGGTTTAGTTTTAGGTTTTCGGGAGGGTGGGGGGTGGGGGGTTTAGGTTTTTTTTTTTTTGTGGGGGGGGGGGGGGTTAGGCTTTTGGTGGGAGGGTGAATTTAGGTTTGGGGGGGGGGGGTGGGGGGTTTAGGTTTTTGGGGGGTGTCGGTGGGGGGTGGGTTAAGTGGTTTAGGCTTTCCGTATTAGTGCACATGTGCAGTACAACCAAAAAAATTTTTTTTTTTTTTTGAAATTTTTTTTCCATATATAAAAAGTAGCGATTTTTCTAAAAAAAATTGTAAAAAAAAAAAAAAAATTTTTTGTATGTTTTTTAGGTTTTTTTTAGGCTTTTTTAGTTAGTTTTCGAGTTTTCACAATAAAAATGGTTTTCATTTGAACCATCCCCTAACTTTTTATATTTGCAAATCAAATCTATAAGTTTATATGAATTTTGTTAATGGCAATAAGGTAACTTTTATACTTCAATTGTTAGACCACGGTCATTCGTTTCACAAGCACTTATGAGACTGATAGCCAAAAGTACTTCAATTATAATATTTTTACCAATACTTTTAATTATAGTATTTTTATAATGTGATACGTAAAACATTTTAAATATTTGTAGTATGATTAATGATTTAATTTCTTTCATCATCAAAAGGAAACTATTATCATTTTAATTAGGTTAGAATCATGTGTAATACACAGTAAACTTGGTTTCATTTCTGTAAATTTAATTATGTGACTAAAAAAAGACAAAAGAAAAATAAGAATCACAACTTTTAAGTACATATTTAGGAAAATAAGCTCAAAATAGCGGTGGATTAAAATATATTAAAAAATGGTAAAGTTTAAATAAGGAAAACATGCGAGGTTTATGGGGCTGTTTGGAGCTTTTCAAAACAGCTTATTTGCTTTTCTGAAAAGCAAATAAGTCAAGTAAATTTGAAACGGATAAGAATTCATATATGGTTACCAATGGGGTGGTGGTCCATTGTTAACCATCATGGATTTGCAAAATTCGGTGACCTACACAAACATTATTAAAATTAAGATAACTTAAATTAAACTTTGTAAACATTAAGCTTAATAAAACTTTTTTTTGTTTTATAAAATAGAAGAAAATATCTGTAGAACAAACAAACTAACTAAAAACTGAAACATACCAGTCATGACTGGATTCGCATCAAACTTCCGGTCCCCATAAAAGTAACCACTCATCTCTCCCTCTCTCTCAGGTAACCGTTGTTTTCTCTCTCTAGATCCATCTTTCACTATCAATTTCATCCACATATTTGATGCAATTGATGTAGATTCAGTTTCGTAAGTTATGTGTAACGGCTGGGAGGAGGAGATGGAGGTGACGGCTGGGAGGTGGAGGTGGTGGCGGAGGAGATGGAGGTGACTGCTGGGAGGAGGAGAGGGGTGGAGGAGAGGTGCTAGGGTTTTGATAAGAGATGTCTGTGTTTTGAAATTAAGAAAGAAGAAGAGGTTAGAAGGGTTGGAAGATTTTGGAAGACGTGAGAAGACATTGGACCATGCCTGCGTGGGGAAGAGGATGCGCAGAGGTTTGAAGACATTTTTTAATGAAATGTCTTCTAAAAAAACGATCTGCAGAGCTAAACGTCTGCGCGTTGTTTGCGCGGCACAGATATAAGAGGCCAGAAGAGGGTTTTCTAAAAAACAAACACCACCAAAGTTTTTAAATACATTGGGAGAGGTAGGTCTTGGGTTCAAGTCCCACAGACGACGAGAGTAAAGAAATTTGCCGTTAAAAAAAATTGGGTATATGGTTTATGCGGAAAAAGAAAAATTAAGGATACCTATAATTGTACCCCCTAATATTTTCTTTTATAAGTGTAGGGATAGAGATTATTTAAATCAAATAAAGTTGAATGCATTTGTGATAAAGTTGATGATAGTAATGGTTATTTGAGATTTAAAGCAATTTTTCAGTAAGGATGATTTGAGATTTGAATTAGAGTGAACTTTTGAATTATCAAGACTTTTAATATTATAATATGTAATTTATTTGATACTAAGTAGTTTAGAGAAAATTTATCTTTTATGGGTGGTGTTGTAAGTTTTTAAAACTATAACCCTGAACAACAACAACAACAATAATAATAATAACGGTTTAGAAATTGTATTTATTCAAATCATATATTTTTCTTAAATATTAGTCTTTTAATTATAGCTTTTAGTAATAAATCAATCAATTATATAAAACCAATGTACATTCCTCATATTAAAAGGTTTAATAAAATTTGGATCAAACCATATCGTAGGATAAAGATTATAATAATAGGTAGTTATCTAAAAAGTAAATTTGCCGTTCTCACAAGGGGGTTTTCCAATATTTATTGGGTTTCCTCCTGAATTGGTGTATAGACATTATGCCTAGTGGAGATGGATGTGATCAGGTGGTTCTGCTGGTGGCATGATGATGCACCAGTAGTCCGTCAGTGATCCAAATTTGCCGTTCGAAAAAATCTAAAAAGTAAATTAAATTAGTCAAATACAATTTAAAATAACATTTCATTTCATTTTTTGTGGCTTAAAATACTTGCTTACAAATAACAAACACATGTTGCAACGCGCTAACCAAAAAAAACTACAATATTTAACATAACTAGAGGATTGGACGGCTTCTTTGCTACACGACACTTTATATTATCGTTTCCTACATTAATGAATATTAAGGTTCCCTTTCAATCATCTACTTTAAAAATCAACTTCTAACTTCAATTTCAATTATTTATATACACATAAAAATATTTATTTATACACTTAGAAACACAATCATTTAATCAGAAATCTTATAATACGTACTATTAGATAACTTATTTCAAGGATTATTTACAATATTTACCTAAAATTATCTTTTTAACCTCAAACTCTAAACAATCAAAATCAGCTCTCGTGGGCTGTTTGTTTACCTTTTAATGAGGCTCTTAATGGTTCAGACCTCTTACTGGTTCAGCACTTAATGGTTTAGACTGTTTGTTTCACGAGCAGATGTCTGAATGGTTAAGACCTCTAATCTGGATTGATCAGACATTTGCCTCTGAACGGTTAAGCATTATACAAGCTCTTAATGGTTCAAACATCTTACTGGTTCAGCACTTAATAGTTCAGGCCTTTTACTGGTTCAGCACTTAACCATTCAGATGTTGCCAAACAGCCCCTTACTTCTTCTCTCGAGCACGAAATTTTAGTAGAATTTTGTTTACTACTATTATGAATTTATCTTGTATGTATAATATTGAAATATGATCTTTGTTTAAAAATAAAAACAAAATAGAAAAGAGTTAGTTACCAAATGCCACACAAGGGTGACATGTTTCCATATTCATAACCTCAACCAACAAGGCAACAATAAATATAGTGTCAAATTTGGAAGCTAGAAACATGTAGTAAGATATAACTACTAATAAGATGATTGACAAACTTCAAAATTGCCCCCTCGACATAATATAATTGTTGGCCCATAAATATTAGCTGTCCAATGGGTTACTTTGGGCCCATTTCACAGTCAATCCAATACATACAATTCAAAATTGAAACATTAAAACGTGACTAGAGTCTAGATCGGTCCTAGTTAATTTTAATGACTCAACATGCTTGAATGCATAAAAAGATTAAAAGGACTAGAAAAAAAACCCTTTGGATGATATATTTCATATGTCTAGAATGATATAACCATCATATGTCATAAACTATACTATTATGGTTGATGTCTATTGCTAGAGTACAATAGCTATTCTGTTAGACATAGTAAAATAAATATAAGTCGTGTTTCTTTATATATGTAAAGATGAACTTGTAGTAAAAGTACCCCCACAAACAACATAGTAGGTCAATGGCGAACCTACTTGAAGTGGATCTTTTGTACATTTATTTAAAATTATAGACAAACAAAAATCAAGGGACCTATGGTGATGATGGAGAGGAAACAAATGGTCAAGATCATGTCCTCAAGATGAAGGGAAGGCTAACATGGAGAGTCTTGTTGATGTAGTGAGTAGTACGATAATGAAGATCAAACACGTTGATTCTGTGAATGCCCGTGTCGTTCTTTCCCAACCCCAAAATTCAACCCAAAGGGCTCGGAATTTGAAGTGAAAACTGTTTTTCTCAAAATTCAATTCTGATCTTTCATTTCACTAGGGCAATACATAAATAGAGACAGAAATTCGAAACGGGCCTAAAAAAGACAACGGCCCAAACACAAGCCCAAAAACAAAATGTCCAAAATACTTGAAAAAACATAAAAATGGAAAAAACTAATAGAAATAAGCGTTTTTTCGGCACGGACGATGACCCAAACCGCCGTAGGCCGTTTGCAGCAAGATAGAGCTCGTTCTCCCGTTCGTTTTGACTGGTCACACGCCCCAAACGGACCTCCGTAGCCCAAGTTAGAGCCATTTCAGCGAAGCCCCTTTTGTGACGCGATCTTGGGCCTCCAAGTACCGGATGGCCCGCTCTTCTACGCTTGGGCCCGCATCATTCCCTCCTGGGTAGACAAAATTCGACCTCGAATCCGCAGCAACCTCATCATCAGACGAATCCCCATGAAAAGGCAGCAAATGTTTGACATTGAAAACATCAGAGCAACGAATATGGCTTGGCAACTTCAGACGATATGCATTAGAATTTATCTTCTGCACAATCTCTACTGGCCCAATCTTCTTGGCTGACAACTTATTATACTCCCCCACTGAGAAGCGATCCTTAGTCAAAATGGCCCAAACAAAATCACCCTCTTCAAAATCAACTTGCCTACGCTTTTGATCTGCAACTTGCTTGTACTTTGAATTAGCGTTGGCCAAGTTATCCTGCACAGCTTTATGAACATCATGTAACCCAACCACAAAATCTTGCACCTTTTTGGGAACAGAACCTGGTGAAGGAAGTGACATCAAATCAAGAGGACCCCGAGGCTTAGCAGAATAGACCACCTCAAACGGACTAAACCCAGTACTCCTATTAACAGCATGATTATGAGCAAACTCAGCCTGACAAAGCTTTTGATCCCACGACTTCACATGATCACCCACAAGACACCGCAAAAGATTACCAAGAGATCGATTAACAACCTCTGTCTGCCCATCAGTTTGTGGGTGATAAGCACTGCTAAAATTGAGCTGAGTGTTCACCATTTTCCATAAACTGCGCCAAAAGTGACTCAAGAAACGAGTATCCCGATCAGAAACTATAGAAGACGGCAAACCATGCAAACGATAGATATCTCGAAAGAACAACTGAGCCACATTAACTGCATCCGTTGTCTTCTTGCAAGGAATAAAGTGCACCATCTTAGAAAACCGGTCCACCACGACGAAGATCGAATCATTACCACGCTGAGTACGGGGTAACCCCAACACAAAATCCATGCTAATATCTACCCAAGGTTGCTGAGGAATGGGTAGAGGCATATAAAGCCCTGCGTTGGTAGCTGTGCCTTTTGAAACTTGACAGATCCTGCAACGTCTAACAAATCGTTCAACATCCCTCCGCAAAGTAGGCCAAAAATAAGAAGACTGCACCAGTCGTAAAGTACGGTCTCTTCCCACGTGCCCTTCTCCATGCAGTTCTTTAATTATTTGAAGTCGGAGGCTGGAATTGGGAATACACAATTGATTTTCCTTAAAAAGAAAGCCATCATGCACAAGAAAATCTGCCCTCTTCCCCAACTGCACATCTTGCAAAATGACAGAAAAAATATGGATCTGCTGTGAGCTGTTCCATGAGATTGTCTAGCCCGGGTACAACAACTCTCATAGAAACAAGCAGGCTACTCCTCCTGCTCAAGGCATCTGCCACACGATTCGAGATTCCAGACTTATGCTTCACAACAAAGGTAAACTTTTCCAAGAAAGCCATCCATCGGGCATGCTTATGTGAAACTTTATCTTGACTGCGGATATGCCTCAGCGAATCATGGTCTGTAAATAAAACAAACTCCTTGTGAAACAAATAGTGACGCCAATGTTTCACAGCCTGGACCACTGCATAAAATTCAAGATCATAAGTACTGTAACGTAACTTTGGCCCAGTCAACTTCTCACTGAAATAAGAAACTGGACGCCCCCCTTGACTTAGGACTGCCCCAATACCACCCTGCGAGGCATCTGTGTGCAGCTCAAAAACCCGAGAAAAATCTGGCAAAATAAGAATCGGTGCTGATGTAAGCTTTTCTTTGATTAACTGAAAAGCTGATTCTGCCTCCTCAGTCCATATAAAGGTTTTTCCCTTCATGCAGTCAGTCACTGGTGCCATAAGGGAACTGAAATTTCGAATGAACCGTCTATAAAATGAAGCAAGACCGTGGAAGCTACGTACTTCAGTTATTGTAGTGGGGGTTGGCCATTGCTTAACAGCCGCTACCTTGGATTCATCCACCTGTATCCCGTCACCAGAAACAACATACCCCAAAAACAGGACCTTAGGGACCATAAAGACACACTTCTTTCTGGCTGCATACAAGTTATCCCTTCGGAGCAAGGTCAAAACCTGCCGTACATGCTTTACATGCTCATCAAAATTAGGGCTATAAATAAGAACATCATCAAAATAAACCACAACAAACTTGCCAATAAAGGGCCTAAACAACTGGTTCATGACCCGCATAAACGTACTAGGGGCATTGGATAAGCCAAAAGGCATCACTAACCATTCATACAACCCCTCACGAGTCTTGAAGGCGGTTTTCCACTCATCCCCAGGCCTGAGTCGGATCTGGTAATACCCACTCTTCAAGTCTAGTTTCGTGAAAATAGTGGCACCGCTAATTTGATCAAGCAAATCATCAAGTCGAGGAATAGGAAACCTGTACCTCACAGTGATCTTGTTGACTGCACGACTGTCAACACACATACGCCACGTCCCATCCTTCTTTGGAGTCAACAGAGCAGGGACAGCACAAGGACTCATGCTTTCCCGAACATACCCTTTAGAAATTAAGTCTTCAACCTGCCGACGTAACTCCTCATGCTCCTTGGGACTCATTCTGTAATGGGGCTTATTGGGTAGCTGGGACCCCGGTTCCAAATCAATGTGATGTTGGATGTCTCGTAGGGGTGGCAACCCGGCAGGTAAATCATCTGGGAAAACATCAACAAACTCCTCGAATAACGGAACCATACATTCAGGAATGTCGACTTCCTCGGCCACAGGCTTCCCAATCAAAATAAAAACATTGTCTGCTTCCTCCAACTCATCTTGAAACTGACTAATGGTCAACAAACTGCCCGACTGTTTCGTGGCTAATTGCTTAGGCTTGCTAGGAACAAGAGTGATCTTCACACCACCAAACAGGAAACTATACGTATTGGACCGCCCGTTATGTTCTATATTACGCTCGTACTCCCAAGGCCTGCCCAACAATAAGTGACACGCGTCCATAGGGACCACATCACACACGACATCATCCTTGTACGTGGACCCAATGGAAATTGAAACCAGTGCCCTTTTAGATACCGTCACTTCACCTCCCTTTTTCAGCCATTGAAGTTTGTACGGTTTCGGGTGACTCTCTGTCTTCAAGGCCAACTTTTGGACTGCCTCTTCAGAAATCAGATTGTCGCAACTCCCGGAATCGATGACGAACGTGCAAACCTTTCCCAAAATAGTGCATGTTGAGTGGAAGATGTTATGCTTCAGCCAATCATCCCCATCTGCCTTTGGTGTATAGCAAGAACGTCTAACCACCAAATTTACCCCAACATCACCAGTCACAACCTCCTCTTCATATTCAGTTTCTTCATCGTAGACTGGGTTGTTCTCATACTCCTCATACTGTTCATCTTCAGACTCAGCAAATAAGTGTCTTTTACCAGCCTTTTTGCACTCAGCTTGACGATGGCCCGTTTCACCACAATTGAAACATCTTGGACCACTACTACTAGCCCCCTTAGAAGTAGGCCCGGTATTGCTACCCCCCGGCTTCTGTTGACTAGGCCCGCCACGAGGCGCCCCACTGCCAGACCCAGCGTTTCCCCCAGCAGGGGTAAATGAACCGCCCACCCGACGGTTTTGCTTCTCAAAGGCCAACGCCCGTTGGTGTGCTTCAGGAATGGTTAACGGATCAAAAAGGTTCACGGCCTCCATGATTTGAACCCTTAGACCCCCAATATACCGAGAAACAAGTTGCTCCTCCGGTTCTTGAATATCATTCCTCGCAATCAACTGGTAAAACTCTGTGGTATAATCATCAACCGATTTAGCCCCCTGTTTCAAATTCTGCAGACGCTGGTACATCAACCTTTGAAAATTATGAGGCAAAAAATTGGACCGCAAGCACTTTTTCATCTTGGTCCATGTCACGATCCTTGACTTCCCGAGCCGGTTTCGTGTTAACTTCAATTGTTGCCACCACGCAGAGGCCCTACCACGTAACCTGGTAGCGATCAAGGCCACCCGCTTGTTTTCAGGCACCTCCTTGTACTCGAACACCTCCTCTACGGTAGCCAACCAATCGATGAACCCCTCTGGATTCAAACTAGACCCATCAAATTCTGGAATATCAACTCTAATCCCAGAATCCCAACGCCTGTTACCCCCTCCACGTTCACCCCTTGGTCGCCCTTCCTGTTCGTCTTCGGAAGCCGAACCGTCACCAAATGGGTTACTAAAATCAGAACCATACCCGCCATCGGGTCCCTGCCTCCTACGATTGATCAAATCGGCCATCCGATCAGTCAACTGATTGACCACTTGATCCAACCGTTCATCCATCCTCGCCATAAGGCGCTGCTCCAACTCTCGTTCATACACTTCATCGAGAGGCCTGTTGTTGTTTCTCCTCGGAGGCATTTTGAGCCAGGAATTCGGCTCTGATACCAACTGATGTAGTGAGTAGTACGATAATGAAGATCAAACACGTTGATTCTGTGAATGCCCGTGTCGTTCTTTCCCAACCCCAAAATTCAACCCAAAGGGCTCGGAATTTGAAGTGAAAACTGTTTTTCTCAAAATTCAATTCTGATCTTTCATTTCACTAGGGCAATACATAAATAGAGACAGAAATTCGAAACGGGCCTAAAAAAGACAACGGCCCAAACACAAGCCCAAAAACAAAATGTCCAAAATACTTGAAAAAACATAAAAATGGAAAAAACTAATAGAAATAAGCGTTTTTTCGGCACGGACGATGACCCAAACCGCCGCAGGCAGTTTGCAGCAAGATAGAGCTCGTTCTCCCGTTCGTTTTGACTGGTCACACGCCCCAAACGGACCTCCGTAGCCCAAGTTAGAGCCATTTCAGCGAAGCCCCTTTTGTGACGCGATCTTGGGCCTCCAAGTACCGGATGGCCCGCTCTTCTACGCTTGGGCCCGCATCACTTGTGCATGCCAACATAGCCATACTATTTTGGTTTCTTGCGGTTTAAGGAAATGGCCCCTTGGATATAGTCTTCGTCGCTTATGATATGTGTCAAATACGTGTTTATATATATGTGTAAAAGAAAAGAATGTTTAAAACGTAAACATTATCTTTTTTAAGAGAAGATATGAATACACATGTAAAATAAAAACAAAGAAGTTATAAAAAGGAATGAACATGCATACATATAAAAACTTGAATATAGTTTTCCACTTTTCATACCCATATATATGAAACCTTCATAATGTAGTTATAAATACCTAGAAAGTAATATGTTAATTAAAAAAACATTCCATTATCCGGATAATCTAAGCATTTCTGACTGCAATAAAACATGTAACACATTACTACTGGTTGTTAAATAAATAAAAAAGGATAATATTTGAGAATACTTTTATTTTTCTGTAGTTCTTAAACTCGAGGGTGAAAATCAATTTATGGGATATTCCATATGTTATGAAATCCGTTGTATATTTTTTTAATAGACAAAAACATACAAGAATGAGATCATGTTGCAGCCCATACAGCATTGAAGTCTGTGAGAAAAGAATTAAATGTTCCATTTAACATTGTTGCATCCAAACGACAAAAATATATCTGATATAGCTTTTGTAATTTAAATAAAATATTAAATACAACTAGAATCTAAATCTGAATATTAATAAAATACTTCAATTAATACACAATTTCTCCTTTAATCTTACAATTTTGTTTTTAATTTATTTAAAAAAATTTTGTTATCCTTGTGCTTATTATTATTATTATTATTATTTATTATTATTATTATTATTATTATTATAAATTCTCTCACTTTTAATTTTAATATTATTATATTATATCTAACTTTTAATAAAAGATTACAAATAATTCCACGTGGCAATACTTCATCTTCTTTAGATTTTAAATTAAAAAATATATGTATTATACCAAAATATTTATTATTATCCAATAAAGAAAATAATCAAACCAAATAATAACAAATAAACCCTTAACGGTTGATATTTTAGTTTCATCCATTAAACAAAACTTGAACTAAATAATTTCCACATGAATTTGTGTTATATTTTTTTTTTGTTAAATGATCTTAACAACTAAATAATTTCCAATCTTTAGATTTTAAATTAAAAAATATATGTATTATACCAAAATATTTATTATCTATACTATATAATAAAAGAAACCACTTTTGGGACACTTGTCATCATATTAGGGCACCTCTTATAGATAATTATTATTTTAATTTAATATTTTCTAATTGATTATAGATAACCCTCATATTAAATATTATTTACTTTAATATCTTATGGATAATTATTATTTAGTTTAATCTTCTTCTCATTTATAATATTATTTAGAGAAAATTATGATTTTGGTCTCTGTAGTTATATCACTTTTACCCTTTTAGCCCAAAAAAGAATTTTTTAACATTTGAGCCCCTAACGTCTTCTTTTCTAACACTTTTAGCCCCTAACACTAACCCCGTCCATTAAATGTTAGGGGCCAAAAGGGTTAAAAAAAAAGACGTTAGGGACCAAAAATGTTAGAAAAAAGACGTTGGGAGCTTAAATGTTCAAAAATTCTTAAGAGAAAATTATGATTTTCGCCCCTGTAGTTATATCACTTTTAGCCCAAAAAAGAATTTTTTAACATCTGAGCCCCCAACGTCTTCTTTTATAACCTTTTTTTTTTAACACTAACCCCATCCATTAAATGTTAGGGGCCAAAAGGGTTAAAAAAGACGTTAGGGGCAAAAAATGTTAGAAAAAAAGACGTTAGGGCTTAGATGTTAAAAAATTCTTTTTTGGGCTAAAAGGGTAAAAGTGATATAACAAGGGGCCAAAATCGTAGCTTTTTTATTTGATGTATAAAATTAGATTTATTTAATTCGAACAATACATGAGGTTTTTTAAGGATATATATTTTTTATTATTTAGTATAGAAAATTACATTTATTCAAACCGTGTAATACGCATATTTTTAAAGATGTAATTTTTTTTATTATTTGGTATATAAAATTACATTTATTTAACCCGTGTAATAAATGTGGTTTTCTAAAGATGTATTATTTTATTATTTGGTAAACAATATTACATTTATTCAACTCGTGTAATACATGTGGTTTTAAAGATATAACTTTTTTATTTTGTATATAAAATTACATTTATTCAACCTGTACAATATTGTTCTTATATATATAACTTTTTATTATTTAACATATAAAATTATATTTATTCAACTTGTGCAATAAAGAAGGTTTTTAAAGATATATTATTTTATTATTTAGTATATAATATTATTTATTCAACCCGTGTAATACACGGGGTTATAACCTAGTTATCCAATAAAGAAAATAATCAAACCAAATAATAACAAATAAACCCTTTAACGGTTGATATTTTAGTTTCATCCATTAAACAAAACTTGAACTAAATAATTTCCACATGAATTTGTGTTATATTTTTTTCTGTTAAATGATCTTAGCAACTAAATAATTTCCAAATATATCTAAAAGAAAATATACATACCTAATTGATGAGAGGGCACAAATAAATTTCAATTTACATTGTGATGGGTGTTACATATTTTGATCGTAGGTGCTTCATGGGTTTATGGGCTAGGTTGTCATAGGCTCAAAGCAACTAAATAAATTCTTAAATTACAAATCAATTGACCAATCTTTACTGAGATTTAAACTTCAATATTATCTCTTTGAAAATCAAAACAATCTTATCTCGATCCATCCAACAGTTCTTGCAATTGATTTATACTCTTAAACATTATATTCTTTTCAATTATTATTGTTATTGTTATTGTTATTGTTATGCCACATATTCAGAATTACAAAAATAATATCAAGTTCAACATATTTAATCCGTGTAATACACCGGGTTTTAACATATTTATCATATATGAGTTAAGATGATATACTTGCTTTTTCAACAATATACACAAAGTTGGACGTGTCATGATGGAACGAACCATAGGGCAGTGCTCTAGCGAGACAAGATGTCAAAATGTCAGTGAGATAGGAGTTCTAACACAGTGAAGTTTCGTTTATAACAAAATGTTATGTGCGAGACATGAGTTTTATCATAGTGGGCTTTCGGGTGGTGAATTTTCTCTAGGATTGGTGACGAGCGATGTCTGTGATCGCGAGCATGGATGCCTTTTGCCAGCAGGTGTAACGGGGTGATTGAGTTTTGTTGGACTTTCAAAAAAATCATGACGAATTGGACGGATCATTGTAGTGGTGAAATGATACTTGTGTAACTAAAATTTATAAAATAGCAAATCATATCTAAAAAGGTGAATGTATTGTTGTAATCACACATTGCGTCAAAACTCATTATAAGAAAAAAAAAGAATCAGAGTTGGATTGTTGGATGCACGTAATGAGTTAGACGGTAATTAATGGTACATTATTATAGAGTTAAGATCTCATACAAACTTTATCTTATATAAAAATAGTGAGAACAGATCATGAGCGTTGATTAATTGAATTAAAGGCTAAGATTGATTACATATCATTATTAACAGTAACTATACTATTTAATGAGATTCAAAGGTGTTTTAGTCATTTTCTCATTTTTGATTAACTATTAATCCCACCCCATTTTAGTCATTTAGCATTTTTTATCTTTAATATGAGTATAATATTGTTATCTTTTTTTTAAGTTACAAAATAGGGTTTTATAACTATGCTGAGAATCAGCACTTATACAAGCAACACATGAATTTGTATAAATAGCACATACGTATATAATTATAACCAACACATATACTAGCACATACGTACACGATTATAACCAACACATAATTTAAATAAGCAACACATGAGTTTGTATAACCAGTACATCCGTATATAATTATAACCGACACATATACAAGCAACACATGAATTGTATAATCAACATATGAATTTGTATAATCGCTACATTAATTTAAAAATACTTCTATGATTTTAGGAATTTTTAGAAAACAACTCTAACTAAAATACAAAATCACCCTTCATATATGAATTAGAGGGATAGCATGTGATAGGTTGTGAATAGTTTCTTCTTTTTTTTTTTACATAAAATGAATTTGTATATGATCCTACCACCATTATTATATTCTTTAATAACCATCTTTAATTTATAAAATAGCAAAACTAATGTCTTGTTAAATACTATAAAATTTAGATTTTATGACATAATTTCTAAAAAGCGAGGTGTTTTTTTTATTTGTATTTAAATGAAACAGGGTGGGGGCAGGGTTTAATTGACAAAACCATTGAAGTTAAGATGTTTATTCCCTTGGGTCAATGGTGTCACACCCCAACCCATGGCGGAATCCTCGGGGCGCGGCACTAGGCGAATCAGATTGCTCAAGAGAATCACGTAAGCCATCACAGATTTCGTGTCCTATCGAACAATACTAATCCGACAACCTAGATTTTAGGTGAGTTTCTAGACTTCCTAGCTTGATTTGATGTAGACTACGACTAAACCTGCAACATACGTTAAAATAATGTCAATACTAAAGTATTGGCGAGTATACATGTTTGATATGTAGTAGCATAATAGATTAAAAAGTGCTGCGAATTTCCACATGCATAAACGTAATACACGACATATATACTCACAAAACTGATACTACCAGCTAAGTCCTCGATGCTCGATTCTTCGATGGCATAACTAGGCCCCGTCGGGAGCAATAGTACTATACTAGTCGTGGTGGGACGTCACGAGTATAAGTCCTAGCATATATGCAACTAGCATCACGTATATCTATGCATAACAGTTATTCGCAAGTGATAAATTGATTGATAGAATAATTCGTTTATTAAGTTCGATTTGTTAGGAACGTATGTAACACCCAAAATGCGATAAAAAGGGGTTCAAGTATACTCATAGTACGTATTCGGCAAGCTAACACGGCTTGGTTGGACTTGGCGGAAAAATGTTTGAGAATACCCTGATAACAGACTGACTGCGTGAGTGTTTGATAGCACGTTAAATGATAGCAGGATAAACAAGAAACGAATGATGATCCGATCGAATGCCGGCCCGTTCGGATGGGCTTCCCGATCGGCTAGCCTGTCCGATCGACTGGCCTGTCCGATCGGTTGGCCTGTCCGATCGGCTGACATGGGCTTTCGGCTGGCCCATCCAGCTGTTATTCGACAAGGTTTGAAGGTTTTTCGGTGGTTTTGGTCGAGACGTTGCTGTGACGTGCTAAACAACTAAAATTCCATCAAGTCCGACTTGTTCTAACGGCCGGGAACCACCCCGTTCCATCAGATCTGGCCGTTCCTTGACGGTTTTTCCATGTTTAACCCGAAATTGGTCGTCTCTTCGTTAGAAATCAGATCTTGGACCAACACGACACTAGAAATGAGCAGAAGGTCGGTATAAGCTCCGATTCTACCGGTCTTGAGTGCTTCGAGTGTAAAAGAGTTGAAAGAGAGTTGGAAAATCATCTTTCAATCCTTTTATTCATGATTATGTGTAGATCTATTGTGAAAATGTTGTTTATTCTTGTGGAAATCCTTCGAATCTGAGTTGTTTTTGGTGGAATGAGGCCAACACTTGAAGTTCATAAGAACTTCATGATGACATCACCCTAGAACACCTCAAATCCGTTGATTTCACGGTTAAAAGTTGAGATTTGAAAGATAGAAAGGTGGAGAAGTGCGTGTAGATCCAAGAAGTACAAGGTTTGAGTTTAAAACTTACAAGAATCGCGAGAAATCGAGAGATGAAGGGGTTGGAACGTCTGGTCGAACAGCAACAGTCACAGCAAGTGTGCTTGATGTGACAAATGGGTATTTATAGGCAAAGAGGAGGAAGGGGAGGAGCAGTGACCCGGATCGGATGGCCCGTCCGATCGGTTGGCCTGTCCGATCGGCTGGCCCATCCGATCGGCTGGCCCAGCCGTTCGGCTGGCCCATCCGTCCGGACGGCCTACCTGTTCGGATGTCCTTCAGCGAGTTATGTTTTGGCGTTTCGATCCGTGTGTTGCGCGTTGCGATAGTTTTGGTCACACATTTTCATATACTTATTCATTATTTATTTATTCATTTTAATAAATCACAAAAGGGTCGTGTATACGTACTCATATTATATATTTAATTATCCAAAGTTGCGATACAATAACTGGATTTCGTTTCGAGTATTCGATTTCCTTTCGATGCTTCACGGTCATCGAGGAGGGTAGAATAGGTCCTCTCTCAATGCCATCGTGAACGTTAGATGTATTTTAAGTAATGAGTTGCACTGCGACACATCACGACTATCAAGGAGGGTAGAATTGGTCCTCACTTGACATCTTCGTGGTTGTCAGCAAGTGAAATGTGATGTGATAGTGATAGAATATGTGAAAATATTGCGATATAGTGATGTAACTGATGTGAGTACATTATGATCCGAATCTCTGGTGCTAGGCGTAACGAGTATATCGAGTAGTAACAACGCACGAAAGTGCGGGTTGTTACAGTCTCCCCTGCTTTAGGAAATTTCGTCCCGAAATTAATCCACCAGCAGGGTTGTAAGAGTTGATGCGAATGAGAGTAGCGATTAAAAGCCTCTAGGTAAGCGAGCGATCGATTAAGATTCGACGAGCGAGAGTGTCGCGATAACCGGCGATAGCAGCGAGTAGGGTGATTTGCATGACAAAAGATGATAACACTCACCGAAAGTGATTAGAGAGTGTTTTAAATTTCTGAAAGGTCGATTAATTAGGAATAACTTGTAAGAAAATAAGTTTAAAATTTGTGTAAACAAAACCTTTTAATTATACCAAAAAAAATTATTTTAAGGTCGGCCCCGCATGGAACTTTCCCCCGAAAGTTCTACAATATTGCTAAAACACTTATATATAGGAAGTACCAGCTGCGTATCCACCATGTTTTACTCATATGGATTCCATCTCGTGAGGCGGTGTCATACGTGTCGACATAGCACAGACAGAACTGCGATGACTCGATCCAAACGAGAAGGGTTGGATCAAGTCTTAAAAGGGCGAGCTGAGCGATGAAGTCGTTTTCGAACTCGGTTCAGCGATACAAGTGAGGTAGTTAATCGATTGATAATACCACGTAACACAATAAGCGAGAATGACGACGATAAGCGAAAAGCGATGAGCGATAGCGTCAATTGATAGCGACAACCGTCGAGCGATAAATGACAGTCGATGCGTTGCAAGCGATGGAGACATTCGATTCGATTAGATTTAATGACACCACAATTTTAACTACCATTAACCCTCATGGCCTTTTTCCACGAAAGTCTGCTGATACGGGTAAAACACCACCGTGTCTTAGCCCTATTAGCTTCGTCCCGTGAAGCGAGGTCATGAGTATTAACATAACACAGCTAACATAGATAACACGAATAGCGATAAGCGTTGGAAATATCGAAGCGATGAGATATGTGCGAGAAGCGTTACTGCGAGAGGCGTTGAGTGACGTGCGATAGTCATCAAGCGATTCACGATACACGATTCTCGGTAAGCGATACACAGTAGCGGTAGAGATTGCGAGTTACACACAATATATGATTGGGATTTCGAGCCACATAATAAGCGTTTGAGATTAAGACATATAGTAAGCGTTTGATAGATTCTAGAGAGACACATCATATACGATTGCGATTTTGCGAGATAGATTCCATGCGATAATGCGATTACGAGCGTATTGACTTACGAAAAGTCTTGCGAGTACACGCTTTGGTTTGCGATTGAGATTGTTACGCCTTGCGATGTATAGTTTAGTGTGTCGAAAATAACCACAATAGTATAATAGGTCTACGTTCCAACTCCACGTGGCACTTTCTTCACAAAACTTCGGTTGGCACAGCGAAACACCATCATGTTTCAACCATGCGCCTCTGTTCCGTGAATAGGTGTCACACTTCGTCAGACATGGTCAAGACGCTTATATATAGGAAGTACCAGCGGCGTATCCACCACGCTTAACTATGCCCTGAACGTAAAGGCATCATTGAGATTCACTACGATCTCCGTGCATTAACCAAAATAATCCCGTGTGCACCCGTGATTAACTTGATTCTTGCACGTTCATCGTACCTCATCTTAAGAACGCATGATAGGGGTAAAGTATATTATATAGTACATAGTGCTAGCATTTAGATGGTGCGCGAGTATAAGAGGAATAGAATCCACATGCGATGATAGATGAAACAAGTTCCACACATAAAAGAGATTAACGGCAATAAGTCATATTATTACAACAACATTAGAAACACAATAACGTTGCTGTGGAGGACTTCTGCGGAGACTGCGGTTATTGCTTAAATTCCTCAAGGTTGCGGTCCCGTGCAACAGTGTTGCGTAAGATGACCGTACCAGTTGCAATTTGCGCAATAGCGACAGTTATCTTCTGGCGGGTAATGATACGTACACTTGAGACACAGGGGATGGGGTCCATTGTAAGCACGTTTCAGTTGAAATGGGGTTGCTCGGAGAGGTTCTGGTTGTGACAGTCCAGTTGTTGAAGAGTCTGGGCTCACGGTCTTTTGTTTACAGCTGTGCTGAGCTTCCTTAGATGATGCAGTGTCGTCGGCGGATTCGTCTGGTGATTTTCTGGAGACATCGTCAGTGGAGCCTTCAGAAGGATCGTCGGTAGATTCGCTGGAAGAATCGTCAGAAGAATTGATGATGATTGCTTGATGAGCTTGTCTGACAGGATTCTTGGAGAAGAATCCATCCAAAACTCGTTTGTCATTGATCTCTACGGCCAAACGGTAGGTTTCTTCGATGGTAGCGGGTCTTGCAGCTTCGAAAAAATTGCCCACACACTCAGGCAAGCCACGGATGTACTTTGGAACGGCTTTTTCTGAAGTGTTGACTTGATTTGGGCAGATTATGCTAAGCTGTTTGAACTTTGCAGTGTAGCCAGCATTGTCACCTTCAACTTGCTTGATTTTCCAAAATTCGTCTTCTAGCTTCTGAATTTCGTGGGGAGGGCAGTACTCTTTCTTCATGAGCTCTTTCAGCTCATCCCAAGAGAGAGCGTAAGCTGCGGAGATCCCATGTTTGTTGCGTTCGACAGTCCACCATTCGAGTGCTCGCGATTAAAATACTCGGGTAGCGCAAGTAGTATGGAAACTATCGGGACACCCACTTTGACGAAGGGTAACTTCAATAGAATCGAACCACTGGAGGAGTTGGGTCACACCTCCTTCACCCGTGAATTCCATTCGATCACAGGCTTTGAAGTGTTTGTAGAGAAAAGCAGATTGCGGCGCTTCCGTCTTAGAGTCTTCCGAGGCTCGAGAGTTGCTGAGAGAGTGCACTTGAGCGACAATTTGAGGAATGAGCTTGACAACTTCCTTGGTCACAAGCGAGGCAATCCTCTTATCGGCGCTTCGTTTGGCTCTTCTCCTAGCTGTTCTTCTCGAGGTAGAGTCGTTGGAAGGCATCTAGACAGGAAGAGTTATTCGGAATGAGATTCGATCATAATGATTTTGAGTTTGCGATGCGATTGAGCGCGATCAAAACTTGTAGCGTGCAATATAAATAGATTTCACATAGGAGCCACATAGGAGACACGAGATTCCTAGGTTCTCACACAATGATTTGTTTGTATTTAGATATAGATAGTTGTAGTTTACACTTATACACATATATATCGTTGTAGAACACGCGAGGACGCGATGTGTGAGAGAGAGAGAGAGAGAGAGAGAGAACGCGAGGAATTAAACATTAGTTTTGTTGCGAACATTCAGACTTCGTTTTAGATTGCGATGGCTGTGCGAGTTGTGCGTTTTTTAAAACAGGGAGCGAAAATGGATAAGTCGTAAAATAAACACATAAAGCGTAACTAAGTTCATCAAAACGTAAACCCGGCGAGTCGTAGGCTTGGTAAAGTAATCGGATTGCCTCGGGTGTTTAGGCGTCGACTACCCAAGGTAACCCAACTATACCCAACAAGTTCGGGCACGCGTGTTGAGCTAGAAGACTTATGCTTCCACTAGGATGCAGCTCATGGCATTCATCCTCCTAGTCATCGCGTGGCTCGAGTCGTTGTCATGGTCGAGTCCTTGGTGAGAGATTTTTGAAAACCACTTTAGGAAGTGGAACAGCTTATTAAGATACGGGTTTCATCCCTGGCTTAACAGCTTCGTTCCTAGTTACGGTGGTGCTCATCGGATAAATCCGAGAGTTCCACTAGAATTTCGAAATGGAGGCTTTCGTCGAGGTATGGATGTCACTCCTAACTCAACGAAAGGTTCTCGTGCTAGAAAATGCGCTGAGTGAGCAATCTTATCGAGAGTTCTTGGTTTTCACACCTGGTCCCGACTAGATCACTTGGTTGTGATATGCGAGTATTTTCGAAAACATGTGTATTGTGTCAGCCTTAGGAAAGGCTAAGTAGTATTCCAGGCTTAGGAAAGGCTTCTTTGTGTGAGGCTATAGTATGTGGGGTTCACACAAAGTTGTAATTTTAGCAATTTCGATCGAAAGTATTAGGTAGGCCCTATACAAACCCTACTGGGTTCGTACGAGTCGGCCTGTGGGTACTTAGACTATAGACTAGGTCAATTTCTAATTCCCTATAGTTATGGCTCTGATACCAATCTGTCACACCCCAACCGATGGCGGAATCCTCGGGGCGCGACACTAGGCGAATCAGATTGCTCAAGAGAATCCATAACAACTATCTTGCGATAATATTTATTACATTCGTTATCCCATACTAACAAATAATACAATCACATAAGCCATCACAGATTTCTTGTCCTCTCGAACAATACTAATCCGACAACCTAGATTTTAGGCGAGTTTCTAGACTTTCTAGCTTGATTTGATGTAGACTGCGACTAAACCTGCAACATACGTTCAAATAATGTCAATACTAAAGTATTGGCGAGTATACAGGTTTGATATGTAGTAGCATAATAGATTAAAAAGTGCTGCGAATTTCCACATGCATAAACGTAATACACGACATGTATACTCACAAAACTGATACTACCAGCTAAGTCCTCGATGCTCGATTCTTCGATCGCATAACTAGACCCTGTCGGGCGCAATAGTACTATACTAGTCGTGGTGGGACGTCACGAGTATAAGTCCTAGCATATATGTAACCAGCATCACGTATATCTATGCAAAACAGTTATTCGCAAGTGATAAATTGATTGATAGAATAATTCGTTTATTAAGTTCGATTTGTTAAGAACGTATGTAACACCTAAAATGTGATAAAAAGGGTTCAAGTATACTCACAGTGCGTATTCGGCAAGCTAACACGGGTTGGTTGGATTTGGCGAAAAAATGTTTGAGAATACCCTGATTACAGACTGATTGCGTGAGCGTTTGATAGCGCGTTAAATGATAGCGGGATAAACAAGAAATGAATGATGATCCGATCGAATGCCGGCCCGTTCGGATGGGCTGCCCGATCGGCTAGCCTGTCCGATCGGCTGGGCTGTCCGATCGGCTGGCCTGTCCGATCGGCTGGGCTGTCCGATCGGCTGGCTTGTCCGATCAGCTGGCCCGTCCAGCTGTTATTCGACAAGGTTTGAAGGTTTTTCGGTGGTTTTGGTTGAGACGTTGCTGTGACGTGCTAAACAACTAAAATTCCATCAAGTCCGACTTGTTCTAACGGCCGGGAACCACCCCGTTCCATCAGATCTGGCCGTTCCTTGACGGTTTTTCCATGTTTAACCCGAAATTGGTCGTCTCTTCGTTAGAAATCAGATCTTGGACCAACACGACACTAGAAATGAGCAGAAGGTCGGTATAAGCTCCGATTCTACCGGTCTTGAGTGCTTCGAGTGTAAAAGAGTTGAAAGAGAGTTGGAAAATCATCTTTCAATCCTTTTATTCATGATTATGTGTAGATCTGTTGTGAAAATGTTGTTTATTCTTGTGGAAATCCTTCGAATCTGAGTTGTTTTTGGTGGAATGAGGCCAACACTTGAAGTTCATAAGAACTTCATGATGACATCACCCTAGAACACCTCAAATCCTTTGATTTCACGGTTAAAAGTTGAGATTTGAAAGATAGAAAGGTGGAGAAGTGCGTGTAGATCCAAGAAGTACAAGGTTTGAGTTTAAAACTTGCAAGAATCGTGAGAAATCGAGAGATGAAGGGGTTGGAACGTCTGGTCGAACAACAACAGTCACAGCAAGTGTGCTTGATGTGACAAGTGGGGTATTTATAGGCAAAGAGGAGGAAGGGGAGGAGCAGTGACCCGGATCGGCTGGCCCGTCCGATCGGCTGGCCCGTCCGATCGGCTGGCCCGTCCGATCGGCTGGCCCGTCCGTCTGGACGGCCTACCTGTTCGGATGTCCTTCAGCGAGCTATTTTTGGCGTTTCGATCCGTGTGTTGCGCGTTGCGATAGTTTTGGTCACACATTTTCATATACTTATTCATTATTTATTTATCCATTTTAATAAATTACAAAAGGGTCGTGTATACGTACTCATATTATATATTTAATTATCCAAAGTTGCGATACAATAACTGGGTTTCGTTTCGAGTATTCGATTTCCTTTCGATGCTTCACGGTCATCGAGGAGGGTAGAATAGGTCCTCTCTCAATGCCATCGTGAACGTTAGATGTATTTTAAGTAATGAGTTGCACTGCGACACATCATGGCTATCAAGGACGGTAGAATTGGTCCTTACTTGACATCTTCGTGGTTGTCAGCAAGTGAAATATGATGTGATAGTGATAGAATATGCGAAAATATTGTGATATAGTGATGTAATTGATGTGAGTACATTATGATCCGAATCTCTGGTGCTAGGCATAACGAGTATATTGAGTAGTGACAACGCACGAAAGTGCGGGTTGTTACAAATGGTTTAGATATGTGTTGATTAAATTAGTGAAAATATTATAAGTAATAAGGAGTTAAGGACGTGTGAAAAGAACATGAAATATAAACATATTGTTTCAAAAATAATTTAATTTAATCTATAAAATAATACTCTATTAACATAATTTTGATGTATTATTATAAAAAATGTGTGTCTAGCTTTACTACCACGATGCATGTAATATAGTAGGGTCTAAGGGTAATCCTTAATTGCGGCAGTTCCCCTATCCGTTCAGCACATGGGGTTAAGAAGCATCGTTTGGAAATCTATACGGTCTATAACATACACGTAAGCAACATTACTTCTAAACCTTTATAATAGTGCTGTCATGTATTGCAAGCTTAACGTAGTGGTGTAATTGTCCTTGATTCACAAGTTTATATTAATCACTATTATGAAGTTTGTATCACCGATGGAACATCACCAATGAATTAAGTTTGGGACTAACTACAGATGAATCAACATCATACCTCACAAAAAATCAAATCTATAAATATCAGCAGATAATTTGAAAGAAATCACCAACAGATTATCGACATCGGCCTACACCACAAAAGAAGACCTTAATTAACGGGCATTTACCGATCGAAAATGGAAATATCCTAGTGCAATTACCAACATATAAACCAAGGGTTAACCATCGATAGATACATATACATGATCCCAGGTTATATTTTTGTCACACTGATTTTCGTTGTCATTTGAACAATAGTTCCAATGGCTAGTTTGTTAGTCGAGATGAATATAAGATTTTGTCCTAAATCTCTCAGTCATTTTATAGTAGGAATCTTTTTTGTGATATATATTTGAGTTAACTTTCATTTTGCTCCCTGTGATTTGTTTATTTTAACAGTTTAGCCCCAATAGTTTAAAAATAGCCATTTTCCTTCCTGATTTTTCTAACTTATCGTCATTTTGCTCCCCGCCTCTAACTCCATCCAAAAAAATCCATTAACTAGAAGGGTATTTTGATAATTTTATAGATAAAATCAAGGGCATGTAAGTCTTTTCACCTAAATAAACCTATAACTTGTTTATATACATGTATATAAGTAATTCTTTTCTGATCCCCCATCTTTCCAACCACTCTTTCTACCAGCCACCACCATCCACCACCACCTGCAACTACCACCTACCGACCACGACTACTACGACTTTTAACTAAACGTTTTAATTGAGTTAGAGACAGGGAGTAAACTATCGAAATACCCCTACTTTTAATTGAACGTTTTAACTGAGTTAGAGCAAGGGAGTAAACTAATGACAAACTCGAAAGATCAAGGAGGAAAATGGCTATTTTTAAACTATTGGAGCAAAACCTTTAAAACGACCAAACCACAGGGAGCAAAATGAAAGTTAACTCTATATATTTTGTCAGTAATCCGTCCAAAGTAGAGACTTTAAATACTTCATACCTCCATTGTTTTCAAATGACTTTTTCATTAAATGCCTATAAATACTCCCGATTTTCTAATTTATTTTTCATTGCCTCAAACCCCCCCTGTTTCCACATATTAGGGATTACAATGTGGTAGGTATGGGAACCAATGATGTACATATAGTGACAACATGAGGATATTGAAACCATCAATGCACATGAAATAAGTTTCTCTATAATGTTATGCAATACACAAATATTTTTATATTTCTTTAAGGTCTAGAAATGTCATTCACCAAAACATTTTGTAGTTACTTATAGTTAATACCTAATGTGACTTTGTGTAACAAAAAACAACTCTCTAATACATGATAAGGCTCAATACAATTTATTAGTTTACTAATAACCATACACATTTCTTTCACACCAAGCTAAATTGTTATAACCTAATGTGACTTGTGTAACCTCAAATAACTCACTAACATATGACAAATCCCATTACTGTATTTATTATCATGCACATGTATTTAACATCAAAGTTACTTGTTATGATTTAATGTGACTTTGTGTAACCTAAAACAACTCACTAACTTATGACACGACCCAATGAGGCTCATTAGTGTACTTATCAACATGCACATGTCTTTAACAACTCCGTGACTTAGTATGACCTAATTTGACTTTGTGTTAACCTATTTAAAACAATTCACAAACACATGATAAGGCCGACTTACTAATGTCATTCGCATACTAATTGTTATACACATTTCTTAAAATACCAAAATAATTTACTATAACTTAATGTGACTATGTGTAACCTTAAACACCTTACTAACACATGACAAGGCCCACTAGTTAACTAAATAATATTCATATGTCTGTAGCATTGAAATGACTTGTTACGCCATAATGTGACTTTGTATAGCCTAAACAACTCTTTAACATATGGCAAAATCTATTGATACACTAGTCATTATATACACGTGTCTTTAACACCTAAATGACTTGTATGATTTAATATAACTTTGTATAAGTCAGAGCAATTCACTATCGCATGAAAGGCCCACACCTTGTTCTCTGATATGTTATCACTGATGGATTACCAACGATGTCCACTTTCAGTGAGGGGCTTTCGACGATATAGTTGTCATTGAAAGCCCTTTGTTTTGTATTGGATGCATCAATATTGTGTTCAAACATTTAATACAACGCCAATATCATTTGCATGGTTAGTGCAATGTTGTAAATAGTTTTGTAGTATATGCTGCAAAAAAAAAAAAAAAAAAACATGCACAAAAGTGCATCCAAGCTGTTATGGTTTTGACAAAAGTTTATTGCACTTGGGTAAAAAGTGTACCGACTACTGATTAATTGGGATTAATAGCAATTAATTGAGATTAGCAGGAATGGGATTTTATATGTAATTTTTTGTTTTATATATGCACACATATTTTTATATGTAATTTTTTTATGTATACCTGCTTTAACACCTCGTTGACCCTTTTTTAAGTAACCAGATGGAATCTATAAGGTTTGGTTGAAATTTGCCAGAAATCTGAACAGAATTTGACCTAAATAGGACCACCTTTGACCTCCTAACAATTAATCGGTCATTACTTGGTAAACCTCCGATTAGTAATTAAACGCAACTAATCAAAACCAAGGCAAAATTTTTACAACCATGGTCTAACATATTCAACATTGTGTACTTTTTAGGTCTGAAGCCCTGTTATAATTTATTTGAAGGATATATATATATATATATATGTATATGGGAGGTTAACGTACAATATTCCTTAACGTACGAGTGTAAGATATGAAATTATGCACGTTATAAAACCCAAAACCCTAATCACGCATGTTGAAAAACCATAATCACGCGTGTTAAAAAACATAATCATGCATGGTTATGATTTTTCAAAATGCTTGACTATTGTTTTTCAACATGCGTGATTAGGTTTTGAGTTTTTCAACATGCAGAATATTGTATTTTACACTTTCACTATATGTATATATATAGGGGGAGGAACCACTAAAAAGTGGGTTTTACCTAAGTAACATGTGAAGGATTGTGAAAATGATACGTGGCACTCGTTATTAGTAGAATGAAAGGGCATTTTGGTCCTAAAACACAAACCCTCACCCTTTTATTTTCTCAAACATACAACACAAAAAGTTCTAGTATAAAAAATAACATAAAAAACCTAGTACAAAAATTGCAGAACAAAAAATGTAGTACAAAAAATCAAGCACAAAAATGTTATAGATCATAGAAATACAACATATTTTTTTTTTTGATTTTTTTTTGAGTTGTCATATTTTATTTAGCAATAGGGTACTCATATTAAGATAAAAAATGCTCGATTTTATAGTGCAATTAATGCCGTATAAAAAGTTATGGACGTTTAAAAAGATGTGAGGAATATGTATGTGTCTTACATGTGAAGAGAGAAAATCAACAAATAGATTTTTCAAAGACTATATATATATATATATATATATATATATATATATATATATAGGGTGAGATCAAATAAAAAGTTAACTTTGTTTAAGCAGGATAAGAAAAGATCTTAACCTTTTATTTTTCAAATTAATCAGCTAAGATGAAAATGTAAGAAAAAAGAGAAGTGCAAGGGCATTCTTAGAAAAATCTATTTGTTGACTTTCTATCTTAACATGCAAGCTACATACATATTCTCTTTATTTTTTAATATTCATAACCTTTTTATATGACATGGGGCAATTGACGACCTCCTCAAATGACGAATTAATCCTACTAAGAGGAGGCGGGTTGGTGCGTGATGCACCCTTGATCACGCGTGGAAGAAACAAAATGTCCACCGCCACTGATTAGTTCAACGAGTGATAGTTTCAACGTGATGGATTTCCGTTATTTTTTTCATGCGTGAAAAATGATGGATGTGAGGGGGTGTGGGGGTTTATTGTTAGGTGTTGTGAGTGACGAACATTGCCACTAAAAAAGGATGTGAGTGATAGAATAGTGGCTGATGACATGACAGAAGTTTTATTGGATACTTGTGAGTGATAGAATTCTACCACTAGTGACCACCCCCACTCCCCTAATCAACAATGTCTAAGATTTTAATTTACGGCCTCCCTGACTTTTATTTTTTTATTTGTGTACCTCGTAGTAAGATTTGTATTACAATACTGCATCATAATCATTTTGAATGAAAACAACAAATTATCCGTGTGTTTAAGTTTTGATAAATGAAAGGTAAACATCTCTTTTTATCTTACTTAGCCAAAATTAAAATTTTATTTCATCTTACCCTTTTATATAAGGATGCGTCTTCTCATTACTACAGTAAATATTACTTTAGGGTTTCATTTGCTACATAAAATTTAAAAAATTCAGTAATCCAGAAAGTTAACTTACGTCGCTTTCTTTCAAAATGATTATGATATAGTATTGTATTACAAACCTAACTACGAGGTAAAAAAATAAAATAAAAGGTCAGGGAGGCCGTTAAACAATGTTGATTAGTTTAATTAATTTTTCATTTGAGGCTGCCGTCAATTGCCCCATTTTGTTTCACCTTACTTTTTTGTTTTTTGAATGGCAAAGATTACAATACTTCTGCTTTTAAATTATACCAATAATACTAAATTATATTTCATATGAGGATTTGAACCATGTTTTTTTTTTTCAAAAGGCAAAAACCTTTACCACCCACCTATAGCTGGAATGGCACCTTATTTTATGTGCTTGATACAGTTTAATATAATGTTGAGTTCTCGGTATTCATTCTGTCAAAAAGATCATATCTCATTTGAATATATACAAGTATAGGAAATATTTTTCTAACTATTTTGCTATTAAAAAATAGAAGAGATCATTTAAGGTCAAACATGTTGGTTAAGAAAAAGTATCTCTTAATTAACTAATGTTGAGCTTTATAGATCCTATTTAATATTTAATTTATTAATTTCAGCATCTTTCTTGATTATAATTAATTATTGGTTATCATATTATATAATTATTTTCTTGATTATAATTATTTATTGGTTTATCATATATTATATAATTATTTATGTTTAGTTTAACCTCCTACCTTTGGATTCAAAATCAGTTGGCTAATTATATATGGTTAGTTTAACCTCCTACCTTTGGATTCAAAATCAGTTGGCAAATACTAATGGCGGAATAATTCTTTCCGTTATACATTTATTTTTCCATTTTTTATTAACTCCCACTTCTTTAACAAAATAAAAAAAAAAAAAAAAAATCAATCACTTTTATTACGAGATTCTGTCACTTTATATTTACGCGTTTCGTACCAAAAAAAAAATCTGCTAAAAAGTGAAAACGATCAATGTTTCAAATTAAGAAGTGATTAGGGTTTGACAAAATGGTGAAACATCAAATAACAATTTCACTACTTCTGTTTCTACTTTAACTTTTTTGTTTATGGTCAACTAATCAATTTACAGGTTGACTTTAAACTTCAAACCAGGTGGCCGACATGAAGTAAAGAAATGGGCCATGAAAGGGAACCAGTTCACGATGAAGGGTCCTAGCCTGCATGCCTTTTAACCTCTTTGCTCCATTTCCTTCGAGATTTCTTGTCGGTAATGGTTTTCAAGAAAGAAAACACTCATTTTATGTGTAGTTTTTCATGTCTCTTTAGAAAATATAAATGACTGTACAAAAATGTGAAATAAATTTGTTATAATATACCAAAAGACTTATATATATTGTTGGGTTAATATAATAAAAAGTAACGTAATTTTTCATCTTCCACGAAAAATTCACTCTTAACATAATTCTGTCATATTAAAGTGCTCAAACATGTTAAAAACATGAAAATAATCTATCAAAGCAATTTGCTATTTTAAAGTTTGTACACTAGTTTAAAATACACGTACATGTTAAACAGTTTTTAGGATAATAATTGGATTATCTCTTAAATCTATAATGAAATGGCATTCAATTTTTTAACGAATTGAAAGTGTACCAATTTATTATTTGAAATATTTTTTTTTTTTCACAAGTACTTGTGTTTTAGATACGTATAGAGACTTTGATATAACAATATTGGGTTAGAAGAATTTTTCATGTTCTTTCTTTTTTACATGATTAGAGACTTTAATATATTAAGATTAGGTTGAGTGATTTTTTTTTTTGGTAAACTTAATATGATAGATTCTACTTTTCTAGACTTCTTAATATGATTAGAGACTTAGGTTGAGTGATTTATTTATTATTTTTTTTGGTAAAATTAATATAATGGATTCTACTTTTTAATAATTCTTAATATCATTGTAGATTTTTCATAGAAGTGAATCCATTATCCTTCTCTTGTCATATCATAGTATCGGGTCCTCCTTTCAATCATCTTCTTTGGCCACTCTTTAACAGTTTTCTCTATGCAAAATTAATCTCTCCCAAATTGGATATAGAAATATAAATCACATATGTAGAGTTAGGAAGCCGTTCAAAAAAATATAGCGTTAGGAATACTTGCGTTCGCGCTTGTAGTTACGATTTGAGTTTAATTTTGTTATGATTTGAGTTTAATTTTGTGTTTGTGAGTTTGTTTCTGCATGTGTATGTGTTTATGTCGTTTACACCAATTTAGTTTTGATGTTGTGTGTTTGAGAGTTTGTATTTTTGTATGTGTTACAAGAAAATAATGTGAAATTAGTTGTTTTCAAAACTCACGCTTTATTTAATTTGGCGACAGTTATTTATATAATGTTACTTCTCAATTTCAACTTTACAGCAACAACTTTCTATAATGGACGTATTATTAGCTTGTGAGGATAATCCATAAATTCACTATTTCTTTCATACAGTGTGTATATAGTGTGTATGCCGTGTGGCCCTTACTTTTGTTTGACGTCATATTTGTGCAAAACAATATGATTATAACATTAAAGTAAAATGGATAGAAAATAATAAAAACACGGTTAGTTATAAAAATAGCAATAAGTGATTTGTGTGTGTAATTACGACCAAATAAGTGATAGAATTACTTTCATTTGTTTTTTAGACGATTTCATTGGTAGTATAAATAGTGACGGACCCAGGAACTATTTGTTGGGGGTACAAATGAGGTGTTCAATCATATTTTCAATGGGTGCGGTCGGGTTTTTTTGCCCAAAATATACAATAAATTTCTTATTTCAAGGGGTGCGGCCGCCCACCTTGGCTAAATGGTGGGTCCGCCTCTGGGTATTAACAGTGATTAAACTCATTTCAACGATCTTGGTGACAAACGAGCGATCTTGGTGACAAACGAGCCAGTTTGGCTTAAAGAGTGTGCAATTGTTAAATGAAGGTTCCAAGATTATATAACCGTTAGGATGCTTATAGATGAAATGGAATACATAGATGTGAATTGTTCTTTATAGAAAGAGTTTTGGTCTTGTGGCCAGGATAAATACATAGAGTTTAGGTACAAGATATAAAGATATACTTCGGAGACTGATATAATTTTCTAAAGATTTGGTTATTATACTAAACACTGCTTCATTATATACAATAATTATCTTGTGAGGCTAAGTTTTGGAAATTTCAAATTAGCACTCCATTGCGTGCAAGGCAAGGATTGGCGCCAATATTGGAGGGGATAATTATTGAGTAATTAAATAGATTAAGGTTTAATTGTTTTGTTTTAATTATCATGTCGTAGTTAGATATTGACTCTAATTGTAGTCTAATAGGTGTGTTTAGATTATAAATATCATGTATTGGTTATTCTTGATTGTAATTCAAGTGTTAGAGTTAGATTTCTTGAATAAAATTGGGTGTTTAGCCAATATCAATTGTAATTTACGTGTTATGCTTTTTGATTTATCCCGATGCCAATCTTAATCGGTATCAGAGCGATACCTGCGATTGTTATTACCTGAGATCGACTTTAGGATCAAGAGTAACTCGTCGGAAGCCTTGAACACAATCTGACATGTTGGAAGCAGGCTCAAGCATCTGTTGATTGTCTTGTTGTTCATCCAATCAGAAACGGGTTGGAAGTAGTTGTTAATCATATTAAATGTCCTACTAAAAAATTGATTGGAATGGTAAGGGGATGTCAAAACACTGAATCAGAAGCTACTGGAATTGTAAGGTCAATTGTCAGTGAAGAATAGTGACCAGCGGCAGGCTTCTTAGTCTATTTAGAATTTCAGGGGTAACCTGAATTATCATTGGTCAAAAGTAATAGAACTGTGGCGATCTGCGATTCGGAAGTTGTAGGTGAAATTAAACTAAAGATTAGAAACGACATGTAAGAAACGTGAATTAGGGTTTAACTTCTGATAGTGAATCGTTTCTTTTAAAACATAACTGGGCATCGCATGTAGATTTGTTCTTTATAACCTGATTTGGGCTTCTTTTAAAATATGATTGGGTTTAAAAAGGTGAAATTAGGTCTGATTAATGTATCAGAAAATCAGAACATTGTGTAAATCTGTGAAGCACTCTTTGTTTAATATTCGGGGTCGTGTTTCAATTGGTACTTAGAAATTAAACATGTAGTCTGGAAGAAACTGAACCACTTACACTAGGTTTGTCTACTTTTACGTACAGTCGATGAAAGAAGAAGATGGTTGACGGTGAAGGCGGTGGAGGTTCGGCTAAGTAGTTAATGCGGTAAATTATCGGATATCGATCAAAGACCGATATTTGAGATATCGGTTATCGCTATGGGATATAGTAATTTCAGTATATTGCTAAATTTAATATATATATATATATATATATAGTAATTTAACACTAACAATTACGTATACTCTCCTATCATTAACAAATTAACCTTTTGCAACTTGCAAAACACTAACAATTGTCGCAAATAGGAACTGATTAAGAATTAAAACACTAACAATTAACAATTAAGACTTAAAACAATAATAGAAGCAATAAGAAGAAAGAGGAATGGTAGAACTAAGAAGAAAGGTACTGATATTGGGAATATCGGTGATATATCAGTCTAATATCGGTTAATATCGTCGATCTTATCGATACTACTATTCTGACCGATATTTTGCACCAACATCTCGGCAGGGGACCGATAACCGATATATCACTGATATATCGGTGATATACAGGATATTAACTACATAGCGTTTCCGGAACCAAGAAATCAGTTCCTAGTTCAACACCCATTTAGTGTCCGATGCTGAATTCGGTTAATTACATGATTTGGGCGATGCATATTAGCGCGTTTTTTTTAATGTTCATGGTGTGTGGGAGGCCATCAAACCTTAACTAAAACAAATGTGAAGAAAAACGACATGGAAATTGCATTTTTGTTTTAGTCTATACTTGAAGAACAGATCTTGCAAGTTAGTAATCTGAAGAAGATGAAAAAGATGTAGGATGCACAGAATTTGAGGTGATGAAGATGAAGGATTCGAGTACAATTGATGAATTTTCAAGCAAATTATCAGGAATCTCTTCGAAAGAGACGCCTCTTGGGTCCGTAATCAAAGAAGAAAGGATCATGAAAAATATTCTCAGCGGTTTACCAAGGTGTTTCATCCATATGGTTGCCTGGATTAAGAAAGTTGTTGATTTAAAATCAATTCCATTCGATGATGTTGTTGGTCGAATGAAGGTGTGTGAGGAATGCATAAAAGATGAAGAATCATAGTCAGATCATCAAGGTACATAAATGGAACTTATGTTTAATCATTCTAATTCCCCTTCAAGTTCTAAATTTTTTTTCACTTGAATCGAGTAAGGGGTGTGCGAAAGGCTTGGACCATGGACATGGTGGTGGACGCGGGTCACAAGACAGATCCAATGAAGCAGATAAATAGAAAGGCCAAAAGGATTATTCAAAGATTCAATATTTTCGATGCGACAAGTTTGATCACTTTGTTTACGGTGTAAAATGTTCAAGATATTGTTTACTTGAATGAAGAAAAGGTCATTCCAAAAAATGATGTGAACAATTTGGAAGAAAAGACTTGTGGTATTTGCATAATGGCGTGAGCAACCGTATGATAGGTAATTCATCATCTTTCTTTTAATCAAATAAGCGTGCTGGTGTCAAATTTAAAATCAGGGATGAGTCTCAACTTGAAATAAACTGGAAAGGGTCTATATTCCTATTAGGTAAAATGAGGGAGTAAGGATTAACGGCCGATATTTATTATATCCCTACTTTACGTAGTAATACAATTAGTCTCCATTAACCAACAAAGTAAGGATGCGGTATTTATATTAAAGATGATTATTTATTAATGTGTGACGCCCAATAGAATGTATTAATGAATGTAACTCAGTTTAAAAATCTCCTTTATATGATTAAATTAAAAGTTGGAAAATCTGTTTGTTTTAAAGCTCCGATCAATAATGAGGATTGGTATGGCACGCGAGACTAGGTTACCTAAATTTCGAGTTCATGAAGCAAATGGTGAATAGAGACATGGTCGTGGGAATGCCAAATATCAATCATGAAAATCAAATATGTGATTCGTGCTTAGTCGGGAAACAAACGAGAAAGTTCTTCTGAAGACATCGTCTTTCAAGGCAATGCGAGCCTTGGAACTTATTCATGGATACTTATGCGACCTAATCTCTCTGAGCACAATAGCTCAAAATAGGTATGTATTTGTCTTAGTTGATGATATTTCAAATTTCATGTAGACTTTTGTTTTGAAGGAAAAGAGTGATGCATATGAAACCTTCAAAAAAGTTTAAAGTCGGGGTGGAAGTAGAAGTTTTTGGAAAACTCAAGACGTTTTGAATGGCTCAAGGGGGAGAATTTACATCTCATGAGTTTAATCGGTTTTGTGAAAATAAAGGGATTATTCGACATTTAACCACTCGATATACACCTCAACAAAACGGGGTGGTGGAGAAGCGAAACCATACCTTAATGGAAGTAACTTGAAGTCTATCAAAAACGCGACAAGTTCCTAAATTTTAAGTGGGGGGGGGGTGGCGGTGAGGAACTCAACAAATTTGCTGTTCACGCAGTCCGCTGGGTGACGTATGAGGAATGACAGATGCAATGCAGATGTTTTGTATGTGTGTGGACCACTTGTCCACGTGGTCTGCTCACATTCCTTTTTTTTCCGGAAAGGCGACAGAGGCTCCAAGTGGACCGCTTACATTCCACGGTCAGCCCGTATCGGAGAAGACAAAAGATTTATTCAATATTCAAGTTTTCATTCCATCTTCAATCCAACCTCGATTTTTTCTCCAACCTTCACACTTAAAATCAAGTGAATTTTCTATGGAAACCCTATCAAAACACAGGGATAAATGAGGGAAATATATGTATAAAATCTCGCACATCAATATCTATAACTTTGATTCTCATATATTTGTAGTTTATAACTATAGTTCTCAGGAATATGGTAACTGAGAACTATATGCTCATCAATATAGAATCTTGTATCCAAATTGTGTGAATTGTGCGGCAACAATTATGTCGCCATGACGCTATCAAATTACAATATACAAAACATTTTCTCAGAAGTCATATTTTGTAGTTATATGAGTTTAGATGTGTGCCAAGATGAGTAGTGGAGGAAATTGATAGAAATTTTAAAACAACTCAGATGTTAGGAGGACACCAAGAGTTGTGCATGATACATTCACAAGCACGATAGCCTTACAATGGATCACCATATTTAAGAAAAAAACTTGGATGTTAGGAGGACACTAATAGTTGTGTTGGATACATTCACAAGCATCGTAGCCTTACAACGGATTGCCATAGGCCTCTTGTGAAGGAATTGGGCTTTCTAATCACATATTGTCTTTATGACAATTATTTACATGTCAAGGTGTGGTAGCTCAACGATGGTTTCACCGTGTGTCTACAATAAACTCAATCCATATATTCTCACTTACTTCTAATAAGTTGTTAACATGTTTTCAAAATTAAAAACTCTATGTATTCATTTAGTTTTGTTAATGTGTGTGATACACACTTTCTAAGAAGCTATGTTTAAGAAGTAAAGCCTCTATGTAAAATCCTTAAAAGATTAAGCTAATTTGAGTTATTAATGTATTATATGGGTTACCTTTTCCATGTGGTTTGGAAAAACTTGCACCTTGTTTGATTTTTTAATCTACATCCTATTGGCTTACATGTCAGTTTTGACAAGTTATCTAAATATAAACATTGTTACAATTCTGATAAGAGAGGTGCATACTTCACTTCCCAATTATTAAAATATTGATTTAATTACACGGATGATCCATGTAGTATGCACACATTGCATAAATTATCCCAATTAACACGAATGTCCCTAAAGGTATGGATTATGTAACTATGGTGGTCCCTACCCCTAATGGCCATTAAATGTCTCCGCTAAGTAAGTGTGTAATGTCTAATTTCCTACCTTCAAGAAGACAAAAACAATTAAAAAAATAATAAAATACTTAATGAAATTTTATATTTACTCAAGTGGGCCCTAACTATTAAATCAACCCCACACCCATCTTCACCATCATCTTCTCCCTCACAAACCAGCACAACCACCACCTCTCGAACCAACATACCACCTCCTCAAACCACTACCATCACCTCTCGAAACCACCACCACCTTCCCAAACCATCAACATCACTGCCTCCCCAAACTACCACAACCACCTCCCAAAACCACCACCACCCCCCGAAACTCACATGTAAATCGACGATGTTTTTGCTGTTTGTGGTCGGAAAAAAACATTAAACTTGCTAGAGATAGTGGTTATAGGTTGCGGTCAGTCTAATCCCCAAGTTAAACGTGTTTCTTGCGGTTCCACGATGTTGTTGTTGTTGTTGTGAGGAGGGTGGGGTGAAATTGTTAAAGGGGTGGGGGACAAGTGTTGGAATTATTGAACGAAGGTTGGTGATAGGGTTCGTCGGAGATGGTGGGACTTGCTTCAATGATTGTGTTAGTGCTAGTTTCAAATGAGTGAGACAGAGAAAGATAGGGGGAAGGGGAAGAAGAAATGCATAGGATTTGGTATTACTGTTTTACGTGGTGGGATGATTTAAGTGGTATTCTTTAATCACGCATATTTAGTTTTTTAGGAATAAGGGTATAATAGTCATTTCACATACCACTTAACGGAAGAAATAGTTGGAGGTTAGGGGTAGTGGTAGGGACCAACACCGTTACAAGATCCTCTTAAATCACATATGAAATGGAATACATAGATGTGAATTGGTCTTTATAGAACGAGTTTTGGTCATAAGGTCACATACATGTGCATTTTGTGCTTTAGGAAGCATACTTACGAGAATTTGAATGAACATTGGTGTTCAAATTGATATTTGCAATGCCAAGTGTTGATGGATCTATTGTGGCCAGGATAAGTACATAGAGTTTTAGGTACAAGATATAAAGATATACTTCGGAACCTGATAGAATTTTCTAAAGATATGGTTATTATACTAGACACTGCTTCATTATATACAATAACTATCTTGTGAGGCTAAGTTTTGGGAATTTCATTAGCACTCCATTGCGTGCAAGGCAAGGATTGACGCCAATATTGGAGGGGATAATTATTGAGTAATTAAAGAGATTAAGGTTTAATTATTCTGTTTTAATTATCATGTCGTAGTTAGATATTGACTTTAATTGTAGTCTAATAGGTGTGTTTAGATTATAAATATCATGTATTGGTTATTCTCGATTGTAATTCAAGTTTTAGAGTTAGATTTCTTGAATAAAATTTGTGAGGACCGTTTCGGTTCTTCGAATGCTCCGGCCGGTCAGATATTCACTATATCATGTGCGGAATCCATGTATGATGATGACAAACACAAGAACTCTCTAATTAAATTGGTTTCTATTAATAATATGATGATACAAAACCATGAAACCAAACGGGCAGAGCTTCGCTGCCAAAGACCCAAAATTTCTAAATGACAACTCTCAACACCTCTATTTATAGGCACACCCTTTCGTGCAACATGCCCTTTCGTGCAACAGGCACTTTCGTGCAACATGCCCTTTTGTACAACATGCCCTTTCGTGCAACAGGACTTTCTTTGTGCGAGAGACTCTAAATCTAACAAATCCAACTCTTCGACACATATTCCTATACAATAAACTATGACTCGATACATTGACGGAGGCAATCTTTGTCACAGTCAATCTTCAATCTCTACAGAGTGTTCGATAACTTTAACATTCATTTCTTTACAGACTCCCCTTCATGATCCCGCTTTCTTTAGCAATCTTTATTTAACATTTCAGCTCTACAATCTTCTCTTTATCTTGAGCTTCTTTCTGTTCAATGTGATATCCAGCTCCCCCTATCAATCAGCTTTCCGTTCTTCTCCTCCTAACTTTCAGCTTACTGTCAAATCTCGCTAACATTCAGATAAACATTTTAAATTCCAATTGTGAGATTTTTCCAAATCAAACATCTAACATCACATTTAACTTTTTAAACATGATCATCATCAATAACCCTCACAGGTAATCAAGTCCAAATTAATGACCTTGATTATCCAAATTATCTACCAAGTTCAAATTAATGACCTTGGTTGACAAATTCAAACAAATTTAAATTTTCATTTTCAAAGTTCAAGTTTCAATTTAATGAACTTATGATTTTATCAAAATATGTTCAGCATATTCAGATTTTGAACTTCAGCATCGCTACATCGGTTGTCAAAACATAAGATGAAACAAAATCTTTTTGTATTTATCAAACTTTATGCTAAAACACACTAAAATCTTTTTGGTTTTATCTGAACTGAAATTAAACAACTATGTACAAACATATTTACAAACATATTTTTGTTGAGTTTGTGTTAGAGGATCATATCAGCTTTTGACAAATCACAAACACCGTTGATCTATTTAAACTTTAAGCTTTAAACAGTTCACCTAGATTGTCAGTATACGGATCTACTTAAATTTCTACACAGACTTTGATTATTTCAAGATATGAGATTAAGTGTTTTAGGAACTAACTTAACAAAGTGTCCCACCTCAGAATATACTCTCGTATCAAGATTCCCTGGATTCAGTCTTACAGGTGAATATACCTAATTGATATCTGTCTCTGGGTTAGTACGAGGCCTTGAGAGCTCAGGTTAGTACCACCGTACCGACAAAGAGATGAACGCTCGACTTAGAGGTGTGTTCCAATTAGGAATCTTCTGACTGCAATTGATATATTTTTCGACATTTTCAATTGTTGTGCAGTTTTAGGGTTTAAAGCGCGAAAGTATTCTACAAAATATAGGCCATTGTTGATGCAAAATCAAAAGATCTTGTATAATACCCCAAATACCCATAAGTATAAAGACCTAATATCTCAGAATCAGGCAATCTGTCAAACGAAATTTCGGAGTACTAAGTCCATATATCCGAGAGATGTTACTCACATATTAAGAAAGTTTTTGATTTAGGTTTATATCTCGAAAATAGTTTACTGAGTGTGTAAAAACCTATTGCATATCATCAGTGAGACCGTTTATCACTTTTTAGCTATTCATTTCTGTACCATGCCGTGATTATCTACTGATGTACTATCATTTCCTCTTTTTACACTACTCTTTTCTCTTTTTCATGTTTTTAAACTTTTTCAAAAATTTCAAATGTTTTTAATTTTTTAATATCTCTTACTCCCCCTAAAATTCAAAACATTTTTAAAGAAAATTTGACAAACCGATGTAGACAACTTCATCTCGCCATCCAGTTTTGCTTCACAATCGTTTTTTAGCATATTTAGTAGATTGTTTATTCTTTTACCCCTCAGTATAACAAAACATCGATACTTTGAATTTTGAAAAACATTTTCAATTCTTGTTTTATCATGTTTTGTTTGTTCAGGAGTGAGGGTCCTGCAAATTATTTTCTCAAGTTTTTTTTTCAAAATATTTCAATATTCATGATAAATTTTTTTGATCAAACCTATCATAGCCTTTTTTTATGAATCTCAGGCTACTTTTTCTTCATGTGCCAAGCTGCTTCGTTGTCCAAAATATGCTTTGATTGACCTCCAAAACTCCTGCACATGCACCCAATCAATCACTTGAACAATGCAACCCAAGCCTGCTTTGTCTTGGGTAATTTGACATGAATTGTTTCATTCAAGCTCGGAAAATCTTTTTCAGTTTTCTCAAAAGCACCATCTTATTTCTTGACTTCAACTTTTTCAGTTGAATCAATTTTTTTCTTTTCAACATCAGAAATTTCTTTCTTTTTAAACACCCAATTTTGACCTTTTGAAACATTCCTTTTTACATAAAACTTTGAATCTTTCTGAATGTTTCTTTCTAAAACTTGTTTTGGTACAAACATGGGCGATTTCACTTTCTTATCTTCTGATTTCTTTTGTTCAACATGAACATGCTTAGAATTTTGTGGACATTTGCGAGCAATGTGTCCAACTTGATTGCATTTGAAACACGTTTTATTTGAAACATCTTTAGCCTATTGATGTTGTTTCTTTTGCGCAAAGAATTCCTCATTAGTCTGTCGACTAAAGTGGGATTCTTTTTCTTTCTCTGAACTTGTTCCATGAACAAAGTTCATTTTCTTCTCAAAATTTTGCTTTTGAAACCTTTTGTTTTCATTTTTCTTCTTTTTATACCCCAAACCAGATCTTTCATTTTCAAAATTTTTCTTTTGATAATGCGAGTTTCTTGGTTTGGTATAAAAAGATTTATCTTTCTTGAAACTCAAATCTCTTGCATTTGTTGCAAGATTCTCAATTTCTGAAACCTTGATTTCCACCAACTTAAACACTTTCTTGAGCTTTTCCAAATTCATGTTTTGAATCAGAAATTCATCATCTGAAAACAATTTGTCAGATCCATCCATTTTGTATATCATCATTATTGGATCATCATTAATTTTAGAATCAGATTTTGATTTCTGAAGATAATTCTTGTGAAAACTTTTCTCATCTTCAAATTGTGATTTAGAGTTCTCATTTTTGGTAGAATTATTTTGTTTTTCATCATCAAAAACTTTTTCGACCACATCATTCACCAATTCTGACTCATAAACATCAGATTTGGTATATGTTACATCAATATCATCAGGCAACTGATCGATTTGATTTTGAACAGTTTTGAGTTTAATGTTCAATGCCTTTTCCACCCCCTCAAATTTTTTTCGGCAATAACTTTCCATTATGGGAGGTGGAACTTGATGATATTCAGACCCTTTTCTATTCCCAACAATCTTCTTCTCAGATTCACTTTCTTTTGGCTGTTTTTGAAAGATACGATCATGTACATATGATGAAGTTGAGTAACTTATCAATTTCTTATTGACCTTTTCCGTTTCAATTTTTGTTGTTGCTAATTCTTGCTTAAGCAATGCAATTGTATCAAGATGCTCATTTATTGCATTTTGTTTATCTTCCAAAGTACCGTTAAGCATCCTTTTAGTAGCATCATCTTTATGGCTAACTTCAATAAGTTGTTTAATTTTGCTACTCATCTTATCATGTGCCTCTTTCATATGAGAATAGTCATATTTCAAAAGAACATTTTGTTTTTGCAATTCGTGAAAATTTTTGTCTTTTTGAAAACAATCATTGCACTTTTTTTAACATTTTTGCTTTAAAATTTCATTGGCTTCTTCAAGTTCTTTGCATTTTTGTGTCAAAACTCTTCCTTTTGAGCTATCTCTTCACATTTTTTATTTAAAAACTTGTCTTTTTCGAGAACTTCAATACCTTTGTGTCTCAAAAACTTTTCCTTTTTATCAAACTCTGGGTGAGTTTGGTTTAAAAATTCTTCCATTTCAGTTACTTTTCTGCATTTCTGTAAAAAAAAAAAATTCTTCTTTTTCAGCAACTTCTAAGTAAGTTTTGTTTAAAAAAATCTTCTTTTTTAGCAAGAATAGTTGAACATTATTAGCACAATTTCCATATGCGAAATTGTTTATCTTTTAGTCGTAACTCACAATCCGAGTCTTTTGACTTTTAGTCCGCGTTTCTGTTTCTCGGTTTACGCATATATTCGAAATCCTACCCATTATCCAGGTATTATACCAAAGTCATTATTTATGTAACCATTCCGGTATGCATTAAGACTTCTTTTGACCCATTTGGTTAACCTAGCGAAATCCATCGTTTATATACAACCAAACTCTTATCGTACTTCATTTTGACCCGTTTGCATGTTTTCGTGAAGTGTATCACTTTCAAACAAACAAACTTTTCATACATTCTTTATTTTAACCCGTTTGGATATTTTAGTGAAATCCTTCACTTCTAACAAACCAAACTTTTCATAATTTCATTATTTTGACCCGTTCGGTTAATTTAGCAAAATCCATCGCTTTTATACAACCGAACTCTTTATGAATCAATTATTTTAACCCGTTTGGATGTCGTAGTGAAATCCATCACTTTTAACAACCAAACTCTTTCATTACTCAAATTTCATTCATTCGGTTCATTCGTATTAAATCCGTCATTTAAGAATGAACTGAATTTCATGATTTTAACCATGATGTTCAACATAAATCAATATAAGATATTAACTAAATTTTACGAAGCGTAAGCCACGTACCTTATAGCTTATCCTTCAACCGTGCGTTCACTCCGGTTTGACTTCCCGATGCTTCACTTGTGCCGCCTAAAGTGTACAAGCCAAGTGTCATTAGGACCTCTCGACACATGATTAAGGCATATAAATTGCCAAATACACTACTTCTTTTTTTCGTCAACGACTTTCATTCATTACTTAAAAATGGAAATTCATTTAGGCATTTTATCGAACATCTTGTATGCATGTACTTTAGCTATCCCAACTCAACAAGTTCAATTACTAAACATAATTCACATTAACATGAAATTTCAAAAAAACTCACGTTATTAGACTCTTTATTTACCCTAGAACATGGGGCTTTTCATACTAGCATCAAAACCCACTTCTTCATACAAAACATAGTAATTTCAACATATGATTCTTTTAATTCTATCAACAATTTTCCGTTAGGATTTGATCCTACACTTAGATTTTGACGAGGTATGGTACTGGACCCGACTCGAGCGGTCGGACTTTCTTGCTAGTTATCACTTTTACAGTAATTATATATTATTATTGTGTACTAACCCGCGAAGCCCAGCGCGTTGTAGTTTATGCTACACTAGGCTGTGGGCTCGTAGAGACAACCCCTAACTAGGCCTGGCCCATTGAGGTTAGGGTTTTCCCATATCTCCTATATAAGGAGGTCTCCACCTCCTTATTAAGGTATGAGATATAGGGAAACATACTATTGTAGCTGGAAATAGGGGATTCTTCCTCTACCGGCCGTTTCTACATTGCCCATGTTTCTCTCTTCTTGTTTACAGGTCTAGGATGAAGTGGAGAAGACGATGTGTGGCCATTCATCACCATAGAAGTACCGACCCGCGCGGGATCATGCTTCTTCATTGGCGCCATCCGTGGGACCGCAATAATCACATCTTGTTTTCTCTACGCCAATCTCCAGATTTGGGAACGTCCACCGTAGATCTGTTGAAGAAAGTAAGCTTCTTGCGGCCCTCTTAAAAGTTCAAAGATGCAAACATAGGTGATTTTTTTTAAAATAACCTTTTACCAGTTATGATCAATGAGGTAGGCTTCTACCCTCCAAAAATCCATATTACATGTTTGTCATCTATTGCCATTTACCCAATATCACATACAAGATATTGGCAGGGAAAAATAATAAATTAGAAGTGAAACGTGGAGCATGGCAATTCAAAGATGTACGTCAGAAACTCATTTACAATTTTCACAATACTTTTTATGAGATGTTCGATTTGAGCATATCTTTAAAAAACTTTGGTGAAAACAATCGGATACTTCTGAGGGAACCACGGAGCCTTACCACTGGCGGAGGCTCGCCACCTTCAGCGAAAGCCCGCCACCTTCGGCGGAAGCCCGCCACCACTGGCGGAGGCTCTTCTTCAACCCGCCATCTTCGACGGAAGCCCGCCACCCCCGGCGGAAGCCCGCCACCCCCGTCGGAAGCCCGCCACCACTGGCGGAGGCTCTTCTTTAACCCGCCACCTCCGGTGGAAGCCTGCCACCTTCGGTGGAAGCTTTTCTCCAACCCGCCACTTCCGGCGAAGCTTTTATTCGACCCGCCACCTCTGGCGGAAGCACATATTCCACCTGCCTCTCCGGCAGAAGCTCTTATTTAACACGCCTTTCCTTCGGACGCTTATTTCTCCACTCCCAACTTTTGGTCCATTCACGCCATCTCCGATTGACACCATCTTTATTCGTGCCATCAACTAACGGGCATCAGTCATACCATGTCAGACGTATTGAAGGTGTGGTCACGTTCAAGCGACCTACATTATACTATTCATTTTCTTTGAAGGCTCCCCTTTTATTCACTATTTCATGATTCAATCCACATTCATCAACATGTGATGTGGAGATATATCACTCTAAAAATAGTTTAATCGGGTCTACTTTTTTTGGCTCAACTCGAAAGTATACCAGATCCATGTTGAATGTTTCTAAATAACTGTATGCTTGATGCTCCAATCATACAATCACCCAACTCGGAATTCGATGGAATTATAGAATATCTCTATAGCTGGATCAATATTGTCCATGTCATGCGCTTATATAGCCATATCTAGCATTATTTATGAAATCAAATTGGCATAAACCCTTGACTTTTGGTGAATATTGGCATCACGCGTATAATATACTTGGTACTAGTCAAATATACTAGTATTATACAAACATTTATTGCCAGCGGCTAATATTTTTGTAGCAAGCGTTGGGCTTGACCATATATGCAGTTAAAACAGGTCCACTTTTGGATCCAACAGACGGAACATATCGACCATGTATAATATTTTTCTTTCCAAGGATGCAGTGTTCGTTATATCTGGGGAATCACATGGTATAATACTGGGGTTATCGGATGTTATCATGGTGCCAAACATGCCGGTTTACACGCGACACGATCCTTATTTAATGGCATCCTTGGCATTGAACTGGTAACTTACATGGTTGAAGGTGGTGATTTGATTTAGACAACTTCTTTCCAAACCATCCCGCTGGCTGAGTGACTCTTACCATTGTGTTACATTTGATTGTTTCATCACATATCATATGTCAAATCTCCACATCTATAATCAATTATGCCACTCACCAACCTCCACTCTAGCTTACAGTGACTTGGCTTAATTTTATTCTTGGTAATACTCAGATGGTAAAACCATTTGACAAACACGAACACGTCTTATGAGCGTGTCGACCTGGATGAAAACCAAATCTGTGTTTTCTAAAATGAAATTACATCTGGCTGGAGTGTGACAACCTATTTGAGTTCAGACCCTCAGATCAACAGGCTTCAAATCTTACACTTTCTCTGATATGATTCTCCGAGTGCACATTTTGATGTTATGTTTTGAACAAAGGAGTAAGACCCATAACCCTTGTTATTGACATACAGTGTACAAGGTCATGATAATAGTGTGAATTTCGTTACAGCTTAACGACACCTATTCAAAAACTTACGCTTACCAATTTATTGTCAAGAGTTCAATGGCCACTAACATAATATTGCAGCATTGCACTGAGGGATTTGGCTTGGACCTCCCAGCTTACACGCCTGATGATCTTTATTCAAGTATGTGGTCTGGGTTGGATAACATCCTCGACAATTACCGCTACATTACATGCTTGGTAGTGTTGCATTTTCGTCAAGCGACATTTTGGTGAGATACATAGACTTCTGCCCAAACAGGTATAACTCTCGCATTAATTGCTTTATCTGCTTAACACTTTACAATAATTTGTCCACACACCCTCATATAACTTACATGCTCTGGTCATGTATAATTTGGTGATAACAAAAAGAAAAGGAAGTCGTTTGATAGAAAATCCGCATGTGTTCTACTTTTATATGCATATACCTGGTCTCTTATTAGCATTCACAATTTAAGTTCAATGCTACTAACATTATTTAGCAACACTGAACTGGGGGACTAGCAGGCTATAGCGCCACTACGCCTAAAAGCGATCATCTTCTCTCAGGCTGCCCATTAAGGTGATATCCACCGCACATTAACCCGCACCGGTTCTTATATAATGTGGATGTTTCAATACGCCAGATGATATTTATACTTCTCACATCATTCGGCCTACAACTATACCGCTCGACACAACATATGCAATTTCGTAGTCAAGACAAACACACGACAAAACCAAAATACTTGATTATATGAATAAGTGTTCCACACGCTATGCGGCACGAAAAATACTTATTCGGATGTGTATTCTCCACACCAGTCTGCGACATGGATAAAAGAAAACCCTCACGCCACAGTCGGCGAGGTAAACAGACATGTCACCTACTATAAGCATTCCACACGCCAGTGCGTGTCCAGGAAAAGCACGTAGTAACTTACATAAAGTGCTCATTCACGCCTAACGCGTATAAAGCATTTTATTATCTCAACGAGTGTTCACTCACGCCAAGCGTGTAGAAAGCACTTTGTTGTTCAAGTGTTCATTAACGCTGCGCGGGTTATAGAGCACTTTCTGATATCTACAAGTGTTCATATAAATATTTGTAAACAAAACATATCACCGCATTTAAACTGCATATTACGGTACAAAATATTACCACCGCATTTGAATTGCATATCACGGTAAAAAACAACTCTGACACGAAATATTTTTCATAATAACAAAGTCAGATAATCAAATTATACAGCGCTAAAAGTGGACATCTTGGTAATAGATGTATTCAACCACTACTACTCCAGTGGGCATCTTGGTAATAGATGCACAACCACTGATGAAAAACCAAGCACTTGTCCCACAATTATAAAAACATTGTGGGGAACATAAATAACGCTCTAAGCACCCTTCCGAGGTCACTGGGCATAGCAAGCACTTCTACAGGGGTGCCTTGTATATCCTTCTTTCTGACTGCAATGATAATTGCTATAACCGAATCGTCAATAACAACGACTGGTACAACCACCAGCGGTTTGCCTCTTCCTCCTCTTCCTCTTCTAATTGCTGGTGGCATATTTCCTGCTTAACAAACTTTTAAATCACAATAAACAATAAAAGACAAACTGGAATAACAATTCGAATTTGTCCTATGTTCTTGTCTAGACTCGAATATGTGCAATTGTGTCATTGAGATTAAACACAAAAGGCTTGTGTTTAATTCACTCAACTTTGGCTCTGATACCAACCTGTCACACCCCGATTTCCACGTGTATCACCGTTGGGCCCGGTAGGGGATTACCGTGACGTAGTTGGCAACGATATAGTCAAACCACACAATATATAAATGCACAGCGGAAGCATAAAGATAAATATATTTCAACCATTGAATGTAATATCAAAGTATCACAATCGCCGAAATATAATCCACAGGGGATCAAAATAAAATATAAGTATTGTTAAACAGACGTAGGCATCTTAAGCTTGGGAGACTCTTTATTGATGCTAAGGAGAAATATTCAGCCAATTACGCTTAGTACCTGCATTTAATCTTTTTGGGAAAATACGTCAGTTTACACTGGTAAATACATTCAACCGACGCTTTTGTAAAAGGTTTAATAAAAATTGATTTGAATGCACAAAGCACAAACTCTTTATAAATTGGGAGAATTATTTAAATTTATAATCTTGTGAACGAATTACATGTTCCTTATGCGTTCAGTAGCCCGGACGTACCGGGTTAAAGATAAATAGACACACCACATCAACTATTTATGCACTGACGAGTGTACGCCTACACTCCGCGCTTAGGTCGTGGCCATTTCATAAAATGCTGCCAAGGATATCCGGGACATGGTCATTAACCCCCAAAGGCGTTTAAGTAAACAAAACTGTTTAAATGAGCCGATCAAATTATTCAATTAACCACCAAACGATGGAAGATTTGATGCTCGATCAAGCGGTATTTTATATACCGTAACCCAAGCCCGTATAACGGAAAATAAGTTAAAAGTATTTACCTTTGCAAGTAATATCCTCAATCAAATAAATGCAAGTATCTTTTACTGGTCTCCTATTCTGAAATGAAGGTTTTAAATAACCTATTAGAATCCTAACGGGTCTTTAATGTAGCCTTAGCTTAGACCGGTTGGTTTCAAAAGATAATTACGGTTTAATCGCGTGAAAGGCGAAAACCGGGAATGGAATGTGGTTTGGACCCAACAAGTTTGAAGACTTGTTTTATATGGGTATAATAACCACACTCTGGATTTTGAGGTCAAAACAATAAGGTTTGACCCGTTTCGGCTAGCGTATGTAAACTAGTTACATAAACCGAACCGTACGCGTAAAAGGCGTAACGGGTAACCGTAAGAGTCATACACAGGTTTCCTAAGTCAATATGCCTTAAAGAGGTTGTGGTATCAGTAGGATACCTTCCATAATGCCCGTAACGAGTTTAAATCCATTATATGCCCCGTAGGGGTATTTCGGTCATTTTTAAAGTTTATGGAAGAGGTTTCTGAGTTCTACAGGAAATCTGAGTTTTCCGAACAGTTTATAAAGTCCAAAATACTTTATTTATTATTTAAAATCAGTAGCAACTGGAATCGGGTCAAAATACCTTGTAGAACTCAAGTTATGTCCAAAAAGGGTATATTCGGTATTTACCGAACCGACGCCATAACCGCAGGTTATGAGCGGGTTAAAAATGATTAAAAATCTTTAAAAATCTCAAAATATTATTTTACATCAGTGTGTAAAAGGTTTGGTGCCGAAATTTGGGTTTAGATAGGCTTTATGCTAAATGCGCCGTTTAATTACTAAAGTTTCCGTAATTGCGCTATTTAGCATAACTCCTATTCTAGACCTCGGATTGACGTGAAATTTTAGGGACATGTTTAGAAATCAGTAACTAAGGTTATTGTCCTTTCACATATTCAAAATTCTCGTTTTAAAGTAAAAAGGGCGTTACGGTCAACTTTTAGGCATTTAACGGAAATGTGCTAAAGACTCGGACAAACAACGAACCGGTCACAGAGGGTTATACCATCATGTAACCTGGTCCTAAGAGAGTCCTAAGGCATATCTAACTCATACCAAAACGGGTCAGAACTGAAGTCAAAGCAAAAGTCAAAGTTTTGCGACTTTCGGTTCCGAACCGGGTCAAAACAGTAAATGGTAGGATCAAACAAGCTTAGACTAGTTAATATACTTATTATCATGTTATATGAGTGTTAAAACAGATTACACGCCATCTACATTACTGATTATGCACAAAATCGCAAAATAGCATTCTGTTGACTTTTTCTAAGCAAGTTTGACTCGACATTCGGACTAGTTAGAGTGGGAATCAGAGGGTGCCCTTTTAGGGGTTTAATGCCCACATGATTACCAACATATAACTACTTTTGATTCGACAAACCACTGGACCATTTGTGATTTATCGTTAAGTCAACCGTTAATTACGACGGATTGACTTCTAAGCTATAACTATGTATAAACCGAACTAAGAAAGGTTAAGGGTGCTTACCAAAGTCCTAAGCACGACTAGGGATGGCTTGGTTCTGCTTTGGAGCTCCAGAAATGATCAGAAGGGCAAGAGAAAGGTGTGAAGAACTTGTTGCACATGAAGGCCTTTATATAGTGTTCATAAGGCTCTAGATTGTTGACAACCAAGTCTACCCATGCTCTTTGATCATCAACAAGTGTCTCTTAGGGCCCTAAAGCATGTAGGGGGCGCCCATGCTGCTACATTAATGGAACTAAGTCAGTTTGGAGTGAAAAGGCAAGCATGGAGCAAAAAGAAACGACCAGAGAGGCCCTCGCGTGACGCGAAGGACCCCCCCTTGGGCCTCGCGTCGCGCGACCCCCCTTCTGCACCAAATCTTTATTTTCTGATTTTTGCGATTTGATCCTTGGCTCTTCAAATACTGATTGGCCATCAGTTTCTTGCATATTGAGCCTTAAAAATTGACGTTTAGGGGCTTCAAGACTTATACCCATTTCGTTAAGTCCCCGGTTAACTTTATTGTTACCCGAAAAGTCCTAACTTTCAACGTTGACGTTTTAAATCCCTCGCATACGAATTTGATCACAACTTGCTCATACGATAATGAAACTTTATGAAATTTTTGTCGAGTATTCTAGTGAGCATTATTAACCGTTACAAAGCTCCGGGTTTGTCAAAAGGTCACTCAGAGGTATAACTTAAACATGTTGACACATTTGACCCCTGTAGTTTGTAATTTCTCACTTTCTTCCACATTTCGATCCGTATGATCCATGATTCATTCGTTTGAAGGTACGGGCATCATTTAGGGTTAATGTATAATATATTTATCCCTCGTTGACATTTTTAACCCTCGAATTTACATACTTTCAAGGTTTGTCAACTTTAGTCCTTTATTTAGTATTAAATACCACGTGTAAACTCATGACATGTGTCAACACATTATTGGACACAAAATTTCGAGGTGTTACAATCCGCATATGCGTCTATGACCACCAATTGCTGTACATTACGACAACGGGGATCCCGGTGACACGGACGCGTGGTAGGGATCGTCGTCACATCAACATCGACTCTTTCAATGGGTTGAACGCCGTTAGCGTACCATATGCTAACCGACAAAAGTCACATCAAAGGGTGAATATTTTTGCAACGGCCCCCATGACTATGGGCGCACCGCTAAAGCAGGGCCACACCTGAAAAGATCATCCAAAGGCGAGGTACTTAAATACCAAAACCTAGCCTCTCCCAAGGCTCATGCATGGGACCTAACCGCATACGCGCAACCTTGACGAGCTCATGGCAATGCGCCAGTTCAAATGGCAACTGCCTGTAATCAATCAGCGTGCGCCATGCTTGTCCAACCAGTTTCCACGATCGTGGGATATTCACTGCTCCATTATCTCCACTCACAGCTAACTACAACCACAACAAACGTGGCCAACAACTGTCTCGCACTCGGACAGCATGTAAGCCTAAAATTAGTGATCTTCACTCCCGAGCTCCTAATAAGTCTAAGTGCTCCTCCCACACTTACACGCGAGAGCAACACTAGACTGGGGGACATGACGAGGTATGGTGCTGGGCCCGACTTGAGCGGTCGGACTTTCTTGCTATTTATCACTTTTATAGTAATTATATATTATTGTTGTGTACTAACCCGCGAAGCCCAGCGCGTTGTAGTTTATGCTACACTAGGCTGTGGGCTCGTAGAGACAACCCCTAACTAGGCCTGGCCCATAGAGGTTAGGGTTTTCCCATATCTCCTATATAAGGAGGTCTCCACCTCCTTATTAGGGCATTAGATATAGGGCAACACACTTTTGTAGCAGGAAATAGGGGATTCTTCCTCTACCGGCTGTCTCTACCTTGCCCACGTTTCTCTCTTCTTGTTTACAGGTCTAGGATGAAGTGGAGAAGACGAGGTGTGGCCATTCATAACCATAGAAGTACCGACCCACGTGGGATCATGCTTCTTCAGATTACACCTTCCTTAGGTCACAATATCTATCAATTTTTCAAGGACTTAAATTCTAAATTTTCACCAAAGATAAAAATCACAAAAGCTGAAATTGTAACTTACTTTGTGTTAGACAAGTAAGGATGACTCAAATTCTTGATTTAAACACGAATTTTGGAATGAAATTTCCCTTCAATTTGTTCAATTTGAGGTTAACAAGAGTTTGGTGTTCTTCCCTTATATACTATCCGCTCACACACATGCACATACATATGTGTTGTGTGTTTTAATTTTCTTTTATTTAGTAAAGTTTTCCCCTTTACACAATTAGTCCCCCATGTTTATTTATTAACAAATTGTAGATTGATCTAAATACACATACATACATATATATATATATATAATATGTATATATATATAGGATAGGGATCATGAGTGAACAACATCCTTGTTTGTGAACTGTGTGAACTGATCTAGACCGTTGATTCATATGATCTTGAGATTTAAATGAATGGCATGATGGTAATTATTTGGTTAATTTTTTTCAGAGTTAATTACACAGTTAGTCCCTGTGGTTTATGTAAAGTAACAAGGTAAGGTACTAATAGTTTAAAATCACATTCTAAGGTTCTAACTTTTCATTTTGTAACAACTTGGGGTATTAACACTAACTTTTGTTAGCTTTTCTAGTCAAGATTGAGTGAAATTACTCAAAAATCCCTTTATCAACTACAAGGGCTATTTATGTAATTAACTTTATCCTAATACAGGGACCATTTGTGTAATATTTTGTCTTCTTTCGGGAAAACCAAGGTATATATACGAAAAAAATACAGAACTCAATACTTTTGGAAAACAGATCTGACTTTATAATACTCAATAAGATTATTTATAAACAAACATTGATTTTTTTTTTCTAAAATAAACCAATATATATATAATCTGATTAAAAAGTTGAGAAAGAAAAGGTTTTCAAAGTTCTCCTTTCCTTTTATTTTTGTTTTGACAAAATGGTGTCGAACTCAAGATTATGTTTACCAAATAAGACTTACAATAATTTTATTCCAACGAAACTTTAGTTCTTCAAATTTTCTTTTGATGCATTGATTGGCCAAAACAATTTCGATTTTGGTTTCAATTTTTCCGGCACCAAAATCCTGGAGATACTCTGTTTATCAGCTTTTTTATTGAAAATATTCGGAATTGATTAATCCAGTTCACTCAATGATCGAATATTATGTTTAGTTTCGGTTTAATAAAGTTTACGTCGTCCATTCAAAATCTTCGATACAGAAGTCCAAATCGTTGAACATCAAAATGGGAATGAAAATTGAAACAAAAAGAAAAACGGAAACCCCTGTTTTGTTGGCAAACCTGCAACACATTTGAAATTAGAAATTTACAACTATAATTAACCATGAATCGATTTATTCATTTCCAATACTCTAGCCGAAACCAATAATATCAAACGATGTCAACTATTAAATCTGAATAATTAATTCAAATAATTCTAATAAAAACACAAAGAACAGAGGCAACAAATGAAGACCACTGGTTTATATATGTTGCTTGATTATTTGTTGTATAATCCATTAAGTTTGTTTATTACACATATGGTCCCTATATAAAGATAAAGTAATTTATATAAATGACCCTTGTAGTTGAAAAGGGGTATTTTAGTGATCTTACTTAATCTTGACAGAAAAGTTAACAAAAGTTAGTGTTAATACCCCAAGTTGTTATAAAATGAAAAGTTAGAACCTTAAAATGTGATTTTAAACTATTAGTACCTTACCTTGTTATTTTACATAAACCACAGGGACTAATTGTGTAATTAACTCTTTTTTTCATTTAATTAAATACAAAAGGGTATATGTGTAATTACACAATCAAAAGAATTCAATACCTAAATTGTTTCCATTTTATTAAAATCTCATAAAATTCAAATCCATTTTTTTGTTTATCCCCTTCACTGTAAGATCTTCATCTCCAGAACTTCATCTTCATCTTAAGATCTTTAATGTCCAGAACTTTAATGTCTACCATAAGATCTTCATCTTTCTAATCCACCGCCCCGCTCCCCTGCCTCCGTCCTCCGCCTCCGTCTCCCGCCGCTCTCCGCTCCCCGTCTCCACTCTCGCCGCCTCGGTAACCCTAGGTACGTTTAAACCCTAGTTTCTCCATTTTAGGTTTCATTTGTTATCATTTTATCAGGAATCATTTCAAATATTGTTGTTTTAATGTTAATATTCATGTTCTGGATCTGTATGTGTTGTTTTAATATCTTAATCGATCTTCTTCCAGTTAAATCTCGTATGAATCGTTGGAGAATAAGTGGACGGCGAGGAAGAATGTTGTCGAATGTGCTACTGTTTGCCGGAGTTGGAGAGAGATCAAGAAGGAGATGTTAAATGACATGAGATTCCTGGAATGTTGATTTTTTCCGATTTCGGCAATCCTCTGTTCATCGTTTCCAAGTTTTTTCAGGCGGTGTAAACAGGGTGCCGCCGACGAATCTTCCGGTGATTCGCCTGAACATTACTCCATACATTTATTCAACATCCTTTTTTTTGTTTTTTCTGATCTATTGGTGTATGACGTTCCGATTAAGTTGTTTAGTGTTTAATTTTTGCAAGAATTTTGTTTCGATCATGTTAAGGTTGAGTGTGTATGTGCCTGTTGATTATGTAAATTGGGGGCACACATGTGTATACGGTGTTTTTACATATGTTGTACACATGTGTATGCAAATTGCTTGTAGGTATAAACTGTGTATACACCTGTATAAATTGGGTGTACACCTGTGTATAAGTATGTACATAGGTGTGTTAAATTTAAATACACATGTGTACTTCGGGATTCATGCACGTGTGTACGTAATTGAAATCTGAGTTTTTTTATCGACGAATAAAAAATACTTGATGATGAAGAACTGCTCGATTGGAAAAAAAAAATCTGGATTGTTTTGAATGGTGATTATGATATAGATCTTATTTAGATTTAAAAGATATTTTTAGTAATCACAAAAAAATAGGAAAGTGTAACCTCCATAGATTAATTAAAATAAATAACTAATAATAACTTAATGTACAATTACAATCCTATCCTTTTCAACAAAAGAGATAATCAAGGGCTATGATCAGTTCACACAGTTCACTCTTGAATGGTTGTTCACTCTAGAACCCTACCCTATATATATATATATATATGTATCATTTAGATTTTATCATTTTTGGGGTGTTACAGAACCTTCCAATGAGGGAGTCTTACCGATTCTTGTATGCTTAAACCTTCTCATATAGCACAAAGCATTCCTGCAATAGACGTTCTTGGCTCCGGCAACATTCACATGGGTCATCATCTACCCAATTCATAATAAAAGAAGGTGCTTGCAAAACATGTGCCTGCACAGGCAAGCTAGACTACCCAAAGTAAAATCAAAGAAATAGAAGAAAAAAAACCTAAAAACTAAATTTAACTTTTTCTGATTTTTTTAAACTTCTGAATATGAACAAATCGAACAAGCAATGCAATACTAAGCGCACTAGCTCCCCGGCAGCGGCGCCATTTTGACAGACCGTGTCGTCCCGATCAGTCAAAAACCCAATTAACCTAGGTAGCTAGGGTAATTCGAGTATTGTATCCACCAAGAGCATGTGGTCAGTATTGCACGAGTTGTTTGATTAGTTAGGCTATTTACAAAAATGTACAAAGTAATTATGAAGCTTGCTAATTTTCTTTGTTTGTTTGATTTAAAAAGAAGTCGGAGTGAACCGATAAATTGCTATTATCGAAAACAATGGTTTATTAACTAAGATTGCAAAACTAAACTGTTGGGATTGAACCCTATCAGAGGAACAGATAATTAAAGCCAAAACTGGATCAGAGCAGTGGATTCTGAATAAGCAGATGGTGATATACAAATCTCTCCCCTTGAAAGTGATTACAACTACTGATGACCTCCTATCTGCTGATCTTGCTAAACTGCTGACCCATAACTGCTGCTCAACTAAAGATCTGATGGAAGACTAAAGTCCTGCTGATTCAATCTACTGCCTTGAGTCAAGCACTGCTGATCCAGACAAGTGCTGCTGGGTTCACAGCAGTAGAAGGTTGCAGCAGCTGTTCTAAAGTCTGTTTTGTAATAGAATGTATTAGCAGTAGTTAACACAAGCAGTGTCTGTATAGATCAGAGGTTAGAGTTTGTTAGGAGGTTAGATGTCACTTTCATGGTGACGTCAGCAAAGATGCTCAGTAGTTTGCAAGTGCCTATAAATAGTTCAGTACTTGGTACTGTTCTATTAGCTCTTTGCATCATTCGTCTTCTTTGCACGAACAAACTACTGAGCTCTGTCTGAGGGGGAGTTTGCATTCTTACATCAATCATTGTAATCGTAGTTGAAATGATTGTTAAATCAAATTTGACTGTCCAAGTTCTGATACCAATTGTTGATACTGATCGTTTGTTCGTCGTTGAAAAACAGAGTAAGGATTAATCACCATTAAAGTTGATTTCTCAGTACCTGTAAAACAACAAGGATGACGTCACAATCTCAGGACGATAAAAACAACATTGGTTCTCTTTTTAAACCACCTATGTTAAAAGGAAATGAGTACAACATCTGGCAGAGGAGGATGGGTCACATCCTCGCTCAACAAAGCACAGGTTGTTGGAAGTCTGTCATCTTTGGTCCTCATGTTCCTACAGTGCCAAGCGCTGAAGATGCTAAAAAACAAGTTCCAAAACCTGTTGAAAATTATACTGAAACGGATTATCAAAAATTTGAACTAGATGCTAAAGCGTTTAGTATCATAGCATCAGCGCTGCCCAACGAAATATATGCTGGATTGTTACATTGTGACAATGCCAAAGAGTTGTGGGACGCGCTTAAGGAACAGTTTGGAGGTACCGAAGAAGTCATAGAAAACAATAGGGAAATCCTGAACCAACAGTATGAAACATTTTGTCATGTTAAAGGTGAATCACTGACGCAACAATTTGAGCGTTTCAGTTGTCTCATCAGTGAACTGAGGCTTGTTAAAACCACTTTTACAAACTCAACTCAAAACAGCAGGTTCCTCAGGTCACTGCCAGAAAAATGGGACACAATAGCTTTTGTCACCCGAAATTCACCTGAGTTCAAGGATCTGACCTTGACCCAATTCCATGGTCGACTCCTGACCTACGAAAGGGAGTTGAACCAGAAAAGGAAGTTACAAGAGTCAGGGAAAAACGTTGATGATTATTCATTCGGTAACACTGCTCTTCTGGGTCAAGAAGAATCTGGTGGTAGTGGTAAGGATCAGGGTTATGATCACTTCATTGACATAACTGCTGGTGCAAATTTTAACAACCCTGATCCTCACTCTATAGGTTATGCATTCACTGCAAATGAAAACCAGATGTCAGACAATTTAAGCTTTGAACTCAATGATCTACAGCATTTCGACCCCACTGATCTAGAGGAAATGGACATCCTGCACCAACTGGCCTTGCTAAGTGTTAGAACTAGCAAGTTTTATAAAAGAACAGGGCGAAAATTCCCAGGGTTGCATGGGAATCTAAGGGTTGGGTTGGATAAATCGAAAATCAAGTGTTATAAGTGTAACAGGTTAGGACATTTTGATAGAGAGTGTAGGAATCAAACAACTGGTCCCACAATCACTCACCCTAGTTCAAATCCTAGACCTCAAAATCAAAACACTATGCACTATGCCCAATATGTCCCAGCAGCACATGTGAACACTGCTCACTATGATGTTGCTCCTGTGCCAGTGCATTATGTCCAAACAGCTGCTCCACAGATCCAATATGTTCAAACCCCTGCTCCCCAGGCACAAGTGCAACCTGCACCACAAACCACTGCTCCAGTAGCAAAACAACCAGATCAACAAAGTTTCTTTACTCAAGAATTTGTTGACTGGAGCAGTATGCCTGAAGACCTCAGTGATGAAAATTTTGCACTCTATACTTCTAATGTTTCTTCTCATGATGAATTTTGTTTGATGGCATTAGAGTCAATACAGGAGGGGGTTGAATCTGAAGAGGAACAGCTGGCCTCTGAAACAGTGGATGAGGTGATTGAAGAGGTGGTTACTGCTGTGGCAAATGAAGTACTGTTGGAAGAAAGTTCAGGCACCCTGATTGAACCACTGACAGATCCATGGTCCGAAGAAGAAAAGACAGGTGAGATAGAAGAGAGAGCTGAAGATGAGGAAAATCCTAAATGTGATTGTGCAATGATGGCTGCTGCAAAGGTATCACCTCAAGTTCTTGAAAAAATGTGTTCTGACAATTGCATTATTGCTTTTGCTAACATAAAAGAGGTGAATGAAAACCTTCGTGATAAAAACTTATCTGATGAAGTCATATTTGAAAGGTCTCTAAAAGAACTTAAAAACAAATTAGCTGAAAAGGAGAAGGAGATTTGCAGCATGAAAGAAGAGCAAAGCATAACCAAAACCCAACTCTAAACCTTGATAGAAAAATACCAAGGTTGCAAAAAGGAGTTAGAATCCACCCAGATCACATGTGAGAGATGGGTGGAATCATGCAAAGGGTATGAAGTTATGCTTGAGAAACAGATAAAAAGCAATGTGAAATTTGGGGTTGGTTATAGAAAACATGATGATGAAAACACTGCTTTTGAAAAATCTGTTTCAACCACTGATGTAACTACTGAGTTCATCCCCACAAACAAGAATGGCCAAGAAGTGAAAATCACTGACAAACTTGGTAACAAAATCACACTTGACAGACCAATGGGTCCCTCTGCTTTAGAGGAGATTGAAAATCATCAATTTAAACCAAAATGGTCTGATGAGTGTGATATTCTTGAAAATTTCAAGCCAATGGACTTTACATCAACTAATGGTGTTAAAGCTCCAAAAGCTAAAGTCATTCCTCTTAAGGACATCCCAGTAGTGGTTAAAACCTCTGCTGCAAAGGAGTCTGAAAAGAGGAAGAAGAAAGAAAAAATTGATAACTTGTTTTGTGAATTCTGTGAGAAAAGGAACCATCTAACAAAAGATTGTTTCCACTTAAAAGCTTATGATATAAACAAAACAAGTGTCATAGTTTCAGCTGAAAGCTGCATTGTTTGTGGTAAAACAAACCACAAAACTCAAGCATGTGTGTATCTCAAAAACTTTGATATCAAAAAGAATGAGTACCTTGCTAAAACATCCTTGAGTCCATCAGCATCACCATCGGTCAAATTCACAAAGAAACAACCACTGTTTATGCCAGTTCAAACAGCTATCATAAAACAGCTGAACCAAACATCTGTCAAAAGAGATGTTCAGGTTACTGATGCACCTCCTGCCAATCAGTTCAGAAAAGGCAAGGAAAAACAGTCTTACCAAAGGATTCCACACGTTTATGAGGTCTACAAAAAGCCCTCTAAACCCAGAGTGGATAGGCATCCTTTTGGGTATCAGCAGGTGATTGGGCAAGACCCTCAATAGTGGTTAGCAAGAAACAGTACTAAAACTGTCCAAACCCCAGACTTAACCACTGCTCATCACACTGCATCCATACCAGACACTGCTGAATCCCCATCCAAAGCCCTGTTGGCTTTGGAGTCCTTAATGAACTAATCCTTTTACTTCATGTGCAGGGAGCTTCTGCATGCTTTGATAGTCTGTGGTATGTAGATAGTGGAGGCTCCAGGCACATGACAGGATGTAAAGCCCTCCTCAAAGACTTTAAAATCCATGGAAGGGGTGATATATCCTTTGGAAATAATAGTAAAGGGAAAGTTCTGGGGTCTGGAACAGTGCAATCTGGTAATGTAAAATTTGAAAATGTCAATGTAATAGACAATCTGAAATTTAACCTTCTGAGTGTATCTCAAATGAGTGACAAAGGGTTTGGGTCATTCTTCACAAAAGACTGTTGTAGGATTGTTGGACCAGAAATGGTCAAAAAGATTGAAGCAATAATCAAAAATGGTCAAACTAAACTTGTTGCTCAAAGAAGTGGCAATGTTTATGTTGTTGACATGTCTAAAGAGTGTCCCAGAGCTGATGCCTGTCTGTTCTCAGCTGCCTCTTACAAAGAGACAGAACTTTGGCACAGAAGACTGTGGCACACAAATCTCAAGACAATAACAGAAATTTCAAAAAATGGGTTGGTGAGAGGCCTACCACAAAAATTGTTTTCATGTTCTGAACATTGCATTTCCTGTTTAAAAGGAAAACAGCACAAAAGTTCTTACAAGTTGTAAGACCCGTCTCTATAATCAATATTATAATATTAAACACGCATTTTATACAAAAATGCAAGTTTACAAAAACTTTTTCCAAGTTAATCTTCTTACATAATTTAAAACATTCCAAAATATAATTTCAAGTGTTTACAATATCCACTTTTTAAACTAGAACAAAAAAAGATCGTTGCGGAAGCTTCGAGACATGTGTTCGGTTCTCCTTTCTTGCTTGATCCTCATCCGGAGTTCCATAAGACATTCCTAAAATCAAAACTAACATAAAAGTATGTTTTGACAGTTTCACAACAAGTTATAAACATATTTCCATCCAATTCATTCATCCATTATTCAAAATTTTTGTTTCCTTCGAATTCAAATTTCCGGTTCTTAAACCGAAATATTTGACCTGTTATGGATATTTATGTCAAAACTATAATTTTATCAACTCTTATTTTCTCCAACTGTAATCCATATTTTGGTTGGTACATGTACCCTTCACGAGAGTATCATTCCTTGTGCGTACCTGGCACGGGTCAACTTTGACTCGTTTTTAATACATTGCATTACCTTTCGCCAACCTTGGCAAAACATGCTCATACTTTCCGCTTGCCTGTATTTGTAACACTTAACAATACATAATATTACCAATCATCATTTATATTATTATACAACTTCTGACCAACTATTGAGTCAAAACTAAGTGTTTAAGACCCCGAAACAATTTCTGCAAGTACGGACCTGCTTGCTGTCAACAACTATTTTGTTGACAAAACGTCCGCGAAAACCACGTTAAACAACTTCCGAAAAGTGTATAAAAATTACCAATCATCATTTATATTGTTATACTACTTCTGACCAAATATTGAGTCAAAACTAAGTGTTTAAGGCCTCGAAACAATTTCTGCAAACACGGACCTGCTTGCTGTCAACAACTATTTTGTTGACAAAAAGTTCGCGAAAACCACGTTAAACAACTTCCGAAAAGTGTATAAAAATTACCAATCATCATTTATATTGTTATACCACTTCTGACCAAATATTGAGTCAAAACTAAGTGTTTAAGGCCTCGAAACAATTTCTGCAAACACGGACCTGCTTGCTGTCAACAACTATTTTGTTGAAAAAAAGTTCGCGAAAACCACGTTTAACAACTTCCAAAAAGTGTATAAAAATTACCAATCATCATTTATATTGTTATACCACTTCTGACCAAATATTGAGTCAAAACTAAGTGTTCAAGGCTTCGAAACAATTTCTGCAAATACGGACCTGCTTGCTGTCAACAACTATTTTGTTGACTAAACGTCCGCAAAAATCATGTTAAACAACTTCCGAAAAGTGTATAAAAATTACCAATCATCATTTATAGTGTTATACCACTTCTGACCAAATATTGAGTCAAAACTAAGTGTTTAAGGCTTCGAAACAATTTCTGCAAATACGGACCTGCTTGCTGTCAACAACTATTTTGTTGACAAAATGCCCGCGAAAACCATGTCCATTTTATTATTCACAATGCTATCCATTATACAAGTAAGTATTCTATTCTAGAAGGTGTAAGCTTTACTTACCTTGCATCCGGTTATTCTTTTCCCTGTGCTCAATCCGTTTGACTCGCTTCCTTCCCAAACTTCCATCTAGCTTGTTAAGCATCAAACTATCATTATAATTCGTAAGACGGTTAGATTAGTCATTATCAATTATGACTATTCCACCTTACGTATTTCATATAAAAATTATCATTCAATCTTATAAATGGTCAGTTTGACTTTCAAAGGTCAACTGTCCCTTTTTAATGTATGAAATACACAATTGAGTTCAACGAACTCACTTAGGCATTTCTTCGACTATTCGATAAGCGATATTTTAGGCCACTAATTTAACCACATTTATCGACATAGTCTACATACATTATATAATCATCTAATTACATAAAACTTATACTTTCATTTCGCGAAATCTACGGGTTCCATTTATGAGTGAAACTAGTTTCGTCATGTTATTAGGCATTCATCCGGTTACCTAATCAAATCAAGTTCTACATTCAAACTAGTAGATATCATGATTTCAAACATCACATTCATGAACTAAATCACCAATTTCATTACAACATTCAAAACCCATTTCGAATCATGTATGATCAAGTACTCAAACTTGTAAATTGCTTAAGTATCTCGCTTCAACTATCAATTATGATGATTTGAAGCACAAGTATATCATCATCTTCTCTATTTAGTCAAAAACCCACTTCCTAGTTTACTTGTTAATCTCTTACAAGTAACTTTACATCAAGTTCTTCATAATTTCATCATAACTAATGAAATTAAACATACATAAACATTCAATTTCAACTTTGGATCATAATCCAACAATCTATTTACAAGTAACCTACTTGTCTCAATTTTCAACTTTAACCAATCTAGGTTTTATGACATACCTTATAATCCCCATGACTAGGTGATCATTTTTATGTGTTCATGCATTGATTTAGGGCTTGAATCGAGCTTCAATTTGATTTCAATTTGATGATCTTGAGCAAGCTAGGGTTTGAGCTCTACGAGAGCTTCTCCTGGCCATCTCCACGAATGCACACACACCCTTATGTGTGTGTTGTGTTATTTTTTTTTGTTTATAAAACCATTTTCAAATTATCCAACTTTAGTCCCTCAAGTTTAGCTTTTGTTTAAACCCCTCATAATACTTACTAGAAATAATCAATTCTCATAACTAGGTTTAAATGTTCCTAGTTAACTTAGTGGGTTCGGGAAAGTCATAACCCGTTTTTTTTAGTCCTGTTGACTGGCCTGTCATAAGCTTTGTTTTTCTCAAAACTTTTATTCTCTTTTTATATAATATTAGATTTAATTATTTAAATCCTAATATTTACCGGGTTAATTTTACCACTAACGGTATCTTACCCGTCTTTTAGTATTAATGGGGTTTGATTACCAAACTCGTTTTCGGGGTGTTACAAGTCTACCCCCCCCTTAAAGAGGTTTCGTCCCCGAAACCTTATTTACGTAGTTCGTTGGTTTAATCAAATGAACCTAGTTTCGTTTTCAAGGCACCCATTTCTTTTGGTCAAAGTTTTCATTTATATTGACACGTACGTCTTTCATGTGTAAGGCCCCGTGGGCCTTTACTTTCAGCTCGTGTCAGTTATCCTTATTAATTATCTATTTTGGCGGTTAGACTTGTTAGTCGCCGTCACTTCATACCCCGTTACCCGGGTATTCTATTGCCAACCCGCCCCTTTACGTGTTTTCTGATTTCATATCTCGTAACTCACGTTATGACGTGGTTATATTATGTATCACCCCCTCTTTTTTTGTGACCGTGACCACATCATGTCTTGTTTACGTTTATGTCGACTTTTCATTACCGTAAATCTTTCTCTCGAATGTATCGCCTTGCATCTGTCAGTGTCAAGATCTTTATTCTTTGATACTAATCATTTTCCGAATTCATCTCATAATATTCATATTTGTTAAAGTGTTGTTTCTTACTAATACTAAATTTTAGTTTAACGCTTTTCACTTTGACTATGTCAATTACTCACGTCAAGGAAATTGACAACCCACAATTTATTCTTTTTCCGTTCTCGTTTTAGACAGGGAATCATAATCAGTTCCCTCGTTTTACGCTATTGACCCGTAGGTTCTTTCACTTAGTCTCATAGGCTAATTCTTTAGATTTTCCCCTTTTTTAAGGTGAGACCCAACATTTCGTTTCCTTCTATTTATGACTCGTGAGTCATTTTGGTCCGTAGACTTTAACACTACTTATAATCCCGTAGTTTATGATGATATCGTAGATCATCTTTTATTTGTGTCTTTATGTAAATGTACCTAAGACATCCCTTGTTTGTTTGGAATCATTTGTTTTTACTTTTGAACTTTAGTTGACCTTGACCGTAGTCTAAGGCTTCATTCATAACCCATTTCGGACTAATCTTTCGACTTTATGACTCCTCACGTCATATACACGTCGGTTTGCTCTACGTTTACCGTTTCCCGGTTCATACTTATACTTCTTTATAGCCCATTACTCGGGTTCTTTTATCTTAATGTTTTTAACGCCAATGACCCTTTACACATGTTTATTAATATTTCGCTCTCTTATTTATTCAGTTCGCGCTTACTTGTATTAGCAAGCGTCATCCTTTATTTAACTCGTTTGACTTATTCCTGTGAACTTCGTCACTTATAAGTGTCAAGCCTCATTCTTTGTTCGACCCGTTCAACTTTAAAATAGTTGAACGTAATAATTTTTTTAATTTCTTTTTTTTTTCAGAATTTCTATCTACAGCATCTTATCATCTTTTAGTCATGACCCGAAACCCGAGTCTTTTGACTTTCCTTCCGAGTTCCCGCTTCTCGGTCTACGCATGTGTTTAAATCCTTACCCATCAACCGGGTGTTTTACCAAAGTCGTTATTATTGCAACCCTTCCGGTATGCATTAAGACTCTGCTTCGATTTATTTGGTCGTCTTAGCGAAATCCATCGCTTTCATTCGACCATGTATTTTATTCTTTATGTGACCATCCTTGACGGCCTTATAGATTATGAATGACGATTATCATCGTCATCCTTTCTTTACTACGACCAAAGTTAACAACTTTGATTATCTTTTTCGTGTGGGCAATACCTTCACTTTTATGATCCGGCAGATCATCTATACTTTGGTTTTACTTGCCCATTTTATCAACCATGGCTCTTTCGTCCCTTCTCTCGGGCTCATTATTCTAATGTAATACGCTTCCGTCACCCGGGTTGCATTTACATTATTCTCAAGTATTTTGCTTATTTTATTCATTTGGGTACTTTTAATTTATCCCATTTACCCTGTCCTTACTACATCGGATGTAAGTATATCCATCATAAAAAGTTCATGGTACCACGTGCTCACCACTTACTTGGCCAGAGTAAGCGATCAATACCTGGTATACATGACCTTTTTATAATTTTCACATTACACCCCATGTAAGTAATGCCTCTATTTGTTTCTCTTGGAAACAATATCCCGGATAGGTTTCCTATTCGGGTTTTTCCAAGTTTTTAATCTACATATGCAACTTTCAATCTCTACGTATTTGTTGCATATTACTATTCACGTAATAATTTAAAATGCGCACCTGTAAATACTTGCCCTAACGGGCTATCTATGTCATTAACCTTGTTCGCGATCGTCACGCGATTTAGGTCCTTGATGAGTATGCTCTGCTTGTCATACCTCGGACCGTTCCACCGTCATATCCACAATTTGTTAAACTCTCGCTATCTTCAGATGCGAGTATCCTTCAATTAAAACATTTACAAGAATTAGTAACATCAACTTCAATAATCGCCCGTATTATAATACAAGGCTTTTCTACTATATGCGTCAACGCGCGCAATTTCATCATCTATATCAATTATTTTAATTGTGGTAACGTGTATTACACGATAACCCTATGTGTTGTTTACGACACTTTAGCATGCTAAACCATTAACATACATGTACTTACCGGATTTGTGATCAAGCCTCGAACCGAACACACTTTACTCTTTAACCATGAGCTCTGATACCAACTTGTAAGACCCGTCTCTATAATCAATATTATAATATTAAACACGCATTTTATACAAAAATGCAAGTTTACAAAAACTTTTTCCAAGTTAATCTTCTTACATAATTTAAAACATTCCAAAATATAATTTCAAGTGTTTACAATATCCACTTTTTAAACTAGAACAAAATAAGATCGTTGCGGAAGCTTCGAGACATGTGTTCGGTTCTCCTTTCTTGCTTGATCCTCATCCGGAGTTCCATAAGACATTCCTAAAATCAAAACCAACATAAAAGTTAGGTTTGACAGTTTCACAACAAGTTATAAACATATTTCCATCCAATTCATTCATCCATTATTCAAAATTTTTGTTTCCTTCGAATTCAAATTTCCGGTTCTTAAACCGAAATATTTGACCTGTTATGGATATTTATGTCAAAACTATAATTTTATCAACTCTTATTTTCTCCAACTGTAATCCATATTTTGGTTGGTACATGTACCCTTCACGAGAGTATCATTCCTTGTGCGTACCTGGCACAGGTCAACTTTGACTCGTTTTTAATACATTGCATTACCTTTCGCCAACCTTGGCAAAACATGCTCATACTTTCCGCTTGCCTGTATTTGTAACACTTAACAATACATAATATTACCAATCATCATTTATATTATTATACAACTTCTGACCAAGTATTGAGTCAAAACTAAGTGTTTAAGACCCCGAAACAATTTCTGCAAGTACGGACCTGCTTGCTGTCAACAACTATTTTGTTGACAAAACGTCCGCGAAAACCATGTTAAACAACTTCCGAAAAGTGTATAAAAATTACCAATCATCATTTATATTGTTATACTACTTCTGACCAAATATTGAGTCAAAACTAAGTGTTTAAGGCCTCGAAACAATTTCTGCAAACACGGACCTGCTTGCTGTCAACAACTATTTTGTTGACAAAAAGTTCGCGAAAACCACGTTAAACAACTTCCGAAAAGTGTATAAAAATTACCAATCATCATTTATATTGTTATACCACTCCTGACCAAATATTGAGTCAAAACTAAGTGTTTAAGGCCTCGAAACAATTTCTGCAAACACGGACCTGCTTGCTGTCAACAACTATTTTGTTGAAAAAAAGTTCGCGAAAACCACGTTAAACAACTTCCAAAAAGTGTATAAAAATTACCAATCATCATTTATATTGTTATACCACTTCTGACCAAATATTGAGTCAAAACTAAGTGTTCAAGGCTTCGAAACAATTTCTGCAAATACGGACCTGCTTGCTGTCAACAACTATTTTGTTGACTAAACATCCGCAAAAATCATGTTAAACAACTTCCAAAAAGTGTATAAAAATTACCAATCATCATTTATATTGTTATACCACTTCTGACCAAATATTGAGTCAAAACTAAGTGTTTAAGGCTTCGAAACAATTTCTGCAAATACGGACCTGCTTGCTGTCAACAACTATTTTGTTGACAAAATGCCCGCGAAAACCATGTCCATTTTATTATTCACAATGCTATCCATTATACAAGTAAGTATTCTATTCTAGAAGGTGTAAGCTTTACTTACCTTGCATCCGGTTATTCTTTTCCCCGTGCTCAATCCGTTTGACTCGCTTCCTTCCTAAACTTCCATCTAGCTTGTTAAGCATCAAACTATCATTATAATTCGTAAGACGGTTAGATTAGTCATTATCAATTATGACTATTCCACCTTACGTATTTCGTATAAAAATTATCATTCAATCTTATAAATGGTTAGTTTGACTTTCAAAGGTCAACTTTCCCTTTTTAATGTATGAAATACACAATTGAGTTCAACGAACTCACTTAGGCATTTCTTCGACTATTCGATAAGCGATATTTTAGGCCACTAATTTAACCACATTTATCAACATAGTCTACATACATTATATAATCATCTAATTACATAAAACTTATACTTTCATTACGCGAAATCTACGGTTTCCATTTATGAGTGAAACTAGTTTCGTCATGTTATTAGGCATTCATCCGGTTACCTAATCAAATCAAGTTCTACATTCAAACTAGTAGATATCATGATTTCAAACATCACATTCATGAACTAAATCACCAATTTCATTACAACATTCAAAACCCATTTCGAATCATGTATGATCAAGTACTCAAACTTGTAAATTGCTTAAGTATCTCGCTTCAACTATCAATTATGATGATTTGAAGCACAAGTATATCATCATCTTCTCTATTTAGTCAAAAACCCACTTCCTAGTTTACTTGTTAATCTCTTACAAGTAACTTTACATCAAGTTCTTCATAATTTCATCATAACTAATGAAATTAAACATACATAAACATTCAATTTCAACTTTGGATCATAATCCAACAATCTATTTGCAAGTAACCTACTTGTCTCAATTTTCAACTTTAACCAATCTAGGTTTTATGACATACCTTATAATCCCCATGACTAGGTGATCATTTTTATGTGTTCATGCATTGATTTAGGGCTTGAATCGAGCTTCAATTTGATTTCAATTTGATGATCTTGAGCAAGCTAGGGTTTGAGCTCTATGAGAGCTTCTCCTGGCCATCTCCACGAATGCACACACACCCTTATGTGTGTGTTGTGTTATTTTATTTTTGTTTATAAAACCATTTTCAAATTATCCAACTTTGGTCCCTCAAGATTAGCTTTTGTTTAAACCCCTCATAATACTTACTAGAAATAATCAATTCTCATAACTAGGTTTAAATGTTCCTAGTTAACTTAGTGGGTTCGGGAAATTCATAACCCGTTTTTTTAGTCCTGTTGACTGGCCTGTCATAAGCTTTGTTTTTCTCAAAACTTTTATTCTCTTTTTATATAATATTAGATTTAATTATTTAAATCCTAATATTTACCGGGTTAATTTTACCACTAACGGTATCTTACCCGTCTTTTAGTATTAATGGGGTTTGATTACCAAACCCGTTTTCGGGGTGTTACACAAGTCCATTGAAGAGTCCAAAACAACCCAGTGTTTGCAAATGCTGCACATTGATTTGTTTGGCCCAGTTCAAGTCATGAGCCTCAAAAAGAAAAGATATTGTTTGGTTATAGTTGATGACTTTTCTAGGTTTACATGGACTTTCTTTTTGCACTCTAAAGATGAAACTGCAGGCAGTTTGCAAGACTTTGTGACGCAGGTTGAAAAGCGATTTGACCTTCCAGTGAAAAGCTTTAGGAGTGACAATGGCACAGAATTTAAAAATAAGGAGTTGGATGCCTTCTGTGTGAAGAAAGGGGTTGTGAGGCAGTATAGCATCCCTAGAACACCAGAGCAAAATGGGGTGGTTGAAAGAAAGAACAGAACCTTGATTGAGGCTGCCAGAACTATGCTTGCAGATTCAGGTTTGCCATTAACTTTCTGGGCAGAGGCAGTAAACACTGCTTGCTATGTCCAGAACAGAGTTTTAATAAACCCCAGGCACAAAAAGACTGCCTATGAAATTCTGTATAAAATCAAACGACTGATCTCATACTTCAAAGTGTTTGGCTGCCCATTTTATTTTGAACTTAAAAGATTCCATTTCAAAATTTGCAGCCAAAATTGATTGTGGTTATTTTCTGGGATACTCAACCACTACCAAGGCCTACAAAGTGTTCAATGCACGGACCAAGGTAGTGGAGGAGACTTTGGATGTAAAGTTCAATGAACTTTCATCAATGAAAATCCCAGCAAATCCTGCTGATCTGTTTGATCTTGAAAAATTCACTTTTGAAAATACTGCTATCAAGACTAACAGTGCAGGTCCATCAGAGGATACAACACCAGACTATGGGTATGAAATCATCATCCCTCAAAGGTCTGCCACAAAGGGAAAAGCACCAGTTGTTCAAAACAGCTGCCAAAGCTCAACCACTGCTACCTCAACAGTTGTTGACCAAAGTAGCCATCTACCACTGCTTCCACATCCTCAAACACTGCTGACAAAAGTCCTCAAACAGTGGATAAAAGTCAGCAGTGGTCCACTCCATTACCACCCATTCCACCACCTTTTGAAGCCACTGTTGGGTCATCAAAGTCACTAGCAGTGGTTAGCTCAGATGATACACATTTGCAGCCTTCACCAACAAATGCCATCATACCATACCAAGGAGATTTAATCTTCTTGAGATCTCATCCACCTGATCAAATCATTGGCAACATCAATGAAGGGGTGCTCACAAGAAGCCAAACCCAAAACATTTGTCTTTTTGCTGGCTTTCTATCACTCCATCAGCCAGTCAAGTACCAAGAGGCACTAAAAGACAACAGCTGGGTAGAAGCCATGCAAGAGGAGCTCCAACAGTTTAAAAGACAACGAGTATGGGAGCTTGTACCACTGCCAAAAGAGGTTAGTCCGATTGGCACAAAGTGGGTCTTCAAGAACAAAACAGATGAAAGGGGCATTGTTGTCAAGAACAAAGCCAGGCTTGTGGTTCAAGGTTACAGACAGGAAGAGGGGATTGATTATGATGAAACATTCGCCCCTGTTGCAAGATTGGAAGCTATCAGACTGTTCCTTGCCTTTGCTGTCAACCACAACCTGAAGGTGTTTCAGATGGATATCAAAAGTGCTTTCCTCTATGGTACATTGCAAGAAGAGGTGTATGTATGTCAACCTCCAGGCTTTGAGGATCCATTTTATCCTGATCATGTCTACAGGCTAAACAAAGCCTTGTATGGCCTGAAACAAGCACCAAGAGCCTGGTATGAAACTCTTTCCAACTTTCTACTCTCAAATGGTTTCAAAAGAGGTACCATTGATAAAACACTGTTTCTTAAATGGAGAGGGAAAGATTTAATGATTGTCCAAATTTATGTGGATGACATTATTTTTGGAAGCACATGTACCAAAATGTGTGAAGAGTTTAGAGAACTCATGACAGCTGAGTTTGAAATGAGTGCAATGGGTGAGCTGCAATGCTTTCTTGGTCTCCAAGTACAGCAATTGCAAAATGGAACCTTCATTCATCAAAGCAAATATGCTAAAGAACTTTTAACCAAATTTGATATGAATGATTGTAAACCATGCAGCACACCCATGGCCACAAATAAGCTGGTCATGTCTGATGAAAAGGATGAGCTGATTGACCAAACACTTTATAGAAGCATGATTGGGTCCTTATTGTACCTAACTGCATCTAGACCAGACATCATGTTTGCAACATGTGTCTGTGCAAGAAGTCAATCAGCTCCCAGAAAATCAAATCTCATTGCTGTAAAAAGGATTCTCAGATACATAAAAGGTGCTCCCACACTTGGTATCTGGTATCCAGCTAATGGGAATATCAAGCTTTCAGGTTTTTCAGACAGTGACTTTGCTGGATGTCACACCACAAGGAAGTCCACTTCAGGAGGGTGCCAGTTTCTAGGTGATTGCTTAGTCTCTTGGCAAAGCAAAAAGCAAGCAGCAGTTTCAACATCCACTGCTGAGGCTGAATACATTGCTGCTGCAAGCTGTACAGCCCAACTCCTGTGGCTTCAAAATCAGTTGCTGGATTTTGGTATCACTGCCTTAAAGACACCACTCATGTTGGACAGCCAGGCGGCAGAAAATATCATAAAAAATCCAGTTTCCCACTCTACCACAAAGTACATCGACATCAGACATCACTTTGTGAGGGATTGCTATGAAAAAGGTTTGATTTCTCTGCATCATGTCCCAACTAAAGACCAGCTGGCAGATGTGCTCACAAAAGCACTTGATACAACCACTTTTGAAAGCTTGGTCTCTAGGATTGGGATGCTAAACATGGAATAAGAAGCAACATCTTGTTTTTCTATGAATAAAAGCAACAAAATGTTTTCATAAAATCAAAAATCCATCCTTAAAAATAGCTAAAAATGAAAATTTCATTAAAATCCTTAAAAGTCTGCCATAACCACTGATTGTTCAAAAGTCTGCTCTACTTCAAAAAAGCCTGCCCACTGCTGAAAGGCAACCTCTGTTCTCTCATTTCTTGATAACCTCTGTTGTTCGATAACACTAACGGGGGGGGGGGGGGGGGGGGATTTGGTGCTTATATCTTTGTCACCGCTAATGCCCTTAGTTCGATAAAACACATGTCATTAGATCTATCACCATATTAATGGTCCCAGGGACACACGATCCGGATCCACATTATTAGGGGCGACATCAGCGATGTCGCCGCTAACGCGGCTGTTGTTGTTATAGTAAATAGCAATATGCAATAACCCAAGTAACAATTTAAGCAATTTTAAATTTTTAAAGGGAAACAAAACCCTAAATCCTTAAAACGGTTTATTATGTTTAAGAATCAATAATAGTCTAAAAATCCAAGAAATTGATAAACAAACAACTTAATCTAACAAAACAAATCTTTAATAAATTACTTTTTTAGAGCGTTGAAGGTAGGAGGTTGTATGCATATCTTTTTGTAACGGTAAAACAATCTCATGATCAGAGTTCACAGAATTATAAGCGAATAAAGATAATTGGTTGTGAGAACCTATATAACAAAACTTGGCTCAAAGAAAATTACGTGATGAAAACCGCTAATAAGTAGACCTGTAAACGAACCGCACGTTTAGCGAACAGTTCGTGATTGTTCGGCAGGAAGTTTGTTTATGTTCGTTCGTTTAACAAATGAACGGACATGAACACGGAATTTTGTTCGTTAAGTTAAACGAACGAACATGAACAGAGGTTGCGCTCATTCGTTTATGTTCATGAACGTTCGGTAATGTGTTCATTTATTTTGCTCGTTTATGTTCATTTGTGTACGTTTATTGAAAGGTTTTTTTATATGAAAAATGTAAAATTTATTCAGAAATGAATATATATTCATGTGTATTCATTTGTGTTCATGAATGTTCTTTGTGTTCATTTATGTTCATAAACATTTATTTGAGTTCATTTGCGTTTTGTAAGTGTTCGTGAAAAGTTCATGAACTAGTTCATTTCCTTAAAGAACAAACACAAACAAGAAATCTCGTTCGATAAGCATTCGTGAACAGTTCAAGAGCATACTCATTTCTTAATGAACGAACACGAACTAGATCTTATTCGTGATATTCTCCCATGCTTCGCGGTGGACTTTTGGTCAGTATCAATTTGGTTCATTATAGTAACAGTACAATACCGGAACTTGACATACCAATCGACACATGTTTTACATCGACTGCAAACCATAAAAGCGAATACTTTGTACCGTTATCAGTGTTGTTTGGTCGGTATGATACCTACACTTGATACAGCTTACGATACCAAAAGACGTCTTTATTGCGAATACAACTTTACGTTCCACGAATTTTACACAGCCATGTCGCGACGGTATATTCATAATTTTATAAAATATTTATTACATTAAAAAACCAAAAAGATAACCAACGTCATTTCATAAAAAAATAATTAAACCGAAGTTATACGGTAGCGGTGCCGATGATCGCATGAGATAACTAATATTATAAAAAAATACCATCAAAATTTAAAATTATAAATTAAAATACATTTAAGGTTAAAAGTAAATATAATAATAATAATATATTGTAATATCAAAATAATAAAATATTGTATATAAAATAAAGTACATGAAGTTTGAAAATTATATATTCAAAGAATATTACGGTACAAATGAAAATGTCAAATGTTCATCAATATTCACATCGTGACCAAAAGTAAAGAAAAGTAACTTTGGTGCTCCATATTCAAAATCCACAAATGTAAGTGTAGCTAACAAGTTGTCATTTTATATATAACTAGTATTAAGTACCTCGCGTTGCGGCGGGGACGAACACTAATGCCACACTACTACCAGCGACTACTAACACTGAAGTTGTGGCGTGTTAATGCGAAGAAATTAAACCGAAACGTAAAACATAGAATAGAATAACTAAGTTGATCTAGGACTCGCGTGTTACAATGAATCCACATCTATTTTTCCCGTTTGTTTTGTTCATCGTAATCTATATATAATATATATTATTACCACTATACAATATCTTTATATCATTACCACTATACAGACCATAATGCATACATTACAACAACCATTGCATCAATATGTTGCAAATTATACAACTATACAAACCATAATTCATGCGTTACAACAACGCAAAACAAAACAAAATATGAGATGAGGAAATGTGGCTATGGCCTATGAGTACAACTAATTATACATAACTTACAACAAAATATAAGGAAATATGGCTATGGATACAATCAATTATGCATTACATACCACCCTCAATGCACACATATATTGCAAATTTATAGTATATAATAATCATACTAATTAGCTTACAAAATCAGGTTTAGTTACTTAAAAAAATACTTATAATTGGCCTCATAATATTTCAGTTGGTCAACATCAAAGGTGAGTCATTATTTATATGACCGGTATCGTGACATAGAACATGCTATAATGTTATAATATGAAATACAAAATATTTATATTAGGTTAGCCCCATATATTATTGCATGGGACCTATCTCCTCTCGATAATAATACTCCTACAAATCCTATTAGAAAGGTAGGCGCGCTTCACTAGTAATAGAATTCCATTATTCACAATATCTAATCAAGTTTTGTCATGTCCTCGAGATTCATTCCATCACTAGTGATGGATTTTAGTGAAAATGTCCATCACTAGTGATAGTTTTTTTTTAATTTATAAGTTAATAATAAAACAATAAAATTATAAATTATAAATTTCATTAAAATAAAAAACCAATATTTATAGAAAACTTTTTTCTCTGTTTTTCCGATCAAGAACGAAATCATAAAACTTGTTCGAAATTGATCAAACATGTGATCAATCCGTACAATATTTTTCAGAATCCCTGTAAGAAAGAACCCACAAAGATTCAAGCATCAAAAAAGGAAATCGGAAATAAAATTTTGATCCCTGTTTGTTCGTAAGTCTGCAACATTTTTGAAATCCAAACATTCTTAATCGAAATCATGCAAGACATAATTTTTTCAATTCAGATCACTAGAGCCGAAACCAAGAACAACACTGATGATTATAACTTAAATCAGAATCGGCGAAACTAACATTTCCGATCAAAAGGTGAAAAACAGAGTATCGCAAAGATTTTGTGAGAAAAATTGAAAAGAAATAGTTATAAACATAAAGTTCCAACGTTCAAAAACCAACGTTCATAATCATCTTTCACGCGTGAAGACCACCACGCGTTGCCACATCCACGTGTGATGTTTTGTACCGCCGGTGGTGTATAACGCTGTTCCACGCGTGATGAATTCCTCATCACGGGACGCCTCTTCCTCTCTTATTAGACCATATGTAATGGGGCTTTATAAGGGTATGAAAGATTTTGATAATGCCCTTACACCATTACTCATGGGCATTATAGGGGCATGAAGAGTGAGGGACATTTCTATAATAATGCCCAAAGAGAAGAAAAATAATGGAAAGTAATAAATGAAATGGGCATTAACCATTACACCTTTTTTAAAAGGGCATTATGATGATGATGTGGTGAAAAATGCCCCTTAGTGGGCATTAACCATTACCTATGGTCTTATATTTAGGTTGGTAATTTGGATTTCAAATTACAGAATGCTTGCCTAAAAAGTAAGTTTAATTGATACTTCTACAAAAATAAGCGATTGATTAATAACAACATACCTAAACTGTATTCAATTATTCATGTGACAATCATACTATTAGAAGATATATAAATAAAAGAGAAATTATTTTTCTTTATTTTTAATTATGCTAATAATCCAATGGTGAACATATGTAAATAAAAGAGAAATTATTTTTTTCTTTATTTTTAATTGGTGAACAAATAACTTTACACATTTTAAATAGAAGTTAGACAAACTCAAAATAAAAGTTAGAGAAACTCATAATTATTATTTCATATGTTGATTTGTAGAGACAAAAACAAATTACACCCCTTCCCCTTGGTTTTTCTGTACATATCCCGTAAGAAGAGGATCCTACTTGGCATTCTCTTTACAGCTTGTATCCTTCATCAACCTCCCCCCCTCTATATATATTCCTTCTATACACACCAACATAATCACTCACTCTTCATTTCCTCCAAAAAAACTTCTAATATTCAACAAATCTTCTTCAACTTTCTTCTCCTTTTATAAAAACTTCTGCATCTTACTAAAAAATCGGCAAGAAATTATGTTGTCATCAAAGGTAACATGCAACTCTCATGGACAGGATTCTTCGTACTTCCTGGGATGGGAAGAGTATGAGAAGAATCCGTATGACGAGTTTAAGAACCCGAACGGGATCATCCAAATGGGCCTCGCCGAAAATCAACTCTCTTTCGACCTTCTTGAATCATGGCTCAAGAATAACCCACAGCCAGCAGCTTTCAAGAACCATGATAATCAATCTATTTTCAAAGAACTTGCTCTCTTTCAAGATTATCATGGTCTTCCTGCCTTCAAAAATGTAAGCAATCATTTTAATATATGTTTGTTTATATAGAAAAAAAATAAAATAAACGTACCTAGTAATATCTCACTCATAAATAAGGTGTGGAGTGCATGTGTAATTAACAAAGATATGTTTTTACAGGCTCTAGTCAAGTTTATGTCCGAGATAAGAGGAAACACCGTTAGCTTCGATGCGAACAACCTTGTACTCACCGCTGGTGCAACCTCTGCCAACGAAACGTTAATGTTTTGTCTTGCTAATCCCGGAGATGCCTTTCTTATTCCAACACCATATTACCCAGGGTATGTAGACATTTCTACAAGAATCAATCATTGTAGCTTCTTATTTTTATAATATTAATCTAACAAGTTAAACTTTCAATATTGTGTAGGTTTGATAGAGATCTCAAGTGGAGAACTGGAGCTGAAATAGTACCAATTCATTGTTCAAGCTATAATGGTTTCAGAATTACCAAATCTGCCCTTGAAGAAGCTTACAAAGAAGCTGAAAAACAAAACCTTAAAGTCAAGGGGGTCTTGGTCACAAACCCTTCGAACCCATTAGGCACGTCACTAAGCTTGCATGAACTCGACCTCCTCGTCAACTTTATCTCCATGAAAAATATCCACCTTATTAGCGACGAGATTTATTCAGGTACTGTCTTTAGCTCTCCAAGCTACACTAGTATCATGGAGGTTCTAGAAAACAGAAACCTCATGAACACCGAAATCGCAAAAAGAGTCCACATTGTGTATAGCCTCTCAAAGGATCTGGGACTCCCAGGTTTCCGCATTGGAGCTATTTACTCTAATGACGAGCTTGTTGTGTCTGCTGCGACGAAAATGTCTAGTTTTGGATTAATTTCGTCGCAGACACAACACCTTTTGTCAGAGATCCTTTCTGACAAGAAGTTTACCAAGTCTTATCTTTCCGAGAACCGTAGAAGGTTGAAGGAAAGACATGAAATGTTGGTAAAAGGGCTTCAAAAAACCGGAATTCGATGTCTTCAAAGCAACGCTGGTTTATTTTGTTGGGTTGATATGCGACACCTTTTGAGCTCAAACACTTTCGAAGGCGAAATGGAGTTGTGGAAGAAGATTGTTTATGAAGTTGGGTTGAACATTTCACCCGGTTCATCGTGTCATTGCAGTGAACCGGGTTGGTTTAGGGTTTGCTTCGCGAACATGTCTGAAGAAACCCTAAATGTTGCCATGCAACGTGTGCAATCTTTCGCGGATTGCATGGCTAAGAAAAACATCCAAAGTCGTCACCAACAGTTATTGCAAAGAAATTCAAGAAGATCAAAGTCTCTACCCAAATGGGTTTTTGAACTATCGTTTCATCAACGGGAAATTACCGCAGATGAACGTTAGTGGAGTGACATTTGATCAACCGATCAGCATATATAATATACTTTTGTTATACATTTTTTTTCAGTATACTTCATGTATATTGAAGCTTTTTTTTATACTTCTTTATGATTTCGTGGCATTTTTATCTTGAAGAGAGTGCACTCAATCCTTGTGGATTAGAAGTGGCATATGTTAATTTCTCCCTTTGTAAACTCACTGAGTAAATTTAATGTAACTTAATTTCTTAATTGTTCTTAAGAAATTTTCTTATTCTTTCTATGGGTTCCATACCATGATGATTACCATATTTGTGTTTCAAATTCTGTGAAAATCATTACATATTATTCTAATAATACTTTTCGGTTAGAGATCATTATTTTATAACAAAACTCAATCCACTACTATAACGTTCTAACGTTCTGAATAATATCGAAATAATAATGCTTCGTTTAACAACACATCAGTTGACTTGTCTAAAAATATTATCTTTAATTAAAAACTATCGGTGCTAGACATGGTTGCATGCAACTGCAATATTGCAATTACATCTTTCTTTATTATCTTTTTTATTATTTATTATACGCCATCCGCTAAAATTATGTATTTTAGGGTCCAAAACTCTCATTCTTTTTCTCTAATGTTTTATAATATGGGTCTTTTTGCCATGTAAAATTTTATTAACAACAAAATATCACTAGAATTAAAACATGCCATAACCATGCAGTAATGCGCTAATTTAGCGTGCATAGCCTAGTAGATATGCATAATATATAGATATATATTGGGGAAAACAAGAACCAACCTAAATGTGAGAATCATAAGAACCATTCTCAACCTTTGATCATAGATGTATAGATGTGAGAATCATAAAAACCATTCTCAACCTTTGATCATTCTTGTTTGTATAGCTGAGATTAACCCAAACAAAGCACATGCAATAATTAGTTTTCTCCAATAAAAGTTTTTTTTAATGATAGAAGAGCTAATTCGTCATTTTGTATGTACATAAGTGATAGAAAATTATTGAATGTTGATTGCATAATATCATGTCATCCATTTCTTTTTTAATTTTTAATTTAAAAAAAATTGATATATAAAGTCACAACAACATTTTTCATCTTTTTTTATATTTATATTACATATATGTAAAACTATTTTTATATATTTTAATTTTACAATTTAATATGTTAACTATAAGTACAATAATTGAGTTGTTGATATTACCTTATCATAAATACGTATTATAGTTTTACAATAATACTATTCATTTATTCCAATTTTGCAAAACTATAAATCAGGCGACTTTCCGTTAATTTTATACTTTTAACAAATAATTGAGTTGTTAACATTGTTATGAATGTATCATTTATATTGTGACTCTCCACATACATAATTTATCTAACTCATATCTCTTTAGTTCCTTTAATATTAATGTATGTGCCTATATGTATAATGGCATTTGTGTATGGTGAAATGAGATCAATCAATAAGATTTACAATCTCATTTTCTTATTCTTCCCTTCATATTGCTAATAGGTTAGGTTGTTTCACAACACGTTATCAGCACGAACGGCTCAAAGGGCGATAGACCGATGCGTTTGAACTAATCGGGTTAAGAGGCGGAGGACCGAGGCATGTTTTCCGTGAGGTTCTTGAGTCTTTGGAATCTACCGGAATCCATGGCCACCTTAATCCTTAAACAAGGTAAATTATTGAGAATTATTTAACATGTAATTTTGAAAAAAAATTAATAATTTTATTATATCGTTAAAGTATCTAACTTGCATGATGATTGAATCTATGTCTTGTTTACTGGCTATGAATTATTATTTTATACCACTAATTTATTTTATTAGTTTGTGATAAAATAGTTTTTCAGTTATTTCAATAATGGTTGTTTGAAGTATTAAAATTGAATTCAGTGTTATAATATTAAAATTTAAAACTGAAATATATTCTTAGCTTTGTCTACAAATTTGGTTTTGTTTAATGAATTATTCATTTTGATGCATATCAAAATAGATTATGATGCAATACGTGGTTTTTTGTTATTATTATGTCATGATAGCTAAATTATTTTGTTACTTGAAATACATTATTTATGATTCAACTTGACTAAATTTGAAAGTGTTATTAATTGGATTTATCTTAATAAAATAGAGAAAGAAATTTATGTTACCACTCCACGTCTCGTGTATTGATTCACAATTCGTATATATATGTTTTGAGGTGATGTCTGGCAACCAACGGCTAGGATTGATAATCGAAATAGAACAATAATTGAACAAATCTATAGGATAAAGAAGTGAATTCAAATATGATATTTCTATAGTGTGAAGCAAAATTTATTATAATATTCATATAATATTAAATAGGTTATTTGTGATGCAAACAATATCATAAACTAATTTGTTTGTACATTATGGTGGATTAATTATTAGTTTTTCTTGTATGCTTGAATATTCCAAAATACAGGCATGATATTTAGAGATTCTCAGTTTGTTGTCTCTTCATGTTTTGATGGTGTCAAATTATTAACTTGAGAAGAATGAATGATTCACAAGTCAATATATCCACTTTTGCATTTATTTGATGATTATATGTCCTTAGGATTCTAAATTCTTTAACAAGTAATAAAAAAAATCAGGGATTCCTTGTGTGATGAAAAGTCACAATTTTTGTCGACTATTTATATGAGATTTAATTTACATCAACATGACTATATAAAAAGTTTAGCTATGATTCTAAATCGATTTCATGATATCTTTTGTCTTATATCATGGAATATTAATATTTTAAAGGTTAACGTATTTAATGTTGAGAATATAAAGAATGGCCTTTAATGGGTTTTATTGGAAAATTATCACTATTTCAATTTTGTTTAATAACATTACAGTAAATATAACTTGTTTTACATGATATCTATAATGTTAAAAGTTACATACTTTACCTTTGTTGTAAATAGGTGTCTATTGCAATTCTATATGCTTTATGGATGCTATTGAATATCTATATAAATATTACTTAATATTTACTTGTAACTGACAATAACATATCTTATTTTATAAAGTTTTATCATAATTGGTTTTATACGAGGATATGTTATAAAAATCATATAATTTGATTTGATGTATAATTTGTATTCTATATGTTGTTATTTATTTATATAGCTACTATAAAGTAGAACAATTAAACTAAAGTTGTGATTTGTTATGACTTTCATGAAAGAGTATATGAATATGTATAGATATGACACCCGAAGTGTCATACTCATGTTAGATTGATGAATCTTATATTACTCGGATATATAATTACTTCTCAATTGATGTTATATATTTGGAAGGGAACATCAAAGTGGCCATAGTTGTGGTATATGATCACAAGTTATAAACACGATTGAATTGTGGTCAAGTTTTATATAAAAAGACACCTGAAGTGTCCAGCTCCTCAAAGCTTATTATGAACTTATCGAAGGTTGTAAGATTTTAAACCGATAAGTATAAATGTCTCGGTTATATAACTACATCTCAATTTATATCATGTGATGAGAAAAATATATATCATAATCCATTGAGCAAAACAATTTCCATCGTCAAATATCATTGATTGTTAAAGAATATATATAAAGTTTGAAACAACAAGCATGAAAGTTCTGTGGTACTAATCCATTCCTTGATGTGAATGTGATGATATAATAATCAATTCAAGGTTATGATGTGAAAGTTCTGTGGTACTAATCCATTCCTTGATGTGAATGTTATTTACAACCTAAAGTAGCAATATCATTATAAGAGTCATGAAAAAATGAAATGACTTTATACTCATGTGACCGAGTAACTAATGAAAAAACTATGAAGCTTGTTTTGGTTCTACTCCATTCTCAAAAGTGAATGTGATTATATATTAATCATTGTATAAGTAATGATGGACCTAATTGAGAAACTTGTAATGATGAGAATGACTTAAGAATTGTAATGATGGTCATTTTGATAATGAGATGGACCACCAAAAGTGGCAAACTAAGGAGTGATTGCATAATGAGATGGTTTTAACTTTGAATTTATAGTATATTCTCTCGTATCATACGTTTTGTATTACATACGAGCAAGTAATACACATACGATCATAATCCAGGAGTTTATGGATCATAATTATTTAATTAGTTGGCATGACCGGTTAGACCACACCGAGTCAATGATGATGTGAAACATAATGAAGAACTAGAAGATTCTTCAAGATACTAATTAGCATGTAATGTTTGCTCTAGAGGGAAATTATATATTTGCAAAATAAACAAGGGTGTGTATACCTAAATATTATGGAAGCGATTAAAGGATATGCATATCCCAAAATGATACCATTTAGTTTTTTTAAATCGATGCATCGTCTAAATGGTTATCAAATCCACAACCTGAAGTTTGTGTGATTGTGGCTTAGCTAATGTGATAGCAAGCATATTAATCCGGATTAGTATATTTATTTGATAATTGTGAATTTGATTCCCCAGTTATTAACGATCATTGGAATAAGTGTTATTGGGATCAATAAACGTCTACTATTGGTTACAAAGCTAGTAATCATGAGATGAGCAAAAGTTCATTTAGGTACATGTAATTTTATATATAGTACCATCAATTCACATCAAGCCAATAAGTTATAGTTCTCCCCATACAGTTGGTTTTTGGTCAGGAACCAAATATGTCTCATCAACGATTTTGGTTGTGCGACATATATTGAAACTCATCCACAACACCGCACAAATATGGGACTTCTAAAAAGTTTGAGAATATGTTGGGTATAAATAATCGTCTATGATTAAATACTTAAAGCCATTAGTGAGAAATTCGTTTATGGCTCATTGGTTTTCACTTTAGTGAATGAATGTTCCCAACATTAGGGGGAGATAACAAGCAGTTGGAAAGTGAAAAGTGAAACGAATTATCATGTCATCTTGATCCTCAGACTATAAACTAGAAGTTTAAAGTATAATTTATTTACCAATATTAAAGAACAAATTTACCAGACAAGTTCACTGACCTAAATAGAGTGACTAAGTAAGTCACATAATCAACTGCTTATGCTCCAGTTATATTTGTGTCCAAGAGGACAACCACATATTTTGTAATGAGTCTATTGCACGCCTGAAGCGTGGTAGACTAGTCGATTCCAATAATAAAATTCCTCGAAAATTGGAGCAAGTAATTAAGATGGTCAAGTCGAGGTTATAGTAATAAGATCTAAATACGAGACAATAGACATGATGGTTCAAGAAGAACCTCAGGTACCTGAAAATAAAGAGATCTCGATAAGTTGTATCATGTCTAACATATGTATGGAATCGAAATAAAAATCGACGTCGTTATACTTTTGTATATAATGTAGCGCTTAAAATGATTAAATGATAAGGATCAAGATTTAAGATCTGCCTATGAATGAATATTAAGAAATGATTGGCCAAAATAGAAAGACGCAAATAAGGCAGAGTTTAGTTCTCTAATGAACTGGAAAGTTTCTGGACCAACAGTCCATACAACTAAAGTTGTAAAATATGCTGGATACAAAAGTGTCTTTTACGCGAATCATGTGAAAATAAAATTAAGTGATATAAGTCAAAATTGGTGGCACAAGAATTTTCACAAATACCTATGATTGACTATGAGAAAACGTATTCTTCAGTGGTGGATGCATTGACTTTCCAATATCTTATTAGTCTGGTAATATATAAAAGAGAATTGACATGCGTCTTATGAAAGTTATGTATCACTTGATACTAAGTCATATAAAATAAGTTCTCGAGAATATTATGAGTATTATATAAATTTAGATCTGAATACATATACATGTTATATATGTTATTGAATTGAATATAATTGGAACTCCCCATGAGTATCCTAAAGCATTTGAGTGCTTAAGAGGTTAATTGAAACACCTTATGGATGTAATAATAGTGCACCAATACTCCAATAAACATACTTAGAAAATGTGTACCTGGTTATTATGGAAACTCAATGTACACAGTGTACAAACATGGTACAATATGGATTTTGGAGATAAAAACTAGTGTTTATGGCATTTTTGCATTTGATATAGATATCAATGTGTTAAATGCGAAAATTTATGTAGAAAAACTTCTAAAAAGTGAAAGCACATGCATATTTGGATAAAATGGAATGAATTCCCTCATGGATTGATAATGCTAGAAGCTTTAATGATGTCAAAACCTCAAGAATGTATTGTATGAAGTTGACAAAATACGCATGGACTAAATAGTCGAAACGAGTGTTGTAGAACTCGAGATATTCGCATAAAGAGGGATATAAGTTTGATTAAATTAGCCATGTTCTATGAACATTCTACTTTTAAAAGTTCACTATAATCGCAATTTACAGTAATGATGTCTAGGCATCATTGAGAGAAATTGTCGAGCTTTTAGAGGGAGAATTTTTGAATGACCTTGGCACGGTCTAATTATTACTCGAACTGCAGTTCGAGTATATATGTAATTATATTTTACTAATCCCTCAAGTACATCTAGAAGATGATGTTTGGATATTTTAGTATGGACATAGTTAAACCTTAAAGTATGTTAAAGGTTGTTAAGTCATTTGTTATAAGAAATGACTATTATCATCTCCTACCAAAGTAGAGATTCTCATTCTAGAAGTACCATCATTAAATGCATAAGTGCATTAATATGTTTTGCTAGCTATGTATGGTTATAATATCTTTTACTTGAGCTTATTGTCATGATTTAAACTTTATCAAGTAAAGAGACATTGGAATAAGTTCAAGGAAATATTTCAGGTATAAACGATATTTGATTATATTTTACTAACCCATCAAAAGAAGTTTTGTTAGTCTTGTAGATGCAGGAATGTAACAAAACACAGGCGTGCACATTAAGGGATCAAGCGACAAATCATTGGCTACAAAAGATTTGTTCGACTTTCAAGGAAGATGAACACATGTCACTTAAAGGATACATGTTAAAATGAGGGGGAGACTTATTCAAGTTGCACTCTTTTTCCCTTAACTAAGTTTTGTTCCATTGGGTTTTCTTAGTAAGGTTTTTAATGAGGCAACATACCTGATCCAAAAGTATCAGGAGGAGAAAATACGCGTTGCACTCTTTTTCCCTTAGCTGAGGTTTTGTCCCACTGGGTTTTCCTAGCAAGGTTTTTAACGAGACAGCATCACCAAGCGTATTAAAGGTATGTGGATAGTCAATGAGGAGTGTTATGAATGTATCATTTATATTGTGACTCTCCACATACATAACTTATCTAACTCCTATCTCTTTAGTTCCTTTAATATTAATGTATGTGCCTATATGTATAATGGCATTTGTGTATGGTGAAATGAGATCAATCAATAAGATTTACAATCTCATTTTCTTATTCTTCCCTTCATATTGCTAATAGGTTAGGTTGTTTCACAACAAATATTACGTTATTGCAATAAAAAAGTACCAATTTTTTTGTAAATGTCTAAATGATAGTTGATAACTTGGTATCTTAAATGTTTTTACGTACTGTATTGAATGTCAAAAAAAAATTGCACACTTTGCCAAATGATAGTCGTTAATTCAAACCAACTCTGATGCAATCAAAAAGTACCATTTTTTCCGAATTCATTTCTTGTAAATCTCTAAATGATAGTTGGTACCCTAAATATTTTTAGGTACACATTTGGAAATTGTTTTTACGTAAAGTGTCGAATGTGAAAAAAAATTGTGCACTTTGTCGAATGTAAACGTTGTTTTTAAATGTCGAATGTCAAAAAAAATTAGGTACGGTGTCGAATGTAAAAAACAATTGTGCACTTTATCGAATGTAAATGTTTTTTTTTAAAACTCGAATGTAAACTTACACGTAAAATGTTTTTTTATGTACGCTGTCGAATGTCAAAAAAATTTCACGTACGGTGTCGAACGTCAAATTTTTTTCCCAAGGTGTCAAATGTAAACGTTTTTTTTAAGGTCGATGATTAACTATACGTAAATGTATTTTTACGTACGGTGTCGAATCTCGTTTTCTTGGCGGATGGTGTAAATTGTCAAAAGTTTATTTGCGCACGGTGTCGAATGTAAATTAACAACACCAAACTCCAAAAAAATTCACACCAATTCTGATGCAATCAAAAGGTACCAATTTTTTATAACAATACCACAACACCACAAGTTAAACTAAATATATTAACAACACAAATGTGTGAAAAAGTTGAATAAACTTTAAAAAATAGAGAAAAAGATTAATAAACTTTGAAAATTAGAAAGAGAGATGAAGTGTGAAGATTCATAAAAAGAAGGAAAAATAAAGAAGAGGAGAGAAAAACATAGAGTGATGTATGACATGAGAAGAAAGAAACAGTGGGTGATGTATAACATAAGGAGAGATATTGAAGATTAAAATGAATAGTTACCCTTCTAACAAAAAATAAAAACATGTATATGTGACATCATCTAATTGGTGTGTGAGAGTTATCATGGTTCTCGCAAGTGGCTACGGTTTTCCTTAAACCGAATCATATATATGTATATATAAAGTGTATCGTACAATTGGCTTTAACGTACATTACGTACGCGATTAGAATTCGCACGTTATAAAAAAATGCATGCATAAAATATGCAATATTGCATGTTGGTGTAGATGAGGAAAATTGCATGTGTGTGTTATCAGAAATCGCATGGTTTATGTATGGTATGAGGAAATCTCATGTGGGGAAAATCGCATGTGATAAAAATCGCACGCTGAAAAACGATCGCGTACGCAATGTACGTTAACTGACCTCTATATATATATATATATATATATATAGGGGACCGCTAAAATGAGAACCACCTCGAGTTGCAAGAACCGTGAGAACTACACCGTACGGGGCGAGGTGGACCAAATTTTTTTTTCATAAACGTAGATGCGTGTATTATAAACACATTTGTAAAAAAAAAATGTCGTGTGTGTATTTTTTAGCACCACAAGTTTGTGTTTATGGGTACCGTAAATCCTACCGGAAAATTTACGATACCCGTAGACATACACTTGTGGTGCTCAAAAACTTTTTTTTTTTTGAATTTTTTTTACAAATGTGTTTATAATACACGCATCTACGTTTGTGAAAAAAAAAATTTGGTCCACCTCGCCCCTTACGGTGTAGTTCTCACGGTTCTTACAACTCGAGGTGGTTCTCATTTTAGCGGACCCCTATATCTATATATAAATGTGTGTATATATATATATATATATATATATATATAGAGGGTAAGGTTCATGCGAGAACCACCTTTATTGCAAGAGCCAATGTGAACACAACAAAAAATAGCTAAAAAAAGCTAAATACCCCTCCCCCCTCTTAAAAAAAAAAAACTTAAACACCCCCCCCCCCCAAAAAAAAAAAAAAAACCCTAAACCCCCCTCCCCCACCCCAAGCTAAAAACTAAACCCCCAAAAAACCTAAAAAAATCAAAAAACACAAAAAAAAAACTTTAAAATATTTTTTACATTAAAATCGCTATTTTTAGTAGCTAAAAAAAATATTTAAAATAAAAATTTAAAACTTTTTGCTACTAAAAGTAGCGATTTTTTGATAAAAATATTAAAAAAAAAATTTGTGTGTTTTTTAGGTATTTTTGGTTGTGTTCACATTGGTTCTCGCGGTTCTCGCAATAAATGGTGATTCCTAACGGATCCTTCTCCTATATATATATATATATAGGGAGAGGATTATGAGAAAACTATATCTAAATGAGAAAAGTAGAAAACTAACTAAGAAAACCTAAAAAAAACCAAAAAAACATACCAAATTTTTTTTTACAATTTTTTATAAAAAAATCGCTACTTTTTATATATAAAAAAATATTTTGTTGTACTGCACATGTGCATTATATATGATTATATGTGTACTACACATGTGCACTATATCCGTAATAGTGCACATGTGTAATACAACAAAAAACATTTTTTTTTGAAAATTTTTTACTATATGTAAAAACTAGCGATTTTTTATTAAAAAAAATGTAAAAAAAATTTGGTATGTTTTTAGGCTTTTTTAGTTAATTTTTTGGCCTTCTCATTTAAACTAGTTTTCTCATGATCCATCCCCTATATATATATATATATATATATGTATATATATATATATATATGTATATATATATATATATGTATATATATATATATATATATATATGTAAAGAGTAAAATACAAATGCGCTTATCGTACGATATATACGCGATCATCCCAGCCGTTCGATCAGGTGCAGATCTGGTGCGAATTCAATACATATCGCATGTGAAAAAATGGTTAGCATGGGGTAGTGTGAAAAATGGCATGGGGTGTGTAGATGGACAAAATCGCATATGGGAGATTTGAATATCGCATGTGAAAAAATGGCATGGGGTAATGTGAAAAATGGCATGGGGTGTGTAGAATCGCATGTGGAAGATTGAATATCGCATTTGAAAAAATGGCTAGCATGGGGTAATGTGAAAAATGGCATGGGGTGTGTAGAACCGCATGTGGAAAATTGAATATCGCATGTGAAAAAATGGCATGGGGTAATGTGAAAAATGGCATGGGGTGTGTAGAATCGCATGTGGAAAAGTGAATATCGCATGTGAAAAAATTGCTAGCATGGGGTAATGTGAAAAATGGCATGGGGTGTGTAGAATCGCATGTGGAAAATTGAATATCGCATGTGAAAAAATGGTTAGCATGGGGTAATGTGAAAAATGGCATGGGGTGTGTAGATGGAGAAAATCGCATGTGGAAGATTGAATTCGCACAGCTCGTACAGTTCGCATGGAGGTATTAAATCGCACGGGAGATGAAGATCTGACGGCTAGGGTTATCGCGTACGTAATGTACGATAAGCACTATTGTACGTTAACCGGCCTCTCTCTCTCTATATATATATATATATATATATATATAGGGAGGGGCTCATGCGAGAACTCAATTTATTGCGAGAACCAATGTGAACACAATCTAAAATAGCTAAAAAAACCTAAAAAAAAACCTAACCCCACCCCCACCCCCCCAAAAAAAAACCTAACCCCCCCCCCCCCCAAGCTAAATGCTAAAAAATAAAACCCCCAAAAAACCTAAAAAAAACCTAACCCCCCCCCCAAAGCTAAAATGCTAAAAACTAAACCCCAAAAAAACCTAAAAAAATCTAAAAAAATCAAAAAAAAATCTAATTTTTTTTAATATTTTTATGCTCAAATCGCTACTTTTAGTGGCCAAAAAAAAAATTAAAAAAAAAATATTTCAAATTTTTTTTTGGCTTCGAAAATTAGCGATTTTTATATAAAAATATTAAAAAAAATTTTGTATGATTTTTATGCTAAATGCTAAAAACTAAAACCCTCAAAAACCTAAAAAAAAAAAAAAAAAAAAACCTAACCCCCCCCCCCCAAAACCTAAACCCCCCTCCCGCACCCCCCCAAAAACCTAAACCCCCCCCCCCCAAAGCTAAAATGCTAAAAACTAAACCCTCAAAAACCTAAAAAAATCTTAAAAAATCTAAAAAAATAAAAAAAAATCTATAAATTTTTTTAATATTTTTTATGCTCAAATCGCTGCTTTTAGTGGCAAAAAAATTTTTAAAAAAAAATTAATTTTTTTTTGCTTCGAAAAATAACGTTTTTTATATAAAAAATATTAAAAACAAATTTGTGTGATTTTTAGCTATTTTTAGGCATTTTTGGTTGTGTTTACATTGGTTCTCGCGGTTCTCGCAATAAGAGGTGGTTCTCGCAATAAGAGGTGGTTCTCGCGTGATCTCCTCCCTATATATATATATATATATATATATATATATATATATATATATATATATATATATATATATATATATATATATATATATATATATATAAGGAAATGCTAAAAAAATCACTTGTTTCAGCAAAAAAAATAAAAAAACCATCGTCGCATGCAAAATTTTACATCGGGTGTAAAAAAAATTTCCATCGCTGTAACAAAACTTATATCAGGCGTAACTAACGACTCTACAATTTTTTTTATTTTTTCACATATTTGTTTATAATATTTCCATCTACATTTGTGCAAAAAATTGTAACACAACTCGCACGGAAAGTAGAAGTTCTCATGATTTTCACAAATTCGTTCATGCGAGAACCAATTTTTTTAGATAAAACTTAACATGTTAAAATCAACTTTTTAAAATTTTTTCGCCACTTTTCCTTATAAATACATGTAGAAGCAATTTTAATAAAAAAAATAAAAAACTAAAAATATAATAAAATATAAAAAAAATATTTAAAAAACAGTTAAAAGAGGCTAAATTTTTTCTTAAAAAAATATTTTTTATTCGAATAATTTCTACCCATTTCTTTAAGGAAAAGAGCTGAAAAAATATTTAAAAAAATAATTTTTAACATTTTAAGTTAATTTTGTAAGATATATTTTTAACAGTTTTTATACATTCTTTTATATTCTTAGTTTTCGATTTTTTTATTAAAAATGTTTGTACATATAGTTATAAGCAAAAGCGTTGAATTTAAAAAAAAAATGATTTTTAAAATGTTAAGTTGAATTTTGAAGAGTGTTCATCGGTTTCCCAGTTTTTTAGTGTTCCTCAATAAACACTCCCCTACATATATAGGAGAAGAATCTGTTAGAAACCACCTTTTATTGCTAAAACCGCGAGAACCAATGTGAACACAACCAAAAATACCTAAAAATGGCTAAAACACACACAAATTTTTTTTAATATTTTTTATAAAAAAATCGCTATATTTCGTTAAAAAAAAAATTTTGGCTACTAAAAGTAGCGATTTTAATGTAAACAATATTTAAAAAAAAATGTTTTTGTGTGTTTTTTAGATTTTTTAGATTTTTTTAGGTATTTAGGGGTTTAGTTTTTAATATTTTAGCTTGGGTGGGGGTGGCGAGTTTAGGCTTTTGGGGGGTGGGGGTTTAGGTTTTTGGGGGGTGGGGGTTAGGTTTTTTTAGGGGGTGGGGGTTAGGTTTTTTTGGTGTGTTCACTTTGGTTCTCATGGTTCTCACAATAAAGGTGGTTCTCAAATAAACCTTATATATATATATATATATATATATATATATATATATATATATATATATATATATATATATATATATATATATATATATATGAGAAGGATCTGTTAGGAACCACCCTTTATTGCGAGAAACACGAGAAACAATGTGAACACAACTAAAAATACCTAAAAATAGCTATAAAAACACACAAAAAAAAACCTTTTTAATACTTTTTGCCTCAAAATCGCTAATTTTCATTACCAAAAAAAATTTAAAATAAAAAAAATTTGTGTGTTTTTTAGATTTTTATAGTTTTTTTTTAGGTTTTTTGGTGGTTTAGTTTTTAGCATTTTAGCTTGGGGGGGGGGGAGCGGGTTAGGCTTTTTTTTTTTTTTTTGAGGGGGGGGGGGGGGTTAGTTTTTAGCATTTTAGCTTGGGTGGGAGGGGGGTTAGGTTTTTTGGTGTATTTACATTGGTTCTTATGGTTCTCTCCAATATATATATATATATTGGAGAGAGTTAATTGGGGAACATTAAAAAAATGAGGAACCGGGGTACACTTATAAAAATTCAACTTAACATATTAAAAATTAACTTTTTCTAAAAAAAAAATTCGGCGCTTTTCCTTATAAGTACATGTAGAAACATTTTTAATAAAAAACTAAAAAATATAAATAAATGTTTAAAAATATATCTTATAAAATTAACTTAACATGTTAAAAATCAATTTCTAAAAAAAATTTCAGCGTTTTTCCTTATAAAAATGGGTAGACACTATTCCAATAAAAATATCATTTCTGGTAAAAAAATTTAAGCCTTTTTTTAACTGTTTTTTTTTTATTTTTAGTTTTTGATTTTTTTTATTAAAAATGCTTCTAAAAGTATATATAAAGAAAAAGCGCCGAAAAAGTTTTTAAAAGAAATTAATTTTTAACATGTTAAGTTAAATTGTTAAGAGCGTTTCCCGGTTCTCAAGTTTTTTAGTGTTCCCCAATGAACCTCACACTATATATCACACCATCACCATATTTTATAACTAGATTAGGGTTCATTTAGTTTAGGAGTGCTTGATGAAAATAAGTTGAAAGTTGTGAGTGTTTGGGGTACAAATTGAAAATTGAGAGTGTTATCAACCAACTAGTGAAAGTTGGGTTATTTAAATCCAATATCACATCTTAATAAATTAATTAGTTTTTATTAAATTTTTAGTTGTGATTTTATTAAACTTTAAATATAAAGGTAAATAAAATTTTTAAAATTTATAAATTATTAAACATACCTTAAATTCTGTTGTTAAAGTAATAAAATTATTTTTATAAAAGTTTAATAAATTTGTACATTTATAATAGAGTTAATTATGTTTTTTGTCCATATCTTTTGTTAAAAATCACTATTTTAGTCAATTAATTTAACAAACTTAACATGTTTTTAGTCCTGTGTTTTAAATTATTAATGATTACTTCTTCTGTTAATTTGATAAATCTTTAACAAAAATGATATATTATCATGATAATGATATAATTTATAAAGTAAAATATTTAATTCAAACCTTATTTTGTTTCACTACAAAAGAAAAGAATTTGGTCAAAAGGCAATAATATATGTTGCAATGCAGTATTTCTGTGGGACATGATTTCTTTATACCCGGATCTTCAAAGGATAGCAGCGCCGATATCTGCGGCTACAGTTTCTGAGAAGTGTGGTGCCGACGTCGGCCGGCCGGTGTCTTATTTTTTATTTTATTAAAATCGATCTAATAATGATAACAAAAAATGTTTGTCAAACCGACTTCTTTGTTTTTTTTGTTTCTTCCGACGGAGGCAAAGCGTGTATTCCGGTGCTTTAGTCGTATAATTATATTAAACGTGGTACAATACGTTGACGGGGCTTTGGTGCATGGATTGAGATTATAAGCTATCATATTGGTTATTTGTAATGTCACAGAATGTTTTTTCTTCTGCTGATTTAATATATCTATTTTTATTTCATTAAGATTAAGAAAACTACGTAAGACTAGCTAGTAAAGTGGTAACAAGCTACGCCGTAACCCTATTTATTAAAGCCCATATAATATTGTTGCTAAGTTGTTATGTATATCTATTAATGTCCGAAATCATTTGCGACCAAAAAATCAGCCTCTATATTGTAATCTCTAAGCGAACAACTGGCCTTGTGACCGATACATTTTTGCAACTGGTATGCGACCAATTTGGATTTGATACGAACAACGATTAGAGCATCCTCATCAAGGCCACCGTGACACTCATCCGAATGTAACTGACCTTGAGCTGGCGGACTTTGTTGATGTGTGTATCGTCCTAAGAAGTTGTTCGGATGTGAGATCCATTTAAACGGACTGTTGGTGTGGGCAATCGTAGAACGGCTATATCATCTAAAAAATCAAATTAACCTTTAAAAAGGTTAGTATTTTTTAATATTAGTTTTTCAAAATTTAAACACAATAATTAAGACCTCAATTAACTTCAACCATCACTCTCTCAACCAACACTCTCTTAAAACAGGATGATCAAATGCCATCTCATCAACTTCGGGAGACCATAACACATCTGCTTATAGTGTACACACAACCGACGTCGACCGCAGTGCTAATGACACTCCGGCCTCGATTGAGGATTTTGGGATCAATCTTGAGGAAGAATTTCTAGATTTGCCTTGTCCAATCGGCCAAAAGAAAGTTGCAGGAAAATGCAAAGGAAAAATCAACGTCTGTAACGTTTCGTATATTTCCGATTCTTTTTCATTTATTTGTAATTTGTATTTTAATTTCAGTCCTTTGTAATTCGAGACTTGATCATAATGGAAATCATATTCGTATTATTCTTGTTTAAACAAACTCGCACAATACATAAACAATCACGAAATACGCATTTTAATACAAAACCCAACCATACTTTGAGGTTATATTTTGCTCGTAATGTTATTCATACATGTTATTATCATTCACATGCTTATACACACCTTAAATACCTAAAAACAAGCTTAACTTGGAGTTTTCGGTATAAAATTACGAACAAAACAATTTTAGAGACCAAAACTGCACAACCTAAAACTGCCCCCTGTTGCGCCACGCGGAGGATCACCTGCTCCCTCCCACGTGGGGATGCTCAGTTTGACCTGCTAGATTTTGACACTCCGCACCACGTGGAGGAACCCTTGTTCCTCTCCTCGACGCGCGGGAGAGAAATTTTTGCAGCAGAATCCGTCCAACTACGGGTTTTAATGTTTTCTCCCAACCACCAACTTCCAACCACTTTCACATTTAATTTGACCAATCCAGATTTTCCCTTATAAATACAACCACCCTAACACTCCAAAATTCACTTTACACACTCTCAAATCTCCAAACTTTCTCAACTTTGGTTCCAAAATCTTAAGTTCAAAACCGTGAGTTTTGAGCTTGTTCTTGCATTTTTCTTTTTTCTCCTTCCTTGGATAACCTCTAGGAGTATTACTATATGTTTACCAAGGTAAACAAAGTTGATATATCACCATTTTGAGGTCCAAGTTAGGTTGTTTTGTTAAATTTTATGAACTTACTTTCCTTTACTTTGTTCTTGGAACATTGGCAAACTAAACCAAGCCACCAACTAACTTCTATATTGAATGGCTTGTGTTAAAGTTTTGTTCCCGAACCATGAGGTTCTTACGCCTCTCATTTATGTTCTTGTACACCTCTCAGTAATCTTCAAGTTACAAAGCGAGCAAAACTACACCAAGTCTCCAACCATACAATGGTGGACGCACTCGTCTAGTTATCCTCACCTGGTTACTTAGTGAATTAGATTTGTTGTTTTATGTCATCATACTTGTTTTCATGACCATCTGAATCATTCACGTGATGATTTGTGCATTGGTGAATTCTTAAGGTTAATGCATTTACCCTACCTCTAATACTTAACAATTCTTGACATACATGACAATATATCTTATATATATATATATACATATATAATACATACTCCAGAAACCCAACTATCATATCAACCAAACCATGGTTGAATATTATGCTAAGGTAGAGAATCTCCAAAGTCTTAGAATCCTTAGTTTGGATTTCTAATGAGTACTTGGACTAATGAAAAACACAAACAAATAATAGTGTCTGAATAAGTGTCTAAGGCGGGATATGTTTTATGTTCGGATTTCTAAAAACTTTCATCTACAATCCAATCTCCGAAACCAAAATACTCATACACCTTTGTTTACCTTTTTAGGATAACTTCGGTGTTCTATCCTTCAAAACCGCTCACTCACTTTTTCTGGAATATCTTCGCAAACCGTGAGTGCATACTTAACCCATTTTATGCTTTAAACACTATTTGGGTTGCAACATGTATTCGTATTAAATTCACAATCACACATACAGTCAATCTTATGCAAACACAGAATCCTTAAACATGCGTACTTGTTATGCTACTTGTTTATACATACTAGGACAATCTTATGCATGCTATCTATCATTAACTTTAAAAAGTCTCCCTTAACATGTATGCTACTTGTTTATTTAATTTTTACGGTCTTATTTACTTCCGTGATATGGTTACGCTAGTGGATACTTTGGGTTGATCTTTATCCATTTCATGCTAGTATGATTATATGATTAGTATAACTTTAAACATGTTGATTGGAGACTTTATTCGTACTTATGCCATGTAGACAAACTAGTATTCTTTGATGACATATATTTTATACATGTTGCAATAAATATTTGATGATGGTACTACAAGAAATCTACTTAGGGTGGATTAGAAACTCACCAAAACTTTATTTATGTATTTTGTTGTTCTAGTTTGAAATTCCCACTTGTTGTACGTCTTTTCTTTGAACAATGTAACTTTATTTAATATATTGTCTCAATCCAATGTTATGATGCTTTTGAACAATCTATTACATCTCGCCTTGATGTTTCCGCCATCATTTGGGGTGTGACAGATTCGTATCAGAACCATAACTATAGGGAATTAGGAAAAATTGCCATGTTTGACCTAGACTATAGTTAGAAACCCGTACAAGTGTTACTTTTGCTTATTTGACCATTCTCGTATCTTGCTTAAAAATACTTTCTTCTTCCTAATTTTCTTCTTATCTATCTTATGGTCTCAAAATATGTCTTTCCTAAGGCGAAGCTACACTACGACACTATGACACTCATATTCCACAAATGAAACGACCTCACCAAAATAGGAGTGAAACCCTTACTTTGGTGACGACTTTCAATCCGCTGCTTTATTTTTATGAAATTAAACCATCAAGTTAGGAGTGATTTCCTTACCTTGATGGTAATTTCACAAACCAAACTCTTATTACCCTTACCAATGAGTTAGGATTAACTTCCTTATCTCGATGAATAAGTACCAACCACATTTAGGGAACGACACCACCAAGTTAGGAGTGACATCCACACCTTGGTGACTAGTCCCATTCCTTAATTTTCTATCTATCCAAAGTCTCAAGCCTTCAATTGACAAGTGCCATGTAGTAACTAGAAGGGTAAATGTTGGACCTAGTATGGCCTTAACAACTACTTTTTACGTAATATGGCAAGTGATTTCAGTATATGTGAAAAAGATGTGCGGAAATGGAAATCAGACTTTCAAGAAACAAGACCTACAGAATTATCAAGTTTATATCACTTTGAAACAAATTAGTTTAACAAGGTGATTGTAAGATTATTATCTAATACAAATGACTCTTGATTTCTGTGGGTGAGAAGAGCAGTTGGAGTTTGAGTGTTTGTATGTGAATGCTAAGCTTCAAACTCAAGTATCTTCTGCCTCTCGAGCCTTCTATTTATAGACGGCTGTGGGCATGAATAAACAATTGTGCTGTTAGCTCCATATTTGTTCCAAACATTCCCTTATTTTCTCTGGTGTGATTTTGATGAAGATATCTTCACATACATGTGCTGTTAGCTCCATATTTGTTCTATGAGCTTCAAGAGTGTGTACAACCTGTTGTATCAATCTTTCTGGTGCCTCTCTGGTCTTTGTAAGAGCATCAGCTATTGGGCTTCTGATCAGAAATTCAATGAGAATTTGACACTTCACATCATATTGTTCGATATTGGTGTTCATTGCTTCATTATTGTTCTTCAAAGGAAGATATTCAGCTTCAGTGATTAGGGGAACAGAGTGTTCAGCTGGAGGTGGACTGTTGTTTGAGGCAGCCATTAAGGATTTGGGTTTTTGCTTTTGAAAAGGGCTTTTAGGGTTTTGAGAATTGAGATTGAATGTGAACGTCTCTGTTGTTGGAGGGTATATTTATAGTGAGCTGAGACAGAGATTTTTGAGTGTTTTTCGTGGGTTGTTTGTATTCAAGGTGTTTTATGACACCTTAATGATGTTTTAATCTTTTAAAGACGCAACCGTTTTTGAAAAACCCTTGGGTTATCTCTAATTTAATGTATATCTCATTCAAGACAATTAGAGATTCCAACGATTTTTAAAAGATAAACACTAGTATCCAACTTGCACCTTTTTAGGTGGGACCCTTTTTGATTTTAGAATAGGTCCAACCAAAAGCCTTTTCTTCAATTGAGTGCTTTCCCATGTTGTTCTTTTAATGATATATATATTGAAAGATCTAAGTATTTCATAAAGAGTTGAATTTTCCCATATATATCATCAGAAGATATTTGATTCATTTATAGGAGTCTGAATCAATTTTTTTTTAAGATGAGAGGGAATGAGTGAAGTTTGATAAACTTTCTTACCTTGATCTTGTGAACTCCGCATTTTTGTTCTGATGTATCAGGAAGTCTTTTTCATATTGCTTGTTCCAGTCCTCAGAAAAATTGAAAGAAACATATCTAAAAAGTAATTCAACTTTTTTTTTTGTTTCTTTGCATCAGATTTTTGATGTTTTAATGAAATTTCTGATAAATTTTATCAGATTCTGATGATTTATCATATCCTATCAGATTTCATTTGATTCTTACCAGATTTTCCTTGTTATCATCAGACATGTGACAACTCGAAATCTAGAACCTTTCGTTGTGTCGTGATGTAACTTGCTTGTACATTATGTGATTAGTTGAATGATTAAACTTAATGATAAACGTGAACTTTTATGTGCTTTGTATGTGTGCATTTGTATATATATACGTGTACGTGTTTTATGTGAACCGAGAACCCAACCCGAGAACAAAGAACCCGACTCGAGACCATGAGGTCTCGAGTGAATAGTGACCGAATGGGCCTTTGGGCCGAGAACCTTTGGCCGGTTGGGCCTTTGGGCCGTAAATCCCACTCGAAACCCACTAAGGGTGCACCACTTGGAACTAGCCTATATATAAACCACCCTTAGTTAGTTCTTGCCATTTGTTGAACATTACACACACACACTCTCCTACTTTTCTCTCTAAGCCTTAAGAACACAAACACATTTCCAAGACTCTCGGATCCACTCGGTTGGCACAAGAACTCTCGGATTTGGAACTTTGGATCGACACACACACACACATCACCAACCGGTTAGTATCTATCATGTTTATGGTTGATTTTTGTTGTGTTTTGTGATGCATGAATAAGATGATGTTTATGGTTAGAGATTACATGTTGTTCTTGATGTTTATGATGATTCTAATATGCACAATGATGAACCGGTTAGCATATACTATATGATGAGTGTGATATTTTGTGTCTAAATGAAGTTTGAACCACTTTTGTTGATAAACATGAAATCGGGTTGCACTTGCCATGAAATCGGACATATATGAAAACCGAGTTGTGTGTTATGTTTAGTGTTTTGATGCTTGTTCATAGTTTTGGGTGAATAAGTGATTAATATGTTATGAACTTGTTGAATATGGGTTTGAATATTGAAGAACACTTTGAATGATAGTTGAAGATTGAAAACCCTTGTGATTTTGATCCATCTTTGACTAATAGCCTGATTAGGAAATATGTTAGTGGGATTCTATTGGTTATTTCCGGATTTGGCCTGATTATATTGTACCACTAATCTGACTACATCTGCATCAACACGTGAACTTGAAAACGACTGCTACCGACTCGCAATCACGCAGTTGCGACTCGCAACCACAGCGTGATGACTCGAGACCACGCGGTTGCGACTCGCAACCATAACAGGACAAGCCGAAACCACAGGTTACGAGTCCTGTTGCGACTCGAGACCTCAGCATGATGAACCGAGACCACGGTTGCGACACCGGTTGCGACTCGCAACCACCTGAGATCAGCACACAGCATGACTCGAGACCATGTTTGCGAGTCCGGTTGCGACTCGAGACCACACTTTTGGGCCTTAGTTAATGGGCCAGACTGATGGGCTTCTGTGTTAACTGCTTTTACGTGTTTGGGCCTTAGTAGTTGGACTGAACTTGTGAACCGTATGTGCTACTGTTGATTAGGAACACTGTGAACTGTTACTGCTAAACGTGCTTGCCAAACGTGTTGAACATTTGTGCACTACTTGGTTCGAATCTGACTATAAGTGATATCCGTGTTAGGACGTAACTGACTACTTGCGACTTGATTGACTTTCTGTGATTAACTGCCGAGCAAACCAAGGTGAGTTCACACCCTCTACAAAGCATGGGATTCCCTGGGTTGGGAACGGGGTTAAGGAACGTGGATTCCTCGTCCTCCTTGGGTAGGACGTCAGTGGTTCAGGAATGTGATTCCTCGTCCGGATGGACGGATAAACGTACTAGACTAAAACTCTATCACGAAGTCCCTCCTTTTTGTATCGACTAATCGCCGGGCCAATGGCGAGCGGGTCATTAGTTAGATAGCGCTATTTAGGTCTGACAAGCCTCACACCGTGCCGCAGAGGACGGGCGTGAACTAATGGATCTGGGGCACGTCAATGATGATAGACATTGATGTTTTCAGGGCACATAAACATGACTACAGTCAGCAGTCGATATGGTAACGAGTCTAGTGTACGCATGGGGTAGCCCCCACGGCTGGAGAGCCGGATGATGTACGCATGGGGTAGCCCCCACGGCCGAAATGCCTGATAACTACATGGGGTAGCCCCCACGGCCGGAGTGCCGGAGTAACTGGGAACGAACATGTCACGTTTTTTAAACTATGGGGTAACCCCCACGGCAGGATGCCAGTTAAAGGAAAACTGTTTTTGAATAACTAAAACGAACGCCCACCCGTGAACTCACTCAACTAGTTGTTGACTCGTTACTACATGCTTTGCAGGACCCTAGGTACTCAACTGGAACTTGCATGGAGGAGGATCGTTGTGGGACAGGGATTGCTACATGATATGTTAAACTTGAAACTTTTGGAACTTATGTTATAACTTTAAACTTATGCTTCCGCTTGCAACTTAACTTGTTTGTTTTGAAACACCAATCGTGATGGTTAAACTTTTATAACTATTTATATGCTTGTTCAGTATGATTGGTGGCTGGATCCTGGTCAGTCACGCCTCCAAGCGGTAGTACTCCGCAGGTGGGATTTTGGGGGTGTGACAGATTGGTATCAGAGCCATTGGTTATAGTGAACTTGGTTTTAATAAAGGAGAAACGTTTTTGTTAAAACCAGACTATAACCGGTTTAGTGCTCAACGGTCCACAACGACACTTCGCTCCTCATGCAAGGCTCGACGTTCTAGGTAATATGATGTATGTATATTGCCTACTTGTTAGTTGCGTAGTACATTGCTCATGGTATGCTTGATTAGTAGGACTACTGTTGTTTGAACACGTGCGTGCTTACTCTGTCCTACTATCGTACTTTCGCGAACCTCTCTCACACGTGTTACTCTTATTATGAAGAACCATGTCTGGACGCGTTAACATGACACAAGCCCAGTTGACGGCTTTGATCAACGAACGAGTTGCCGCAGCGCTCGCAGCTGCACACGCAGGAGGTATATCCTGCAGTCCGAAATTGTTCTAGGATCATTTGGATCCTACTCTCGTGAACCAACCTTTGTGTTAAACTCTGTCTTTTCTTTCACCTACCTTAGGTCAATATGCTCAGGCACCGGTGTGCACTTTTAAGACCTTTATGGACTGTCGACCCACGACTTTTAGCGGAACTGAAGGAGCAGTAGGTCTCCTACACTGGTTTGAGAAACTGGAGTCTGTGTTCGAAATGTGTGAATGCCCTGAAGCGCGCAGGGTGAAGTATGCTACTGGTACTCTCGAGGGTTTGGCCCTCACGTGGTGGAATGCTCAAGTGCAGATGTTAGGGTTGGTTGCTGCCAACGCCACCCCATGGGAAAACTTCAAGGAAATGATCAGGGAGGAATACTGCAGTCGTGACGACATTCACAAACTGGAAGATGAGTTCTACAATCTTAAGATGTCAGGGTCGGAGATTGAGGCATACACTAAGAGATCGCATGAGCTTGCCTTGTTGTGTCCTACTATGGTGGACCCTCCGTATAAGCGAATTGAACTCTATCTCAAGGGCTTGGTGCCAGAGATCCAAAGTCATGTGACTTCAGCGAACTTGACTACTATCCAGCAGGTTGTACAGTTGGCTCACCGTCTCACTGACCAAGCGGTGGAGCAGAACAAGTTACCAAAGCGTATAGGTGCTGCAACTACTTCTGGTGCTACTAGTGGGGATAAACGGAAATGGGATGGAACTTCAAGCAGGGGTTCAACTTCGGTGCAAACTCAGTCTCAGCAGAGAAAGACGGATGATCACAAGAGCCCCAGTCAGCAATCGTCTGGAGGTCAAAGTCATGGTGGATACAAGGGGAATCACCCCAAGTGCAATCGTTGCAACTTACATCACAGTGGGCCATGCACCAGGGGCAACTGTCATCGATGCAACAAGCCTGGTCATGTTGCAAAGGATTGCAGGAGCGCATACCCCGCCAATCAGAATCGTCAGCAACCTCAGCAGAACCAGCGACAGCAGCAGGGTAACAACAAAGGGTGCTTTCAGTGTGGAGCTGAAGGCCACTTCAAGAAGGATTGTCCCCAATTGAATCAGAACAACAACAACAATCAGGGGAATGGTAACAATGGGAACAACAACAATGGTGCTAGGGGACGAGTGTTCGTGATTGGTCAAGGTGAAGCAAGGAATGATCCCAACGTGGTGACGGGTAAGTTCCTTCTCGACGACTTTTATGTTACAGTCTTATTTGATTCGGGTGCCGATACTAGCTATGTGTCACTAGAAGTTAGTAAGATGCTTAAGCGTATTCCTACACCCCTGAGCGATAAGCACACCGTAGAGCTAGCTAATGGTAAGAGCTTGGAAGCCTCACACGTAGTCAAGGGTTGTCAGCTTATTCTCGCTAACCAGACCTTCTCTATCGATCTTATTCCTATTGTCTTGGGTAGTTTCGACGTTGTCATTGGGATGGAATGGTTATCCCAACACCGAGCAGAGATTCTTTGCAACGAGAAAATCGTTCGTATTCCTGGTTTAGGTAGAGAACCTCTCATGATTCGTGGCGACAAGAGAAGTGCTGTTGAGAACATCATCTCTCTTCTTAAGGCCCAAAAATGCTTACGAAAGGGCCACACTGCGATTTTGGCTCTAGTTACTGACACCACAGAGAAGGAGAAGAAGTTAGAAGATTTTCCCGTTGTACGCGACTATCCTGAGGTATTCCCTGAGGAGTTACCTGGTCTTCCGCCCCATCGCCAAGTCGAGTTTCAGATTGATCTAGCTCCTGGAGCCGCGCCTGTAGCCCGTGCACCTTATCGTTTAGCGCCATCAGAGTTGGAAGAACTCTCCACGCAACTACAAGAACTCTTGGATAAGGGTTTTATTCGTCCTAGCTCATCGCCTTGGGGAGCTCCAGTGTTATTTGTGAAGAAAAAGGACGGTACCTTCAGAATGTGTATCGACTATCGCGAACTCAACAAGGTGACTGTGAAGAATCGTTATCCTCTACCGCGTATTGACGACTTGTTCGACCAGTTGCAGGGGTCGAGCTACTATTCAAAGATCGATCTGAGATCGGGATATCACCAGTTGAGAGTTCGAGAAGAGGATGTCTCTAAGACGGCCTTTAGAACTCGTTATGGGCACTATGAGTTTCTGGTCATGCCGTTTGGGCTGACGAACGCACCGGCAGTTTTTATGGATTTGATGAATCGAGTGTGCAAGCCGTACCTGGATAAGTTTGTTATAGTCTTTATCGACGACATCCTGATCTATTCTAAGAGCAAAGAGGAACACGAACAACATCTACGACTTATTCTGGAACTCCTTCGGAAGGAACAGCTTTACGCGAAATTCTCGAAATGCGACTTCTGGCTTCGAGAGGTCCATTTCCTAGGGCATGTGGTGAACAAGGATGGGATTCACGTTGATCCATCCAAAGTGGAATCTATTAAGAACTGGCCTGCGCCTCGCACACCAAAGGAAATTCGCCAATTCTTGGGATTGGCAGGTTACTACAGGAGATTCATTAAGGATTTTTCTAAGATCGCGCAGCCTCTCACTTTGTTAACACAGAAAGGCGTTGTTTATCGTTGGGGAAATGCACAAGAGTTAGCTTTTCAGCATCTAAAGGATAGACTCTGTAGTGCACCTATCCTTTCACTGCCAGAGGGCACAGAAGATTTTGTGGTTTACTGTGATGCATCAATTCAAGGTCTTGGTTGTGTATTGATGCAACGAGATAAAGTCATAGCTTACGCCTCACGACAACTCAAAGTTCACGAGAAGAACTACACGACACATGATTTAGAGCTGGGAGCTGTTGTTTTCGCACTTAAACTATGGCGGCATTACCTGTACGGAACCAAGTGCGCCATCTACACCGACCACAGAAGTTTAGAACACATATTCAAGCAGAAGGAACTGAATATGCGGCAGCGACGATGGGTCGAGCTGCTGAATGATTACGAGTGCTCTATCAGGTATCACCCGGGCAAGGCCAATGTTGTGGCAGACGCCCTCAGTCGGAAGGACACTACGCCTAAGCGCGTAAGAGCTTTACAACTCACGATCCATTCTAGTCTACCTTCGCAAATACGAGCTGCTCAGATAGAAGCGCTGAAACCAGAAAACGTTAGAGCTGAAGCCCTACGCGGGTCAAGACAACGCTTAGAACAGAAGGAAGACGGTGCTTATTATGTGACAGGACGCATTTGGGTCCCACTCTATGGCGACTTACGAGAACTTGTGATGGATGAAGCGCACAAATCTCGCTACTCGGTACACCCTGGTTCGGACAAAATGTACCACGATATTAAAACTACGTATTGGTGGCCTAGCATGAAGGCCCACATAGCAACTTATGTCAGCAAGTGTTTGACTTGTGCGCGAGTCAAGACGGAATATCAGAAACCTTCAGGCCTACTTCAGCAACCAGAGATACCACAATGGAAATGGGAGCAAATTTCCATGGATTTCGTTACTGGCCTACCTAGATCACAGCGCGGAAACGATACTATATGGGTGATCGTGGATCGACTCACAAAATCCGCACACTTTTTGGCAATCAAGGAGACGGATAAGTTCTCCACTCTAGCGGAAATATACCTCAAGGAAGTTGTTTCGAGGCACGGGGTGCCCACCTCTATTATCTCTGATCGAGATGCACGTTTTACTTCGGAACTGTGGCAGGCAATGCACAAGTCTTTTGGCTCACGTCTTGATATGAGCACAGCGTATCACCCGCAGACGGACGGGCAGTCCGAGCGTACTATCCAAACACTAGAAGACATGCTTCGCGCTTGTGTAATCGACTTTGGCAACAGCTGGGAAAGGCATCTGCCACTCGTGGAATTTTCGTATAATAACAGCTACCACACCAGCATTAAAGCTGCTCCGTTTGAGGCATTGTACGGACGTAAATGCCGGTCACCCCTCTGTTGGGCAGAGGTGGGGGATAGTCAAATCACTGGTCCAGAACATGTGGTAGACACTACTGAGCGGATTGCTCAGATACGACAACGCATGGCGGCGGCTCGTGACCGTCAGAAGGCCTACGCCGATAAGGGCAGGAAACCACTCGAGCTCCAGGTTGGGGAGCGGGTTTTACTCAAAGTTTCACCCTGGAAGGGTGTGGTTCGTTTTGGTAAACGCGGCAAACTCAATCCACGATACGTTGGACCTTTCGAAATCCTTGAGAAAATAGGCAAGGTGGCCTACAAACTGAAATTACCAGCAGAACTCGGTGCAGTTCACAACGTTTTCCATGTGTCGAATCTGAAGAAGTGTCTGTCAGATGAGACGCACGTGGTTCCTCTGAAGGAACTCACGATCGACGAACAGTTGAAATTCGTCGAAGAACCTGTCGAGATCACGGACCGGGATGTCAAGGTCCTCAAGAGCACTAGAATACCTCTTGTTCGAGTTCGTTGGAACTCACGTCGCGGCCCAGAGTTTACCTGGGAGCGCGAAGATCGGATGAAACAAAAGTATCCCCAACTGTTTGAGAACAGTACAAACGCTACTGAGGCTGAAGCTACGGAATTTCGGGACGAAATTCCAGATCAACGGGGGGTGGATGTGACACCCCAGGAAAACCAGGAAAACCATGCAACTTAACTAGCTTCCTCAGTGAGTGCCATCAAATTTCGGGACGAAATTTCTTTCAACTTGGGGATGATGTGACAACTCGAAATCTAGAACCTTTCGTTGTGTCGTGATGTAACTTGCTTGTACATTATGTGATTAGTTGAATGATTAAACTTAATGATAAACGTGAACTTTTATGTGCTTTGTATGTGTGCATTTGTATATATATACGTGTACGTGTTTTATGTGAACCGAGAACCCAACCCGAGAACAAAGAACCCGACTCGAGACCATGAGGTCTCGAGTGAATAGTGACCGAATGGGCCTTTGGGCCGAGAACCTTTGGCCGGTTGGGCCTTTGGGCCGTAAATCCCACTCGAAACCCACTAAGGGTGCACCACTTGGAACTAGCCTATATATAAACCACCCTTAGTTAGTTCTTGCCATTTGTTGAACATTACACACACACACTCTCCTACTTTTCTCTCTAAGCCTTAAGAACACAAACACATTTCCAAGACTCTCGGATCCACTCGGTTGGCACAAGAACTCTCGGATTTGGAACTTTGGATCGACACACACACACACATCACCAACCGGTTAGTATCTATCATGTTTATGGTTGATTTTTGTTGTGTTTTGTGATGCATGAATAAGATGATGTTTATGGTTAGAGATTACATGTTGTTCTTGATTTTTATGATGATTCTAATATGCACAATGATGAACCGGTTAGCATATACTATATGATGAGTGTGATATTTTGTGTCTAAATGAAGTTTGAACCACTTTTGTTGATAAACATGAAATCGGGTTGCACTTGCCATGAAATCGGACATATATGAAAACCGAGTTGTGTGTTATGTTTAGTGTTTTGATGCTTGTTCATAGTTTTGGGTGAATAAGTGATTAATATGTTATGAACTTGTTGAATATGGGTTTGAATATTGAAGAACACTTTGAATGATAGTTGAAGATTGAAAACCCTTGTGATTTTGATCCATCTTTGACTAATAGCCTGATTAGGAAATATGTTAGTGGGATTCTATTGGTTATTTCCGGATTTGGGCCTGATTATATTGTACCACTAATCTGACTACATCTGCATCAACACGTGAACTTGAAAACGACTGCTACCGACTCGCAATCACGCAGTTGCGACTCGCAACCACAGCGTGATGACTCGAGACCACGCGGTTGCGACTCGCAACCATAACAGGACAAGCCGAAACCACAGGTTACGAGTCCTGTTGCGACTCGAGACCTCAGCATGATGAACCGAGACCACGGTTGCGACACCGGTTGCGACTCGCAACCACCTGAGATCAGCACACAGCATGACTCGAGACCATGTTTGCGAGTCCGGTTGCGACTCGAGACCACACTTTTGGGCCTTAGTTAATGGGCCAGACTGATGGGCTTCTGTGTTAACTGCTTTTACGTGTTTGGGCCTTAGTAGTTGGACTGAACTTGTGAACCGTATGTGCTACTGTTGATTAGGAACACTGTGAACTGTTACTGCTAAACGTGCTTGCCAAACGTGTTGAACATTTGTGCACTACTTGGTTCGAATCTGACTATAAGTGATATCCGTGTTAGGACGTAACTGACTACTTGCGACTTGATTGACTTTCTGTGATTAACTGCCGAGCAAACCAAGGTGAGTTCACACCCTCTACAAAGCATGGGATTCCCTGGGTTGGGAACGGGGTTAAGGAACGTGGATTCCTCGTCCTCCTTGGGTAGGACGTCAGTGGTTCAGGAATGTGATTCCTCGTCCGGATGGACGGATAAACGTACTAGACTAAAACTCTATCACGAAGTCCCTCCTTTTTGTATCGACTAATCGCCGGGCCAATGGCGAGCGGGTCATTAGTTAGATAGCGCTATTTAGGTCTGACAAGCCTCACACCGTGCCGCAGAGGACGGGCGTGAACTAATGGATCTGGGGCACGTCAATGATGATAGACATTGATGTTTTCAGGGCACATAAACATGACTACAGTCAGCAGTCGATATGGTAACGAGTCTAGTGTACGCATGGGGTAGCCCCCACGGCTGGAGAGCCGGATGATGTACGCATGGGGTAGCCCCCACGGCCGAAATGCCTGATAACTACATGGGGTAGCCCCCACGGCCGGAGTGCCGGAGTAACTGGGAACGAACATGTCACGTTTTTTAAACTATGGGGTAACCCCCACGGCAGGATGCCAGTTAAAGGAAAACTGTTTTTGAATAACTAAAACGAACGCCCACCCGTGAACTCACTCAACTAGTTGTTGACTCGTTACTACATGCTTTGCAGGACCCTAGGTACTCAACTGGAACTTGCATGGAGGAGGATCGTTGTGGGACAGGGATTGCTACATGATATGTTAAACTTGAAACTTTTGGAACTTATGTTATAACTTTAAACTTATGCTTCCGCTTGCAACTTAACTTGTTTGTTTTGAAACACCAATCGTGATGGTTAAACTTTTATAACTATTTATATGCTTGTTCAGTATGATTGGTGGCTGGATCCTGGTCAGTCACGCCTCCAAGCGGTAGTACTCCGCAGGTGGGATTTTGGGGGTGTGACAAGACAAGATTTCTTAGTTCCCCCTGGACCTATTGACATATTTAACTAACATTTAATTAAGAAAATCTGAATATATTACAAAACAAAAGTGGGTTAGAACATAAAAAAAAAAAAAAAAAAAAACTTAACAAGCTAAACAAACATAGATAGACCTAACTACTCATCATCTTCATCCAACACGTTATACATGCACTTCACGTATAACCAGAGACTGGTTATTCTCCCTGTATGAAAGGTTGATGGAACCAGGGAAGCAACTCTTAAGTTTTCTTGAAGTGCTACTTCAGCTCTTGTATAACAGCTTCTCACACCACCAAAGTCAAGTTGACTTGTGATTACTTTGGTTACGAAACGAGGGTAGATCAGAAAAGGATTATGGTCATGGACGTTTCCTTCTAAGTCTATCATGAGAAACTTAGCATAATTGTAAGGTTTTTCCTGTACAATAGCATGCGCCACTTCCATCATCCTGTAAGACAGCTCATTAAGGTGTCCTGTCTTTTTCGAAAAGCAGACACTCAGATGTGTTACCAAATATTGAAAAGCTGGTATGAACCCAGATTTGCAAATTTGCCTTGACACATTGCTTGAATTGTATCCCATTTCAGTCAAGGTCCTTTGCACTTCTGCCTTTTCCAATATAGTGATCCTTCGACAGTCACCCAATTTGAGGACATCTCTGAGTGTTTCCTCTTTTAGGGTGATCTCTACCCCCATAACCTCACTTCTTATCCACATAGAAGTGCCACTCATAACAACTTGAGCATTCCACCAGAACTCCTGAAGAAGTTCTGGATAAATGGTGACATGTGTAGACATGGCAAAGCCCAAGGGACTTCTCATGATCATATTGTACACAAACCTGCAGTCCTCCCATGCAGGTCCTTCTAAGTTGGATCTTAGTCTGAGATTATGATGTTCATGAAGTATGAGAGGAAATTAGTTGGATTCCATTGATCTTGGGTGGTTCATTTTGAAAATAAGAAGTTTTTCTGATGGTAGGCTTTTGAAGAGAAGATTTTGTTGTGAAGAATGTCTTTTTCAGATTGTTAATATTTATAGGTTAAAGTGATAGTTTCATATTAACAAAAAAAATTTCTTCTCTTCATTTAAGACGATATCTATTGCAGTGAATATGACAGTCTACTAAGCCTTTTGTGTGAGTAAGCATTCAAATAGGTGGGCGGCTACTTTCATAGCTCCTAATGATATTGGTGCTTACGTGTTTCTGTTAAACTCCTTATAACCGAATGACGTTGCATGTTAAAAAAAAATCCCTTTTTCCCTTTTTAAATTTGTGACGATTGAATTCTTTGGATTTAATTTTATCTTCATACATGTCATGTTTTCCCTTCCCCCCCCTTTTTTAAACAATAAACAAACAAAAATAAAAAATTTATACAAATGGAATATGTATGAAGATATGAACTCTTGATGATTACTGATTATTATGCACAATTAAACAAAGGTTCCTGATGTAAATCAGAATTTCTGGTAAATCATCACATTTTATTGATGATTTATTAAATTTTCTGATTTTTCATCAGATAGATGAATTTCTGCATCAGAATTTTGTTTAATTGTCCTTTCATTCTCAGTAACTTGATGATTATCAACTTGGTTTTCTTTTTGTTTTGCTTTTATTTCTGAAACATTTTCATCTCTTATGTTGACCATGCCAAGTTTGCTGATAAAAAACTTATGTCTCTTTTCATCAAGAGGTTTTGTGAATATATCAGCAATTTGGTTTTCAGTTGGAACAAAATACATTTCAATGTTACCTTTCTCCACATGATCTTTTATGAAGTGATATCTGACATCTATGTGTTTGGTTCTTGAGTGATGAACTGGATTTTCTGTTATTGCAATTGCACTCTTTGAATCACACAAAATTGGTATTTTTGTCAGATTTACTCCATAGTCCTTCAGTTGAGTTTGCATCCACAGCACTTGTGAACAACAGCTTGCTGCTGCTACATATTCTGATTCTGCTGTTGATGTGGCAACACAGTTTTGCTTCTTGCTTGCCCAACATACCAATTTTTCCCCCAAGATTTGACAAGCACCAGATGTGCTTTTTCTGTCAATCTTACACCCTGCATAATCTGCATCTGTGTATGCAATTAATTCAAGGTTTGTATCCTTTGGATACCAGAGACCAAGTTCTAACGTGCCTTTTATATATTTGAAAACCCTTTTTACAGCCTTTAAATGAGATTCCTTAGGGTCACATTGATATCTGGCCAGAAAACATGTAGCAAACATGATGTCTGGTCTACTTGCAGTTAAGTATAACAATGACCCTATCATCCCTCTATAGGTTTTAATATCTACACTTATTCCATCTTTATCAGAATCCAATTTGTTCCCTGTTGCCATGGGAGTTTTTGAAACAGAGCAGTTTTCAAGTGAATATTTTTGTAGAATTGTTTTGACATATTTTGATTGACTCAGAAATATTCCATCAATCCTTTGTTTGACTTGTAAACCTAAGAAAAAGGTTAATTCACCCATCATGCTCATTTCGAAATGACTGGTCACTAATTTTTGAAACTTTTCGCAAAATTTTTCATTTGTTGATCCAAATATAACGTCATCAACATATATTTGAACCAACAAGGTATGGTTTTTGTGTGTTTTGTGAAACAGTGTGGTGTCAATAGTAACTTTGGTAAATCCAGAATTGAGTAAGAAGTTTGATAATGTTTCATACCAGGCTCTTGGAGCTTGCTTCAATCCATACAAGGCTTTGTTTAATCTATAAACATGATTTTGAAATTTTGGATCAACAAAGCCTTCAGGTTGTTGCACATAAACTTCTTCTTCAATTTTACCATTTAGGAAAGCTGATTTTACATCCATTTGATAAATTTTGAAATCCTTGGATGCAGCATAAGCAAGAAAAATTCTTACAGCTTCTAATCTAGCTACTGGTGCAAAGGTTTCATCATAATCAATACCTTCTTGTTGACAGTAACCTTTGACTACTAACCTTGCTTTGTTCCTTGTGATTATGCCATTTTCATCAGATTTATTCCTGTATACCCATTTTGAGCCTATGACAGATTTGTCTTTGGGCTTGGGTACCAGATCCCACACCTTGCTCTTTTCGAATTGATCCAGCTCTTCTTGCATAGCTTGTATCCAATCTGGATCATTCAGAGCTTCTTTGGCAGATTTGGGTTCTATTGTGCTTAAGAACCCAGCATATGCACATTCATGTGCAGTTGCAGATCTTGTTCTCACACCATCAGCTGGATTGCCAATGATATCAGAATGAACATGCCCTTTGATCCATCTCAACCTATTTTGAACAACTGTTGGTTCTAATGGATTTGAAGTTTCCCCCTGTTCAGTTACCTCTGTTTCATGAAAGCACCAGAATTTTGATTTTCTGTTGTGCTATTTACTTGTTCTTCAGGGTTAGTACATGATATTTCAGTTGATTTAAATGTGCAAGCTTTATCATGTTCTAAAAGATCTTCTGATATTATTTCAAAGAGATGCTCATAATTTTCTTGTTTGTCAGAAAAATTTATTTCTTTCATGTATTCATCAGAAACTTCAGTCTCTGATGAGTCATCAAATGAGACATATAAACTTTCTCTGATTGTCCTTGTATTAAGAATGAAAATTCTATAAGCTTTTGAGGACAATGAATATCCAAGAAAAATACCTTTTTCTGCTTTTCTGTCAAATTTTTCAAGACTTTCAAAATCATTGAAAACAAAACATCTACAACCAAATGTGTGTAAAAATTTTACACTTGGAATTCTATTATTTATTATGTTGTAGGGTGTTTTGTTTAGCCTTTTGTTGATGAGAGTTCTGTTTTGAGTAAAACATGCATTTGCAATTGCTTCTGCCCAAAAGTGAGAGGGCATTTTGGCATATGCAAGCATTGTTCTGGCAGCTTCTACTAAGTTTCTATTTTTTCTTTCAACAACCCCATTTTGTTAAGGGGTTCTGGGAGCAGAAAAGTCATGAGAGATTCCTTTGTTTACAAGAAAGCTTTCAATTTTAGAATTTTTGAATTCAGTCCCATTGTCTGATCTGATCCTTCTTACTGTTAGTTTTAACAGATTTTCAATTTTCTTTATAAAATTAATGATCAGATCAGGTGTTTCACTTTTCTTTCTCAAAAATTCAACCCATGTATATCTGGAAAAATCATCAACTATTACTAGTATATATTTCTTTCCAGAAAAACTTTCTGTACCTATGGGTCCACACAGATCCATGTGTAAAAGTTCCAAATTTTGTGTAATGGAAGATTCAGAAATTGACTTGTGAGAGCTTCTTTTTGACTTTCCCATCTCACAAGCATCACAAATTTTATCCTTTTTAGAGGATATGAAAGGTAACCCTTTTACCAGACCTTTACTTGCTAATTTGTTTAGGTTTTTGAAATTCAAGAGAGCCAATCTTTTATGCCACAACCAACTACTTCCTTTGTTAATCTTTGAAAATAAACATAGTTTAGGATGTTCATTTTCTTCTTTGAAGTCAAAGTAATAAATTGATTGTCTTATCCTTTTCCCACTCAAATATACTTTATTATCATCCATACCTATTAGCAAGCATTTTTCTGGTAAAAATGTTACCTGAAAACCTTTGTCACAGAATTGACCACAGCTTAGCAAATTATATTTTAAGCCTTCAACATAAGCTACTCTTTCAATGGTCAAACATCCATACCTGATACATCCGTATCCCATTATCCTTCCTTTCACTCCGTTTCCAAAGTTCACCATTTTACCCAGCTTTGAGACAAAGTTGCTGAGTAAGCTCCTATCTCCAGTCATGTGCTTGGAGCTTCCTGAGTCGCAGTACCAGATCTGTTGCACATGATGGTCCTGAAATGAAATGATTAGAGGGATTTAGGTACCCAGGCATGCTTGGGTACACTTTCTGATGATATTCTGGTTCTATTAATTCTTCTAGATGACCTTTCATCAGAATTTCTGTTGGATGCTGAGCCATTAACAGAATTTTTGTTTTTCTTTTGGAGATGGTGTTGAACAAGCTTCAGTATTTCAACACACATACAGGAATCATCAGAAATTTCTGATTTTCCTTCTTGTGATGGAATGTAGGGATAGTTTTGAAAAGATGAGTGAACTGCTTCTGGAGTTTTTACAAACTCTTGACTGCATTCACTTCTTTTTGGTTCAAATTTTGGCTTATCAAAGGAGTATTCAGAACATGTTAATTTGCAAGTTTTAGAATCAGATTCTGATAAGTATTTATCAGAAGTCTGTTGAGTTGCTTTTACAAAGACAGTGGGTTTGTTATTGTTTGTTCTTACATAACCCAACCCTTCTCCTTTGTTCTTTGGAGTGGACTATATGAAACTTATGAATTCTTTTGCTTCTTGAAAACATCTTACATTAATTTCTTTATCATTGATTTTCTTGTAAAGATCTCTTCTTTCATTTTCATAGAACTCAATTTTAGCTCATTGATCTAAACTTTGTTCTATCAGTAATTGGTTTTCAAGAATGATTTTATTCAAAGTCCTCTGCAACTCATCAGATTTTTTACCATCTGATTGATGTTTAACTTGCAAGTTTAAAAAATCTGACATGAGCTCATGTAGCTTGTGTTCAAGATCAAGATTGTCTAAACTTACCTGTTGTCCTGAAGTCTCTGGTATGTCATCAGAAAGTGCCATGAGACAGAAGTTGGCCATTTCTTCTTCTTCTTCATCAGAAGAGTCATCAGATAGCCATGTATCTGTTCCAGCAATTAAGCTGACTTGCTGTTGTTGCTTCTTAGCTTCCTCAAGCTTCCTTTCATAGTAAGCAACATCTTTCAGCTTCTTGGTCTTACACTCAGATGCATAATGACCTTTTTGCTTGCACTTGTAACACACCACTTCAGCATTTCCCTTATCTTTAGATCTAACATCTTCTTTAGATCTATCATCCATCCTCCTTCTATCACTCCTCTGGTACCTCTGGCTTCCTCCCCGCAACCTTTGCTCAAATGTTTTGGTGAGCAGTGCTATTGCATCAGCAAAGGCTGAAAAATCTGATGATGAATCAGAAGTTTCAAAGGCCTGGCTGTTTAATGGTTGTGGATCATTGGAAGTTGTTTGTCTTTGTGAGTTAGAGATAAGAGCTAAAGATCCCCCTCTTTGAATGGTTTCTTCAAATATTTCTTCCTCTCTGGGGATCAAGATGCTATATAAGTCATGAAGACTCATGTTTCCTAGTTCTAAGGTTGAGGACAAAGTCATTGTTAGACTTCTCCATTCTCTAGGCAAAGCATCAAAAAATTTAATGTTTCTTTCATCATTTGATTTAGTTATTCCAAATTTCTTTAGCTCGTTTAAAAGTTTTGTGAACCTTTGATATGTATCATTTAACTTTTCATTAGGTAAACTTTTAAACCTTTCATAGGATGAGACGTTGTTTGTTCTCTTGTTTCTCTTCATCCTTTCTCCTCCTTCACAAAGATTTTCCAACTGATCCCATATTTCCTTGGCTGATGCACAAGCATCAACTTGTGAAAATATGTCATTAGGGATGGCCATTATTAAGAGTGATTTTGCTCTTTCATCCTTAACCACCAGATCCTTGTCTTCTGGGCTCCAGTTTATTTCACTTTTTGGAGCACGAGAGGCAGGGATTCCTGGTGTTTGGTCAGTTGCTGGAATTGCTGGTATTTCAGTCATTGGTGTATGTGGACCCCTTTCAATGGATTGAAACAGAGCTCGGTCATGACCATTAAGGAAATTGACCATCCTGATTTTCCATTGGGGGTATTCCTCTCTGACCAGAGTCGGAGGTTTGGACATAGAACCAATGTTAAAAGCATTATTCCAGGTTTGAAAGCTGGCCATATTTAGAAAAAAGAAGAAGAGCAATTGATTGTTTGAAAATAATTTATTCAATCTGCTCTGATACCAATTGTTGGACCCAGTAAGGCCTTAACAACTTCTTTTTACGTAATAGGGCAAGTGATTTCAGTATATGTGAAAAAGATGTGCGGAAATGGAAATCAGACTTTCAAGAAACAAGACCTACAGAATTATCAAGTTTATATCACTTTGAAACAAATTAGTTTAACAAGGTGATTGTAAGATTATTATCTAATACAAATGAATCTTGATTTCTGTGGGTGAGAAGAGCAGTTGGAGTTTGAGTGTTTGTATGTGAATGCTAAGCTTCAAACTCAAGTATCTTCTGCCTCTCGAGCCTTCTATTTATAGACGGCTGTGGGCATGAATAAACAATTGTTTATTCATGCAATAAGTCCTGCATAAAGTAGCAATTTGACATATTCATTGAATCCATCATTCAAGTTGCATTTGTAATCATGAAAACCAATAATGTCATGCTTCGGTCATGGGTGGCAGGATAGAGTTGTGATTTTAGACAAGTGGGTCTGTCATCAGAATTTCTGATAAGCCACTTCATCAGAAATTCTGGTGAACAAATCATCAGAAAGTTTGATGATCAGAATTTGTCAGAAACTGATGATATTTCATCAGAAATATCATCAGATCCATCAGAAACGACCTTCTCTGATAATCCAAATCAACTCTTTATCAACTTGAGATTCTTTGTAGTAGATATTCTGCTTTTCGGTTGTCCCAACTATTTTTCTTCATCTTGTTGTGTTCTTCGGGACTGTTATCTTCTTCAGAGATCCAGTTGATTGAGATTTTCTTCAATACTTACAAATAAAGTTTCCTAACAGTAAATATCGTTAACTGAAAATTTCGGCAAGAGTTGTCCACCTATTAGGCCAAAGAATGATTCCCGAACTCAAAGGGAGTTTCGACTACTTTGGATTAGTCTTAGTTCAGTTCTGGAACATTCCAAGTTTTAAACAAACCTCCTTTATGCTTTTATCTATTTCATGTATTTTGTACTTCAAACTTTCTCCTCACTAACTTTTAAATTGCCATGTTATGCTACTCTCGCAATCTAAAACAATAATAATTCAGATCCAACTAAAGTTTAAGACTCTTTCATTGTACTTAATTGTTTATTTTCAAGGTGACTACAAGCTTCGTTTATGTGAACTATTTGAAACATACGTGCTTATGTGATATACTACCATGCTTAAACGTGTAAAATACTTTTATACGATTAATCACGTCGCACTATTCTCTCTATTTGACCTTGTAGATGTCTTCCACTGCCACTCTAACCAAAACTCAAAAAGGAGCTCCAAAAAAGCTCCAACAAGAAGATGGTTGCCTTTATGGCGAAGCAAATGGCCCTAGTGCTACCCGATATCGCTAACAAGATTAACGCCACCGCAAGGCCTAACGTTTCAGTAGAGTCCAAAAACAATAGTTCTAAACCCACCTCCTTTACCTATAAGCAATTCAAGTCGTATGGCCCCAAACCCTTCACGGGTGACGACGGTGCCTCCAAAATGCTCAAATGGTTCGATAGCATCGAGCTCACCTTTATCAATAAGGAGTGTCCCAATCACCTTTGCACTCGTAGTGCCACCGGCGTTTTCAAGTTGAGGGCGCTTGAGTAGTGGAAAAGTGAAATGAACGTCCGTGGAAACGAATTTGGCTTGGCCCTACTTTGGGACGAGGTGAAACAATTCATGCTAGTAGAATATTTCCCGTCACATAAGGTACACTAGTTTAAGGAAGAATTTGGAGCCTCAAATAAGTGGGTGGTGACAACCTTGCTTATACCACCTACTTCAAACAACTTAGCATCTTAGCCCCTCATCTCGTTATCACCACCTAGCAAACCATCTCTAAGTACATGAAAGGTCTTCCACCGGTCATCCAAGATCCCGTTATCGCGACCGAACCCCAAAACATATAGAGAGTTATTCGTTTAGCCGCTATTCTCTCCAACCACCGTGTGAAAGTTGTATCTTTAACCCTTAAAGGCATCACCAAGACTGTTAATCATGCCATAACTGAACTCCCAAATGAACCCAATGACACCAAAGCCACACCCAAAAACAATAACCACAATGGTAAGAAACGCAAGTTTCAAAACTTCAACTACACCATGGTTACCCCACCTAATCAAACCCCCGTTAATCCAAACCAAGACCTCAGCAAGAAGGCCTACACCAGGTCTTTCCCTAAGTGCAACACATGCCACTACCACCACCGCATGCCAACATTGCACCGCTGGCAACTGGTATGGCCATATAGACTCTGTATGCCAAAGTGATCCCAATCACCTTAGCCCCCAATGCCCTCAAAACAGGCAAGGCGCCTGTAAATGCCTCGTGGTCGCGCTTTCAACATCAACGCGGCTCAAGCTTAAAACGAAAATGATGTCGTAAACGGTACATTTCTCATAAATGGAATTTATGCCTCTTTACTTTTTGATATCGGTGCGGATAAAAGTTTTATTTCCGTAGAATTTGAACCTTTGCTTAAATGTATGCGCTTTAAGTTATCGAAATCTTTCGCCGTCGAAATCGTCAACAGAAAATCGATCACCATGGATTCCGTACTTTGTGATTGTGTCTTTAACCTTAACGAACACGAGTTCCCAATAGAACTCATACTCACACAATTGGGTAGCTTTAACATCATAGTAGGCATGGATTAGCTTGCTAAGGTCCGTGCCGAAGTCGTTTGTTTCGAAATGCTTATCCGCATTCTGCTTCCATCTGGTGACATCTTGCAAATCTATGGCGAGAAACCCTCGAAAGGTGTCACACCCCAACTGATGGCGGAATCATCGGGGCATGGCACTGAGTGAAACAGATTGTCCAGAAGTTTCCATAAGAACTATCATCACCATTTAGTTTAAATAACACGTCTCATACCGTGTCCCAAATAATAAAACAAATTATTACAGATAACAAACAGTCAAATATTTTGTTCCGACAACTCAGATTTAAATGAATAATATAAATATTGTTCAAATGCTCCTAAAGACCCGGTCGGACAAGATCTACAGACAACTATGCTCTAGACGCTTGTTCCTGACAGACAACTATTTGTTGGGGGGCTCTAGAGCTTTATTCTAGCCTCGCTTTCCTAGCAAGAAAACATCTTAAACACCTGTCACATACGTTAAAATAAAGTCAATACATAAATGTAAAGGTGAGCATACAAGTTTGATAATAGCATAGTAGAGTTCGAATAGTTTACGCATAACCAGCACGTACACAGAGGAAAACGAAGCATGTTAATTATCGAAATGGATCTATCGATACCAATGACTGCGGGTTGACTGTCCGAGACAGTTCGCAATACATGATTACCACCGTAATCCATGCAAGTAATTGTCCTTAACAACCCCCGTGTGAACGGGTGCTGAGTCCAAACTATATTACTACGTCGTTAAGGCAGGTAGACAGCATTCCACGTGTAAACATAACAACAAGCATTCATTTAATCACGTAATACATGCGAATCGGTTAGCGTTCAAATAATTGAGTAGTGTGATCGATTGTGTTTTGATATAAGTAACGTATGTAACACCAAAAAGTGCTAAAAGCAAAAAGGGATCGAGTATACTCACAGCGATTGATTGATGGATTGAAGGGAGCGCTTGAGAGTAAGGTTAGCCTGAATAGTTTGATATCATAACGATGAGTAACATGTAAAATGGAAACAAATGATGAAGGGTCGAACAGCCTGGTCGATCGAACAGCAGGTTCGATCGGACGAGTTATTCGTTCGGTTAGACAGTCCGTTCAGACAGTTTGTTCGATCGGCCGGAAGGCACGATCGGCTGGACTGTTCGAGTGGATTGTTTCTTCCTTTGTGTAGGATGTTTTTGTGTATGATGGTTTGACCTTTTGAAGTTTTCGTTGTAATATTGGAGAACACTGAAGTGTCCTTACCTTTCAGGTCGATCGATCGAACGGTCTGTTCGATCGGCCGACTTAACCGATCGGTTAGATACTTCGTTAGTGAGTCCTCAGCTGGATGTCACCTGATCGATCGAACAGCATGTTCGATCGGGTGGCACTCCATACTACTACGAGTTGTAAATCAATTAAGTGTTGCAGCATAGTATCTCATGATCCGATGAGTAATGTTATCAAACAGCTCGTTCGATCGAACAACACCTCATTCAATACTATACTTCATGAAATTGTCAAAGTGTGGGGCCACTTGCTAGCCGATCGGCTGGCCTGGTCGATAGGCTGACATGTCCGATCGGTTGGGCTGTCCGTTCGGACAGCCTAACCGTTTGGTCAGCATCCTGACCTGGTCGGCCTGTTCGTCTAACACTTTGGCTGTTCTGATTATTTGATGTTATATTGAGGTAGTTTGACAACGAGCTGAACTATGGAGCTTTCGTTCTTACTTGCTTCCCCTGCTCGGACAGGAATCACCCAAGTCCGGCCGGTGAACTGTTCAGAACGGTTAGCTCAACGTTTACCCGAAATCGGTGAACTTTGTAGATAGAATCCGAACCTTGAACCACTCATCCATTAGAACGATTGGTGAGTTGACTTCAAGCTCCGTTTCCACCAGTTTGAAGGCATTGAGTGTAAAAGAGTTGAAAGAAAGTTGGAATTCCTTCTTTCAATCCTTCACATCATGTAAATGTTCAGATCTATGATAGATCTTAGCTTGTTTATGTGGAAATCGGTTAGATCCGAGCTATTCATGGTGGATTGAGGTCAAAACATGATGTTCTTGAAGAACACCATGATGACATCATCCTAGAATGCTTAGATCTTGATGATTTCACGGTTAGAAATCAAGATTTGAAAGATAGAAAGGTGTAGGAGTGTGTATTGATCAAGAAAGTACAAGATTTAGGATGAAAACTTACCAGAATCGGAAGAAATCTGAGAAAAGATGAGGAGCACGAGTTGGTCGGTCAGAGAGTTTCCAAAAGTGGAAAGAATGACAATGATAGCCCTATTTATAGGCTCCAAAAGAAGAAAGGGTTGGCCGATCGGCCAGGCATCCCGATCGGACAGCCTGCTCGATTGGACAGTCCGTCCGATCGGCTGGGCTGTTCGATCGGCTGACAGCCTGATCGATCAACAGCCTGGTTCGAGTGTTCGGTGCGACGATTTCCGATATTTTGATTTCGATTGATGACGATACGAATACGATGGAGTTTCCTATTTAAATTACTTTTAGTCCCAACCACTATATCTACATACAAGCATCTATATTTCGCGTAACCTCTTTTCCACTACTATCATGATTCGATTTCGATTGCATTCGATTGAGTTTCGAGTTTCGATTTGAGTTTCGATTGATTCGATTGAATACCACACAAAACATAAAGTAAGCACGCACATGTAACACATAAGGCACACACACACGTATAATAACACCAAAACTGCATAATTCGAGTTTCGAGTTCGATTTATGATTCGATTAGCTTGATTACTGATTGGTTAACTTTATCGCATTGTTACCTCCTACTATTCAATGCCGTAAGTCGGTTCGCGTCGATTAAACATTCGATTACTTCGATTTCTTAGATTAACAAGACTTACTCCACATAATACAAATAAAACATAAAATAGACTATTTACAGTCGAAGAAGTCAAAGTTGACTTGGACTTTGACTTTGACTTTGACATTCGAAAACACAGGTTGTTACAGCCTTCCCTTGTTTAGGGAATTTCATCCCGAAATTAGGCTTGAAGCTGCACAGCACCGTGAATCACGTTAATTTGTACATTCTTACCAATTTCTCGCTTCAGATCTTCATTCAAACAACTGCGGGTACTTAGCCTTCATGTCGCTTTCGAGTTCCCAAGTGAACTCTGCGCCTCGTTTGCCTTCCCATCAGACTTTCACGATAGGGATGCGTGAGCGCCTGAGTTGCTTGGTTTGGCGATCCATGATTTTGACATGCTTTTCCACGAAGTGTAGCATTTCGTTTACTTGAAGGTCGTCGAGCGGTACAATCAGATCATGATCAGCTAGACACTTTCGGAGGCTCGACACATGGAAAGTTGGGTGGACGTTACTAAGTTCCTCCGGTAGTTCGAGTCTGTAGGCGACTTTTCCGATCCTTTCCAGAATCTTAAAAGGTCCAACATATGGAGGCGCTAGTTTCCCTTTCTTGCCGAATCTGACCACACCCTTCTAAGGTGATACCTTTAGGAGTACGTAGTCACCAACGTCAAATTCAAGGGGCTTGCGTCTTCTATCGGCGTAACTTTTCTTTCTATCCCTGACTTTCGACAAGTTGCCTCGAATCTGGAGGATTTTGTCAGTCGTTTCTTGTAGTAACTCGGGACCGGTAAATTGCGAGTGGCCGATCTCGTGCCATACAATAGGCGATCGACATCTTCTTCCATATAGAGCCTCGAATGGTGCCATTTGTGTAACACCCCGAAAACGGGTTTGGTAATCAAACCACGTTAGTACTAAAAGACAGGTAAAGTACCGTTAGTGATAAAATTAATCCGATGAATATTAGGATTTTTAATAAATAAGCCTATTATTAAATTAAAAGCTGAAAGAAAGCTTTTGAGAAAATAAGGTTTATAGAAGCCCGAGTTAACGGGACTTAAAATAAACTGAGTTATAGATTCCCCAAACCCACTAATTTAACTAGGAATGTTTAACCTAGTTAATAAGTGGGAATATTGTTAGAAATAAGTAGGTTGTGCCCTACTTAATAACTAACCAAACAAGAGGGACCAAACCTGGATAATTATGAACTTAAATTATAAATAAAGAAGTCAAAACAAAACACACACTCACAGTGTGTGTTCTATTCGAACCCAGGAGGTTCCCCAGGAGCCAAAACCCTAACTCTCAACATAATCATCAAATTGAAGGCTCAAACGAGGTCTAAATTCACAATTGAACGTGAATTAATGATCACCCAAGCTAGGGGATCATAAGGTATGTCAATTTTTGATGATTTGTGAAGTTTTGAAATTTGGATAATCATCATAATCGCGAATTATGAATGAATTATTGAAGCTATGATTGAATTAATGATGTATACATGCTTAGGAACCAAACCCTAAGTGAAAATTTTACATATGATGTTATAATTTGAATGATTTGATGAATTACCACACTAGGATAAGTGGGTATTAATCGTATGATGATATAATTATGATTAGAATCATCATACATGCTAGTAATCAGGAAATACTTGAACAAATTGTGTGTTTGAGTATATAATCATACTTACTATGAAATAAGTTTAGTATGATATGATAAAATTGGATGATACGTTCATGTTAAATGATGTCTAATATCATCAAGTAATAATTCGGTAACTTATGGTTACAAGAATTTGGTAAATAAGTGATTAAACGGTAGCATAATAAGGATACTTACCGTATAGTGGCAAAGTAATAAAACGAGTAGTTAAGCTACATCGTGTAATTACTTTTGTCAATAGGCAGTTTGACTTTAAAAAGTCAAACTGACCAATGATATGATCGAATGATAATTTCGACATAAAGATCGTAGGATGGAGTAGTCGTGAATGATTATGACTAATCTAACCATCTTACCACTTACAATGATATTTTGACGCTTGACAAGCTAGGTGAAAGCTTGGGAAGGAAGCGGGTCAAACGAATCAAGAATGACGGAAAAGCATAATCTGGATGTTAGGTAAGTCAAAGCTTACACCTTTTATTTAATACCTATTGGTTTTATAGGTTATGAATAATAGAAAGTCATGTTTGAATTATGATGTTCCGACACGACATGTGCGGTTCGGAACAAAAGACAATGGTAATAAACCATGTTTAATGGTTAAAAAGGACTAAAACGATTATTTGGTCATGCAATGACTAATAGATAATGAGTTTCGAGTGGTTACCTCATAGGGTAAACCAATACAAATAATAAGGGTAAAACGGTATTTTGGTCACTTGTTGACAATAACCGTTACGTTGTGAAAGACACTTTATAGCATAAGTTATAATAGGTCAAAAGAATCAATAAATGATTTATAAGTAAAATGACTATACGGTGTAAACCAGAGCGAGTCATATAGATAAGATGGTAATAAATATCATCTCATATAGACTCACGGTCATTTAGACCAAACGGGTCAAAAGGTGAAATTATCACCCTTTGACAATATCGACTAATGGTTGTCGAATTGTATGACTATAGGAATAAATATCAAATGGATATTTACATCGCTATTGCTTAACGGCTACTAAGGAAAGGTATCGAAACGGGTCAATATATTGATCCGAGTCAGGTATGTTACCGTATGTATAATAGGTTAACTACTCAATTTGAACTAGAGGTTCATTGAGAGTTAAATGAAGTTAATAGACATTTGGTTACTTTAAATAAGTAAACCGAATGATTTAAATGATGGTCATGGTGTTTTGAAAACCTAATGACCTTTAATATAAGATCATAGCTACAAGAGGGATTTTGGGTCAAACATGCTTTCCAGAAGCCCTTCATCGTAAATGAAAGGCTGAAATGGACCAAAACGCCCTTGTAAGCTACATCAAGCGAATGACCCTTAAAGGTTGTTTGGAAACAAGTATTATGCTTAAATAAATACTTAGAATAAGTATAAAAAGAGAAAAATGTAAGTCTCGGGTCATTTGACTCTATAAGAGTCTTTGCCGTAAAATAACGTTCCGAGGGGTAAAACTCGGAATATAATGATTGCCACGTTAAATCCACCCCAATTATAGTTGTGGTGGAAGATCATTTGATAAATAATGTGGAAATAAGATGACAGAAATAAACTAGCATGAATTATGCGGAAAAGTGCTTAAATACCCTTAACGGGTCAAAATAAGCATTTAAGTAAAAACGGGTTTAAGAATGTACATAAACTCGTGAATTGAACCTAATATGATAGACAACATTGAAATTATAAGGTTCATGTGAAATTGGGATCAAACAAACTTGTTTGTTTGATAAATGCATGAACGGGTCGAATAATTTGGAAGACCCCTACTGTTCAGTGAACACTCCTACTGTACAGTGAACACTCTTACTATACAGTAAAAACTCCTACTATTCAGTAAAAACCCCTACAATTCAGTGAACACTACTACTATTTAATGAACATTCCTACTGATGAGTGAACATTCTTTAGAAAGGGGTTAAACTAGAGCCCTCGCGGCCCGCAACCAACCTAAATGACTGCAAAAGTGTGTTAGTTGTTAAAATGCGGCTGCGAACTCGTTTAGACATGTTTTAAGTGCTATATGACTAACTCATTTCATGTTTTATGAAATGTAGGTACCAATTGAGTTACCGGAGGACGATCAAGCTCAACGAAGAACCGAACACATAAAGAACAAAGCTTCCGCGAAATGATTCGTCGTCACGTTTTAAACGGCGAATGTTTTATAAAATGTGGAAATGTTTTATTTCTTAAAATGTTTTGACGAACCTGTATTTTTAGTGTATGGTTAACCGTAAATACACTATTATAGTTGAATTTATATAATAATCGTATAATTGGACTAAGGGTCTTACAATTTGTATGCTGGCATGATAGCTGTTGTTGTGCGAAAATTCGACTAACGGTAGATATTTGTTCCAACTACCACCGAAGTCTATGACACACGCCCGGAGCATGTCTTCAAGAGTACGGATTGTTCTTTCAGTATGTCCGTCGGTTTGAGGAAGAAATGCGGTACTCAGGTTAAGCGACGTACCGAGAGCTGCTTGAAACGTTTCCCACAATCTCGAAGTAAACCGAGCGTCATGGTCTGAAATGATGTCACGAGGCGTACCATGATTACAAATGATCTCGTCAGTGTAGATTCGGGCTAGTCGTTCTACCTTGTAGTCTTCTCGTATTGGCAAAAAGTGGGCTGATTTGGTCAGACGATCAACTATAACCCAAATGCTGTCGTGACCTGATGGCGTGGGCGGAAGCTTGGTTATGAAATCCATAGCTATACTCTCCCACTTCCATATAGGGATTGGAGGTTGTTCGAGTAAGCCAGAAGGTCGTAGATGTTCAGCCTTAACTCTCGCACAAGTCAGGCAACTTCCAACATAGAGAGCAATATCCCGTTTCATTCCCGGCCACCAGTACTTGTAACGAAGGTCCTGGTACATTTTATCGGCACCGGGATGAATAGAGTATCAGGATTTGTGGGCTTCGTTCATTATAATCTTTCGCAAATCGGTCCGCTTAGGGATCCAAATAATAGAAAATCCCATCTGCCTTGCTTACCAGTTGAGCTCCATCGTGATAAATCCTCTCTTTCTTCAAGGTGCGTTCGTTAAAACAAGCATGCTGGGCTTCGCGGATGAGGGTTTTGAGATCATGCTGGGCTTGGGTATTGCGAACACTGAGCAAATAACTCCGTCTGCTGAGCGCGTCTGCAACAACATTTGCCTTGCCTGGGTGATATCGAATCTCACAGTCGTAATCGCTAAGAAGTTCTACCCATCGGCGTTGACACACGTTAAGTTCTTTCTGATTAAAGATGTGTTGTAAACTCCTGTGATCGGTGAAGATCGTACACTTGGTACCATACAGGTAGTGTCGCCAAATCTTCAATGCAAAAACAACTGCACCGAGCTCGAGATCATGGGTTGTATAGTTCTTCTCGTGGATTTTGAGCTGACGAGATACGTAAGCTATAACCTTGTCCCGTTGCATGAGAACACAGCCAAGACCAAGGTTAGAAGCATCACAATAGACAATGAAATCATACTTTCCGTCGGGCAATGTGAGAACAGGAGCATTGCAAAGCATATGCTTGAGGGTTTGAAAGGCAGACTCTTGTTCAGTTCCCCAAACAAAAGGCTTGTCTTTATGGGTAAGGGCGGTAAGCGGCACAGCGATCTTAGAGAATCCTTCGATAAATCGTCGATAATAGCCCGCTAGTCCGAGAAAAGAGCGAACTTCAGACAGGTTCTTGGGCGTAATCCAACTCTTAACTGCTTCAATCTTCGCGGGATCGACATGAATACCTTGACTATTAACGATGTGACCCAGAAATTGGACCTCCTCCAGCCAGAATTCACACTTGGAGAACTTGGCATAGAGTTGGTTCCCCTAGAGTAGCTCGAGAACCAAACGTAGATGTTGCGCGTGTTCGGCTTTCGACTTGGAATAGATCAAGACAACATCGATGAACACGATGACAAAACGGTCTAGAAATGGCTTACACACGTGATTCATCAGATCCATGAAAACCGCGGGTGCGTTGGTTAAACCAAAGGCATAACAACGAATTCGTAGTGGCCATATCGAGTTCGAAAAGCGGTTTTGGGGATTTCTTCCTCTTGAATGCGCAATTGATGATAGCCTGAACGTAGATCGATCTTCGAGAAACACTTAGCACCTTGCAGCTGATCAAATAAGTCATCGATTCAAGGCAAAGGGTAACGGTTCTTGATGGTTAACTTATTCAATTCCCGATAGTCGATGCACATCCTGAACGACCCATCCTTCTTTTTAACGAAGAGGACTGGCGCGCCCCAAGGAGAGGTGCTCGGGCGAATAAAGCCTTTTTCAAGTAACTCCTGGAGTTGGTTTGAAAGTTCCCTCATTTCGGATGGCGCGAGTCGATAAGGGGCTTTGGCAACAGGGTTAGCTCTAGGAATGAGGTCGATACGAAAGTCGATATCACGACTTGGCGGCAGTCCAGGAAGATCGTCAGGGAACACCTGAGGAAATTCACGGACCACTGGAACGTCTTTAACTTCAACCTTCTCTTTCTTTTCCTTCTCCGCTACTACAATGTTGGCCAAGAAAGCTTGGTATTCCTTGCGGAGATATCTGCTAGCTTGGATACACAATATGAGCTTGAGACCTTTTGAAGCTGTTTCACCGTATACACATAAGAGATCACCATTTGCGAGCGAGAATCGAATCATCTTTTCAAAACACACAACTTCAGCATGGTTTTCGCGTAGAAAGTCCATGCCTCCTATGACGTCAAAACTTCTGAGTTGCATCAGAATGAGATCAATTGGGAAGAGGTGATTGTTGAGCTCGAGGGTACAATCACGAAGAACAGAGTTAACGGCAACGGTTCTTCCAGTAGCAACTTCGACTTCGAATGACGAGGGGAGATAAGAGCGCTTACGACTAAGGAGCTTCTCGAATTCAAACGACACAAAGCAGTTATCGGCTCCAATATCAAACAAACATGATGCATAAATACCATTTACAAGGAACGTACCATTAACCACGTTGTTGGCAGCCTGGGCTTGACAGGCGTTGATGTTGAAAGTTCTGGCACGGGCTGCTTGCTGTTGCTGTTGAGGCTGCTGCTGCTGCTGCTGTTGGGGTTCTTGTTTCACAACCCGGTTCGGGCAAATGTTTGCAAAGTGGTTAGGATCACCACATGCAAAACAGACTCGAGCATTGAACACTGGTGCTTGAGCTGTAGGTTGGCCTTGAGGGGCTGGAAGTAGAGCTTGATGAGCGACGGATTGAGCTGGGGCTTGACGGGGACCATACCGACAATTCGCAGTGAAATGCCCGTAGAGGTTGCAGTGGGTGCAGAAACGACAGGCGATTCCCACCGGATGATTATATGAGCACGTCGGGCAGAGCGGGTGGGGACCTGTGTAAGCACGCTTCGCTGGCGGTGCATTGGTCGCTGGGGCTGGTCGGTGATGAGACTGCTGCTGAGCCGGTATGGCTTGCAGAGGTGCAGCAGTTGTTGTGACGGCACAGTTCTTGTTGCTGGAGCTGTTGTTGTTGTGCTTCTTCTTTCGGCGTGATGACTTGGAGGGTTGAGCAGTGGAGTCGGTGGTTGCTGCAGTTGTAGCTTGATGCAGAGACTTGGATGGCTTATCCCAGAAACCAGACTTTACCCGCTTGTCATTGATCTCAGCGGTAAGCAGGTAGGTCTCTTCAATCGATGATGTCTTGGCAGCATGAACAAAATCGGCAACACAATCGGGTAGAGCTCGAATATACTTCTTGATGGCCATGTCTGGCGTCTTGACTTGGTCGGGACAGATGATGCTAAGCTGCTTGAAGCGAGCAGTTAAAGCAGCGTTGTCTCCATCATTCCGCTTGATGTTCCAAAACTCGTCCTCCAGCTTTTGGCGTTCAAGGGGAGGGCAGAATTCGTCCATCATGATGGCCTTCAACTAATCCCAAGTCAACTCATAAGCTGCATCATTTCCGCGCTTGTTTCGTTCGGTCGTCCACAAGTCTAGAGCTCGGGACTGGAAGACACCGGTTGCATTGAGGGTACGGAGATTTTCAGGACAGCCGCTTTGGCGCAGAGTGACTTCAACTGAATCGAACCATTGAAACATGGCTGTAAGGCCATCTTCTCCGGTGAATTCTTTGGGTCCTCATGCTTTAAACTGTTTGAAGCTGAAAACGGTCTTGTTAGCATCTTTAGGAGCTTCAGTTCGCGACTCCTCAGACGATTTGCTAACATTTTCATACACCTCGCTCACAGCTTTAGCCACGCTCTTGGCAATGATAGCAGCGAGACGCTTGTCTCTCTTCTCTTGTCGGGTAAGATGGTGTCGGGATCCAGACGACATTGTCTGCAACAGACATCGTCACAGGACTCAACACAACATGATTGAATCTCACCTCACACGTCTACTACTTACTAAAGCTTAGAGATACGTCGAAACATGCCTCACATAATCAAATAAGCACAAAGTCACAGATTCACATAATCACAGAAGCACATAAGCACGTAGGCACGTCGAGCACAGAGACACATAAGCACAGAAGCACATACACATTTAATCACAGATGTAGTTAATGTCACGTAATTCTCCTATCCGCACACAGTAGCACATACAGTATCCTGACTGCATCTAAGTTTTACGAGTTATTCGAATATAGCGATCGCGAATAGCATATCGAGTTAGTATGGTATAGTCATATAGCGTGTCGAATAGTATAGTAAAATCGTAGCATTATGTTGTCTAGAATTGCAGCGACTTGTTAGCGTCTTGAGATAGAATAGCAATGTGAATCGTGTGTGTCGATCGAAGTGGTAGCAAAAATCGAGTAAAGCTATGAAAATTTAAACACATAAGCAGATATATTCACATAAAACCCATAAAATCAACGAATGATCAGAGTAGGCAGTTGCGGGTTCGGAATCGAAACACATAAAATCGAGAAATGGATTGTCTGCGGCTACTAGACATTGACTACCCAAAGCGATTCGACTATTCACAATAGACTTGTCGTCACTTTTTCGACTTCCGGGATCGCGTTTCTGCCTCGATTCTTGGGCATTCAACACGCATTCCCTAGGTCATACTTGTGAGTTCAGGTCATTGGAGTCTGTCGAGGCTTTGGTGAGATAAATAGATAATAAAAATTCGGAACAAGGTGTCAAGGTTAGGGTTTCACCCCTAGCTTAGCAACTTCTTCCTTGTTTTAGTAAAATTGAGGAGATTATTCATCAAAATATGGATTTCACTCCTGATTTGGTATAATTCTCCTCGTTCGTTATCGAAAATAATGAGGAAATCATTGATAAGTTGATAAAATCAGCATTGACCAAACAATTCAGTCGAGAGTTTGCGGCTTTCACAACTAATCTCGGCTAAATTGCTTGACTCTATTTGAAAATTCGAGTGCAGTGATAGCGAAGAGTAACAGGATATAGCACATACGCTTGGTCTGTTGGTTCCTAACTATAGTCTAGGTCTCTAAGACAGCGACCCGGACTAGGTCGTGTCTAGCCTAATTCCCTATAGCTATGGCTCTGATACCAATCTGTCACACCCCAACCGATGGCGGAATCATCGGGGCATGGCACTTAGCGAAACAGATTGTCCAGAAGTTTCCATAACAACTATCATCACTATTTAGTTTAAATATCACGTCCCATACTGTGTCCCAAATAATAAAACAAATTATTACAGATAACAACCAGTCAAATATTCTGTTCCAACAACTCAGATTTAAATGAATAATATAAATATTGTTCAAATGCTCCTAAAGACCCGGTCGGACAAGATCTACAGACAACTATGCTTTAGACGCTTGTTCCTGACAGACAACTATTTGTTGGGGGGCTCTAGAGCTTTATTCTAGCCTCGCTTTCCTAGCAAGCAAACATCTTAAACACCTGTCACATACATTAAAATAAAGTCAATACATAAATGTAGAGGTGAGCATACAAGTTTGATAATAGCACAGTAGAGTTCGAATAGTTTACGCATAACCAGCAGGTACACAGAGGAAAACGAAGCATGTTAATTATCGACATGGATCTATCGATACCAATGACTGCGGGTTGACTGTCCGAGACAGTTCGCAATACATGATTACCACCGTAATCCATGCAAGTAATTGTCCTTAACAACCCCCGTGTGAACGGGTGCTGAGTCCAAACTATAGTACTACGTCGTTAAGGCAGGTAGACAGCATTCCACGTGTAAACATAACAACAAGCATTCATTTAGTCACGTAATACATGCGAATCGGTTAGCGTTCAAATAATTGAGTAGTGTGATCGATTGTGTTTTGATATAAGTAACGTATGTAACACCCAAAAGTGCTAAAAGCAAAAAGGGATCGAATATACTCACAGCGATTGATTGATGGGTTGAAGGGAGCGCTTGAGAGTAGGGTTAGCCTGAATAGTTTGATATCATAACGATGCGTAACATGTAAAATGGAAACAAATAGTGAAGGGTCGAACAGCCTGGTCGATCGAACAGCAGGTTCGATCGGACGGGTTGTTCGTTCGGTTAGACAGTGTGTTCGGACAGTCTGTTCGATCGGCCGGTAGGCTCGATCGGCTTGACTGTTCGAGTGGATTGTTTCTTCCTTTGTGTAGGATGTGTTTGTGTATGATGGTTTGACCTTTTGAAGTTTTCGTTGTAGTATTGGAGAACACTGAAGTGTCCTTACCTTTCAGGTCGATCGATCGAACGGTCTATTCGATCGGCCGGCTTAACCGATCGTCCTCAGCTGGATGTCACCTGATCGATCGAACAACATGTTCGATCGGGTGGCACTCCGTACTACTACGAGTTGTAAATCGATTAAGTGTTGAAACATAGTATCTCATGATCCGAGGAGTAATGTTATCAAACAGCTCGTTCGATCGAACATCACCTCGTTCAATACTATACTTCAAGAAATTGTCAAAGTGTGGGGCCACTTGCTAGCCGATAGGCTGGCCTGGTCGATCGGCTGACATGTCCGATCGGTTGGGCTGTCCGTTCGGACTGCCTAACCGTTTGGTCAGCATCCTGACATGGTCGGCCTGTTCGTCTAACACTTTGGCTGTTCTGATTATTTGACGTTATATTGAGGTAGTTTGACAACGAGCTGAACCATGGAGCTTTCGTTCTTACTTGCTTCCCCTGCTCGGACAGGAATCACCCAAGTCCGGTCGGTGAACTGTTCGGAATGGTTAGCTCAACGTTTACCCGAAATCGATGAACCTCGTAGATAGAATCCGAACCTTGAACCACTCATCCATTAGAACGATTGGTGAGTTGACTTCAAGCTCCATTTCCACCAGTTTGAAGGCATTGAGTGTAAAAGAGTTGAAAGAAAGTTGGAATTCCTTCTTTCAATCCTTCACATCATGTAAATGTTCAGATCTGTGATAGATCTTAGCTTGTTTATGTGGAAATCGGCTAGATCCGAGCTATTCATGGTGGATTGAGGTCAAAACATGATGTTCTTGAAGAACACCATGATGACATCATCCTAGAATGCTTAGATCTTGATGATTTCACGGTTAGAAATCAAGATTTGAAAGATAGAATGGTGTAGGAGTGTGTATTGATCAAGAAAGTACAAGATTTAGGATGAAAACTTACCGGAATCGGAAGAAATCTGAGAAAATATGAGGAGCACGAGCTGGTCGGTCAGAGAGTTTCCAAAAGTGGAAAGAATGACAATGACAGCCCTATTTATAGGCTCCAAAAGAGGAAAGGGTTGGCCGATCGGCCAGGCATCCCGATCGGACAGCCTGCTCGATCGGACAGTCCGTCTGATCGGCTGGGCTGTTCGATCGGCTGACAGCCTGATCGATTAACAGCTTGGTTCGAGTGTTCGGTGCGACGATTTCCGATATTTCGATTTCGATTAATGACGATACGAATACGATGGAGTTTCCTATTCAAATTACTTTTAGTCCCAACCACTATATCTACATACAAGCATTTATATTTCGCGTAACCTCTTTTTTACTACTATCATGATTCGATTTCGATTGCATTCGATTGAGTTTCGAGTTTCTATTTAAGTTTCAGTTGATTCGATTGAATACCACACAAAACATAAAGTAAGCACGCACTGGTAACACATAAGGCACACACACGTATAATAACACCAAAACTGCATAATTCGAGTTTCGAGTTCGATTAATGATTCGATTAGCTTGATTACTGATTGGTTAACTTTATCGCATTGTTATTTCCTACTATTCAATATCGTAAGTCGGTTCGCGTCGATTAAACATTTGATTACTTCGATTTCTTAGATTAACAACACTTACTCTACATAATACAAATAATACATAAAATAGACTATTTACAGTCGAAGAAGTCAAAGTTGACTTGGACTTTGACTTTGACATTCGAAAACACGGGGTGTTACAAAAGGACTCAAGCTCATGTCTTGCACACAAGCCCGAAAGTACTTATGTAAAGAGTACTTTGCCTTTTTAGCCCACGTTGTGGTGGAGAAGGGCAAAGGACGAAGTGTGAAAGACATTCCAATCATTCGTGATTTCCCTAAAAACTTTCCCTATGACTTACTTAGTCTTCCTCTCGCTCATACTATCGGCTTTCGAATTGACCTCATGCCATGTGCCACACCCGTCGCAAAAACTCCTTATTGTCTTGCATTTTCAGAAATGTTAGAGCTAGCTAGCCAACTTCAAGAGTTACTTGATAAAGGCTTCATACGCCCTAGCAGATCCCCTTAGGGTGCTCCAATCATCTTTGTTAAGAAGAAGGACGATTCATTTCACATGTGTATTGATTATCGTGAGCTCAATAAACTCACCATAAAAAACCGCAATCCCCTTCCTCGTATCGACGACCACTTCGATCAACTTCAAGGAGCAACATGTGTCTCAAAAATCGACATTCGTTCCAGTTATCATCAACTTCGTGTTCACCTAGAAGATATCCCAAAAACCGCCTTTCGCACAAGGTATGGTCACTATGAATTCATGGTTATGCCTTTCGGTTTGACCAACGCACTCGCGGTTTTCATGGATTTGATGAACCGTGTGTGTAAACCATACCTCGGTCATTTCTTAGTTGTGTTTATCGAAGATATCTTAATCTATTCCAAATCCAAGACCGAACACGAGCGACACGTGTGTTTAATCTTGGAACTCTTTCGAGCCAAACGATTGTACTCTAAATTCTCTAATTGTGAGTTTTTGCTACATGAAGGACAATTCCTTGGTCACCTCGTAAATGAAAAGGGTATCCACGTTGATCCAGCCAAACTCGAAGCCGTAAAAAATTGGGTTGCTCCGAAGTCCCTTACCGAAGTCCGTTCATTCCATGGATTGGTGGGTTGCTACCGTCGGTTCATCTCCAACTTTCAAAAATCATCGTATCTCTCACCTCCTTGACCCAAAAAGAGAACCCTTTTGTTTGGGGTCCCAAACAAGAAGAATCTTTTCAAACTCTCAAGCATATGCTTTGCAACGCTCCTATCCTAGCTCTTCCCGATGGAAACGATGATTTCGCTGTATATTATGATGCTTCTAGTCAAAGTCTTGGTTATGTTCTTATGCAACGAGGCAAATTCATATCCTATGCATCAAGGCAACTCAAGATCCACTAAAAGAATTACACCACCCATGATGTTGAACTCAGTGCGGTTGTTTTCATTCTAAAGATATGGAGACACTACCTTTATGTACCAAATATGTGGTCTTCACCGACCATAAGAGTCTCCATCATTTCCTTAACCAAAAGGAACTCAACATACGCGAAAGACGTTGAGTGGAGTTGTTAAACGACTACCATTGTGAGATTCGCTACCATCCCGATAAAGCAAATGTCGTGACCGACGCTCTTAGTCGAAAGACTTACGTTAGGGCCCATAGTATTCGTGTAAATTCTAGGATTTGAGAGTATTCTATTCATCCTTTAAATATTACTTACATAAAAAAAACATTGGGTTAGTTTCTACATATAAAGACACACACATACATTTTTACACATACATACATGCACTAATATACATCTACGTATATAAACAAAAAACACATACAAACATACATGCACAATTGAACAGGTAGACACACATACACACACATGCACATGCATACACCTATGCATACACACATAAGAAATTTTAGTTCACTAATAGATGATGTGATTGATAAGAATTTCAAAAGTAAAATATAAGATTTGAGAAAGTTGTATAGAGTTAACTGTCATTTTCGTCCCTGTGGTTTGCTGGAAAATGCCACTTTAGTCTAAAAAAATTTGCACATGTTCCGTCCTCAACATTTTTGAAACGTGCCACTTCAGTCCGAAAAGATAACGCCTTGCGCCAGTTCCGTCCTCAACGTTTTTAACGGTCGTTATCTTCGGAGATCAACGGAGGTTCGACAACAGTTGGGTCGTAGTTGACGAGGTAAGGCACTAGTTAGGTTGTTAACTCTCGGTGGAAGGTGAGACAAGGGTTGGTAAAATGATTTAAGATTTGATTTCATGGTGGTGGGTGAGTTGTTATAGTGTGGCTGTGGTGACGAGGAGATTAGATTTCATGCTAAATGTTGGTATGCCGAGGTGTTGATGGGACCTAATGGGTATTGAACTATTTATTGACCATAATGATGGAGCTTGTTTTTGGGCTCGGTCTTCGGGTGTTCATGTTTTTAATGAAGTTCTCCTTAAAAAAAAATCTTTAAAAAAAAAATCTTTAAAAAAAAGTAACAAAATACATTAGAAATACTACTAGAAAGGGGGATTTTCCTACCAAAGTTTCTGACCAATATTGGCATATTGCAATAGGAAACGAACTAGTTTTTTTAGTGGTGAATATATATAACGCCATAATAAGGACTTGTTTGACAAATTAAATGTCAAAACTACACTTTAAAAAAAAAAAAAAATTGTTCGATCGTTTTCAGTGTTAAAATACATAGGTTTTCTTCATTTGTCAATACAATGTCTTCTTCAAGGTTAATCAGTAATCACTTTTACTGACATGTTAGTTTTATAGTAATCTTACTAGATTTTAATAATCTCAATTTTTATTTATTGGCCATGATTTATCTCAACTAAAAAATGTTTAAAGGCAATCCTAACTTTGAATGTATTTTCTTCCAACGATCAAATACTAACTAAATATTAACCCAATTTTTTTTTTTTGATAACATGGCATGCCACATAAGCATTCCATATCATTAAAAACTTAGTTTTTTTTAGCAAAAAGTTAAAGTTTTACCACATGAGCATAACATATTATTAAGAAATTAATTGGATTAACTTTTAGTCAGTATGGAGGAAAATGCGTTCTTAGTTAGGACTGACTGCCCATTATTTTCTACGGCACCTGGTGATGATGGGAGACTAGGCGAATAGGTGGAGATCGCTAGTTCGATCCTTGAACTGAGCGGGTTTTACCTCACCGCACTGTCGTGCCTTCGGGCGAGTGTTCACGGGCTTCGGCCCTAGGTGAGGGTTTTCCCCGGTTCGGAGGCGAGTGTATCCCGATGTGGTGAATTTCGCCAGTAGCCCATTTGGAGGATTCGTTGGCCGTTCAAAAAAAAAAAAAGTTAGGACTGACTGCCTGTATACATTTCTTTAGTTGAGATTAATCCCGACTAATTAATAAAAGTTAGGATATTAAAATCCAATAACCTCTTACAGTGTAAATGTACTGGAATGTCGTTGCATGATGAGAATTCAAAGTATACTTGTATATCAACAAACAAGAAATAACTATTTATTTGAATTAAAAAGTGTAACGCAAATTGAATTAAAAACTGGATAAAGATTATATAAGAAAACATGTTTCATTTCGAAGACAAATAGTATAAAAGGTTGTATCGTTTTCTACATATTTACTATCTTTTTGTAGAAACAAAATCAGTTGAATTATTTAGTAGGGTCCAAGAAACAAAATCTAAAATAATGATCATATATTGTTTCTGCATGTGATGTTTCATTTATTTAAAATATTTTATTTCAATTATTTCTAGCCCCATAATGCCTTACGTTTTGACCCTCTATATTTATATGTATTTAGAATTAGAATTTTAAATAATAATTACGAAATGATTATTGATTTATTTCAATCATATTAAATGAATTTTAATGTCGCGTTTTTTGCGTGAGAATCTTTTCGCTTTGCAATACACATAATCGCTTTATTGTAAAAAAAATCTGTATGATTCAGGTTATAACCCACATGAGCTATGATGTAAACACTTTCACTAGTTTTAAACTCACCATTAGAATGTACTGAAAAATAATTATAACGAACAATTTGTTCATGCGTTCGACCATAGAATGTTAGCCGTGCTATTATAATAATAGTAAGATCCATTATTGTAAATGGGTGATAAGATGTATTTAGACGGACCAGGGCCGGTCCAACGTTTTTTAGACTCTAAGCAGACTACGAAGTGGAGGCCCTTTTGTAAAACATATAGAGATTAATAGAAAAATTAGCTACTAAAGTTAACCTACGTTTAGTAATTAGTCCTAATTTTACCCATAAATTCTCCTCAAATCCCGACAGACCCGACACCATGAGTGATTACCCTTAGTGATAGCTGAGAACCTAGAAAATCGAAAGAGCAGGTTGCGATAGGAGGTAGGAACGATGATTGAGGCTTAAGTTTAGGGATTTTTGGCGCTGATTCACGGAATTCGGATGAGGTTGAGTGGTAGATGGTTGCTATAACCTGCAGTTATGTATGTTGTTTAATTTCGAAACTGGTTCTTGAATGTGAGCTTTTTTCCTAAACATTTTTTATCTGTGTAACTTTATTAAAAAAAATATGGGTTGTTTTGTTTTTTATTTAAGCCTGATACATATATAACATATATAAAACTTTACTAAAAATTAGAGACACTTTATTTTTTGTGGCTCTAGACACATACCTAGATTGGTAAGCCTAACGGGCCAGCCCTGAGACGGACATTTATAATGACAATGCATAAACTTCAAAAATTATCATTTTTAGAAGGAATGTGATAATACCATACATAAATTAAAAAGAATAGAATTCATATTTTTTTTAGTATAATGTATTTAAATATAACAAATTATATAAAGGATATTTAAGATTAAAATTTGTGTTAGATTTATATAAAGGATACTTATAGATAAGTTAATAATACGATCTTGTCACCGTCTTAATATCAACCATTGAGTTACTATGTGATCAATGGTCATAATCATTCCAATGTCTTATAACTGATTTTTCTTTCATATATATGTATAATGTATGTCTAAATAATAGTGTGTTCACATACAAACCACTGAATATTTACGAATCCCTAATATTCATCGGTAATGAGCACATTATAATATTTTAAGAGCTCTACAACTTGTGTATTCACTAGTAAATGCATTTATTTATTTGCCAATACACTAAAATTCATAATGATTTAACATAAAATATAATCACCGGTACATACATGTATTTATAAGCAGAAAAAATGATACCTACTTTTTTTATTTTTCTTTCTTGGTTTATTTAGAAAATGTGTCTCTAAATATCAGTTTTTATTTAATTGACTAGAGAATTACAGAAGAAAAGTTTAGTAATTATTAGCTAACATATTATGAGGAACTTGACAATCTGATCTTGTGGAAAGTACTACTCGATAGGTACACTTTCTTATTCTGTGTAATTCAGAACCATTCAGGGAAAAAATACCGAAACAAAAATTATAGGAAATCAAAACTTGAGGATTATCACAGAACTTTTCACTCAGTTGTGTTATGTATGTAGTTTTCGTATAGAAATTTTTTGGTATATATGTTTTCGACCCTCCGTCGGAATCTCAAGCTTCGCCACTGTTTTGATGGTAAAACATATATCATGTATTTCTATGAGATTTATAATTCTTTTAAGATTAACTGTGTCCCTCATTATGTTATTACTTAGGCCATGTTTAGTCATAAAGCCCCTTTGGGGGCGTTATGCGACAACTGGCGAAATGCGTAAAAGAGGAGCTTTATGAGACTTTATATCACAAGAGGGTGTAGTGGTAAGGGAGTTATATAACCCCTTCAATTATACATACATATGTATGTATATATGTGTTTGAGTGGGGGAAAGATGGTGCAAATGTTCACGCCGCTATGTCTATCGCGGCTCCAAGATTTTCCACCTCCATAGCGCCCCCTGTAATGTTGTTCAGGGGCGCCATGGGGCTTTATATTGAGAAATGGCGCTATGTAGCGCTCGACTACAGATATTCTTAAACTTCACTATTTCCTTTGTTGGAGGATATAAAACCAAAATTTGGCTCAATCGTTGAAAACATTGAATAGTCCTCCAAAGATATTCGAGCTGAAAAAGCGTTTAAGGTACTCACTACTAGAAAAATGATAATTTTTAACGCACTTTTCCGTCACAAATGCGTTACAAATTGACATTTGCTACGGATTTGCAATAAAACCTTGATGTTGGAAAAAGCCCCGTCGGAAACTATTTACTACGCAATTACTACGCAAATTTTAACGTATTTCCTACAGAAATATGGTGTTAGAAATTTGTGAGCATTTACTATGCATTTTCTATGTTGTATATCAAAAAATTGCAACGCATTTGTGACAGAATATCAAAAAATTGCAACGCATTTGTGAAGGAATATTTAAAAAAACAAAAAAAAAAAAACTGGAAAAATACAGTTTTTTTTTTTTTTTGCTTAAATTTACAGGAAAATTAGCAAAAAAAATATTGATAAACAAATGATACATCGGCCTTTGGTTCGACCCGTTAACAATAATCACCTTCAAAATTCATCATGCATCCAGATAACACTAAATCCCAAAATTTCCATAAATTCCACAACCAATTGCCAGAAACATTATCAAATAAAAACTAATCAATTACCAGTCAAAAACGCGCTATCCGCTTTAATCTGAATGCTCCAACAAAGCCCCATAACAAATCTCCAGAACCAAAAAAACCCTAGAAGTACAAATATCTTCAACAAAACCGAATCAAAGCTAAATCATTGAGCTAACAACAACAATAATCTTCAGATCTAACACGAATCCCAATTTTGAGCTTCCGAATTTGAGGTTAAACGCAAAAATCGATAGGGTTTCAGGTTGCAAATTTTAACAGTGAAGAGCAATTTGTTCTTCCTGTAAATTGCTTCTTTGCATCTAATAATCATTAGGACTTGGAAATGGTTTAAAGATTTTAAATAGTATGATAAAGTTGATAGACTCACTTCTGAGTCTTGAAAAGCTGCTTCTACATCATCAAAAAGTGTTTTATCCCCTACCAAAATAACCCATTTTAACAACTGTCTGCACCTCAGGAGCGACATAATTTGTAGTTCCACACTTCGTGTGAAGCAAACCGTCGGCCTGCAAAAAAGGGTCCCTAAAATTCAATATAAGATACAACACAAAGAACAGTTAAAAGTTAAAATGTTATATTTACCTCAACTTGTTGAGCAAGGGCACTCGATACAAAATCTGTAACTTTGAGGTTTCTAGATGCATCCAGAAGCAAATTTTTTGGCTGCAGGGATAACAAGGTTAGAAAGTAGTGAGACTATAAATAATACAGATGTATAAAAAGATTCGGTAATAGCTATTAGGCAAAGGGACCCTTGAATATAAAAGAACTTTTACTACCTTTAGATCTCTATGATAGATGCCCCTACTATGGCAATAATCAACAGCATTAATGAGCTGTTGAAAATGATATCTGGCTTCATCTTCATGCATTCATCCAGGGTCCACCTTCATTATTGAACTGTAACGTTATGTATAATCTTTCAACCCTGTATTAAATGGCAAGATTCAAAACTAGGGATGCACTATGAGCACAATCTTTTTGAGTTGATGCACTAAAATAACAACTCTTTTCTACTCTAGAAAGTGTTTTCTTTAGGATACACATGTGCACATCCTACAGACCACATAGGTGTGCCTATGCCTAGTGGTTTCGTATGAAAAAACAGTAGTTCATAATTGAGTCAAAGCATCCCTAATATAATTAATTTTATAATCTGCAACTACTTGTTAAAAAGAGTAGTAATGACATATATAACATACTTTATTCAAAGTAGATGAAATCAACAGGGGACAAACCAATTTTTGAGCGATAACATGGAATCTTTCACTTTAATTATCTTCTTACGGTTAAAACATTCATCATCAAGATATAGCGGGCATCACGCATATCTCTCTATAAAACTTACTCTCTCTCTCTAGAATCGTGTATGTGACTGAATGAAGGGGAAGGAGAAGGTGTTTGTTTTAAATGTGGCATGGTGTTTGTTAGTTAGGGCAAAGAATTGTGAATTGTGGAGGAGAGGAAGGGTTTTATCTGTTGTCATAGTTTTACGGAACATGTATGGAGCAGTCAAGAGGTTAGCAGTAACAGTAAGCATTATATAAAGCATCCCTGAAATGGAACATAAGTAATGACAAATGACAACAAAAAATATCACATATTCAAATGCACTTCTTTATTCAGCACTGGAATTCCCATGTTGGCAATGTGAACTGAAGTTAGTTCAAGAATACCAGAATTTTAGCGTACAAGTGTAGCGGATGCAATTGCATAAGAATATGTTGACCTAAAGAAGGAACAAATAGGTAACTGCAGGAGGTCACAGGCCTTGGTTCTGAAACCGAAAATCACATTACTAGACTATATCAAAAATTGTGAAGCTACTGGACAAACAGTCATCAAAATTCAGGAAATTTGCAACTAATGAAGCACATGAGATAACAGAGAATCAAAGATAATACATATCATAAGATATTCATACTCCTAAAACAATTAAAACTGATTCCAGCTCAATATTTTCGCCACAATTTCATGCAGCAAGCAATCACAAAAACGCTAAATGATCGTAAACAATCTACCAATGAGTCATGATGTAAAACATATTCAAACAATCAACAAATTGAACAAATTAAACAAACAAAAGCAGAAATTGATTTACAGAAACAGCAGCAGCCGGAACAAATCAATCAAACAAACAATCTGACCTTAGTGGAACAAGGAGCAGGGGACGTGAAAGCGATGTATGGGAGCCGGAACTGGACTCGTCGGAACTGCATCACATATAATCCCATTTCACATTAGACCCGCTCAATCAGCTAGAGAAAACCAGCAGTTTCCAATAAAGGAAAACTCACTAAAAGAGATTTATTTACCTTATCCATATTTGGAACCGGTTCTTGAAGCTTCCTTATTCTGTCACTAATCCGAGTCCTCCTAACCTGTAAAAATCCCAAATTAACTCACAACACTATACCCACTCACTAATCACCATTACTAAGCCTCTAGCACAACAAAAAAAAATAATTAACTAGCTAATTACCCTCTCAGCAATACTCCGAGGATGAGTCGCACGCCGCTCTTTGATACAAAGTAAACAAAAATGTGCTTTGTGAAGTTGTGAAGAGTAGTACTTTCAAGTTCTCTGCCAAGTTTTTGATGTTTTGATACTTGGGTGGCTTAATGTAACCTTTTGAATACTTTTTGTCTTGGTGCCTATGAGAACATTATTAGTATAAGCAACCACTTTGGCTTAGTAAATTGATGTTTGATCCTGTGTTTGGTAGATAGAGGTCACAGAGCTTATCAACTAATCAATAATAGAAGCAATAACAACCTAATATTTCATGTTCATTGTATTTAACATGCTGGACATAATTTCATCAAAGCTGCAAGAAAGGATCCATAAACTGAAACCAAATGCAAAACCTAAACGACATGGATGGACAAAACTGAGCCTGAATAATGATTGCATTTGCATCTAAATATTACTAGTGCCTTAAAGAACATGACACTTCCTTTTTGAACCATTGTAAAGATAAATATACGCGTCTGACCGGTGGTTGATGGCGGAGACATCGCATTTCTCTCGAATTGTGTATGTGACTGAATGAAGGGGAGGGAGAAGCTAGCTTGTTGTCTATGGATATTAGAGCAACCTATAATGTACATACAGTATCTGTAGATGAGAAAATGGTCCCCATACCTGCATAAATCAGTGGAGTACAGTAATTTTTCTACTGGGTAGATCTAACCTAACACTACTGACACACTATACAATATTCGTAGATGAAAAAGGGTCCCCTGTTTCTTCCCTTTCTGAATTACCACCTATCCTCACTCGGCCCACCTTGTCAGGCACCGAACCAGCCACTTGAAACGACCAGCATCCCGAATCACCCTGGCTATGACTCAAATACTTCACCAGTTTAATTAACTGTAAATAGGTTAAAATTTAGCTAAACAATCAAAGGAGCATATATCATCAAACTACAACAGCAAATAGGTTAAATTTTAGCTAAACAGGAAGCAATCTATAGAAACAAGTAACCAATAGAGCACACGTCATACGAAACACTCATCCGTTCTACGCATTGATTTACACACACTAATAATCACACAAACAGAAGTGAATCTATACAAACGCACATGAAAACGGATAGACAGACACTACCTGCATTATCGTCATTCTGGCGAGTGTAAGAACGAGAAGCGTAACAGAGCGTCTAAAAGCAGAAGAAGACGACGTTTTGGAGCAGACGGAGACAACGCCACAGTGCAACCAGTTCTAGAAGACGGAGGTAGAGTAATGTGCAGTTTCTCATGCCTGGTGCTCGATATTTTAGCAATGGACGCCATTGATTATTTGGTCCTCTGTTCTGAAAACCTGGAGATACAAAGTATAGGCCGACACGAAGATAAGATAAGAGTGTGCACAAGCATAAACAAATTAGTTGTGATTGTGAAATTTAGAGAGAGAGAGAAGATATTTTACGTTGAAATTACTGCCGCTGGCGTTATGAACGGTGGTGGTTGTGAGTGTATCTCCGGCGAGCATTGTTTGGGGGTCCATTTGTGCCCTAAACGATGTGGAGCCAGGATCACTTGTAGTTCGTTTGAATATAAACCTCTGACAAATGAGAGTAGTAACTGCCATTTGATGGTTTGAGATTAAATATTGGAGTCTGACCTCACTCCGTTCGTTTGTGCCCTAACTTCTCCATTGTTGCTGACGATTCGAGAGTGAAGGAAAATTTGGAGATGTACGGTAGTTGAAATACGGAATCTAACGGCAGCAATTCCTCCTATGTTGCCGACGATTCCTCGGCAGATGGAGTTCCGATCGGCATCAATTCCGCCATTGTTGCCAAGGATTCGTCAGCAAATGGAGTTCCGATCTCCATGTTTGCTAATTTGGATCCAATTTGGAGTACTGACAGTTTTAAGATCGGGAATTAGGGTTACCGTTTGTTTTGAGATTGGGAATTAGGGTGTGACGTGTGAACCAAGAGTTTGATTCTGGGGAATGTAAAAAAAAATATTTGGATACCTAAAAAACCATATGATTCCCCTATTAATTAAAATTAAAAATACAATTAATATTATTGTTATCTTGGAACAAGTATGAACAAGTATCGATGTTTACATATCTAACAAATTTACAACCAAATTATGACAAAGTTAGATGTTTTTGGTTTTTGTTACTATTGTGTAGCAAATTTGTTTAAAATTTGAGTTTTTTTTTTTTTTGTCGTCATAAATGCGTCACAATTTTGTCAAAATTTGTGACGCATTTTTTTCCGTAGCAATATTCCATAGTAAAATGACCACTTTTCTAGTAGTGACTTGAAGTATTCTAAAATGAAACTAGTTTTTTTAAGGTACATAATATCTGACATTAAATTTGTTAGTTCTTAAAAACTTTAGAGTAAACTGCCATTTTGGTCCCTGAGGTTTTGGTCACTTTTGCCACTTTAGTCTAAAACTTAAACTTTTTAAATCTGGGTCCCTGTGGTTTCACTTTTATTGCCATTTTGGTCCAAAAATTAATTCAGCTGATATTTGGCTAATAAAATCCTGTTATTTTGTCCTTTTCCTCAGGGGCAAAACAGTCAATATAATTCTATTATACACATTATTAATTAAATTAATGAAAACAGCTGATATTTGGCCATTTTGCCACTGAGGAAGAGGACAAAATAACAGGATTTTATTAGTCAAATATTAGCTGATTTTATTTTTGGACCAAAATGGCAATAAAAGTAAAACCACAGGGACCCAGATTTAAAAGGTTTGAGTTTTAGACTAAAGTGGCAAAAGTGACCAAACCTCAGGGACCAAAATGGCAGTTTACTCAAAACTTTAAATCGAAAAAAAGACAAGTAATGATTTGCATCATATTGAAATTTATTGAAGAACATGAGTGACCGATATATGAAAATATTAAAAACTATTAGAAGATTTTAAAGTGCTTATGTCAATGTATTCATATTAGATTCGTGTTGGCTGGTGTCAACTTACTTGACTTTTGAGTGGATCCATTCGATATATGAGGTTAATATTTAGGTTGAAGTTGTACTTACAAGTTAAAGTTTATTTATAAGCAAATATCTCAATGCTTTCTCCACAAGCAGGTTGACGATGACAACTTTACATGCAACTCCTAACGTTCATGCTAGACACAAAGATGAACATATACAAAAAGGAATCCAACTTGAGATATATTTTTAAGATATGACTTTCACTTTATATAGGTATAGAGAATGAAAAGGTTATGTTCTCGAATCTTTCGCAAGCCATTCACGCAAATGACCATTCCCAAACCTAATCATAGCAACGCTCAGCCTTTTCCAAGGTTCTGCGCGGGTATTACAGCCATACGTGTAACCATGACAACTCATAGAAGTACAATCAGTACTAGTGGCAGGAGCATGCAGCCAATGAACGTGCGCCTGGCTCTGCCCATATAGCTCCATTATCTCCACTCACAAATAGTAGAAAAGTACAAAAGGACAGTGATGTGTAGCCAAGCAGCGTGCGCCATTCACTGCTCCATGATCTCCACTCAGAACTGATGACAGACTCGACAACAAGTACACTCGGCAGGTTAGGTGGTTCCAATCACCGTGCACCAATGTCCCTCCACCTCAGCAAACACCACTGTCATGTTAGAGGGGACAAACCGGATATTCCTTGTTGGCGACGTCTGGCCCAAGGCCCATCATCCCAATTCCTTCTCTACACTCTTCGACTATAAATACCTAGCTTCAACCATAGGTTTAAGGGTTCTCCCTATCTCACTCTTAATACACGCTCGTTTAATTCCCTAAAGTGATACTTATTCTCAAGTCGGATGGTGGTTACGAGAAGAACCCCCACCTCTTCTTCTCGTAACGAGCTTCACGGTGTTTTGTTTTGCAGATCATAATAGGCTTGTCGATTAAGAAGAGATTAAGGATTAACCCTCCATTGAGACTACCTCTTTGGTTCTAACCCACGTAGATTAGAACTGATGTTTCTTCAGAGAACATGAAATTAATTTGATGTGTTCAATTGGTGAAGTAAAGTTATAGCATATTCCCTTTTTAAACAAGATGGCTAATGGCATATTTTGCATTCCATTCACAAGTGTTGTTTGCAGCCTTTAATGTCAAATAGCGTATACTGAACGACCATCGAAGTCGTCTCTAAAAGATTTCTTATTAAAAGAGATGAATAGATGTTTGGCGCTTCAACAATAACCAAATAAACATAAAAGTAAACTACAATTTACAATCCCTGAGGAAAAGAGCCGGTGTCTAGTCGTGTCACCAATCTGAAATTTTGCTATACCAATTAGATTTTATGCTTAAATGACTAGTTTACCCTTTTTTAGCGTCCCTGTGATATCCAATCTATTGGTATTTGAGTCCCCCGTCGTTCATTTCAGATTCACCTGCCAAATTCAAATATAACAACTTTATTTTGGGTCCCTAAGGTGTTCATTGAATAGTAAACACGTCCCTAGAGTATGTAATTTGTATAAATCATATTTACAAGGTATTAGAGTAGTATAAACACACAAATAACATACCAAATATAGATTAGCATTAAAATATATAAAACGCACCTAACATCAAAAGTTAAAGGGTTCAAAAACTATAATACTATTAAATATTAAATTACATAACAAAAGCTATAAATCAAATTCTACTTGAAGGTTAATCTTGAATAATTAGTAAAGTTGAGGATTTATTTAATTAGCTTTTATTAAAGTTTGATTTATTTTAGGTAATTGGTTTAGGAAAGGTTTAATATCTTGGAGAGCAAGTTTAGTAGTATTATAAATAGGGGTCTATGTTAATGTTTTTATTTGTCTTTGTTCTTTGTAAGTTCATATGTTCGTTTGATTGAATAGAAAGAGTCGCGGGTTTGTCCCCCCAATATCTTGTGTTCTTGTTTATTGATACGATTGTTTGAACCGTTTGAGCCAATAATTGGTATCAGAGCTTAGACAGCAATGTTTGTTGCACCGTAAACGATCCGTTGTTTGCTTTATTCAGTTCGAAGTTTATATCACCGATTATAGTTGTTCGAGGTAAGTCGGTCAAGTTATTTTCGTTGGAATTAAGAAGTTGGAGTGTGATATCAATTAAAATCTTGGGAGTCGTGATTAATTCTAGCATAAATCACAAAGTTTTTTTTGGAGGTTTGATTAATACAAGAAAAGAAGTACCGACTTTTATTCTTGACTTTTGTGTCAAGAGGTGGAGTTATTAACTGTGAAAAGAATAAAAAAGGAAAGAAAGTAAACTGAAAGCTTTTGATCAAATGTAACGTAACTTTGTGTTTACGTTTTGATATTCCGTTTTGTTATATAATCTGTTAAAACCCAAATTGTGCCGCACATCACGGTGTAGTTCGTTTTTCGGTTTAGTAAAGTTTTTCGTTCAGTTATATTGTAGACGGAAAAGAAATCTAAATGCAAATCATGGTCGGTGATAAAGAAGGGAGCTCGAGAACAATGAAAGAATCGATGGGTGGTTTTGTTTTGCAGGCACCGAAGTTAACTTCGACCAACTACGTAGCATGGTCAGTTATGGTGAAAGTTGTTTTGGGAGCGAACGGTTTGCAAGATGCGATTGATAAAGAAAAGGGGCCGGGAATTGAAGAAAGAAAAAAGTTTATGGCCTTAGGTGTCATCTTCCAGACCCAACCTGAAGACGTGATGCTTCAGATGGCTAAGTATTCAGAACCATAAGATGTTTGGGAAGCGCTAAGAGTTCGTTATCTTGATGCAGAAATGTCGAAGCCCCCGACCCCTACCCCGTGAGCGGGAGCCGTGGACCAGTCAAGTGGTATCGGTGTTTATTAATTTGGCAGCGGAAATGAGACATCAGGATCATAGTTAGGAAATAAATTTCAGAGTTTCAAAACACCAACTTTTTATAATAAACAAATGGGATAAAACCCTAGTTTCCTTCATAATACATTTATAGGGATAAACCCTAATTATTGAAAACATAAACTCTTTTTATTTAGGTAACTTTTATAGCGACTTTCTTTAAGCCTTCAGTGCTCCATAGCTAGCTTTTTATAGCTTCACATTAAGTTACCTGAAAAACGTTTTATAAAGATTTTATCAGCAAGAAATACTGGCGAGTGCATCCCAGTTTAATCAAAATAAGCTTTTATAACTTTACAGTATTGAGAGCGATTACAATGTTTATATCTACCCAATTACTCATTCAGTACTTGTCACTCGATTGGATCTGTGATTATGGTCATATCACACATTGGCTAACCCGTTGTCCAATGATGACGCTTATCAAGTAATGTATACAAAACCCCATAATACCGATAGCAATTGTAGAATACAAAAAAGACTTAATCAATGTAAGTATACTTGAAAGTATTTGAGATTTCGTAATAAAGTTTGGTAGAAAAAGAGAATGACTCACTTTGTAGACTTAAGTAGTTTTATAGCTTCCTGTTGCTTTTCCTGATTATTTTCTATTAAAAACAAACAATATACACGTGTTAGTAAGATAACCCAAATCACATTAGCCATATAACACGAGACAGAACCCCAACGAACTGAGTCAAGCAGAGCCTAGACATGCGTTACGGAGCCCTAAATCAATCAGGTAGGGTAACAAATTAGTGATCGGGGGTTAAAATACTTACAATGAGGCAGAGCTTCGTGTTTTAGGGGTATAATACCGATCTACTAATTTACTATAATATAGGCTGAGAAAGAAAGAAAATGAACGAATTGTAACTGAGGCTGAAGGCCTCCTTTTATAGGCTGATCCGGCACTCGCTCGCGCCTTGCGAGCCCTTGCCTTGGTCCAGTCGTGCCCCGCGAGTGACCCCCTAGCTACGGCTAGGGTGGCCACTCACCACAGTAGGTCTAACACGCAGGGGGACACGTGGCTAGATGGGGTGTCCGGCAAGCAAAGCTTGTCGCGGCCCGCGAGTCACCCCCCTGACTCTATCGCGGCCCGCAAGGCACCCAAAAACATTATTTTATTTTGTTTTATTTTTATAAAAATTAAGGCTATACGGGTCTAGTTATGTATATACGGGGTATAATTAGGGCGTTTTATGAGGGTTGTTATATCCTCCCCACCTTGTTTTAAATCTCGTCCACGGGATTTATTGGAATAGGTTTGGATACTTCCATTGCATTTCTGACTCAAGTTCCCATGTGTATTCTGGTCCTCTCTTTGAATCTCATTTTACTTTGACCGGAACTAATCTCTTGTGTTTGAGATTCTTGATCTTTCTATCTCCGATCTGGAGTGGTTTCTCTACAAACTTATGTTTCTCATTTACCTCGATGTCCTGAAGAGGTACCACTAATGATTCGTCTGCTAAGCACTTATGAGATTACATACATGAAATACATCATGTATTCCTGCCATTTCTTCTGGCAATTGTAGCTGATAAGCTACTGGTCCTATTCTTTTGATAATCTCAAAAGGTCCAACATACCTTGGGCTTAGCTTTACTCTTTTAATGAATCGAACAACTCCTTTCCATGTAGAAACTTTAAATAGTACCTTGTCTCCAACTTGAAATTCCAGTGGTTTTCGTCTGTTATCTGCATAACTCTTTTGACGATATCGCGCTGCTTTTAGTCTTTCCTTGACTTAAATACTTTTGTCCATTGTTTCGTGTACTATTTCTGGTCCGGATAGTTGCTTTTCTCCAATCTCTACCCAACAGACTGGAGTTCGGCATTTTCGTCCATAGAGTGCTTCAAATGGTGCAGCATTGATACTGGTATGATAGTTGTTGTAAGAAAAATCTATGAGAGGTAAGTGATCGTCCCAATTTCCTCCAAAGTCAATTACACCGGTTCTAAGTATATCTACCATTGTTTGAATTGTCCTTTCGCTTTGTCCGTCAGTTTGAGGATGGTAAGTTGTGTTTAGATTCAATCTGTTTCCCATTGCTTTTTGGAAACTTGTCCAAAAATGAGAAGTAAAATGGCTATCTCTGTCAGATACAATAGATAAAGGAATTCCATGTAATGAAACTATTTCATTTACATATAACTTGGCTAACTGTTCCATACTGAAAGTTTCCTTCAATGGTAAGAAATGAGCAAATTTGGTTAATATGTCTACAATCACCAGATTGTATCATTTCTTTTTCGGGTCTTGGGTAATTTGGTAACAAAGTCCATTGTTATCAATTCCCATTTCTATATTGGCATTTCCAATTGTTGCAATAACCTTGAAGGTTTCTGATATTCAACTTTAACCTGTGAACATGTTAGACATTTAGCAACATAGTTTGCTATATCCTTTTTCATTCCTATCCACCAGAAATTCTTTCTTAAATCTTGATACATCTTATCATTTCCAGAATGCATTGTATATTTAGACTTATGGGCTTCTTCTAGAAATCGGTTTCGTAGGATCCCTTGAATAGGTATCCAGATTCTTTTCTTTTGGAATCTCCAAATTCCATCTGTTCCTTTTTCTAATTCCTTAATCATTCCTTTTAAACCTTCAGCATCGTCCTTGATTGATGTATCCTGTATCTTTCTAATTTGCTCATTTAAATCTGTCTGCAGATTTAGGCTGAGAGAGCGTACTCGTTTTGGCTTTTCATGATACTTTCGACTTAAAGCATCAGCTACTACATTAGCTTTTCCTGCATGATACTGGATATCACAATCATAATCACTAAGAATCTCCATCTAACGTCTCTATCTCATATTTAGTTCCTTTTGCTCAAAAACATATCTTTAACTCTTATGATCTGTGAAGACAACGAACCTACTACCATAAAGATAGTGTCTCCAAATCTTAAGGGCAAAAATTATGGCTCCTAACTCTAGATCATGGGTTGTATAATTCTCTTCATGTTTCTTAAGCTGTCTAGAGGCATAATGTCACACCCCAACCGATGGCGGAAACATCGGGGTGGGACGAACAAATCGCTCAAAGCATCATAACACTAAATGTAACAATATAAATTAAGTCAAGTTTCTTAAAAAGTACTAAAATGTCATACAACCCAAACACAAGCAAAATTGTATCAAACATGATCAATTACTGTTCATTTCTAAGACGGGTTTCTAAGTTCGTCCTAACTTGTTTTCTTGATCGCTTCATCTATCAACCTGCAACATGTATTAAAATAACATCAACAAATATGTTGGTGAGCATACAAGTTTGATACATAGCATAGATAGAATAAAAGTTTCAATACTCAAATCCAACATGAATAACATGACACTGGTTACTAACATGCTAAGCTAATGTAAACTATACGTCAAACCCAAGTTTCCAAGGCAAAGTGCCTTTCCTACATCGTCACAACGAAGAGGAGGTTAAAGTATCAAACTTAACAATACCCCAATACTCAAGAGCGGTGCGTTACTCCTATAGCGCTATAATTGTCAAGGTAGGCTAGCAAAGTTAATGAGCATATAGGTACAGCGTACACATAGCATATAGTGTGACACCTGTGTCACTTCAACCATCATACGAATACCAAACCAATGAAATATTGTATTTCATACTTGGAATTTGTATAAATATGTGTATCCTTTGCACATATCAATTCTTGTTCGATTTCGAGCTTTAAATCGATTTCTGGAAGATTATACGCAATCTAATGCGTAAATATAATCAGTTTAATGCAACAAACACTCCGAAACAGTGACATAGGCTTAACATACCTTAAATAACCTTTACATAACTTAGAAATAAGTTTTGGATGGTTTGGTGTGTCGAAATCAAGTTTATTCGCTTACAGGGACTAATTTCGACAAACTACGATAGTATGCCGATTCGTACTATAACGAACATTCCGGAACTTGATCATAAGTTAAATATGCCCTAAATATCCTTTACATAGCTTAGAAATAGGCTTTGAGGGGTTTTGTGCGCTAAAATAAACTTTATTGATCAATAGGGACTAAAAGCGTCAAAAAGTGCATAATTTGCATTTTCGCGAATATCTTACGTTCTGAATATATCCGGATACCCAAAAATTTATGTAATCATTAAAATATTTTATTTTAGTGATTGGCATGATAAAATTCCATTCGTCGCTTAATCTGGATCGTTTTTCGCATTCGTTCGTGTTTCGTCGTAATTAACCGAATAACGCAACCGTACGGCCAAACGAACCGACATCCGGGATATTTTTGAGCATGTTTCAAGTTCCCTATACTTTAACTTCATTTTAGAGCCTTGAAATGAGGTTAACGAGGTTTAAACGCATCAAAAATGGCTTAAAAGTGTTGCAGGGACCATTAATGCCATTTTGGCAAAATTGCTGGAGCTGGCACATGGTGGCGCTGCGCCACCACCATAAGCCTTTGCCGTGGCGCGACGCCACAGCCTCATCTGGGCAGAAACTCCATTTTTGCAACAGCAGGTCCATTTTCAACATTTAACTTGAAGTTTAGGGGCTATTTTGTAACATTTTCAATACCATTTGATGGTTTTGAGGCACCCCTAGTTTTCCAAAACTTTGTGCCCACTTGGACGGTCCAGATTAATGCTCGTTTATCGAGGAACGATCCTAACAGTCTTGGTTTTCCTATAAATAGCAACACCCATTTCACTTCAAAACCCACACCTTTGATCTGAATTGGTTCTCTAAGTTGATGTGATTTCACTTCATACCTGAGAATATTCGGATCAAAGCTTCCGTTCTTGGACCTTTTGTAAGTATTCTTTCGTTCTTTTATGCGTTTTAGCAAGAAAGTCAAAATTTGTTTGACTTTCTGCGTTGACCAGTTTATGGTCAACACGAAGTTCGTTTGAACTTCGCAACGTGAGCGTAATCACGATGGTTATAGTCCCTAGTGACTATAGCTACTGATTACCACGTTGTTTAGGTATAGTGACGAGTCGTAGTTTCGGCCAAAATGCGTATTCTTGCGTATGTTGTAACCAAACTACTTTTAGGTATCAAAACCGTTTGTTTTGATACCAAACCTGTTTTCTAAATTCGTTAAACATGTTTTAACATGTTTAGCTCGTCACTTTAGGTTTAGTGCTTATGTAGGGTCGTAAGGTAAGCGATCTAAACAATCGTTTATACTTTCGAACCCGACCCATTTGGTCGATCATTAGGATCCGACCAAACACATTAGGTGACCATAGTTGTATAGGGAATAACCTTCCGAGGTTATACCTTATTGTCACATCGTTTAAGTAGTTGTATGATTGGTAGTTTATATGCCTTAGGAAAATGACCAAATGCCCTTTTTATGCATAATTGATATTTAAGCATATGTAACCCAAACTTTTGTCACTTAACTGATTATGCAACATAATTAAACATGTTTAGGCATATAATACTTGTCATAGGACTAGATAGGCGTTCCGAACGCGTTTTACGCGAACGACACGTTAAAGTAGCATAAGCTATCTAAACGGGTCGTAATGGGTCGTAAGCACTTAGGTTAGGTTTCGTTTTAGTATGTATGCTTTGTTAAACCATATCATATGAGTTCCCACACTCATTTGGTTTACGAAACCTCATTCTATCCGATCTTCCGATTTAGGTCTGGTTTATTTACTTAGTTACCTATATTAGGTGCCGTTTGATTTCCGTGATCCCTCTAGCTTTGCTTGGTTGTTATTCAAGACATCTAAGCAATCTCAAGTGAGTACATAGTCCCCTCTTTTACTGTTTTCAAATGTTTTGGGGTGAAGCATGTGTACCTAATTGTTATGTTCATGATTTCAAAAGTATAATTGATTATACATATTAGTACTTAACTTTTGATAAACTGAATGATTATTTTTGGTTTAAACTCTAATTTTTCCAAAGATTATAAAATTAAATTGTTGGATAGTACTTATTTTATGTTCACCAGACCGGTTGGTAGTATGATATAGCGCTATAGGATTTGACACCCCATTCCTGTTGTCATGGAATGTCAGAAACCGATATTTTATCCAAATAGGGATTGCCTTTGTGGTATTTCTATAATCTCAAAGGTGTATTTTGATGCACTAGGTCCCCATTCAAACTTTTCTTAAGGATTCTAAAGGCTTCTTCTTGTTTTGGTCCCCATTCAAACTTAATGGATTTACAAGTTAACTTAGTTAAGGGAATGGCTATTCTAGAAAAATCTCGAATAAATCTTCTATAATAACCGACTAATCCTAAGAAACTTCTAACCTCGGTTGGTGATTCAGGGACTTTCCATTTGGTAATTGCTTCGATCTTTGTTGGATCTACATGAATTCCTTCATGATCGACTAAGTGTCCAAGAAATTGTACCTGCTCTAACCAAAACTCACACTTGGAAAACCTAGCGTAATGTTTTTCCTTTCTTAATAAACTTAAAAGTAAGTGCAAATGCTTTGCATGATCCTCTTTACTTTTAGAGTAAATGAGAATATCATCAATAAAAACAATTATCAATTTATCCAAATATGGCTTACATATTCGGTTCATCATGTCCATAAATGCGGCTGGGACATTGGTTAAACCAAATGGAATGACAGTAAATTCATAATGGCCGTACCTTGTTCTAAATGCGGTCTTACGAATGTCCTCTTCCTGTACCTTTAATTGATGATATGCTGATCTTAAATCGATTTTAGAGAAAAATCGAGCTCCTTGCCGTTGATTGAACAGATCATCGATTCTTGGTAATGGATACCGATTCTTAATCGTGACCTTGTTCAATTCATGGTAGTCAATGCACATACGCATTGATCCGTCCTTCTTTTTGACAAACAAAATAGGTGCTCCCCATGGCGATGAGCTTGGCTGAATGAATCATTTCTTCAACAATTCGTCTAACTGTTTCTTCAGTTCCTGCATTTCAGCGGGTGCCAAACGGTAAGGTGCTTTGGCAATCGGCGCTGTCCCTGGTAACAGATGGATTCTGAATTCAACTTCCCTATCTGGCGGTAAGCCTGGCAATTCTTCTGGAAATACATCTGAAAACTGGGACACTACTTGGATGTCTTTTAGTTCTTTTCCTTTAGTGTTAGTGATTATAGAAATCAAATACACTATAGATCCTTTTCTTATATAACTTGCAGTTTCATCACAGAGATGAATTTAGTGGATCTAGATAGTTTATCTCCTTTAATTATGATCTTTTCACCTTTTGGTGAATTTACTTGAATTGACTTTTGATCACATAAATACTGGCTTTATTGGCTATTAACCAATCCATTCCTAACACAACATCAAATCCTGCCAGATTCATTGGGTAAAGGTTTGCAATAAACTTTTGATATCCCTGCAGGATTTTAGAAATCCTAACGGTTTCTCCATTTGCGGTCTCTACTAGACATTCTTGTGGTAGTTTAGTTAATGATTGATTTAGAAGTTTGCAAAACGAAGTATTGATAAAACTTTAGTTTGCACCAGAGTCAAATAATACTTTAGCAAAAATATCATTAACTAAAAATGTACCAGCTATAACGTCCGAGATCATCTTGGCTTCATCTGCAGTTAGAACAAATGCTCTAGCATTTTTAGTGTTCTTATTGTTTTCAGCTGGAGCCAATTTCGGACAGTTTGGCTTGATGTAACCTTTTTCTCCACAGTTGAAGCACAATCCATTAGTTGGTTTCCTTCTGCAGGTTTCTTCCTTGTTGTTATGGGTGAAATTCTGAGCCCACATCCTGAAAAATATCTTGATATATATCTTATTTATATTGTATCTGTTTACATCCGGGATGCTAGTTCAGGATATCGGTAACATCCTGAATGGTATCCTCGGGATTACTAATGGATTATGTGCAGGCACGTGGGTTAGAAGCTAGCAATGTTAACCTATTCCACGGAAGACTCGGTCCAAGTCGTTCAAGGGAAGACGTTGGAGCCGTATTACTCGGTTTATAACGTTCATAATGGAATATTCCGAGTAGCCCATATTTGTAGGGATTATTGTTTGTAATTCGTTACTATAAATAGGTGGGTATATCAGATCAACTAGGACATCACAATCACACTCTCTACACTCTAACACTTGCTCTCTCACAACTCTCACACAAATTCATTGTAACACTTAGCGATCTGATCTATATCCTGCACTGTATCCTGAAGTTTAAAGCAATAAGAAGAACAAGGCAGCTGCAATTGTCAGCTCCCGAGGTTTTGTGCCGGCGATCTAGATTGATCAAGGGCTTTCCTCGTACATCTCATGTCATTTACTTTACCTTTTTGCTCATTGTTTGATCGTAGATACAGCTCAATATCCTGAGCCGTATCCTGAACGCTGTTTTTCCAAAGAACATAACCAGCATATTTTCAACACATTTTTTAGCACACTACCTCACTTAACTAATTGGATCACTTAATTGCTTCGGTAATTTTTGACCAAAACAATTTGGCGCCCACCGTGGGGAATGTGGTGCTCTCTTTACTAAAAATCTTTGTGAAATTGTTAATCGGTTTTCTGTTTTCAAAACTTTTTGCCACATTGTTTACAATGGCCTCAAGATCAAACATGAGCTCTTCTACTGTGTCTGCTACAACTTCTGCAACAGTTGGTTCGGTGCTTCCACCACCTCCTCCAAGGATGCCAACCTCTACACAATCTCAAGATGTTATCCCTACTCGGAGTGTCCAAGGATCTGCTCCTGTCTTAGCTTCTAACGATGAAATTCTAACCTTATTTGGAAGTGTGCAGGAACAAATGAGGCAGCAATAGGAAACAAACCAAATGCTTTTAAGGGAAATACAACTCCTGAAGTCTGGCTCGAGCAGGTCTGCTGAGGATAATGTCACTCCATTACATCCCAGAGCGTTGAACTTTAGTTCAGCTGTGTATACTGAGGATAACAGGGGGAATATTGTGCCCAGCCTTCCTCAGAATCATACTCCTGAAATACCCTCCTCGGTCAGGATATCAACTGTGAGGAGCTCAGGATATGCTTCAGGATATGGGCAAAATCCTCTAACGGGTAACGTATCAAATACTAATAATGCTATTGCCACTAACAGTGTTGGATCTTTGCAGGATACAACTGTAACGTCAGAATTATCCAGGGAGCTTCAGAAATTAAAGGATATGATATCTAGTGTACCTGGGGTGGTGCAGCCAATTCCTGAAGTATCCCAGGATAGCCACAGGATATCTCGGTTCGTGCATCCTATATGTGATGCTGAAATCCCAAAAAGATTCCAGACTCCAAACATGAAGCTTTACGACGGAACCACGGATCCTGAAGAGCATATTGCCCAGTATAGGGAAAGGATGGAGATCAACCATATCCCTCCGGAGCTCAAGGAAGCGTGCGTGTGCAAGGGTTTTGGTTCAACCTTGACAGGATCGGCTTTGAAATGGCTCTTGAATGTTCCTCCACATTCGATTACATCTTTTGCTCACTTAGTGAATTTATTTAATAGTCAATTTTCTTGTAGTAGAAGCTTTGAAAAATTAACAAGTGATCTCTACAGGATAACATAAGGGCCTCAGGAATCCCTTAGGGATTATGTGAACAAGTTCAGCCGGGAATCACTAGACATTCCCCATCTTGATGTTGCAACAGCTGTGCAAGCTTTCAAGATGGGGCTGCAAAAGGATTCTCAATTCTATCAAGACCTTGTAATGAACCCATGCAGGAACCTGGATGAAGCCCGGAACAGGGCTCTAAGATATATTCGGTTGGAGGATGACAGAAAAATGCAAGAAAGGATGAATGCATCCTCAACATACGAATTGACTAACAGGAAATCGGAATCCTCATGTAGTCCATATCGCTCTAAGCCATATGGCAGAAATGATAACAACAGAGTGAATGCTGTTGAAGACGAGGATCCTGAAGAATATCCTGAATTATCTGAATATTGTTTTCTGTTAATATACCGGAACTAATGTATGCTATGCAGGGTTTGGGAGATAAAGCCAGGTGGCCTCGAAAGAATCAACAAAAAGCAGATTGGAAAGACAAGTCTAAATGGTGTGCTTTCCACAAAGATTTTGCACATATGACTGAGGATTGCATCGCTCTGAGGAAAGAAATAAGCTATCTTCTAAGCAAGGGATATTTGAAAGATCTCTTAGGGAGAAAGAAGAATAAGGCTCAGGATACCGAGAAGGATCCGGAGCGAGCGGCATCACCTCCCGCCGATGCCAAGATAATCAACTTCATTTCGGGAGGATCCGACATTTGTGGAACTTCGTGTTCGGCAGCAAAGAGACATGCAAAGGAAGCTAAGGCCGAGGGGGGAGACAAACCTGTCAGGATGACTACCCTCACAACTGACAAAGTGATCACTTTTGATGCAGATGATAGGGATACTGTCCAGGATCCTCACCATGATGCTCTGGTAATAACATTATATGTGGCTAACCATTTTGTACGCAGGATACTGGTTGATAATGGCAGCTCCGTCAACATAATACAACTGGAGACTTTGAAGAGAATGAATGTGTCTCCGATGGATATCACCTCGAAGTCCACTGTGCTCGTTGGTTTCAGTGGAGAAGCTAGGAACACAGTGGGAGAGATAAAGCTGCCCGTATATGTCGAAGGAGTCAACAAGATGCAACGTTTCTGTGTGATGGATTCTCTATCCTGCTATAACATCATCCTAGGAAGACCATGGATCCACGATATGAAGGCCGTACCATCAACATATCATCAATGCATCAAGATCCCTACCCCTTGGGGGGTTGTCAAGATTGACAGTGACCAGTAGGAGGCAAAAGAATGCTACTCATCCTCGATGAAATCCTCAGCCAAACCTAGTGCAGCATAGCAATTAAAGACGCGGGCCCAGGATATCGTGGAGGATCCGGAGCAGGATGTGAAGAAAATTATCCTAGACCAGGATAATCCCGATATTTCGGTGCTCGTGGGAACCAATATTCCTCAGGATATTGAAGAACAATTAATTAACTTTTTGAAAAGCAGGATGTCAACGTTTGCATGGAAGCATGAGGATATGACAGGTATATCTAAAGACATTATTACTCACAAGCTTGGAATTGAAAGGTCATTCAAGCCTATACAACAAAAGAGAAGGAAATTCGCCCCTGAGCGGAATGCAATTATCCAAGAGGAAGTTGAAAGATTATTGAAGTCCAGGATGATTAGAGAAGTCAAATTCCCTAGGTGGCTAGCAAATGTGGTAGTGGTTCAAAAGAAGAATGGGAAGTGGAGAGTCTGTGTAGACTACATAGACCTGAACAAAGCTTGTCCAAAAGACCCATTCCCTCTGCCTCATATAGACTCGATGGTGGATGCCACTGCCGGTCATGAAATGTTGACCTTCATGGATGCATCCTCAGGATTCCAGCAGATTCAAATGGAACCTTCGGACCAGGAGGATACTGCTTTCATGACAGCAACAGGTATTTATTGTTATACTGCTATGCCTTTCGGTTTAAAAAATGCAGGTGCAACGTACCAGAGATTGGTGAATATGATGTTTAAAGACAAACTGGGGGACACCATGGAGGTGTACATTGACGATATGGTGGTCAAATCCAAGAAAGCTGAGGATCATCTTCAGGATATTAAAGGAGCATTCGATATCCTGGACCAGTATAATATGAAACTTAATCCTGCAAAGTGTCATTTTGGAGTGGGGGCAGGAAAGTTTTTAGGATACATGGTGACAAAAAGAGGGATAGTGGCAAGCCCGGAGCAGATAAAAGCTATCTTGGATATAAAGTCACCCTCAAACATGAAGGATGTTCAACGGTTAACAGGACGACTGGCAGCCTTAAATAGATTTATATCAAAATCCTCGGAAAAGTGTAAAGAATTCTATGATATCCTGAAAAAGAATAAAAAGTTTGAATGGGGTGAGAAGCATGAAGCAGCCCTGCAGGATTTGAAGCAGTATCTCTCAACCGCACCTCTATTGATGAAGCCTGAGGACGGTGAACCATTATCCTTGTATCTAGCAGTATCAGGGAATGCAGTAAGTGCAGTACTCATAAAGGATCACGAAGGTCAGCAGTATCCTATTTATTATGTTAGCAAAAGTTTGTTAAATGCTGAAACTAGATATTCTCACCTAGAAAAACTAATACTGGCTCTAGTAATGGCATCAACAAAGCTTAGACATTATTTTGAAACACATAGGATTCATGTTAAGATTAATTATCCTGTTAAGAATGTGCTTAGAAAACCGGAGATGTCGGGTAGAATGGCCAAGTGGTCAGTAAAATTAAGTGCCTATGATTTAATATATGAACCTAGAAATGCAATAAAGTCTCAGGCTCTAGCAGACTTTGTGGCTGATTTCAGTAGTGATATTCAAAATGAAGTAGACCTAGAAGTACAACAATTAGGAGAAAACTTAGAATCCTGGATACTATATACTGATGGTGCATCTAATGTAAGGGGTGTAGGCTTAGGTATACTAATAATGAGGCAGAATACGAAGCCTTAATCGCAGGATTAGAATTGGCTAAGAATATGAATATCAAGAATTTGCAAGTATATGTTGATTCCTTGTTAATTACTAATCATTTTAATGGATCCTATGCAGTCAAGGGTGAGAAACTAATGGAATACCTCGGTATTCTTAAAAAATTAGCAGGATATTTCGATGTTTTTACACTTGAACAAGTACCAAGAGAGGATAACGCTGAAGCAGACGCATTGGAAAATTTGGGATCATCAATCATGTTTTGGTCAAAAATCACACAAGGATAATGTAACCAAACTTTATGTAAACGGGGTATGATGCTTGGTTAATTATAAAAGTAAAGGATCACTTTTATGAGAAATATGCAAAGACACAATGATTTATACGAGGAAAAAGCCCTTGATCAATATATGATCTCCGGCATAAAAAACCTCGGGTGATGGCAACTACCGATCACCAAACTTCAATATAAGAACAAAATGGTTACAACTTCGGATGATAATGAGCTGAGTACAAAGATCACTATTGTTTCGAGTGTCTAAGTGTGTGAGAGTTGCGTTGTATGTCGTGTGTTCTTCCAAATGAGGAAGAGTGGTATTTATACAAGTGTAGGTGACCTATTTTAGGTAAAAAGACTAATGATCAGCTCATTACCCCTTTAGAAATAAAAGACAATCTAGCCTAAATTGCCGCCCTTAAATCAAGCTAAGTTTCCATATCCTTTGCAACGTCTATCTTTGATTAAGCTCGTGCTATAATTGTGAAGACGCGTCCCTTGATTATGATGCTAAGAGCGTATCCTGCTAGATCTTCCTGCAAAATAATGTTGTATTACACGAAGGTAACTATTAGCATGAGGATCCTTTCAATGGTCCATGATCCTGATCCTGAAGTCCTGCTGAGGATCACTGTCTGCCAAAGAAACAAGGATCACTGGTTAGGATCACGTATAAGGATCACGTATGATAAAAATCCAGCCCTAACAATTGCCCCCAAAATATAAGGAGTTTATTGTAAATAAACGAATTATATTTTGCTCTGATCTTTATCTTCAACGGACTACTCGGATAACTAGCCGTTAATATCGAACTAGCCGTTGCAACCCTTACGTCATAGATGTGACAATCCCAGCAAATCATGATTATAAATAGGAGATAGGGTTAGGATCACTCTGCATTTAAATTCGAAATATCTTCCCTTTATAATCGCTACCGAAGATTGATCAGGTATTCTCCTCTTCTCTCTTTTCTTTCTTTCTTCTCTTGCTCTGTTTTCTGCTTTTATTCTGTTTTTGTTCCGTCACAAGCATGTTGCTCCGGAATTCTCCACACAAGGATTCCAAGAAGAGTAGTCCCCTAAAAAGCCAAGGGATCATCAAGGATTCTCCTACGGAGAGGTGTTGCTTTACTGACGCTCACGTAGACAGAATTCGTCATTGCTTTCCGGCGAACGCAGCTTTCAAATCCTTCACACCTACCGCTTTGAGCGACTTTGTTTCAGACGTCTGGGTGGCTTTTCCTGCTACTCCGTTTGCCATAGGGTACTCGTATCCTTTTCCAACCTTCACCCAATCTTTCTTTTCCTTAACCGGCATCTCCTATATCCAAGCCATGCCGATGATCTGGAGGGTCCTGTATACCTTCGAGAGGATCATCGAGCAGAAAGGAATTGATTTGGGGATGGCAGAGTTGGTTGCACTTTATGATCTTACCACGTTTGGTTCTTGCCGATATCTGCTAAAACGGAAAGCTGGGGAGGATCACCCTGTCTTCAAGGTTACTTAGAATGACACAAACTGGAAGCGTCGCTTTTTCTTTGTTAGAAGGGATACCATCCCAGATGGGAAGGATCTGCCCAAGGAATGGGCCACTCATGGTAGGGTAGAGGATCCTGGAAGGATCACTGTCAGACTTGTCTCATACGATGAGGATCACTAACGTCTTTTTTTTTTTGTGCAGCTATATCCATTGCTTATCTTAAGTTAACCCCTGCTGCAAGAGAAAGAGTCTTAGCTTTTAAAAAGCTTAATCCTGAGGTCAGAAGTTTCCAAGTCTCCGTCCAAGATTCACAGGAAGTATCCTCCGCATCTGCCACTATGTCAAGTAAGTATCCTTGTAAAAAGTAAGTTATATGCTAGATTGTTTAATTAGTAAGGGAACTTATCTTGTTTTGATTGTGTAGGTGTTGGGAAGTCTGCTAAATCTGCCAAGTCTGCCTCCAAGTTCGGGATTGATGAACTTGCCAACGTCAAGTCTTCACGAAAGAAGGCTTCTGTTGCCAGTCCCTCTGCTTCAGTTCCTAAAGCACCTGTTAGAGGTAAGGGGAAAAAGAGGAAGGCTCCTGAGGATCTTCAAGGATTTCCCCTGATCCGCCAACAGTGTCACACCCCGATTTCCACGTGTCTCACCGGTGGGCCCGGTGGGGGATTACCGTGACGATGTTGGCAACAATATAGTCAAACCACACAATTATATAATGCACAGCGGAAGCATAAGATAAATATATATATTTCAACCTCTGGTGATAATATCAATGTATTACAGAAGTTGAATATCCACAGTGGATCGTAAATAATCATAAAGTATTGTTCCATCAGATACTGCAATCAAGCTTGCGAGGCTTATCCCGACGCTAGGGAGCTAATACCAGCCAATTTACGTTTAGGTACCTGCACTTAATCTTTTTGGGGAAAATACGTCAGTTTACACTGGTAAATACATTCAACTGACACATTTGAAAATGTTTATTAAAATTGATTTGAATGCACAAGGCACAAACTCTTTTATAACTTGGGAAAATTCATAATGATCTTGTGAACGTTTTACATGTTCTTTTATGCGTTCAGTAGCCCGGGTCGTGCCGGGTTAAAGATTTATAGACACACCACGTTTGCGTAAAACCATAGTATGAAAACCAACGGCTACGTCTTTTAATTTTAATGTCGACACTTTATACCGGGTGTACGCCTACACCGGGATGTCGATGGTCGTGGCCATTTCGTAAAATGATGCCAAGGATATCCGGGACAACGGTCATTAAACCCCCCAAAGGCTTATAAGCAACAAAACTGTTTAAATGAGCCGATCATATTTAATCAATTAACCACCTAAGCGATGGAATTATATAATGCTCAATCAAGCGGTATTAATATACCGTAACCCAAGCCCATATAGGGGAAATAAGTTAAAGTATTTACCTTTGCAAGTATTAATCCTTAATTTAGATCAAGTCACCGATAGCTTTTACTGGGGCTCCTAATCTGGAACGAAGGTTTTAATTAACCTCTTAGAATCCTAATGGTCCTTGTATTAGCCGTAGCTTAAACCGGTTGATTCCGATATATAGATATGGTTAATTCGCACGAAAAGGCGAAAACCGAGAATGGAGTATGATTTGGACCCAACAAGTTCAGTGACTTGTTTTATATGGGTTTATAGTTCATACTCTGGATTTTGGGGTTCAAATAATATAATTTGACCCATATCGGCTATTGCATGAAAACTAGTTCCATGAGCCGTACCGTGTGCGCAATTAGGCGAAACGGTTAACCATAAGTGTCCTACGCTTATTTCCTAAGTCAATATGCCTTAAAAGTATTTTGGTATTAGTAGGATACCTTCCGTAATGCCCGTAACGAGTTTAAGTTAATATTATGCCCCGTAGGGGCTTTTCGGTCATTTTAAAGACTTTAAAAGGGCTTTTCGAGTTCTACAGGAAATCTGAGTTTCCCGACCAGCTTATAAAGCTGAAAATACTTTATTTATTATTTAAAATCAGTGGCAACTGGAATCGGGTCAAAAGACCTTGTAGAACTCCCGTTTTGGCCAAAAAGGGCATATTCGGTATTTACCGAACCGTAGCCATAACCGCAGGTTATGAGCAAGGTAAAAATTATTAAAAATCTTTAAAATTCCCAAAATATTATTTTACCACAGTGGGTAAAAGTTTTGGTGACGAAAACTTGGGTTAGATGGGCGTTATGCTAATTGCGCCGTTAATTACAAAACTTTCTTAAAAGTGCGCCTTTTAGCATAACTCTCATTCTAGGCCTCGGATTGACGTGAAACTTTAAGGACATGCTTATAATTTATCAAGCAAGGTTTTGGTCCGTTCACGTGTCCAAAATACTCGTTTTAATTTTAAAAGGTCGTTACGGTCAACTTTTAGGCGAATGACGGAAATACGTAAAAGACTCGGATAACTCATGAACCGACCACAGAGGCGTATACCAACATGTGACCTGGTCCTAAGAGAGTCCTAAGGTATATTCATACCTCACTAAAACGGGTCAGAACTGAAGTCAAAGCAAAAGTCAAACTTTTGCGACATTCGGTTCCGAACCGGTTCAATATAGTAAATGATCGATTCAAACGAGCGCAAACAAGTTTATATACTTATTATCATGTTTTATGATTGTCAAAACAGGTTCCATAACATATACATTACAGATTATGCATAAATCGCTAAAATAGCTTTCTGTTGACTTTTTAACCGCACGTTTGACTCGACATTTGACATAGTTAGAGTGGTGATCAGGGGGAACCATTTTAGAGGTTTATTACCCACATAAATACCAACTCATAACCACTTTTGATTCGTCATAAGACTGAACCATTACTGATCTAGTGTAAAGTCAAACCGTAGTTACGACGGTTTGGTTTTTAGCTAAAAACTAAGCATAAACTGAACTATGGATGATCAAGGTAACTTACAGAAGTTAGTACTTGAATATGGAGCAGAGAAGAATGCTTGGAGCTTCTTAGAATGATCAGTAGTTGTGTTTTTGTGTTGTGTGTATGTTATGAGCCAAGCTTGCTATTTATAGTGAAACTAAGCCTTCTAGTTCACTAAATAACAACCTATACTGGCCATTATGGTAAGTAGATGTCCCCTGAGTGATATGGGTCGAGTAGGGGGCGCCCATGCTCCATTAATTGGTGTTTGATCGTTCAAAAGCTCCAAAAGGCAAGAAACTACAAAGTTTCTGCATCTGGGCACTTTACGCGGCCCGCATGGGAGTTCCCATGCATTTTAATGCGGGTCGCCTAAAGATCAAATATCAGTTGCGTATTTGAGGTGGCTCGCGGCCCGCCTCAACTTAACTATAACCTTCATGCGGGTCGCGAGAGGTTATGATTTCAGAATTTTTAAATCTTTTTGCAATGATTGCAGAATCCGGCCATTAATAACGAAATCTTTCGTAATGATTTACCTGACCTTTCGGGTTTGAAGGGGTAACTTTGCGGTTTGGCCCTCGGTTATTTACTGATAGGGGCCTCGTGTTATTTACCCGCATTATTAAGTCCCCGGTTTATTTATTAATTATATTGGAAAGCCTTAACTTTCCCTGTTGACGCTTTTAACCCTTCTTCTACGAATTCGATCGTAACTTTCTCGTTTCATATCGAAACTTCGCGAAATTCATATATATTATTTTAGTGAGGGTATAATACCGTTACAAGGTCCTTGGGACGTTAAAGGGTCACTCAGAGGTATTATTAAACATGTTGACACAGTTAACCCCTGTAGTTTGTAATCTCTCACTTTCTTCCGCGTTTTGTTTTTGTATGATCTATAATTTATTCGTTTGAAGGTTTAAGCATTATTTAGGGATACTATACAGTATATTTACCCTTGTTGACATTTTATAACCCTCGAATTTATATATTTTCAAGGTTTGTCAAAATTAACCCTTTATTTATTATAGATGCCACGTGTAAACAAATGACACGTGTTAACACATCATTGGACACAAAAATTCGAGGTGTTACATCCTCACCCCCTTAAAATAAATCTCGACCCGAGATTTACTCAAATAAATAGGGGTATTTTTCTTTCATTGTAGCTTCGACTTCCCACGTATATTCAGGACCTCTACGAGCATCCCATTTGACTTTTACAATCGGTACGTGCTTTCTGCGAAGCTTCTTCACCTGTCGATCTTCAATCGACAAAGGTTTTTCTATGAACTTTAAGCTCTCATCTATATGCACATCTGTGTGTGGAATCACCCACGATTCGTCGGCGAAGCACTTTTTGAGATTGCAGATGTGGAACACATTGTGAATTCCATTGAGCTCTTCAGGCAAGTTTAGTTTATAGGCAACTGATCCAACTCGTTCAATGACCTCAAAAGGTCCTATGTATCTCGGACTCAGTTTGCCCTTCTTGCCGAAACGCATCACCCCTTTCCAGGGCGACACCTTAAGTAATACTTTTTCACCCACTTCGAAGTGAAAATCCTTACGCTTTGGATCAGCGTAACTCTTCTGCCTATCGCGGGCAGCCTTGAGACGTTCCCGTATCTGGACAATCTTGTCCGTTGTTTGGAAAACAATCTCTGGTCCCGATAATTGGACCTCTCCTACTTCCGCCCAACAAACAGGCGATCTACATTTCCTACCATATAATGCCTCAAAAGGCGCAGCCTTTATGCTGGTGTGGTAGCTATTATTGTAGGAGAATTCGATCAGGGGCAGGTTTTTATCCCAGTTACCACCTAAATCGATCGCACATGCACGAAGCATGTCTTCTAGCGTTTGGATAGTACGCTCACTTTGACCGTCCGTCTGTGGATGGTAAGCCGTACTAAAATTTAAACGCGTGCCCAAAGATTGCTGGAAACTTTTCCAGAAATGAGATGTGTATCTAGTATCCCTGTCGGAGATAATAGACACAGGTATGCCGTGTAAGGCTACAATCTTATCAACATAAAGTTGGGCTAACATATCGGAGCTATACGTCTCCTTGATGGGTAGAAAGTGAGCTGATTTAGTCAGCCTATCAACTATGACCCATATTGTATCGTTTCCTTTCCTGGTTTTGGGTAACTTGGTTATGAAATCCATAGTTACGCATTCCCACTTCCACTCGGGAAGTTCAGGCTGTTGTAGCAAGCCAGACGGCTTTTGGTACTCGGCCTTGACTTGAGCACAAGTCAAGCACTTTGCTACATGGGCGGCTACAGACTTTTTCAAGCCTATCCACCAATAATTTGCCTTTAAGTCTTGGTACATCTTATCAGCACCAGGATGGACTGAGTATTTAGAACTATGGGCTTCCTGGAGAACAACATCTCGTAGTCCCCCATAAATCGGAACCCATATACGTCCATTCAGCCTAAGAATTCCATCCTTGCTAAGAGTCAACTGCTCCTCAGTTACTCCCAGCTTTTCATTAGGATAATTAGCTTCCAACACAGCCTCACGCTGCGCAGCTAATATCCTTTCCATCAAATTATTCTTAACCTCAATGCTCTTGGCATTGATTCGAATGGGTTTTACCCTTTCTTTCCTGCTCAATGCATCGGCGACTACATTCGCCTTGCCGGGATGGTACCTGATTTCACAGTCATAATCATTCAGGGTTTCCATCCAACGGCGCTGTCTCATGTTCAACTCCTTCTGGTTGAACAGGTGCTGGAGGCTTTTGTGATCTGAATAAATCACAAATTTAATGCCATAAAGGTAGTGCCTCCACAACTTAAGTGCAAATACAACCGCACCCAACTCCAAATCATGGGTGGTGTAATTCTTTTCATGCACCTTTAATTGCCTTGAAGCATAGGCAATCACCTTGCCCTTCTGCATAAGCACACACCCCATGCCCGTGTGTGATGCATCGCAGTAAACTACGAATTCATCTGTACCTTCCGGTAATGTCAACACAGGTGTGTTGCTTAGCTTTTGCTTCAGTATTTCGAAGGACTCTTGCTGCTTTGGGCCCCAAATGTACTTTTCTTTCTTCTTGGTCAAGGAAGTCAAGGGTGCAGCAATCCTTGAAAAGTTCTCAATAAACCTTCGGTAGTATCCTGCCAAACCCAGGAAACTACGAATTTCGGTAGGCGTCTTTGGCTCTTGCCAGTTCATGACTGCCTCTACCTTAGCGGGATCCACTTGGATACCACGCTCACTCACAACGTGTCCTAAAAACTGAACTTCTCTTAGCCAGAATTCACACTTCGAGAATTTGGCGTAGAGTTTCTCACGCTGTAGTAATTCGAGAATGCAACGGAGGTGCTTCTCGTGGTCAGCTTGATTCTTGGAATAGATAAGGATATCGTCGATGAAGACTATGACGAATTTGTCCAAGTATGGCTTGCAAACGCGATTCATGAGATCCATGAACGCAGCCGGTGCATTTGTGAGCCCAAAAGGCATCACTAGGAACTCGTAATGACCATAGCGAGTCCTAAATGCAGTCTTGTGTACATCTTCATCTCTGACCCTTAGTTGATGATAACCCGACCTTAAGTCGATCTTGGAGAAGTAGCTTGCTCCTTGCAGCTGATCGAATAGATCATCGATCCTTGGTAAAGGATATCTATTCTTTATGGTAACTTTATTTAGTTCTCTATAGTCGATGCATAACCGCATCGATCCGTCCTTCTTCTTTACAAATAGGACAGGAGCTCCCCAGGGAGATGAACTAGGTCTGATAAAACCTTTCGCCAGCAGTTCATCCAACTGGGTCCTCAGTTCTTTCATTTCCGTTGGCGCTAATCTGTAAGGTGCTCTTGCTATCGGAGCTGCTCCAGGAATGATGTCAATTCTGAACTCCACTTGTCTATCTGGTGGCAAACCAGGTAGTTCTTCAGGAAAAACCTCGGGGTATTCAGAAATGACAGGAAGATCCTCGATCTTCGGCTTTGGTTCTTCAATTATCACCTGAGCCATGTAAATTACACAGCCTCTGTTCAAACACCTTGAAGCTTTCAGCATAGATACGTCTTCGGGCAATCCGTAATGCGTATCCCCTCGAATGGTAAGAGATTCACCACTCGGAGTCTTTAAAACTATCTGTCTTTTGCCGCAAATGATTTGGGCCTGGTTATGGGATAACCAGTCCATGCCTAGCACGATGTCAAAACCCGCAAGTTTGAAAGGAAGTAGAGATAAAGGAAAAGAATGGTTCCTAATGGATATTTCACATCCTTCTAGAACAGTAGAGACGGTTTCTATCGTGCCGTCTGCTAACTCTACTTCGTATTTCACGTCAAGGGTTTTGATTGGCATATTTAGTAGTTGGCAAAATTTCTGGTCTACAAAGGACTTGTCAGCGCCAGAATCGAATAGTACTCTTGCAAATATATTATTTACGAGGAAAGTACCTGTAAGCACATTGTCGTCCTTGACCGCTTCCTTTGCATCCAAGCGGAAAATTCTCGCATTTGATTTATTAGTCTCCTCCGCCTTCTTGGCATACTTCGGGCAATTACTCTTTATATGCCCCTTCTCATTACAATTATAGCAGGTTGCATCCTTTATCTTTTTGCACTCCACTGTCTTATGATCCTTGGACTTGCATAACCCACAGGGTGGAGTCCTTTGCTGCGACTGTGAACCAGACGCAAACCTACACTTCCCGGAGTGAGGTTTCTTGCAGACCTTGCAGTGAGGTCTTCCATCAGCTTGCCCCTCCTTCCTTGTCTCCGACCCTCTCTTGCCCTCACCGTTTCCACGGTGCTTTTTCCCAGACTTTCGTGAGGTATCATCCTCACGCTTTCGCTTTTCAGCCTCCTTGCTCCTTTGTGCCCTCAGACGGACAGCATCAAGTGTAAGAGACAAGGAGAGGTCAGTAACTGACCTGAAGGTCGTCGGCCTAGAGGCCTTTACGCTGGCCTTGATCGCCGGCTCTAAGCCCCCAATGAATCGGGCAATCCTTCGAGGTTCTGGTGTCACAAGATATGGCACCAGGCGTGACATAGTGTTAAAGCTTGTCAGATAAGCTTGACAATCCAGGTTTGTCATCACTAGTGAGACAAAATCTGCCTCAATCTTCTCAACCTCGTGCTGAGGGCAGTAGTTTTCTTTTATGAGGGTAATAAACTCCCCCCATAACATTTTGTACAAGGCAGACTTACCTGAAGCCTGCACCAGAGCTCTCCACCATGCCTGGGCCTCGCCCTTGAATGACTGGGACACAAACTTAACCACGTCCCTCTCAGCGCACCCGCTGATGTCCACTATCGTGTCCATCTCGTCTAGCCAGGTGATACAGTCAACCGCACCTTTCTCCCCTGTAAATTCACGGGGCTTACATGATACAAAGTATTTGTAGGTGCAACCCTTAGCACCAGACGCATCAGTATATTCTCTATCGCGATGAACGCTGTGCTCAGTAGACGAGTGCTTGTCGTCATCTTTCTTGGGTTCAGAGGGTGGTTTGGAGTGTGTCTTTGGTTTAGAGGGTGGTTTTGACACAGTTCTGCCTTGAGACTCAGTATTTTGACGATCAATAGCTGCCTGGACAGCATTGTTGATCAGAGCCTTTAGCTGTGTGCCTGTCAAATGTACTGACGCATTGTCATAGTCATCTTCATTTGTGTGGCTGTTCTCTCCATTGGGATCCGCCATTGTAACTTGAATCTGTTACAGAAGATAACAAAATTTTAATTTAGGAGATTATTATATGATTGTCTTTTATGACAATTTGTCAACCATGGTACAGAGACCATATTCGGTTAACTTATTAACTCATTAAATATTAGGATTTGGATATATCCTATTTTAACTATATAAATAGTATTGGCGGCATAAAGCCTAATCATGATGATGTTTTATAATGTTAGCCGAGATTTCAGAGAATCAAAGGCATAGAGAGTTGAACCGTAGTTATTTTATCTCTTTCTGACAGAGAGTCATAGACTACCACTGCCTTTTGTCTTTATAAGACAATTATTATGGCCCATAGGCACTACATCACTAATGGATGTTTTAATAATATTGGCCCGTAGGCACTACATCACTAATGGATGTTTTAATATGTTGGCCCGTAGGCAATGCATCACTAATGGATGTCTTTATAATACTGGCCCGTAGGCACTACATCACTAATGGATGTTTTAATAATATTGGCCCGTAGGCACTACATCACTAATGGATGTTTTAATAATACTGGCCCGTAGGCACTACATCACTAATGGATGTTTTAATAATACTGGCCCGTAGGCACTACATCACTAATGGATGTTTTAATAATACTGGCCCGTAGGCACTGCATCACTAATGGATGTCTTTATAATACTGGCCCGTAGGCACTACATCACTAACGGATGTCTTTATAATATTGATCACCTTCATTGGTGATTTAACCCACGATTTATATATCATTTAGTTGGGTTTTGAAATCCTTAAAGGATTATTGTATAAGAATGACGTGCGTGATTTTAACGAATCACATCTGCCATGAATGTTAACATGCGTACAGAGGTTAACTGGGAATCAGAATCTTTTCAGTTAGGTCGTACCATCTTGACTAGATCTTAACAGACCCCAAGCTAGGTTTCACCTTTTAAGATTCTTTATTTAGGCAGATCAATATAAAAGGAATGGTTTTGATTTATTTTTATATATATTAAAACAAAACTCATAACATACATTCCAAAATCTCAAATACAATCACATATTGCCCTAAACGGGTCTTTCAAATAGTACATACCTCCAAAGAGGTTTTAAAATAAGTGACAAGTCCACGCAGGGACTAATACAAGATAGGTGTCCATGCAAGGACTAAATATAAGTCCACGTAGGGACTGAAATACGATAAGTTGTCCACACAGGGACTTATTTTAAAGTAGAAATTACAGTAGTACAACTATTAAGGGCTAATGGTCACGTTTCTTCTTTTTGCCCTTTAGTAGGTTCGCCAAGCCCTTGAGAAATCCTCGGTGGCTTTTCTTTTCTTCCTCGAACTCTCTCTCCACACGATCTAGTCGATGGAGTATTTCTTCCTGTTCAGGAGGAGAGAATCGTGGTTGTGGCGATTGATGCGGAACTGGAGGTCTGGGAGGTATTGGATACCCATGAGCTGAGTAGTCCGGTGGTCCCATGTTTCCATGTGCTCCGTCAGGGTAGCGCGCATTATATCTTGCCGACACCACATATGGGTCGCGCTCATAGCCGTAGTTGTATTGGGCTTGTGATGGTTCAAACGGGTTGTAAGCCGTTGGACCTGTGTAAGCTGGTATGGGTTGGTCATACCCAAATGGTGGCGAATTTCGTGCAGCTGGTGCGGAGTTCGCCTCCTGTATAGGACTTGAAGGTCCTTCTTCTTGTAGTGGCGGATAGTGGCTACTACTAGAATGTCGAGGAGTGCTGAAGTGGATACCCCCTCCTCCTCGTGTAGACATACGAGCATTTGTCCTCCTACGCCTCGGCGGATCAGGTATTACTGGTTGTGCCGGTGGCGGAGGTGGTGGCGTAACTGCCTCAAAGCGTGAATCCTCAGAAGGATCCTGTGGATGTCTCGGTTGTTGAGATGTCTGTTGAGGTGGTGTGTAGTACCACTCATGTCGGTCAAACATTGCTTGGAAACTGTCAGGTCCTTGATAGGGCGTTCCATGGAAGGATGACCCATCAGAAACTTCTATCGGATGCGTGGGCGTACCACTAGCTGGTTCAGTAGGATCCTCATCTTCCTCCATGGGATCTTCAGAAAAGTGGTCTTGTGGACCAAGCGGAACAAATCCTGAAGGTTCCTGTATATAGTCAGCCGGATTAAACTGACCTATGTAGTATGGACTAGGGTCGTCGTAGTTTCGGTGTGATACCGAACGTTGTAGAGGTATGAAGGAAGGTTGTGGGTTATTGGGATCATTTTCTGAATCTGGCCCAAAGGAGTGCCGGTAGGATGGCGTCGAGCTGTGCAAAGTGGAATGCCTCGCGGGTTCGTAAAGATCTCTTCGTCGTTGTGGCTCTTCGCTCCGTGTCATCGAAGGATGTCTTGTACCAGATGGTCCAGCTTCTTGATCGTGATGTGTCACGATTTCTCCTCGGCCTCTACGTCCCCTTCCTCTTCCTCGGAATATAACAGGTGGCATTTTCCTGCTCCAAAACTTATTAAAAATCAAATCGAAAATAAAGACAAAAAGGAGTATTAATCCGAATTTGTCCTAAGTTATTGTCTAGACTCAAGTATGTGCAATTGTGTCACTGAGATTAAACACAATAGGATAGTGTTTAATTCACTCAATGTTGGCTCTGATACCAACCTGTCACACCCCGATTTCCACGTGTCTCACCGGTGGGCCCGGTGGGGGATTACCGTGACGATGTTGGCAACAATATAGTCAAACCACACAATTATATAATGCACAGCGGAAGCATAAGATAAATATATATATTTCAACCTCTGGTGATAATATCAATGTATTACAGAAGTTGAATATCCACAGTGGATCGTAAATAATCATAAAGTATTGTTCCATCAGATACTGCAATCAAGCTTGCGAGGCTTATCCCGACGCTAGGGAGCTAATACCAGCCAATTTACGTTTAGGTACCTGCACTTAATCTTTTTGGGGAAAATACGTCAGTTTACACTGGTAAATACATTCAACTGACACATTTGAAAATGTTTATTAAAATTGATTTGAATGCACAAGGCACAAACTCTTTTATAACTTGGGAAAATTCATAATGATCTTGTGAACGTTTTACATGTTCTTTTATGCGTTCAGTAGCCCGGGTCGTGCCGGGTTAAAGATTTATAGACACACCACGTTTGCGTAAAACCGTAGTATGAAAACCAACGGCTACGTCTTTTAATTTTAATGTCGACACTTTATACCGGGTGTACGCCTACACCGGGATGTCGATGGTCGTGGCCATTTCGTAAAATGATGCCAAGGATATCCGGGACAACGGTCATTAAACCCCCCAAAGGCTTATAAGCAACAAAACTGTTTAAATGAGCCGATCATATTTAATCAATTAACCACCTAAGCGATGGAATTATATAATGCTCAATCAAGCGGTATTAATATACCGTAACCCAAGCCCATATAGGGGAAATAAGTTAAAGTATTTACCTTTGCAAGTATTAATCCTTAATTTAGATCAAGTCACCGATAGCTTTTACTGGGGCTCCTAATCTGGAACGAAGGTTTTAATTAACCTCTTAGAATCCTAATGGTCCTTGTATTAGCCGTAGCTTAAACCGGTTGATTCCGATATATAGATATGGTTAATTCGCACGAAAAGGCGAAAACCGAGAATGGAGTATGATTTGGACCCAACAAGTTCAGTGACTTGTTTTATATGGGTTTATAGTTCATACTCTGGATTTTGGGGTTCAAATAATATAATTTGACCCATATCGGCTATTGCATGAAAACTAGTTCCATGAGCCGTACCGTGTGCGCAATTAGGCGAAACGGTTAACCATAAGTGTCCTACGCTTATTTCCTAAGTCAATATGCCTTAAAAGTATTTTGGTATCAGTAGGATACCTTCCGTAATGCCCGTAACGAGTTTAAGTTAATATTATGCCCCGTAGGGGCTTTTCGGTCATTTTAAAGACTTTAAAAGGGCTTTTCGAGTTCTACAGGAAATCTGAGTTTCCCGACCAGCTTATAAAGCTGAAAATACTTTATTTATTATTTAAAATCAGTGGCAACTGGAATCGGGTCAAAAGACCTTGTAGAACTCCCGTTTTGGCCAAAAGGGCATATTCGGTATTTACCGAACCGTAGCCATAACCGCAGGTTATGAGCAAGGTAAAAATTATTAAAAATCTTTAAAATTCCCAAAATATTATTTTACCACAGTGGGTAAAAGTTTTGGTGACGAAAACTTGGGTTAGATGGGCGTTATGCTAATTGCGCCGTTAATTACAAAACTTTCTTAAAAGTGCGCCTTTTAGCATAACTTTCATTCTAGGCCTCGGATTGACGTGAAACTTTAAGGACATGCTTATAATTTATCAAGCAAGGTTTTGGTCCGTTCACGTGTCCGAAATACTCGTTTTAATTTTAAAAGGCCGTTACGGTCAACTTTTAGGCGAATGACGGAAATACGTAAAAGACTCGGATAACTCATGAACCGACCACAGAGGCGTATACCAACATGTGACCTGGTCCTAAGAGAGTCCTATGGTATATTCATACCTCACTAAAACGGGTCAGAACTGAAGTCAAAGCAAAAGTCAAACTTTTGCGACATTCGGTTCCGAACCGGTTCAATATAGTAAATGATCGATTCAAACGAGCGCAAACAAGTTTATATACTTATTATCATGTTTATGATTGTCAAAACAGGTTCCATAACATATACATTACAGATTATGCATAAATCGCTAAAATAGCTTTCTGTTGACTTTTTAACCGCACGTTTGACTCGACATTTGACATAGTTAGAGTGGTGATCAGGGGGAACCATTTTAGAGGTTTATTACCCACATAAATACCAACTCATAACCACTTTTGATTCGTCATAAGACTGAACCATTACTGATCTATTGTAAAGTCAAACCGTAGTTACGACGGTTTGGTTTTTAGCTAAAAACTAAGCATAAACTGAACTATGGATGATCAAGGTAACTTACAGAAGTTAGTACTTGAATATGGAGCAGAGAAGAATGCTTGGAGCTTCTTAGAATGATCAGTAGTTGTGTTTTTGTGTTGTGTGTATGTTATGAGCCAAGCTTGCTATTTATAGTGAAACTAAGCCTTCTAGTTCACTAAATAACAACCTATACTGGCCATTATGGTAAGTAGATGTCCCCTGAGTGATATGGGTCGAGTAGGGGCGCCCATGCTCCATTAATTGGTGTTTGATCGTTCAAAAGCTCCAAAAGGCAAGAAAATTACAAAGTTTCTGCATCTGGGCACTTTACGCGGCCCGCATGGGAGTTCCCATGCATTTTAATGCGGGTCGCCTAAAGATCAAATATCAGTTGCGTATTTGAGGTGGCTCGCGGCCCGCCTCAACTTAACTATAACCTTCATGCGGGTCGCGAGAGGTTATGATTTCAGAATTTTTAAATCTTTTTGCAATGATTGCAGAATCCGGCCATTAATAACGAAATCTTTCGTAATGATTTACCTGACCTTTCGGGTTTTGAAGGGGTAACTTTGCGGTTTGGCCCTCGGTTATTTACTGATAGGGGCCTCGTGTTATTTACCCGCATTATTAAGTCCCCGGTTTATTTATTAATTATATTGGAAAGCCTTAACTTTCCCTGTTGACGCTTTAACCCTTCTTCTACGAATTCGATCGTAACTTTCTCGTTTCATATCGAAACTTCGCGAAAATTCATATATATTATTTTAGTGAGGGTATAATACCGTTACAAGGTCCTTGGGACGTTAAAGGGTCACTCAGAGGTATTATTAAACATGTTGAGACAGATAACCCCTGTAGTTTGTAATCTCTCACTTTCTTCCGCGTTTTGTTTTTGTATGATCTATAATTTATTCGTTTGAAGGTTTAAGCATTATTTAGGGATACTATACAGTATATTTACCCTTGTTGACATTTATAACCCTCGAATTTATATACTTTCAAGGTTTGTCAAAATTAGTCCTTTATTTATTATAGATGCCACGTGTAAACAAATGACACGTGTTAACACATCATTGGACACAAATTCGAGGTGTTACAAACAC